>NC_048281.1:18809118-19453753 GCF_009762535.1 Notolabrus celidotus
CTCAAAACAGCGCTTCAGAAACAGATGGGTGACGTCACGGATACTATACCTTGAACCAGCATGAAAGCTAGACAGGGACAACTTTGTCATGTACTTTAGCTCCAAGAAACCCAAACCTAAACACTAATTGCCTTTCCGTCAGAAAGCCAATTTGTTTTTGCATTATTCACAGATGTGACACACACGTGTGTTCTAGCCTGCAGTGCACTGATCAGTTGTTCGATCTGCAGGCTTTGAGAGAGATAAAAATACAACTAAAAGAGTAATTCTGACTGTGATGATGACATGCTGTTTACACTTGGATGGTTTGGGAATATTGAATCCCCACAGATGGAGTGGAGTCAGTGTCAGAGTCAAGATGGAGACAAGAAGTTCAACAATTCAGTTTGATACCAGGGAACCATCTCCTTACTATGTCTGATCTCTTGTCCAACCCTACTAATCTCTCTCCATGGATGGATGCCAAATAGAATATCATTGGTGTTATTTAACTGTTGGTAAGGCCAATAACTCCTTTAAGATGCATGACAAGATAAATCTTTGTGAACGGCTGTCTCTTCAGATAAATTTGTGGATTTATGTAAAAGGACTGGAAGTGTCAGATTTTGGTTAGAAAAAGGATAAACTTTCTGAGTTTATTCTGTGAATGTAGAGACTGCTGAAAAAAAGCATAGCCCTGAGACATAAATTAACCAGTGCTGTCATTCTTCTTGTAAGGATCATCTTGTTAGACATCTGTTTGTGAAGTTCCCTCTAAAGCTTGATCGGTTATTTTATTCACAGATCACAAATCTGAAAATAAATATTATTAATTGCATTTCTAGTTAGCTTTTTTTTTTAAGCAGCTGCCAGCGTTTTGTGTCCCTGCTTGAGATCATCAATTGGAATGAATATTTTGTGAGGCAGTGTTGAAGACTGTTAGGATCTCCACTACCAGCCTGCCACTGACAGTTTCAACAGCTTCTCCCTGGTTTGGCAGATTGTTAAATAAAAAAGCTCTTAACAGTTTATCAATCTTTAAATGACTTCCATTTCATCTGCTAAAATTAAACTAATTTCCATTAATGTAATCAATGTGTGGAATGAGGAGAATGTTATTTCCAGTTAAGCTTATCAGCCTGTGAAGAGATTGATTTTAGAAAATTGTCATCAAGCTCTGTTTCCTGTCAGGTCAAAGTTCACACGGGTATGTGACTTCATTTCGGAGAGGAATAAGGAGGTGGCAGGAGTAGCAGCTCAATTAGGCAGCCATATTGGTGGAAACTCATTTTCCCCCAATTGATTCAGGTGAGGGATAAAATAGCACTTCACAGTAAATTGAAGCGGTCATGTTTCATTCTTTCCTTCAGAGCTGATTTTGGTGAAAACTGTCCCTCCCTGTTACTTGCTGTAGTTTTTTCTTCATGGCAGTGTGATTGTTTTTAGTTTTAAATGATGTATGTATTGTTTAAATCATATATTTTCATTTTAAATGTGTATCTTATTTGTGCAATTAATTAAAGTCATGCTCTTTACATGCTTCTTTTCCTTAAATCAAATTTAACTTCCTATTTTCTCTTTGACAATCCTGGGAAACGTAACACTGCCACATTTTTCGGGGTTCAGTAGGATGCCATTTGAGTTTGAAGATGATTTCAAGGTATTATGTTTTTCATCCACATTGCTGCAGCAGAGCTGTACACTGAACATGCAAAAAGAGATGTTGAACATTTCAGGCCCATACATTATGCAGTTTATGAATATGGGTTCTGTGCAAACATGAATGTATGCGTGTTTGGGTTTGAATTGGAATATGGATAGACTGTAAGAAGCAGGTTTAGCCACAGTGACATCATGTGGTGTACTCAGAGGGAGAAGATAGGAGAGACAGTTGCCCCTCTAGTGTACTCATGTCTGAAAAACACTGCAAAAGTGCCTCCTGGATACCACTGTAGAAGATAAGACATTAAAGACTCTCTAGAGCACATCTTGCGGATACAATTTTGTAAAATGTTCTCTCATGTTCCCTTCCAGTGGTTAAAATATAAAACAGTACCCTGTGTTTGATTGATTACATGAACCGTCCACTGTGGGTATCAGGGGTCTGAAACGCAACTTCAAGTCTGTCATCTGTTGGCTTCTTACTGTCAGGTTGCCCACCTAAAATTTTAGCCCTGATCTGACAGACAGCAACCAGCTATTGTGCATAAAGATTGCCAAGAAGAAGAGAGAGAAAGACATTTTATTCTTTTCCAATTAACTTATCTCACGCTATGCAGCCCAGTTGAGGTACTGCATGTGGGGATGAACAATAGAAAGGGTGGGGTATGATAAAAAGTTTATGTTTTTTTGTGTGTGTAATTGTCAGTACAAAACTTTAATCTGTCTATCTGTATGCTTGATTAATCTGTCTTGTTCCTTTTGTTGTTCCTTTTGTTTTGTTCTGTTTAGGTGGTCTACTTTGTAACTGTTGTCTACAAGGGGATTACCTTGTTGTATGTCACATTGGTGTAACACACTTGAAAAATAAAGTCATAATAAAAAAATTTAAAAAAGAGAGAAAGAGAAACCCCAAACCAGCCTGAGTATGCAGTATGTATCACCCACATAAAGAAAGAGGGACTAGAAGTGACTCAGTGTAGATAAAAGGTGAAGCTGGAGAAAACCAGAGGGGGTTAACAAATGTAAAGGTATCACCTACTGGTCATTCTAGCTTGGTTAATGTGGTCAAGTTGTACCATAAGTTGTAGCCTCACAATGTAAACGTTTGTCTTATAAAGGTTCTTTATAAATAAAGTTATTATTTTTTGTATGATAACTGACCTTAATTTCACCCTACTGCAGTTACTTTAAACCGAACTTCAATTAAAAAAACCAGTTCAGACCAAACTGATCAGGAGAGTGTTTACTGAGGTAATGACTCAAGTGAAAGCTACTGCCAATTTTCTATTGACGTCCATGCAGATAGAATTTTTTCTTTTTGCAAACAGAGCAGTTGCCCCCAGCTGGCTGTTTGAAAGAATGCAGGTTTAAAGCACTAATGGGTCGGCTTTACTATTCAGATCAGGAGCCTTGTTGATTTCCTTTACCCAGTCTAGGATGTGCTTTTGTGTGTGCTGTTGTCCTGATGAATATGCGTGTGTGTGAATAAAGGAAGACAGTCCTCTGCCTGGAGTGCTGGTTACCGTAGAAACATCACGGCTCTTGTGGTGGCTTGTGTGGAGCCCATGGCTGCATTGGAGAAGATCCAGTACTGGACAAATAAGTCCCACCAGCCCTTTGGTGCTAGCTTTGCTCAAAGCATTGTTGTGGCATCAAGGTTGGTTTACACACAACCACACACAATCTTATGCATGCACGCACACACGCACGCATGCTCACACGCACACACAAATGAATTCATTAAACCAGGGTCAACCTGCAGCTTCATCAATCACAGAGTTCCCTCCCCTATCCTGAAAGGTCTTGAACACCGACCTGTTCAGTGTAAGTGTGTAAAACAAGCATTTGTCTTTATTTTCTCTGTTTTTGTTTGATTGCATTTTTTTTAACCCTCCAAAGTAGACCTATTCCATTTACAGCTCATGGGTAAAATTAGGGCCTAATTAGCCTCAATCTGGCCCATTAGTAACTTATAAAGAATTATCTTTCAAAAAGAAAAAAATATTCTCAAAATGAAAGTTGATCCAGCCATACAAAGACCGTACAATGTTTGATCATGAGAGGATCATTAGTTTTATCTGGAAGATTTACGGCCCATTATTAAGTTGTCTTTTTTTTGTACACATAAATAAATGGTCAAATAAAAAATTACAGCCTAGGGTGATTGAGCGTTATCAAAATGAAAACTTAATTAAAAATGGATGCCTATTCAAACATTATCCAAAAATATGCCCAATTCTCTTTTTGTAGCTTTACTGGTCAGGCAGAGAAGACTGAATGTCTGGCCCCTTGGCTTTATTTTAAATCTGGTCTCTATTAAAGCTCCTTCTGTAACAGACATGGCATTCAAAATGATGTCTCTATGACTTACTAAATAAACAAGATAATTACCAACACAATTGATTGATAATAATGCCCCGAACAGCTGCTGTGGGGTCGATGTCAGATAAAGGGATAGGCAGCACGCTACAGAAAAAGTGTTTTTTACTTGGGCAGTTGAACATTTAACTTTTAAAATCTTGATTTATCACAGACTTTCCATAGTTAATTGTGACTAATAGCATTTTATCCCATTTTTAAAATTCCATTATTTTGCATTTCAGAACTCTGTGATCTTGACTTTTGGATTTATTATTCAAATAAATTCTGCACTGGAACGCCAGTGTGGTCTGAAACTATGACTCAGAGGTATGAAACAGCCTCAGAGTGCTTATTCTGAGGAATACAGAGGTTTTCTTTTTTTTTTTTTTTTTTGCATTTTTCAAGGATAACAGTATTTTATAGTAAAAACATGCACAAATTGTCCAATCATTGTCAATATGGTGTGAAGTTACTCAGAGATAATCTTGATTACTCACTGATGTCCAGTGATCCCTGGTTGTTGCGACAGCATTTGCACATTCCAGGAGTTCCAGTTTGGTTGCTTTCTGTTTCATAAAAGTCCGGTATGGGTGAAAGTATTATTCCTTGCAATGTTAAGGTATATCACAACATGCCAACCTGAGGTCGCCCCTTACAGCTGAGCCACAGGTCTTTGGCAATTCATACACTCCAAAAAGCCATCTGCAGGCTTTTGTGATGAAGTTGCCCAATGACATCAGTCTGATTGGCTACACCTGTATGCTTAGCTCACATGTGGTAGTGCAATGTCAAAGTACTGTGTTGATATTTTAACTCTGTGCTGTTTAAAAGCACAGCCGTGTCTAGTTTTCCATCATGGCAGCTGCAGGAGCTTAACAGCAGTATGCTGAAATGGACAAGATAAGCTTGCAATGAAAAAAAAATTAACATATTAATTTTATACATTACTCACATTGCAGTTATAGGCACTATGAGGAGTTTTTAACTAGCTGAGAAACAGACTGAAAATGATCCTGATGCCTCTTTCTGACCCTCAAAAGCAAACAAGACCATCCACAACAACACCGATACCTTCTCTGTTGTCATTTTTAATGCCTGAAACTGTTCTGAGGGGGTAGGTGTCAGAACAGATGATTGACATCTCGCTCTAGAAACACCCTTTTTTTAGCTGTTTTCATGGCAAATAATCACATTGGGTGATAAATATAAATGTTAAAAGACAACAGGAAGAGGTTATTTTCTGAAGACACTAATTTTGCATTTACAGGACAAGAGATAAGAGGTATCACTTTGTCAACAAGGGGGCGCCAGAATCGATACAAACCAGAAGTTCCTCACAGCAGCTTTAAAGCATTTATGCTGACAGCTCTACTTTTTACATTCTTCAATATTTATGCCGCCAAATGTTACCAATATGAGATATAGAAAGCGTATAGAAAGCAGGGTTAGATTTTTTGTTGAGAAACAGGTTTAAAAAAGAAGATTGGCAAAGAGTTTAGAGACACTACTTTGTCCTCAGTGGCACAAAAAGTGACACAAACCGAAAGTTCCTCAAAGCTCCTCCTTTAAAAATAATGAATTACGCTTCCTTTTAAGTGCACACAAAAAACTGATTTATAAAGTGCTTTATTTTACTGTGCAATCCCAGATAAAAGGTATATTGGGTTTGTGATGTTTGTAATAATATCAATCTTTTTGTATGGAGAAATTCATCTTGTGACACTCAGACGTCCCCAAAAGGGTCCCACTCCTGTTGTTGAGAAACATTGAAGTTAATACCCTCTCTAATGGAAAGTCAGTCTCTCAACAAGAGTTAAAAACACTGGAGTTATTTTGTTGTAACACAGCTTAAGTAAACACAGCATGAGGTGCACAGCTCCTGCATAAATTCATACTGATTCGACAAATTGGAGTTGAAGGACTGTTTTCACACAGGGGATTGAAGCACAGACTCATACAGAGTCTCAACACAGAGCTGCATGACTGAGACAGGCAGAGGAGAATGGAGGGATCTCGAAGTTAAGCAACAGGATTTCACTCACACTCCAGGAGGCTCTGTCACCTTGCAGTACCTATAGGAGTCTTGATTGAACAGTTGTAGTATCAATTCAAGGGCCAGGGCAGTGGCTATTTGTGGCTCAGAGGTACCTTTGGCAATAAATCTCCTGACACAAAAAGGAAGACACAAGAACATGTAAGACATGCATGAACAAGATGCTCTCACCTTGCTCTCACTGCTCTACCCACTGTTCTTGTTGTGTGAACCTAACACACACGTGGGGATACTAAATGAAATAAATATATATTCCAATAGAGAGGCTCCAGTCCTTCAGCTTTGAGAGCTTCTATTCTATATGAGATGACAGCAGCAAGCTCCTTAAGGCTGCAAACATGGGAATCCATTTCAGGTACTGTGGATTTATGGTGCCAGTTCTTTTCTGCAGCACTCTGGGAAAAGGAATATAACTCTCATTTGGTTAAGAGGCACAAAAAAAAGGATGAAAAACACTTGTAGAGAACAGGGTCATTAAAAGAGGTCAACTGCATGTTATTAAAGTTAACGAGTCTGAAAAATATTAAACAGACCCAAAGCAATGAGACATAAAAGGAACATATATAATGGTTCGACCAAACTAAATTACATTTTATTTTGATTGGCTCATTTTGAAATTCCCTCGAGTTAACAACGAATTGGTCCGATCAGCATTTTCCATTGATGCCCCTAAATCATGGAATACCCTCCAACAGACTTTAAAGCTGACATCCATTCCCTCTTTAGTAGAATTTAAAGGTGACATATCACACTTTTTTCATCAATATATATTGGTCTAAGAGGTCCCCAAAACATGTCTTTAAAGTTTATGCTCAAAAAAACACTTTGAAATCCGATTTTGGCATGCCTGAAAAACCCTCTTCTTCAGTCCTCCTCAGAACACTCTGTTTTCCCTCTGACCACGCCCCCTCAGGAAGTGGATGTGCCTCGGCTCTCCGGCACGTTGATCTAATGTTTACATGTTGGCTGAATATACACGGCTGCTGTTACTTCAACCCTCTGAATCTGATCCAGAATCTGATCCTGATGGAGAGGCGCCTGTAGCAGGACCTTTCTGAAGGATTGGTCATAGATTTAGTGTTTCTTGTTGTTTTATTTATCAGTATGTTGACGTGTGTCTTGGTACACAGCTACGAACTATGTGGCTATGCTAACTAGCGCTAGCACTTATCCATGATAAATAAAAATCATCCACTAGATCTTCAAATCTGCAGACGTGGGGAGTAAAACTGACCTTTGTGTTTATTAAGACAGCCTACAACTAGCATGCCTCCCTCCTAAGCTCCTTGTTAGCACACATTTGTGCAGGTAATGAAAAACGGAGGGGGGATTCAGTATTATTTTATACAGTCTGTGGGCTGAACAAGCTCCGAGCTCTGACTCCGTGACAGACCGGATATTGTTGTTACGTAACAAAAACACAAAAGTCTGAAACGGCTCGTTTCAACACACATTTACAGAAAGGTGAAGACATCAAAACAGGGGTAGAATGGATTTTTTTTCATTCTCGGGGGGTTTGTAGACATGCCAGGGAAACATATTTCAGGTAGAGAACCATTAAAAAGTCAATTTTGCATGATATGTCACCTTTAAGACTTTGATCTCAGACCACTGTGTCTCAAATTGTTTCTGTTTTAAATAATATATTATTTTGTGAATGATTGTGTGTGTTTGTTTGCTGTTTCTAATGTACCTGTGATCTCGACAACATTGGAAATGAGGGAAATCTCAATGTCTTTTCGAGAATAAATAAAGGTTTTGAATTGAATTGAATTGAAAACACAAGGGATAAAAAAGGATATAATGCTTTCCCATGACATCAGAGCATATGGTCCCTTCTGATGATCTGGCTTCCAGCATGAGAGTGTTCACATTTGTTGACCAGGCAGGTAAGGAAGGAAGGTAAGTATGGGGAAGAACCAATGCAAACCCTGACAATTGAGTATGGGTAGAACAGGAAAGACATGGGTTACTTTAAGTAAACATTGAAAATATTTTGCACAGTTGATCTAACATTATTCAGATGCTGGTGAACTCGCTGTCGAAGACCCTGCCTTTTGCTGCAACCAGGAGGTGCCTTCCCCAACAGCAAGGTAACTCAAAGCAAATAATTAATTATTAATGTGGCACATTAGTGGCTAATCTTACAATGTAAAAACCTGGAGGTTAAATTAAATGATGTAAGATTCAATTAAAAGTAAAAATAATGAGAATAGAATGAGTTCACTGTATGTGTGTCTGACTGCCAATATGAATGTGTGAGTGAGTGAAGGGGATGGCTTTCATTTGAAGCTGTGGCTATCACACGCTGTAATTAGTCCAGTCACTTAATCAGCACAGCAGAAGCATGATCAGTAATCAATCAATAAATGGATTATTTCATTAGGATTCTTGAACCGCTCTTGATGAATCTCTGCACGCATGTCTGATTTGTTTAAGTAAAAGCAAACATAAATTAAATCTGATTACCAGAGTATGTTGCTGATTTGAAACATTACAATGAGTCTCTTCTCATCTCATGGTAACAGTTAAAGGACTTTCTTTGCTGTTTCCCCCAAGAAAAATCTATTTTCACATTGTGGCCAGGAATGTCTTTATTGGTTCTTACCCCTGCCTAAACCAGCCCTCCGAGAACAACCAATTATCAGGGTTTTATTTTCACACCACACAAGCATGCTCCAGACATGTCGATTTCCTCACAGCCTCTGGATATACGTTCACACTGGTGCTGTGAGCCGATCAATACTCATCCTCACCTGTGTAATATCCATATCCTCTGAACTGTGATCACAGTAGTATCACCTTACTTTTAATTTAAGAAGCTGCTGCAACGCTCACTCTGCAAAACACCTTATTGTTTTTTATATCCCTGCACTGCTCTCATTTTTGCTATTTGCTTTTCACATGTTTTACAAATCCTCACCCCCTTACCTCCCACTTCTCTCCTCTTTCTCTTCTGTCTCTCACCTACACCAATCCTCCCTCTGAATCCCACCTTGCCTCCTCTCTCCTCATATCCCAATATTCTTCCTCCTCCTGCTTTATCTCTGGTATGGTCTTTGGTATCTTTGTTCTTTCCTCCTTATTCTTCACTTTCATCTCATGCTACCCCTCCAGTCTCCACCTGATATCATTGTACAACCCAAATATGCTCGTCCCCCTCCCCTCCTCCCAAACGCCTACTCGTATCGTTACATCACACAACCTACAACCTGAAGGAATGCGGCAACACCACTGAACTGGACTGCCCTGAACAGAGAGTCAGTGACTTCATACTCCACAGCTGACCCAGGCCTACATGTGCGATACACAAGTGTTGGTGTGTGTAGGCAACATCAATCGGTATCCAGAATAAATCAAATTTGGCAAATGAAAGCCTGCCAATCGAAGCCAAACATCGATTTCTTACAGGAAACAGGATAGTTGGATAGTAAGATGTGGGTGTATGTAAGTGCCTGTTGTAAGAAAATTATGGTGCATGTGATATAAAATATGGACAATGTCCAAAAACCTTGTATGATACACTCTCTGTATATCCCTATTTTGTCTTGTGGTTGTTTTCCCTTATGTTTTGAATGTATTTATTTGTTTATTCTATGGATTTTATTTTTATTATTTTTATTTTTATAAACTTCATTATTTATATTACATATGTCTGAGCCTGGATAGGTTGGCGACCTGTCCAGGGTGTACCCTGCCTTCTGCTCGAAGCCAGCTGGGATAGGCTCCAGCCCCCCGTGACCCCTAACGGGATAAGCGGTCAAGATAATGGATGGATGGATGTCTGAGCCCTCGTTTGATTGTCTTTGTCTTGCCTTGTTGATATGTTTAAAAAAGTTAGAAATGAAATAAAGTAAAATGACACGTTGTTACCACACGCAGAAGTGCTACCCAATCACAGAATCTGAGGAACTATTTTTTCAGGTACCAAATGAATCAATTTTAAATCAGTAAAATCCTATATAAATCAATACTTAAGCCCCATTTCCACCAAGCGGTTCAGTTCGGTTCGTCTCGTTACGGCACGCATTTGTGGCGTTTCCATTAAATAAAACCGAGACAGGTCCCCAAATTACCGAGCCGTACCGTCCCACTTTTTGGTACCCTTCTGAT
Organism: Notolabrus celidotus; assembly: GCF_009762535.1. Lineage (NCBI taxonomy): Eukaryota > Metazoa > Chordata > Actinopteri > Labriformes > Labridae > Notolabrus > Notolabrus celidotus. The sequence goes on from NC_048281.1 coordinate 18,819,287, forward strand.
GGGGTGCCAGACATACCGATCTGACCCCAGAAGGTGGAGCTAGAAACACTGAGGTCCGTTGATTGGTCGAAAGAATCGTCACTTCCCGTGCAACAGCGGTAATAAAGAACAACACATAACCCCGCCATGTTTAAATCTCCAGTGGACCTCGGGAAGATAACTTTTTTTGTTTGGAAAATGGCGTCAAGAAACAGCGTTCCATGGTCGACCACGGAGGTTTCTTCTTCGTTGCATTTATTAGTGGGGTACACTGTGTCACGCTGCCATGATGTCATGCTATTACGTAGCTGATGTGGCTATAGGCATTCGGCTTACACGCGGTCCACCAAGTAGGGCACGGTTGGCTGTGGAAACGCAAACAGGACCAGGCGTTACCGGTCCGACCCGTACCAAACTGTACTGATCCATACCAGACCGCTTAGTGGAAACGAGCCATTAGTGTCAACTTGTTTGTATCTTTAGTTGGTAGCCAGGTCATAAGCAGGGCTCCTTGTTTCACATCAGCATCTTGTCTCACCCTGTTGGGACTATATTTCACATAACCTCTGCTGTCTACAGCTGTGGCTCAGTTGTAGTCTCTCAATTTGAAGGTTGGAAGTTTGATACCAGGTTCTGCGTACCACATGCTGAAGTGTCCACATGCTGAAGTGTGCGTACCACATGCTGAAGTGTCCTTGGGGCAAGACACCAAACTGCCCCCCATGCTGTGCCAGTGAAAGAAAGTGTTATAGAAAACAGTCCATTTATACTTTATCTAGGGGTGACCCCAATTTATCGAATATTCGACGATTCGTTCTAACGAGCCTTAGTCGACTGCCAATCTCATAGTCGAACATTTGCATATGAAACGTGGATCATTCCATTCAAACCATGGGGGTGCTCAATGTCTTATTTTACATTATTTTCCTGTTTCCCATAAAAATAGTGCCTCATTTAGCCTATTTTTATATAAATATAAACTTATTTAATGTAATTCTGAGAACAGCTCTTGAAGTGTTAAATCTCCTTAAGGTGGTAATTAAATCTCCCCTGGTAATTAAAGGTGGACCATTTAGCGGGACCTGTGGAGCAGACGTACCTCAGCTGGCCTTTAAATCTTTCTACGTCCATAGCAGCTCAAAATGTCAGGAAATAAAACTTCAGTTGATCCTAAAAAATAGTGATGAAGATGAGGAGCAGCTTCATGAAGAGGGCTGTGAGATCAAGGATTACCGGACCACACAAAAACTGTACGGGGCCAAACGAACGAGGAGGAATACCCAAAGCTGTGGGAAACCTCAAAAGCAATCCACAGCATCCCATCCACCTCCACGCCATCAGAGAGGATATTCTCAAAGACAGGATTTACAGTCAACAAAGCAAGGAGCGCACTTCTGCCTGTAAACACGATGGTTTTTCTCGCGTACAATTTGAAAAGACTCACGCGGACAAAGACACGATAAAAGACTGTCTTAAAAGGTACTGTTAAGAGATTTAAAAACCCTTTAGCTGGTTCAGGTTTGATTTTGAACATAATGCAAATGTTTAGCCTTAAGTTGGACAAACTACCTTCCGCAGTGCTGCTCTCCGCCGTGTGAACACTGTTTAAATATCTCCTGATTCCTTATTCTATAACGGCGCGTTGTTCAATGTTTAACGGAGGGTGGTTATTTGAGTTTTCTCTCCATCACCTCGTTGTTTTTGCGTGGAATATAGATTTAAAAAATCTAAGTTTTATACTCATAATATTCCGTTGTCTCTTTTACTTTAAGCTACGAGTCTCTTAATTGTAAAGGGTTATGCGTTATATTGTCATTCGGTCACCATCATGCAGACTTTGGGTCAATAAGGAAAAACAACAAACATTCGACTATTCGTCGACTATGGGCAAAATCTGATGAATCAGATTCGACTAAGCAAATCCTTAGTCGGGCTCACCCCTAACTTTATCCCTTACTTACACACTTTTCAATCAGATCATGTTAATGTTACAGTCGCTTAGGAAAGATTTATGTTTACTCAAATGGAGATTTCATAATGTATCACAGCAAATGCCCCGGTTTACTCACTTTAAATACTTAATGTGAAACACTCTTTTAGTGCATCGTTGGTTCAATGTTACATCACTTTTGAGCAGTTTGTTGAAATCCAGCACTTTTCCCTAAACATGTTCGTGGGTGTCTGATCTAAGAGTAGGAAGATATTTCCTCCCACTGTGCAACAATCTCTGTTCTCTCTTCTGCTGAAACTTTAAGGTGTTATAATCCAATACTGTGCTGTAATATCCACTGACAATATTCAGGTCTGCATGTTATTCCACCCATTTCATCCTTTCAGACGATGTGTCAGACTTTGCCCCAAACTGCACACCCATTATGTGATAAAAGCTTTCTACTTGAAGACAAGCCGTAATTTTCTCTGTGGCTGCTTCCCTGTAATCTTTGTAAGCTTGGTATGTGTTCTGGAGACTCTTTGTTTTAATATGTCCTCATGCACAAGCTGACAGGCACAGTTATGAACATACAAACTGTGGAGTATGTCCCTGTTCTGGTTTTGTCCTTTATTGACCCTTGATTTCTGTTTTGGTGTCCTTTGTTTTCTTTGAAGCAAAGTTCTTTGTGACAAAGCACTTTGTGACAAGTGCTTTATAAATAAATCTGACTTGATTTGACTGCCCAGCCATGTAATATGAAGGAAGGGATAAAAATAATTCTTAAAGCACGGCTACACCCGTTAACCATGGTCAGGGAGACATGGGGGAGGAGAGAGGCTCTCAGACTGCATTATGCAGGTCGACTGAAAATTTTAATTGGAATATTCTGGACGTAAATTAGATCTCATGTCAAGAGGGTACGCAGAAAATGCAGAGACTAGTGGTGCAGCGCTTATTTTTATTGTAACTATGTTGTCTAATAAGGAGATGAAGACTAATGAAGACCGCCTCGTGTAAATTGTGTTGATTTGTTCTTCTGTACAGTAGACAGCAGAGACAGGAGTTGTATCTGGTAAAAAGTCACATACATCAAAAACTCAATGAAAATGTGGTTCAGGAGTGACAATTTTGTGATAAGCAACAAGTTAATCAAATCAGGAAGACTGCTTTTGTGTAACAGTGAATTCTTAAGCTCAACCAGGGATTTATTTTTCATTATTTTTCAGATGCAGAACGAAAAACTCAATTTACAGCATTTTTCAGCTCTCCCCCGTTGCACACTTTTGATGAGGTTTCTATTGGGATTACAGCACAGTAAACATCCACTTGTATATATGATATTGCTTTATGGATTTTATATGAAACACCAGCCAGCACCTGTCTCTGTAGAGAGGGACCACAGTGTTGCAGAAATCCTGAAATACCCAGACATTTGATGGACATGTTGGGTATATGACGGAGTTTATTACATAGGCTTCATTATGCCAAAACACCAAATTGGAAAAGTGTTTTCAGGAATTCAAATTAAATGGGAAATTAATTACATCCAAAGGAATAAATAAATAAAAATATGGACTCCCTTGTATGTCCTAAACATGTGTAATCCTAACATATGTGTTAGTTAAACAGAGAAACGAAAGAGTTAAGGACAGGTATAGTGTGTTTCAAAGAGCAGAAAAAGTGTTTAAGACTTCAATGAATATTTTAAGGCCGAGTGGGAGGTGTAGGAGGAATGGTTGAAGTAAAAGAGAGTTGGGCTGCTGAGAGACGGAGAGATAATTCAATAGACGAGCCGAGCAAATGTGTTTGAGGAGAGACAGAGAAGCTGGAGGGATGGGAGATGAATGAATGGTGGACTAATCTGCACTAAGCGAGGGAGAGAAGAAGTGACACTAATTTAATAAGATAGATGAATGGACAAATAGATGCATTGTGCAATTTTCAAAAAATCCCTGAACCTGGACAGGCTTGTAAAAAACATTAAGTGAGTGCATTTATTTGTGTGTAAGTGGGTGTGTGTATTTTCACAGATGGAATTAAATGGTTAGGAAAATGCATTATAAAGGAGTCAGACTAAAACAAGTTTTGGACTGATGAGGTCTGGAAAGGTAAAAAGAGAAATAAGACTACTGGGATGGAAAACAAATAGGCAGTTTTATTTTAGAAAAATCCAGCACAGACAAGCTCAATCTTCAGACTTTGAATTCTACGAGGCAATGGTTAAAAATGAGCAGAGGTCACGTCTCCAGGGTGCAAGTTAAGGGTTAGGTTCACATAAGACCAGTCCTTTGGCTAAGCATCGTGACCTCTGGCCCGACCTGGGGGCAAATGAGGGCACTTATGTAGACCAGTGATGCATCAATAGCTCCATAACATGCATTCAGACCAACATAAGGCATGGTCCCTGTGGAGCACAAGTACCAAAGCCTGTGCATGCCAGAGGCTTTGTTGACACAGTTGAACCTCTGGGATAATTTGACTTGTCTGTCGAATAAAAACGCTTCTCTTTCATTTAGTGATTGCAGTACCTCCATAATTCAAGGTGTATGTTTTGTACCCAAGGGTATAGTTTTAGATAAAGTGTTATCCCCATCCTCCTATGTGGTTTCTTTATCTGCAAGAATAACAATGAGCTCAACTTCTATGCAGATGATTATCCACTCTCATTTAGATATAGCTCTTGTTTTTCCTAGCCTTTTGAGACTGACAGAAACCGGCAATGATTTAAAAACCAGAGATGCCAATGGATTGCTTCCCAGACATGCAATTTAATGTCTTTCTCCACTTTCTTCTCCTACTTAGAATAGTAATGTCCATGTCGAGGGTCTCATAATGAGTCATGCATGATTGGCATGTGGCCTTGAGTGAAACAGCAAGAAATGCTGAACCAGTTGTCCAACACTGCACGTAAGCACTACATAATGTTGGGGAGTGGCTGCTAATTGCATGGAAAGTACAGTTTTATTTTTATAGTAAGCCTATCCAAGGTTCTTTGTCACATTTTCTTCTGATGATCACACTGCCACAGAGGCTCATTGTTATATCTGCTGTAACTGATTAAATTATATAAAAAAAAGAGAGAATCAAAATTTGAGTAATACACCTACTGCAGATAATTCCTCTGAAGTACAGACCAGCAGAAAAATACAATTATGCCATTAACCTTCTAGAATTATCAGTTGCATGTATAGACATTTAAAGCCTGCTTCATTGTTTGGACATTGACGGCAGAAGCTTCAGTCAAAGACTGAGTATGGTGTTCCAACGAGAAAGATATCAGTAAATAGGTTTAAAACAAACCTTAAGTGACTCGGCTGCTTGTGCATTAGTGTGGCATTTAAGGAGAAAAGGAGATACAATTCTTTCGTCACCAAAAATGTGTGTCGAGGATGAAATCACTAAACAACAGTCTGCTGACAGCTACACATTAAGGACTATTATACACTGCTAAAAGAAATAATACACTACACTAATTTGAGACTATCTAGGATTTATCCCAATGTAACTGACTCATGTAATAGGTGCAAACAATCCCCGGCCGACCATTCTCATATGTTCTGGTTCTGTCCCAGGCTTGCCACATTCTGGTCTGAAATATTTCAAACGCTTAGCACAGCATATTCTATAACTATCACTCCTGATCCTCTGTTGGCCTTGTTTGGCGCCCCCTGCAGCCTGTTACATCTAAAGTCATGCAGACTGTTCTCGCCTTTGCCACCCTCTTGGCCAGGCGACTTATACTTCTCAAATGGAAACAACCTCAACCTCCGTCTCATAACAGATGGGTGAAAGAGTTGCTACTGTTTATTAGACTTGAAAAGCTCAGGTTTTCCCTTAATGGTTCCTCGAGCACATTTGATAAAACTTGGAGCCCTCTCTTGAATCATATTGAATCTTTGACTTCCCTGCCTGATTGTGATGACTGAGCCCTCCCCCCCTTTCATTTTATTTTATTTTTATTTATACATTTTTACATTTGGGTTGGATTTTATTATTTTCCTTATTTGTGTAATTGTTATGTATTCTGTATTGTTTACATATTATTTGTTGAAGTACAAGTGGGATGGGTTTGTGGGAGGGAAAAAAGGGGAAAAAATGGGAAGGATGGAAGTTCTCTGTACCGCATTGTACTTTTCCTTTGTTACCACTGAAACTGCTTCCAATAAACAAAGTTATAAAAAAACAAAAAAAGAAATAAAGGGAACACTTAAACAACCCATCCTAGATCACGATTAATGAAATATTCCTGTTGAAAATCTTTATTCAGTACAAAGTGGAATGCGTTGAGAACCAAATAACATAAAAATGATCAATGGAAACCAAAATCATTAACCCATGGAGGTCTGGATTCAGAATCATACTCAAAATCAAAGTGGAAAATCAGATCACAGGCTGATCCAACTTCTGTGGAAATGCCTCAAGACAATTCAAAATGAGGCTCAGTAGTGTGTGTGGCCTCCAAGTGCCTGTATACACTCCCTACAATGTCTTGGCATGCTCCTGATGAGACGACGGATGTTCTCCTGAGGGATCTCCTCCCAGACCTGGATCAGCATCAATCAACTCCTGGACAGTCTGTGGTGCGACATGGCGTCGGTGGATGGAACGAGATGATGTCCCAAAGATGCTCTATTGGATTCAGGTCTGGGGAACGGGCAGGGCAGTCCATAACATCAATGCCTTCATTATGCAGGAGCTGCTGACACACTCCAACCACATGAGGTTGGGCATTTTCATGGATCAGAAGGAACCCAGGACCCACTGCACCAGCATTATGGTCTTACAATGGGTCTGAGGATCTCATCCCGGTACCTAATGGCAGTCAGGGTACGTCTGGCTAGCCCATGGAGGTCTGTGTGGCCATCCAAGGATATGCCTCCCCAAACCCTCACTGACCCACTGCCAAACCGGTCATGCTGGAGGATGTTGCAGGCAGCAGAACGTTCTCCACGGCGTCTCCAGACTCTGTCACGTCTGTCACATGTGCTCAGTGTGATCCTGCTCTCATCTGGGAAGAGCACATGGCGCCAATGGCGAACTTGCCAATCCTGGTGTTCTTTGGCAAATGCCAATCGGCATGCACAGTGCTGGGCTGTGAGCACAGGCCCCACTTGTGGACGTCTGGCACTCATACCACCCTCATGGAGTCTGTTTCTCAAAGTTTGAGCAGAAACATGCACATTAGTGGCCTGCTGGAGGTAATTTTGTAGGGCTCTGGCAGTGCTCCTCCTGGTCCTCCTTGCACAAACGAGCAGATAGCTGTCCTGCTGCTGTGTTGTTGTCCTCCTACGGCCCCCTCCATAGTATCCTGGTATCTCCTCCATGCTCTTGACACTGTGCTGGGAGACACAACAAACCTTGCCACAGCGCGCATTGATGTGCCACCCTGGATGAGCTGCACTACCTGAGCAACTTCTGTGGGATGCAGACACCGCCATGTGCTACCTCTAGTGGTGAGGGCACTGGTAAAATGCAAAATTGACCAAAAATCAGGCAGAAAGGATGAGGACAAGGAAATGGTCTGTGGCTTCCACCTGCAGAACCATTCCTTTATGGGGGTTGTCATGCTAATTGCCTCTCATTTCCACCTGTTGTCTGTTCAATTTGCACAACAGCAGGTGGAATTGATTCACAATCAGTGTTGCTTCCTAACTGGACAGGTTGATATCCCAGAAGTGTGATTGATTTGGAGTTACATTGTAATTTTTAAGTGTTCCCTTTATTTTTTTGAGCAGTGTAGTTTGGTTGTAGCATAAAGGTTACTGAATATATCGTTATCTTTCTGATTTCAGAGACACATAGAAATTGTGTTCTCCGTATGCTTGGGAGCATATGTCATTTTCAGGCATGTCCTGAAAAGATTTTGTTCTCAAAGACAGTTGTTTGACTGGGTGGACAGTCTCTTATTACAAAAACAAATGAGTGTTCAGTTGATCAAAACCTTAAGCTCTGCAAACACTGTCCAATGTTATATATGTTGTGTTGAAAGGTGATCTCACACAAAGACACGCAACTGAATCTCACAATTTATGTTCTATGTATTGACTCTATGTTATCAAAGCATTATATAAGACAATATAGTTAATGCAGGGCTATTTGAAGCATGTGAGGTTAAGTCGGCAATATAGTCATTCACATAGGGCATTAAGTTTCTAGAGACTGTTGGAGCCTCAACAGTTGGTGTGGCATTAAAAGGGATATTAAAAATGGACCCTTAAAAATGGACCTGGGGTCAACTTTGCACCTTGTTTAGGTCTTGCTCTGTTCTGTTCTCATTCACTGCTCACTCTTCCAAATGCAACCACACACTCAACAAGTTACAGCTTTGCATTCAGGTGAGCATTGAAAACAACAGAACTCAACCTGTTCTTCCAAAAGAGAAGTAAGGGTAAGGAGATAGTGTCTGCTATAACTTCTCAATAGTTGTTGATCTTAAAGGTGCTGTGGGGAATGTTCATTCATTCAAAGAATCTGATTTATTACTGTTAGTTAGCTTAACAAAGGTGACCAGACATACCAGTTTAACATTAATCGTCCCAGCCTGGCGTCATGATGTGAGCTCCGGTGTCCAAATAAATGACAGAAAAATGTAAATGTGCACAGTTGAACTCTTTTGTTCTCAAAGTGCAGTATGAACATTGGTAGATTGGTACATTGGTATATTTTCATTTATAAGGCTATACTTGGTCTGCTGCCACACTACCTCTGTGTCTTTATCACACAGAAAAGTGCTGGACAGTACTCACTGCATTCCCAGGACATTTTAATGCTTTCTGCCCCAAAAGCTCATACAGAAATTGGGAAAGGGCTTTTAGGTATTCTGCACCCTCAGCCTGGAATTTATTGCAAAATGGCTTGAAACTCAAGGAGCTGGTGTCACTGAATGTTTTTAAATGTAAAATGAAAGACCTTGAAGCTGAATCTTTAGAATGTCGTTGTTTTTAGTGTATCTTGTTACAACTGCCTCCTAGGTAACGGCTCTTTCTGTGACAAACATGCTTGCAAAGTGTACTTCGGTTCTCTGTGTGTCTATGTCTGTAACTTTGTGGTTTTTTGCTGCTGACAGTCTTGGCCAGGTCTCCCTTGGAAAAGAGATCTTTGATATCAATGGGACAACCTGGTTAAATAAAGGTTAAATAAAAAAAATAAATAAATGAGACAATTTTCTTTTTAACACAGCAAAGCCCTGTTTTTTCTGTCTCAATACTTCAACAAAGAACAAATGTCCTTTTGCTAATCCAGCCTCCAGTATCAGCTATGAGAACAAAACATTATGTCAAAAGAAAATTATTCAAAGAGAACAAAACTTCTCCAGCTAGCTAACTTCTCACCGCCAAACATTACCAGCAGAGTTCTAAACATAGACACTTCCGAGTGAATGCTGAATCTAACTTGAATATGAATAACATATTTTGAGAGCAAGATGCTTCTGAAATCAGTTAAAATATCCTCATTAGGGATGTACATTTTAAGTATTTTCCGTGATCGATTTTTGGAAATGTTAACGATCAATTATCGATTAATTGATAAAAAAAAACATTATTATTCTTACGTCAAAAACAATGCCAAGTAGGTTGTTTTCCCCCCATATTGTATTTTCTACAGCAACAAAATGCAAATAACTGACGGGATTGAATATGGGCACACGTTTGACACGCAGAATATCAACGATCAGGCTCATAGAAATATTCTCAGCGGACATAATCTTATAAAGTGAAGGCTGAGACTACAAACAGAAAAGTACTTCAGACTCACAGTGTCCAGTTTTCTGTCTACTCGTTCTTATTGAGAAAAATAAACATGTGTATTCGGTCAGGTGTCAGCCGGGAGCGCAACCGGGTCATAATCAGTCCTGCTGCAGAAAAGCCCAGACGGCTCTGATGTTGCTGCTCTGCAAACATAGTGTACCTGAATTTCCCACCTGTCTGTTACCTTTGTATCCAAAGGTGGAAATATCCTGTTTAAAGTTGTGAACCTTTGTGTCCGTGTCGTTGTTGGCAGCAGTTTTGTATTGATCCTCTTTAAAAAAGCGCACGTGGAGACCTGATGCGCAGCCGCAGCCGCCAGCTGAGCGTCTCCGCTGTGCGCAACACCTTTAACAGCTGATTCACATCAAAACATACTTTAAACTTCCCTGATACACCTCCCTGATAGATGAGTGTAATATGAGACCACATGATGTTTGTTCCACGTGACGGAAAATTGATAACAAAAATGTGTGTTTCGAGTAATTTCTTAACAATCAATTAATCGATAATCGATTACTTGTGGTCATCCCTAATCCTTACCATGCATTTAAATGATAGAAAGTGCTGAATGAATGAATCAGCTTTATTGTTGTTGTACAAGTACAATGAAATTTCGTCTGACTTCTCTCCGTTTAAATAAAATAAAACAGAGTAAAATTGAAGACATATATATATATATATATATATATATATATATAGAGAGAGAGAGAGAGAGAGAGAGAGAGAGAGAGAGAGAGAGAGAGAGAGAGGTACAAATATAAATCTAAAAATTGCCAGAACAGTGCAAACAGTGCAATACTTTCAGTATATGAAAGTTGTGAAGCAGAGGGAAATTGTACAATAGTGCAATACTGAGGATGAGGTAGTAGCGGTTTGAGTCTGTCTTTATGTGAACCCCCACACTGTAATGTGTGTGGGTGTTTCACAGTCTGAAGTGTGTAGGCTGTGTGTGTGTTGGGGGGACAGAGGTGTGATGGAGTTATGCCAGGGAACCCGTCTGATCCCAACAACAGGAGGAGCAACAGCAAAAGAGAGAGAGCAGCAGATAATGGAAAAAGAGAGGGTTAAGAGAGAAACTGTAACAAATGGTGGTAGATAAAGAGAGCAGGCACCACACTGAATACCTGAAAGTATTGATTTCCAACTCTACACATTAAATATGAAGTAAACATCTGTTTTATACTTTGGATGTAATTTTGTGTTCAGAGCAGATACAATGGCATCAAAATAGAGGTGATTTATTTAAACTGAAGACAACCCCAGTACCTCCTACCAAGTTCTGGGTTGTGTCCCTCAAAACAGCTTCCCTCAAATCTTCAAACACTGTAAGACAATATCTGCCAAACCAGATGAATAAACCAGACATGCAATGGGTTATTATTTTGCAAAATGGTATGCATTATGCAACACTGAGTGACAGAAACTACTAATTTAGGCTACAGTTTGTGACATTTTATGATATACAGTGGGGCAAAAAAGTATTTAGTCAGCCACTGATTTTGCAAGTTCTCCCACTTAGAATGATGAAAGAGGTCTGTAATTTTCATCAGAGGTACACTTCAACAATGAGAGACAAAATGAGAAAAAAAATCCAGGAAATCACATTGTAGGATTTTTAAAGAATTTATTTGTAAATTATGGTGGAAAATAAATATTTGGTCAATAACAAAAGTTCAACTCAATACTTTGTAACATAACCTTTGTTGGCAATGACAGAGGTCAAACGCTTCCTGTAAGTCTTCACCAGGTTTGCACACACTGTAGCTGGTATTTTGGCCCATTCCTCCATGCAGATCTCCTCTAGAGCAGTGATGTTTTGGGGCTGTCGCTGGGCAACACTGACTTTCAACTCACTCAACAAATTTTCTATGGGGTTGAGTTCTGGAGACTGGCTAGGCTTCTCCAGGACCTTGAAATGCTTTTTACGGAGCCACTCCTTCGTTGCCCGAGCGGTGTGTTTGGGATCATTGTCATGCTGGAAGACCCAGCCACGTTCCATCTTCAATGCTCTCACTGATGGAAGGAGGTTTTGGCTTAAAATCTCACGATACATGGCCCCGTTCATTCTTCCCTTAACACGGATCAGTCGTCCTGTCCCCTTTGCAGAAAAACAGCCCCAAAGCATGAGGTTTCCAGCCCCATGCTTCACATTAGGTATGGTGTTCTTGGGATGCAACTCAGCATTCTTCTTCCTCCAAACATGACGAGTTGAGTTTTTACCAAAAGGTTCTATTTTGGTTTTATCTGACCACATGATATTCTCCCAATCCTCTTCTGGATCATCCATATGCTCTCTGGCAAACTTCAGACAGGCCTGGACATGTACTGGCTTAAGCAGGGGGACACACCTGGCGCTGCAGGATTTGAGTCCCTCTCGGCGTAGTGTGTTACTGATGGTAGCCTTTGTTACTTTGGTCCCAGCTCTCTGCAGGTCATTCATCAGGTCCCTCCGTGTAGTTCTGGGATTTTTGCTCAACGTTCTCATGATCATTTTGACCCCACGGGATGAGATCTTGCGTGGGGCCCCAGATCGAGGGAGAGATTATCAATTCAAATCTTGTATGTCTTCCATTTTCTTACAATTGCTCCCACAGTTGATTTATTCACACCAACCTGCTTGCCTATTGTAGATTCACTCTTCCCAGCCTGGTGCAGGTCCACAATTTTCTTCCTGGTGTCCTTCGACAGCTCTTTGGTCTTGGCCATGGTTGAGTTTGGAGTCTGACTGTTTGAGGCTGTGGACAGGTGTCTTTTATACAGATAACAAGTTCAAACAGGTGCCATTAATACAGGTAACGAGTGGAGGACAGTTACAGAGGAAGTTACAGGTCTTTGAGAGACAGAAATCTTGCTTGTTTGTGGGTGACCAAATACTTATTTTCCACCATAATTCACAAATAAATTCTTTAAAAATCCTAAATTGTGATTTCATGCATTTGTTTTTCTCATTTTGTTTCTCATAGTTGAAGTGTACCTCTGATGAAATTACAGACCTCTCTCATCTTTCTAAGTGGGAGAACTTGCAAAATCAGTGGCTGACTAAATACTTTTTTGCCCCACTATATACTCTCAATGGAGGCATGTTTACCTACCACTAAGAGTTTTATTGTAGCTTATATCTGTGTTTGTTGATGAGACAGGAGGGCACTGAATCCTTACCTCGCCTGGGGAGCCAAAATGACCAGAGCCAGTAGTACATTACTCTGGAGGGATGTTTACTCTCTGTTATTTCTGATTTATGTTAGTTTATTCTTTCTTGAGAGATAGCAGGGGACACTACAGCTCCTATGTTTAAGTATGGGGGGCTCATATCCTTGCAGATGAAGGTGTAATCTTAAGTGAGTAAACAACTTGGATCCAAGTTCAAGTTCTGTCAGCTGCTCTCATTAGCAAACACAGCAACAGACAAAACTCTCTATTCTAAACTCATACAAAAATAGAAGTATTTTTTGATGCAAGCACCTTTTTTCTTCCCCCCAAATTCATTTCAAATCAAACTCTGAGGTCTGTTTTAGTCCTCTACCTTGATAACAGACTTTTGGTGTCATCTTTCATCTGAGCTCGACCTTTGAGAAACCCTCCCAAATGGCCATGTTTACTTCAGCTGGGTAAAACAACAACATTCACATAGGGGATGAAGCATGCTCTCTGAGTTGTTTGTCTCAGATCTTTTGAAGCTTTATTTATCTTTCCAATCTAAGAAGATGTGATACGTTTCTAGATAGCTCAAACAGCTGAGCTCATTTTTGTTTTACCCTCACACCCACAGCTTGGTGGTTTTAAAGTCATTCCTTGGATTTTTTTGGATAACTTCTTTGCGGTATACAGGCCTCACCTCCAGCTACAACTCTTATGTTTTAATCCTGTATGAGCTCGAGCAGAACCTTAGATACTCATGCAGGGCTTGTTTTTGGCAGCCTGGGTTAAAAAGAAAGAGTGACAGGGCCTTTGCTGTAGGGGGCCCTGTGGCTTTGTAAGCTATAAGTCAGTGTCATCCCTCTAAATCACCTCTCACCTTCACTTTGGCATGTGAAAAAAGATATTTGGACAACCTGTTTGAAGGGGGAAAGAGAGTGAGAGGGATGGAGAGGGCTAGAGGAGACAAGTGGAGGACAGTGGCGGACCAGGTAGAGGCCAAAAAAAAAGGTAACCATTACATGCAGTGTGGCATCACAGCACAGCATTATTATCATTATCATAATCACTTTTGTCAACACCTGTCATTCTATTTCTAACATTAATATTTGCATTGATAATCGTTCATCACCATTTTTGTTGATTTTCATCAATCTCCATGTTTTTCTTTAATCCTTTTAACCCTCCTGTTATGTTCGTTTCTCAGGAACAGCAATAATGTTCCTGGGTCAATTTGACCCGGGGCATATTTAATTATCCAAAAGTGTCAGAACCCAATAAATCCCAATAAACATGTTTTTAATCTCATTATTAACTCCATTACTTACCAATGGTGTTCTTTAATTCTCACAGATCATGGTTCAATGAGGATAACTCTATAGTTTTTCATGTGTGTGTTTGTGATTGGGGTGAAATATGTCACACAGTTGCAAAGAAACAATTAGTATTTGACACTTCTGACCCCTTTTAGCCTCCACTTTGACTGCTGGGTCAAGTTGACCGAACAGTATCTATGGAATATAAACATGCAGGGGGGTTGCAAATATGTTAAATGTACCATTTTATTTTATATGTTCATTACGCTAATTAAGCCAAGCCGAAGAAGTTTCATACCGAAAAAATACTTTTAACAATTTTTTATTTTATTTTTGAACTTTGAAATGGGTCAATCTGACCCGGAACATAACAGGAGGGTTAACATAGAGGTTCTCCAACAGCACCGTAACAAGGCTCTGATATTGCACCATCTTTATACTTATGGTGGACCATAAAATATTACCATATAGGTGCCTAAAGCCTCTTTCCCATATTGTATGCACTGCACTCTTGAAAATGTCCAGACTTTATCTGAGTTGAATGAATGTGTGAACCCAAACAGCTGCACGTAGTCCGCACTTTTACCTCATAGCCCTCTAGTAAAATTTCCCCAAGAAGTTGGAATGAGCTGATGTGTGAACGCAGCTGGTAAAATTGCAGGTATGAAGTTTATTCTCTGCTCAGTTCTCCTAACTGTTTGCTCCAGTTGTCTGTATTATGTGTTCAGGGCCGGCCGTGACATAGGCAGTATAGGCAAATGCTAGGGGCGCCGGCCATCCATAGGGGGCGCCGCTTAATGAGTGAGGAAGATTTTTTGAAGACAATAGGAAAAATAATATTGTTTTATCTAATTTAATTTTGGATTAAATTGCGGAATGATGCCAGTAAACATTTAAAAGATTGTGATTCAATTTTGGTTTTAAAAATAATGGTTTGCAAATCAGTTTTTGAAGTCTATAAGTGTTCATGATTTACCTGTTTTTGTTTTGTTTTTGTTGTTTTCCTTACACTTTGGAAGCTGTTAGCTTAATTAGATAGAAAGTGGAGGCTAGGCTGAAATAAGCATTTTGCTTCTGCCTTTTCAGTCATCACTTAATAGATGACTGTTGCTTTGTTTAAAGTGTCTGCACTGTGAAAACCATTGTGTTATATAATGACTGAATAAATTCTACTACTATTACTTTATGCATTTTGAAATTGTATTATTAGTTTCCTGCTAAATATCAATGTTATTACCATTTTATTAATGTTCTTTTAGAGGTCATTTTTATTTCAAAACAAAGGAAACCTGTAAAACATAAAGCTGGATGTCAGTTGTCTTTAAGTGTATATGTGATGTGATTTTTGGAGTTGGTTATAATACAAGGGGCACCAGTTAAAAGCTTGCCTAGGGCACCAAGTCGGTTAGGGCTGGCTCTGTATGTGTTCTTATGTTGTATCTGTGTTGAAGGAACATCCTTCTACATGTTATATTCTAACACTGAAACAGTCACCATTACACATAACAACTCCTCCTTCTCCTGCATGCACTACCCCGCCACCCCCTCTCTGTACCAAAGAGTGAACGAGTTGAGAGTACATCTGACAAAAAAAATCTCCTGCCGTGAGGTGCATGTACAAACAGCAAGTTCCTGGAGATACTAGGTCCTGAAATGATCTAGGATATTTTAGGAACTCATGTGGAAGAGGTTAGAGAGTGTGATTTAGCACAGTGTTCCTGAAGCAAAAAGGAAAAGCAGCGTAAGCTTCTCGTGCAAACAACAAGGCACCGCTCTGTCCTGCTGGCTTCTCCATTTTACCTCTGTTAACTTCTGATGCCTGCTCAGCAGCGGTAAGATTCCAACAAACTATTCCCTTTGCGCAACTTTTATACAGGCAGCGAGGTGTAGCGACATAGTCTTAAACAGGCTATGTAAAAAAAAGGCTTTGTCTCCATCCATCTTTTTCTCAATCACACTTTCTCGGCACAGCCAGTCATGGCAGATGGCTTTCCACTGACAAGTCCAGTTCTGGCAAGGTTTCTGCCTCTTAAATAGGACATTTTCCTACCACAGCTGTCAAGTGCTTACTCACTTTGAGCTACTGTTGGGTCTGTAAATAATATCACAAAGATGAGCATTAGCATTTTCTCCACTGTACAGGTGTATGGGATGGCATCGGGGGAATCCAAGAGGGCACTTTTGAATGTTTTGGGTCTAATATGCAATTGGGCGGGTTGATAACTGGATGTCCTGCCCTGTGTACCAGTAGTAGAGGGCAGACCAGTGCACCAGCAGACAGAGAGTCAGACCAGTGGACAAAGAGATGGATGGAGAGGGGGACGAAGATTGTTGAGGAGATGAATAGAAAGTTCTGAATGCTGCTGCGGCAGGCTGTGCTGACGTGAGGAGTGTTCCCAAACACAGTTAGTAGCGACTGCAGACCCACTGCATTACCATACACACACACACACACACACACACACACACACACACACACACACACACACACACACGCACACGCACACACACGCACGTGCTGGCCCTTAGGGAGTAAGGCTGCTTGCAAGTGGAGCTGAAGAATGGCAACAAATCTCCTGTTCTGGTCCTGAAGAGGTCACTGCTACTCCAGCACCATTAGTTAATGTGTGTGCGGGGATGTATGGGTGAGTGTGTGTGGGGTGTGCATTTGCTACAGGTTTGTGTGAGTGTTTTTTCATGTGTCTAATCAAATTGTGCATACATTTTTTGTATGTGCACTGGAAGCTTTTACAGGTGTGTGAAAATGTCTTGAGCTGTGCATGTTTGTACTCTATTGTGCTTTGGAAGACAGCGTGTTCTTCTGTGTGAATGTGTGTGTTCCCCCTGCACAGGTCGCTCCTCGCCTTTCCTCTCCTCCATTCCCCATCTTTTCTTCCCTCCAGTCTGCACTTCCTCTCAGGAGCTAGGTGCGTATCATTGGATCAGTAGCTGCTGCCTGCCACACTGTCCAATCGAATCTAGGGAGAGAAAGAGACACAGGGAAAGGGAGAGAGAGAGGGAGAGAGAGGCTGCGAGAGAGTGAGAGAGAGAGAGATGGGGGAGGGAGGAGAAAGAAAGGAAGAGAGGGAGAGAGGGAGATTGATTATTTGAACGTCCTGGGCCTTGCATTCCTTGGAGGAACACATTTCTACTTCATCTAAAACGTCATTTTTTCTCTCTCCTTTACACTTCCACCTTTTCTCAGACTGAAGGCTTGAGGCTTTGTTTGTTTTTCTCTTGTTTCTTTTTTTGGGTTATTCTCACCCAGGAGACGTACCAACGCCACCAGCAGCCGGAGCAGCAGCAGCAGCAGCAGCAGAGGCAGCAGCAGCAGCAGCAGCAGCAGGAGAGGAATATCTCCCAATATCCCATCCCGGGCACGTCGGATAAGCTGCAGCAGCGAAAACACGAGGCGAATATTGCGGTGGAACGGGAACGAGAACATGGTCCGCGGGATTTCATACCTTTCGTCCTGGCTGGGTACGGTAGGCTAAAGAACACACATCCAGCAATTTGTCATTTGAAGATTTTTTTTTCCACTGCAGCGGGGTTGCAGGTTGGGGCTTTGCATTTGAGTGTGTGTATGTGTGTGTGTGTGTGTGTGTTTTTTTTTTTTTTTTTTTTTTTTGCCGTAGTCAGCTTCAGACTGGGTATTCTAACTCACAAGCAAGCGTTTTTTCCCCCACACTTGCTGTTTAATTTTTTGTTTTCTTTCTTTTTGTCTTTTAATAAGCACACAGAGCAGCTTTTATCTTGTTCTTTCTATATGAAAACACAAAAGGGGAGGGCTGGCAGGCGGGTTTGCCTTGATAAATGGAGCGTTATTCATCAGCGTGTGTGTGATCACCACTGGAATGTTAACTAGCACCTTGGACAGCGAACACCACTACAGTCTAACATGGGAGGAGCGATAGTACTGATCAATTTTACACTTTTAATAATATCTCACTGTGGGCTAGATGTGTGTTGTTGGATGTGTGCGCGTGCAAACACGGAAATTAATGTTGCTCTCTTTGCGCGCGCGTGTGTGTATGTGTTAATATTCTGCCCTAAGGCCCTTAGAGAAAGATAGCGGTGTCGGCTGGGGAGCAGCTGTGTGTGTGTGTGTGTGTGTGTGTGTGTGTGTGTGTGTGTGTGTGTGTGTGGAGGAGAGAGCGATTCAGAGTGTGTGTGAGCATGTAGAGAAATCAAGAAAGTCATTTTAAAGTCTCTGTGCGCGTGTGTGTGCGCGTGTGTATTTTATCAAAGAAAATGAAGGCTAAATGAGTTTATGATAATAAAGAATAAAGTGTGTGTTTTTTGTGTGTTTGTGTGTGTTTGTGTGTGTGTGTCACAGGCTCTCCACCTTATGCTACATGCAGGTCAGCAGCCTCACGGTGTATCCAGGGTTTAATTAAGCATGTGACATGACTCTCAAACACCCCCACCCCCACCCACCCATCCACCCACCCATCCTCACCAGGTTCTGTGATCTGTGAAACAGTGTGTAGTGAGGATGTGACATATGTCTGCAGCTCGTACTGGGTACACACACTCACACACGCACACACACGCACAAGCCATTTGTGTGTGTCTGACACAGCAGCCCTGACAGTCTGACACAGAGTTAAGCTGAGCGGACAACATCTCGTTTGCCCTATCTATCGCTCTCATATCTATTTTTAACGTGAACAGCAGCGAGGTGGCACAGCCTATTCTCCTGATGTGATGTGTAACTGTGTGTGTGACATTTTATTTATCTTACACTGCGATTATTCTAATGAAGACTAATTAAATCCTTTCCCTCTGCTTCTCTTTCCATCTCTTCCTTTCTGCCGCTCTTTTTTCTCTTTTCCAGGAGGCACTTTGGGCTTGTTATGGGGGTGACCGGAAGGAGAGAGTGACAGAGGAACAGTGATGCTACTGTTTACATAACGAGAGACTAACACACACACACTACACTCACACACACATACACATACACGCACACGTGCTCAAATCGCCAGTACAGGACATACACACTGGCTTTAAACACTTCCACACATGCATATACACACACAGACACACATTCAAGGGACTCGCTGACTGAGTCACCACACACTCAGAGGCACAGAACCACTGACTCACACGCAGGACCAAACACGCACACACTCGCACAAACACAAACATACACAAGAGGGAAAAGGTTGTTTTTGGAAAAGCTAGGGTTGTGTGTTGTTTGTGTGTGCTATGGGCCAAACTGAGCAGCAGCTGTGTGTGACTGTTGGATACCTCTGAAGGGTCAACACAGCCGTAACCCTCACCCTTCCCCACTCCCCTTTTCCTCTCCTCGCATTCCTAATCTCCCAGCCACCCCTGGACGCACCATTATGTCCAAGCTGAGGACCAGGAGAACTCCCTCTCTGGGGTTTCCATCCCTTCTCCTCTCCCTCTGCCTCTCCTTTTCCCTCCTTCCCATCCCCTCCTGGGCACAGCAGACCGTGCCTGTCATCTCTACAGCACAGGGCCGCATCCGAGGCATGTTGACCCCACTGCCCTCGGACCTCCTGGGGCCTGTTATTCAGTACCTGGGAGTACCTTACGCAAGGCCTCCCACGGGAGACCGGCGCTTCCAGCCGCCAGAGCCTCCTCTACCCTGGCCAGGAATACGAAACGTGACGCAGTTTGCTCCAGTGTGCCCACAGTCACTGGATGAGAGGAGCATGCTGGGAGATATGATGCCCTCCTGGCTCACAGCGAACCTGGATATAGCGGCCACGTACCTCACTCACCAGAGCGAGGATTGTCTCTACCTCAATATCTACGTGCCCACTGAGGAAGGTGAGTGAGTCTGCACACTCCCTGAGGTGCATAAATGTGCATGCAGGGTGAGAATTAGAGTTGCATGTTCCTTATTGCGTGAAGTCAAATCAGAGTGGTAGCAAAGTGGTATTTCGGCTGACTGCAATGTGATTTTGAGGGCAATTTGGCTGTCAAATTTAATTAAAACACAGATGCATCCTGTCAGGTCACACACACATACGCTTGTTTAATAAATAAACAGAGTTTGGTTTCAAAGGTGGACCCCCCGGACCAACAACCTCAACCCCCCCTTCTTTTGCACGCCCATGGTCAAAACAAAACTTAATATGCAGACACCTGCGTCAGTCGCCGAGGGGGTAACTCCTTTACTTGTGGAGGAAAGTGGGAAGGACAAACGCTCGCTCATGCATACATATTGGTTCATGCACATGCATGTGGCCGTTTACTCACATATTCACACATGCACACAAAATGGCAAGCATGCACACTCCTATGCCCCAATTTATATCCACCTGCTGTGAAATGAAGGCAGCATTAGACAAAGACAATGTGAGCAAGGCCGCAGAAAATTGTTTCTGCTTTAGTACTAACAAACTTGAAGAGAGATTAAAGGCTGTGATACGCACACACCCAAAGAACCATCCGTCTAACACACACACAGCACACATATGATTGTTGTGGACCCTTTCCAACAAGAATACAGGGTCAAAAGGAAGGTGGGTGAAATGAAGTAATAGTGAATAATAAAGTGATATTAGAAATATGCATAGAACTGGCCTCAAATTATGCCTTCAAGTATAATCAGACTAAATTAAAATTGATGGTATAATTTTGCATAGTTATGGCAACAAATGCATTATCTATCTATCTATCTATCTATCTATCTATCTATCTATCTATCTATCTATCTATCTATCTATCTATCTATCTATATATCTATCTATCTATCTATCTATCTATCTATCTATCTATCTATCTATCTATCTATCTAATCACTCTTTTTTCCTCCCTTTCTGCAGACATCCATGAGGAGGGGGGGCAGCGGCCAGTGATGGTCTACGTCCATGGGGGCTCGTACACAGAAGGCACAGGAAACATGATGGATGGCAGCGTGCTGGCAAGCTACGGCAACGTCATTGTCATAACGCTCAACTATCGCCTCGGAGTGCTGGGTAAAATAATATATCTCCTATATCTATATCTCATTTGCTGCACATGGAAGTGCTTTATGGTAATAATATGAGTGTATGTGGCTTTTATTATCGGTGTAGCTGCATTTTAACTAAACCCCTGTGTCCTTTACCCATTAAAGTATCTGCCTATATTTCATCAAATATCATTTTTCATCCTGCATGCATGTGTTTGATACCTCTTGGGTCGATGCCTGTTAGGTATGCATAGCTCTTTATTTAAGACATCCAAACACTTGTAACTAAGAGCAGTCAGAAAGTAAGCAAGGAGCGCAGATCTCAGTCCAGTCTTTTATGTTTTGCAAATGTGCAAGTTTTACATATGAAATTATTTCCCAAACTATAAGCGATATGGTTGTGCCAAGCTGAAGTTTCCTCATCTTGGCTGTGGATTTATTATGTGCCTCTCATAGTTTTTCCTCAATTGCTTTGTCACTCTTCTCAGAAATCTTTTGAGGAATGTTCTCATCACTGCAGATGTATTACTAAAAGCAGCTTATACATGTAATGAGACAATATATGTTACCTCAGTGGACTTTCAATTAGCCAGAATCTTTAATTCATTCTCTAAAATGTAACTGTAGTATGAATGAGTAAGTCATCATGAACCAATAGGACATGCTGTTCTGAGCCTGGGTAAAACCCTGCTGCCAAAAAAGGTTTAGACATCTTGTCAGGATGACAACGTGAGCGTGTATTTCATCTTTTAATTTCTTCACAGTCGTGTCATTAATGTTTTTTCTGTCACTGCATGCCGAATGTACCAGACTGTTGTTTGTCTGAAGCTCACTGAAGGCTTCTGTGAATCAAAGATAACACTCTTCAGATGCTGATGTAAAGAGGCGCGGGTTTCACGTTCCAATTTGTAAAACAAGAGTAAAGTCAATTTTAATGCCAAATTACTACACAAGTTATTTCATCACACTTTACGAAGCACAAAGCCAGTCTAGACTGTTGTGTTAAAATGTAGTCTATCAAGATCAAATAAACTGCTGAAGTTAGAAAATGTAAGCTGACAAATTAGTGCTATGAAGTTACAAAATAAAGTTACACTGCTTGGAGTTAACCATTTAGCAGATTCTGACAGACTCCATATCCATGCAGATCTTCGCTCTTGGCAACTTTGAAAATGAATTACATTTTCTGCATGTGGTAGCCTAAACAATGAAAAATTGTAACATTTTGGCAAGCAGAACTTTTCAACCGAGAAGAAACGCAATATTTTTTCATCACAGAGACTTTTAGGACCATTAACTGTCATATTTTAGACAAGTGTGCTCAGTCATTTGCTTCAATTAGCTCAAACATTTGCATGGTAATGAAGAATGAAACATGTCCTTGCTGTTATGCATTTTAACAAAACTGTGGTTGCAACCTTCATATTTAGAGTTCAACCATCATGAGCCTAAGCAAGTTATAAAAAATCTGCTTTTGAATATTTCACACACTTGACATTTTATCATGTAATGCAAAACAACAATGAATCATCACACAAGAACATACCAACATCTAATTCTCAGATTGAAATAACATTTTAGCACAGCTTGTTGTCAGACATTTCACAAGGAGGAGATTTGTAGCACTCTGTAGGCCACATCTGCTGTGTCAAAACTTGGAGTATATACTTGCTTGTTTGTTAGCCTTATTCACCATTCATCACTTTTTTGTGAGTCAGCGCCTCAGTAATTATCTGAAGAAATTTCAAAAGAACTTCTTTTTGAGTCTATTCATGTTAAAAAAAAAAGCTTTGAATAGAAATGCTTTTATTTCAGTTTACATTTACATATCCTTGTTCCTTCACATTCACCATCTGCTTTAACATTTCAAACAGCTATAAAATGCAGTAAACTGTTTATGTTTTTACTCAGAGTGCCTTTTTGCTTTTTTTTTTTGTAGAGTGAGAACATGTTCAGTATGGGTGTCCCTAGTGGAAATAAACCCCCTGAAGCCAATTTTTTCCACTACTAGCACTGACTCAAATCTGATCCTTTTTACCTCCATGACTCTCTGACTCATTGCTCTCTGAACGGGGAGAATCTGATTCCCAGAGGTTTTTCTAATTTTAGACCGTCATTCAAAGCTCACAGGCGGATTAAATAAAAAAATCTCAGGGTCAATGCATTGAAGATTTGTGTGGCTGTAATTATAAACAGTACCAAAATTGAGCTGGGACAGGAGGGTTAAAAAGATACTTTAAAGGCGTCATTTACAGTAAAACAGTGAGGGCACAAGTGCAGAGTACTGTGTTTATGATTACATATTGATTGCTAAGTCTGATGCAACAATGTCACTAGTGGCTTGAATCATACATTGAATTCTATTAGGAGTTTCCCAATATTATGTAAAATGATTTAAAAATGTGCCAGCAGGGTAATAAAA
The DNA here is from genome assembly GCF_009762535.1 of Notolabrus celidotus. Taxonomy (NCBI): domain Eukaryota; kingdom Metazoa; phylum Chordata; class Actinopteri; order Labriformes; family Labridae; genus Notolabrus; species Notolabrus celidotus. The sequence goes on from NC_048281.1 coordinate 18,842,748, forward strand.
TGCGCATATAGTTTCCATAATTAATGGTAATACTTTACATAAGAGTTCAAATAATATACATAAGTAATGCTTACCCGATATGTGACTCATGATGACTCAAAGCAGGATTTACTGTTTATTCTCAAAGGCTTTGGTACATTTCTCAAACATTAGAAAGATGTTAGCAATAAAGATGCATTTCCCCAAAACAGCTGAAATGTGCTACATCAATAAGTGAACCTGCAAAAGTCAGGAGCTCATCCAAAACCTTAAGTTTTTGTATCAAAACGAAGAAAATGCAGCCATAAATGGCATCTGAACTCAGGTTCTCTTTGTATAAAACAAAGGTGTTCAGATGTTTGTAATTTCAGACCCAGTTTTATGCTCAGCCTCTCTGAAAACACACCGGTACCTGTTCTCCAGGGCTACTCCTCAGCCTGTCCAGTAATTCATTTGAATCCTGTTTAACTACTGAATAGTGAAACACAATCATTCACATATCTAATTGCATATTTTTAAATCGTCACTTTTTTTGCATCTAAAACAAAGGTCCATAATTTGTCAGTGTAAAGGAATTCTTATCTGTGTCTTTATTTTGGGATGAAACGATTGCAGTGAGATGTACTTTATGATCTTGACTTTGAGATGTATTATTAAAATAAATGCTGCACTGCTCCACCAGTGTGGTCTGTAGCCATGACTGAGAGGTAGGAAGCAAAGTGCTTACTCTATGAAATACAGTGATTGATTTTTCTTATAAAGGATAATACTGTTACACATTGAAAAATATGCAGGAGTGCATGAACAAAATTTGCAGCACATTTTGATAAAATGCACAACAAAGAAGAGCACACCAAAACTAAATTAACTTTGCTGAAAACGATGGAATGTGAGGTTAATGAAAGAAAAACAAGGAATGAGTTTGTCATCCTTGTACAAATGCTTGCATCAAAAATTGATCTAAAAGAAGGAAATCTCTCACCTGAAAAGCGATAAACTTTATTGTCCCCTGAGGGAAATATGTCTTGGACCTCGGTACAACATAAGGCTGCAATCTATACATCCACCACACTCATAAACAAAGAAGCATAGTGAAGCACAATTTAACAATAAACAAAGAAGTTCAGAAACGGCCACACTACTGTCACACCAATATGTTCCCTTCAGATTCAATGCCTAGCTTATAATGCACTGGAATGAATATTGCATATTGAATTGAAATATGAGTTTCAGGTATGTGGCGATTTTCACGCTCAAAAATTGTGCTCTGCTGGCTTTTGTGATGCATACAAGTTGCCTGCTGCACCTGTATGCTTAGCTCGTAGGTAGGCTTTCAAACATGAAATACCTGGGTGATATTTTAATTCTGTTTGACACAAAGTGCACATCACTTTTGACTTGTTGATTGAGCTGTCTGGGAGATTTTAAAGTGAAATGCGCCCTTGAAAAGTGCAGCAGAGTCGTTCCACCATTCTGTCATGGTGGAAGCCAGAAGTAGGAAGCCACCAGAGCAGTTTAACTACATATAGAGTGCCTAAAGGGACAAAAAGGACGCTATCAAAAAAAAAACCTCGCTAACTTTGGACCTTGATCACATTGCCATAAACATGTTGATGTTAATTTTGAAGTGCTATTTCTTATGTTCTTACCTTTTGACTTCATACATTGTGAATTGACGATACATCCAGCCTTTAATCATTCATTCAGTCATTTTGAATCATGCATTAGTAATGTAAACTTATGCATGACATTTGTACATCAGTCTTATACATTTTTTGTTATTTGTCTTGTCTTATTTTCAGTTTGAGAAATGATTTGATCAGTGTTCTAACATCACTTTAATTTGCTCTATTTTATGGGGTTATGTTGCAGAAAGTTATTTTGTGAAGATTGAATTACATTTTATCAAATATGTGTTGATTTATCATGAAAGTAGAATTATTATCAAGAGATCTGGGTAAATGAAGCATTTTTCCAACCTTTGGCTGCGACTCCACTTTGAATTATTCAGCCTGGTTGTTTTCTTATCTTCCTGCAGTTTTAGCACATTTTGTCAAACATGTGTACACACAAAGCCTGTTAATACTGTAAAAGATGTTTCTCTTCCAGAGGGAAGGCCACTGCAAGGTCCTGCTTTAATTAGACAAAAAGTATTTTTGAACTGCAGGGAGGTAGATTTGAAGTCTTTTCAAAAGATTGCAACAAAAAACACTGATTTGAGTTTATCAGCACCTATGCAGTCTTTTCTGCATTCTAGCAGCACTTAGTTGTTACTTTTGTTATTAAATGTACAAGGTGGCATTAAAATGCATCTGCTTGGAGGGTAATATCTTGAATAATCTTGAAGTTGAAGTTGCTAGGTATAATGAAGATATGAAGATACACAAAACCAATTCAACATGTTTCTCTTTGTCATTTCCATCCTCTGTGTTAACACCAACTCCACCGTGATCATCACCCCCACCATCATCATCATCATCATCATCATCCAGTGCCATTGATCCATCACTATGAGTATCTGTGTCATCCCCTTCATCTTCCTCCTCCTCACCATCATTGTCATCTTAAATTGGATGCATGAGGTGAGTCCATAATGGCGAAGCAACGTGCAACTTTGCACATTTGTGGCTGATTTGACTTTAAGCAAACTGTGGCGTTTTTAAATAAATGAAATAAAAAAGATAAATTGAAGCTTTATGAAGAAATCTTCCCTAAAAAAGCTCACCATACAGGATTTATGGAGGCATCGTTATACTATAATAACCATCGAATTAATGAAACATTCTTAATATGTCCTTTTTGCATGAGAGAAATTTCTGGTAAATTGCACATAAGTGATGAAATGTATTATTTTCACAGCCTTTCTTTTGTTGCTCATTATACTCTTATGTGCTTGGGGCCAGCACGAGTTTCAGAGAAATTAGCGTCTGCAGTAATGAGATATACAGTGGTGGAGTGAGCCATTAGGATCCTTTGTGTTTACTTTACTATGTCAGCAGAAAATGGAATAAGGGAAAGCTGCCTTTATACCTGCACTTGAGTGTGTGTGTGTGTGTGTGTGTGTATGTATGTTCTTTTACTGTACCACCAACCTACATGAATATAGACATAGTTTGTTGATTTGATCCCATTTTTCTGGGTTTAAAGGAAGGCTTTCCATTAATTTTCTCATCCACTCATGCATAATTGGTTTAACAGAGTAGATATCATGTTGGGGAATGAGGCAGCCACCTCCCTGTGATGTAAAATGAAGAGGTTTTGTTTGCTAAAAGTCTTTTTGATTGTTTGCTCACCTCTCAACAAAGCAATCAAGCTCTGATCAAGTCTTTATACCGAAGTATTCCACATTCTGCGGTATGTTATAACCTCTCTCTCCCTCCATCTTTCTCTCTGTAGGATTTCTTAGTACAGGCGATCAGGCAGCGAAAGGGAACTACGGCCTGCTGGATCAGATTCAGGCTCTGCGCTGGGTGAAGGAGAACATCGCAGCCTTCGGAGGAGACCCAAACAGGGTCACGGTGTTTGGGTCTGGGGCCGGAGCGTCCTGCGTCAGCCTGCTCACTTTGTCTCATTACTCAGAGGGTAAGGAAGAATCACGGACAAAACTCTGCTCACCTTGGTGGTTTTTGTTCGGTCTAAATTATGTAACATAAAGAATTTTGTGCTTTGAAATGGGGTGTGAGTACAGGCAGGAAGGCAGCTTGGCACCTTTGTTCTCTTTTACAGCTGAGATTTTTTTTAGTTATGAAGCTTTTCAAGATATTTGTTTCCTTTACATTTACCAGTATAAATCAGAGACTGGATAAAACATGGATGCAGTGTTAGTGACAGCACCCATTCATTCCTGAAGAGGTATTATTGCCATATGGGATAGGCTGACCTAATTATACTTTCACAAATCAAACTAACCACATGCAAAGTGGGGGAGCTAAGGCAGGCTTTAAGCACTCACCTGTCAGTTAACTCACAGGCCCCTGATTATGCAAATGTATGCGTACATGCCAGCCTTCCACATCGGCTTCAGTTGTCGTTACCTGAGATTGTAGCCTGGTATATATTTAGATACAAGGCCCATCGGTCTCATGACTGTTTTGTGTTCAGCCTCTTTATGTCTTCATACTGGCCATTTCACAGAAGACAGCCAACTCTCAGTTGGATTTGTCAACTCTGTGTTAATGATAAACAAAAACCAAACAGGACCCTAAAGATCATGTCCATGGCAAGCAGATTCTGCAACTGTTAAGAAATGTCAAATTTTTGATTCATGCTGATTTACATCATTGCATTCCTACTAGAACCTCTTAAGCTCATACAAAGGTGGAAAATGACTTTCTTGGCTAGGTGTAATGATATGCCTAGATTTGTCATGAAAGTAAGATAAGACGAGGCTATAAGCAGAGGCTTTGAGAAATAATTACATTTACAGGGCGGCTGTGGCTCAGTGGGTAGAGTTGGTCTTCTATCAATCGGAAGGTTGGTGGTTCGATCCCAGCTCCGGCAGTCACATGTCGAAGTGTCCTTGAGCAAGACACTGTACCCCAAATTGCTCCCGCTGTTGTTCAGCGGTGTGTGAATGTGTACAAATGAGAGATCAGCTAATACTGATGGTTCCTTACGTTAGCAGCCTCTACCATCAGTGAGTGAATAGGTATGAATGGGTGAATGTGACAAGCAGTGTAAAAGCACTTTGAGTGGTCAGACAGACTAGAAAAAGCACTATATAAGTACAAGACTATTAACCATTTACATTTTTGGCACATTATAATTTCACAAAGTGTGTATATTCAGTTAGTATAGGCAGGTAAGCAGGAGGGCACCTTTGGGGGCTGGTATAGGTGGGTGTTGCGTTATTTAGGGTCATGAAACTTTTAAAGTATCCAGTGGACCGATAGCTACAGCCTTTATTTATGATAAAAATTCCCTGAATAAACCTTTGAATCATCTGAATAATACAGCCTGACTCTGACTCACATAGCTATGAGCTACATTATTAAAAACTTTGAACCCATACCTACTTGCGCCCTGTGCTCTCACCATGACCCAGCTTCCTGTTGAATAATGCATGTCAGGGAGTTGATGTTTTGCTTCTGTTGAAAAGCTCTGCATCTGTTTATGTTTGCACATGTTTTTTGGTCCCCTCTAAGTGTGCAGTCACATGGTTATGCATTCATTCGTCAGTGTGTGGGTGCATGAACATCCATAAATGTATGTATACATCTTGGTGCCTTGGAGTGTTTATCATACAGCCTTATTTGAATTCTTGTGGTTTTTATGTGTGTCTCAGACCTGTTCCACAGAGCCATCATCCAAAGCGGCAGCGCTTTAGCAAGTTGGGCTGTCAACTACCAGCCCAGCAAGTACGCCCGGCAGCTCGGCGAGAGGGTGGGTTGCGGCATTGACGACAGCACCCAACTTGTTGCCTGCCTCCAGGGCCGGAGTTACCGGGAGCTCGTCGAGCAGAACGTAACACCGGCCAAATATCACACGGCTTTCGCCCCGGTGATTGATGGAGATGTCATACCAGATGACCCCCAGATTCTGATGGAGCAGGGAGAGTTTCTGAATTATGACGTGATGCTGGGGGTTAATCAGGGCGAGGGCGTGAAGTTTGTGGAGGGCATCGTGGACTCAGAGGATGGTGTCACGGCTGAGGACTTTGACTTTGCTGTGTCAGACTTTGTGGATAGCTTGTATGGATACCCTGAGGGCCGAGACACACTGAGAGAGAGCATAAGGTGAGTGAGTCTGAGAATGATCCATCTCTGAATCTGATGTTTCATGATGATTTCACCTCTTTGGGCAATGGCCAATAGCTGCTGTTTTATAGGATAACAAGTATTGGATACTGGGACTAGAGGACTTCCTCTTTAGTTGGCTGGTTCATTGTTTAAAGTCTGACTTGCAACTTGAAACACAAATTCATATCTGCCCTTATGTGCCGATGTTATGAAAGATTAAGTTGTCATGTAATTCAGTTGATGTGTTTCAAGATTTTGAGTTGATCCTTTTTTTCCTCTTCAAACTGATCATACTCTGAAACAAAAGTCTACAGCCAAAGCCTGGATTATTGGATTGGATTACTGCTACTGCACAGACTAAAAACAGACCCATTAAACTTCCAACACCAAAATTTCCTCCCTAATCCAGAAATTCTGAATTAACTTGAAAATACATGAACCACTCTCATGTCTGTTAAATAAGAAGCCTCAGCCAGGAGCCAATTTGCTTAATTTAGCCTAGCAGTAATAGCTGATGTTTAAAACAAAACCAGCCTCCCAGCACTTCTAAAGCTTATTTCGACATTATACCTTGTTTTTAGTAGCAAAATTAAAGTGTGAAATTGACCTGTTGTGGTTGCATAGGGGGATTATGTGCTGGACTATTTCTTGGCCTTGGGCTGTGACATGCTCAATTCTTGTCATCGCGATGAGCAGCAGCAGAGACTCGCCAAGAAATAGTCATGGCAAAACACACCCTGAAAAAGCATAATTTTGTTATGGTTTGTAACTAGAACTGGACCCAAATGCACAACTCAGACAAAGGTCGACAGTGAATACAAATTTGTTGCTTCTGCTATCTTTTGCATGTGGTTGTTGTATCCTGCCTTTGCTGCTGGGAGTTTCAGTTTATAGATATGAGAGTGGTATCAGTCTTTTCAACCAAGTACCAACAAGACACTAACAAGCTTATGTCCTAAATTGAATCCTCATGGACTGTGTTGAAATGATTCCTTAATTCAAAATGTGTTTTTACTTACTCTAATAGCAATGAAAATGTTCTCATTGTCTGATAAACAGGCTCTTAACCGGCCCGCGTATTCATAATGTTTTCCTTAAAGGTTTATGTACACGGACTGGGCTGACCGAGACAATGCTGAAACGCGGCGAAAGACCCTGGTAGCGTTATTCACAGACCACCAATGGGTGGCCCCAGCCATTGCCACCGCTGACCTCCATGCTCAGTATGGATCCCCCACCTACTTCTACTCCTTTTACCACCACTGCCAGAGCGACGCCACACCGCCCTGGGCTGACTCCGCTCATGGTGACGAGGTAAGATGCTGACATGATATACTGTTTTACACACATAGTCAAATGTATGTTTGATAATTGTTGCAGAAGACAACGTATTTAATAAGGAGTGAAATATAGTGAATCATTTTTTCTTGTTTTGAACTGTAAAGACTGAGGTAGAAATGAAGGTAACTGATAACTCAAAGATTTCAAAATATTTATCTAATGAATCAGGAGCTCTGGGTGTGGATTACCCTTGTAGAACTGCTTCATATCAATTTCTTCAAATTGCTCAGTAAGCTGAATCATTTTGTCTTACTTTCATTTTGGGGAAAGGCAAAGACCTTCCTGCTCTGTGTTCAGCTTGGTTTATGTGAGAGTGTGTGTGCATGCATTTGTAGCTGCTGTTTATGGGGGTGGATTTCAGTCCAGGTTATTGGGGGTTGAGCTGTCAGAATGAAGATGAATTTAGTGACCCGAGTTTAGGTTCACTGCAGTGACACATGAGGTGATTTCTGTCTTTGCTGGGATGAGGTTAGAGTTTGACATAATTCAGTTATGGTTCCGGTTACTGTCAGGAGAATGAATGTAATCTGTTTGCTCTGACAGTAAGCTATCCTAAAGTTTGTCTGTCTGTGTGTGGCTTCTGTCCATGTGCGTGTGTAGGTGCCCTACGTGTTTGGCGTGCCCATGGTGGGACCCACTGATCTGTTCAACTGTAATTTCTCCAAGAACGACGTGATGCTGAGCGCTGTCGTCATGACTTACTGGACCAACTTTGCCAAGACTGGGTGAGCTATTAAAATCTGTACCCATGCTAGGTATTGATTTCAGCTGGTGTAACCCACTAGGAAGAGGTTTTTCCTTTTTCCTGACTACACTATGTAAAGAAAAATCAAGAAAAGAAGACAACACAAAGGCACAGCTTCAGCGTGTTTGGCTCTGTTATTTCTACCTTTTAGACACGGATATCAATTTCTAATTTCTGCTATTAATATCTAATCCCTCACCCCCAGGAGGGAACTGCTGTTGATAAATGATACTCAGGACATTTAATCACATTTAAAAAGTGGCACAGCTGTCAGTTTCAATAGTTCTTCTTTGACACAGAAACATTTTTAGCAACATGGTGTGTTGTTATTCTTTTGGTGGACAGCTTGCAACTGATGCAAGCTCGGAATAGGGCAACCAAGACTCAAGTGTATGGTGCTAAAATGCCACAAAAGACAAAATGGATCATACCTTTGCACTTTCAACTATTTAATAATCATATTTTCTGCATGTTAAATATACTGGATTGAGGATATTTAAATGAAGCATGTTGAAAAAAAGCAGCTCAAAATAAAAGAGAAGAAAACGTAACAGGTTCGGATATTCAGCAGAATCAGTCAAAATAATGATAATTAATAATAATCATATGATATATAATAAGATGTTCATAAAGCTGCTTTACATTTTCTTTATGGTAAATAAATGCAAATGCCTGAATTTAAAGGGAAAGCCTGCTGGAGTTCAGTACAGTTCATCCTAAATATATATCTCTCTCTGTCAAGATTTTCTATTGATTAAAGTGACATCTCAGTAGCAGAGAAAAAAATGTTCTCCCAAAATGAGAGGTCTAATTAGAGAAATTAGTTTAAAACCAGCTGCGGCTCAGATTTATTGATTTATAAGAATAGGATAGTGGAGTTTTAGAGCAACAAAAATATTGAGCTCACAGCCAAAAGATATGTATTCATTATGTATTTTCTTCAAAGAGACTCTTGTGTCTGGCAGAAAGACAGTGCTTTTGAAGCGATCATAAAAGAAGCACTGTAGAGTGATTTTGGCAAAGTGTGCACACAGGTTCTCTGTCATGACAATATCTTGACAAGGCTGTTCTTCTTCGGACCTTGGCAGGGAACGATAAAGAGCCTTGCTCTTGAACAAGTCCTTGAAGAAAGCCAAGGTAATGTCCTAAAAGAAGAATGAAGGATTGGTCACTGTATGATGAATTCTCTTCTCTTCTCTCTTTTCTGCACCCTCATTTGGTCAGAACTGGTGCAATGAGATAGAGAGCTTATTCAATATGTTAAATCAAAATTAAAATGATCTGCCAGCAGCTCAAAAAGCTTTTAGAGATCCAATTTATTAATTGAAAGTGAAATGATGTGCCAGGAGCAAAGAAAACTACAGTTGTTGTAGAGAGGATCCACATTAAAACTTTAAAAAGCCGACAGTGCGCGCTGATAAGAGTACCCTTTATCTGTCCACTGTGACATGATATACAAGATAAAAGTAATTGTTGAGGATGGACCCTCTGTTTGCAGTGCTCGAAGAGAGTAATTACCCGTAATTAATCCAATCGAGGCTCACTCCGCTGAGACCTCTTCAGATTTACACAGACATCTGTAGTCTAGACCTTGATCTAAATCACCACAGAGCCTCACTATCTCACAACATCCAGAATTAGGACGCTGCTCTCACATGTTTAGAGCGAGGCAGTAAAAAAAGACTGCCTTTCAGCAGAAGCAGCGCCAAGGAATTGTGATTGGGGAAGCTATTGTGGGGCTTGATTGTTTTTAGCAGGTACTAATGATTTTTAGAGAAAAACTCAAAAATAATGTTGCTGCAGAAAAACAAGATTTAATTATCCTAGGTATACAGTTGAAACACATTACTACATTTACAACATAAGCAGAATTACTTCCATAGAGTAAGAAAGAACAAATTAAAGGCAGTCAAAACCTATTCAACAACAATCACAGAGCTACCCACCAAGGATCTGTGGATTTAAAAAAAAACACCTGCAAGCAAAATCAATTACAGCACTTGTAGCATTGAATACTTTATAATGACTTCTGTAGTGTTCTTTAACACAGCAAAACTCTTGCAAGCTAGTAGCTACCTGCCAACCTTAGCTAGCATTAGCCCTCAAGGGAACACAGCACATGACAGCACTATCTTTCAGCTCACAACACTAACTTACAGTATGAATGCAGTTCGTAGAGACAGTCCTAATCTTCCTCATTAGCCTCCAGGTTTGGCATCACAATAGCGGTTTCACAGTTCAGGGACTGCATTCTTCCAAAGGCACATTTGAAGACCAGTTGCGCTTCAAAGGTTGTCCCATTTCATAAGCTTCTTAAAATGCAGCGCTCAAATGTGTCCTATTTTTCCTTGCCGCTGTAACTAGCTAAATATTGTGGGGTGCAATGCTCATGATGGATTAAGGTGGGGGTAAGACTGAGTCTTACCCTGTCTTGGTGTTGGGTCTCTGTTCATAATTTGACATAGAGTGGTCTAGACCAGGGGTTCCCAAACTTTTCAGCCCGTGAACCCTAAAATATAGGTGCCATATAGGTGCGACCCCCACTGTCCCACAAAATGATTTAATGTGACTACATTTAGCTGGTCTGCAGAAAATGACCCTACCTGTATGAGCATGTGGCTGTGTTTAATGTGCTGTTATGAATTAACCTACTGCTACTGATGCTTTTGGTAACTAACTGTTACCAACCCTAAACTTAGGAGTCATCTGGCAACAAAGAAAGGCAGAAAACTCATTACATTTTATATTTTCAAGGCTTTATTTCAAATTTAGCTACTATTTTTGTTGATATTTGTTACTATATTGGGTAAAATTTACAATTTTTAGATGACGAAAAATTGAACATTGAACAGAAGAGAAAAGAACATTATGAAAGACATCTCATGACCCCCCATTTGTGTCTTGCGACCCCCCATTGGGTCCTGACCCACACTTTGGGAACCCCTGGTCTAGACCTCCTATGTTTGTAAAAGCGTCTTGAGATGACGTTTGTTGTGATTTGGGGCTATACAAATAAAGATTAATTGATTGATGGTTAGGTTATGTGACGCTGGCTATTTAAGTTAGTTAGCCAGCTAGCTACCTGTTGCTATGCAATAGGGCTGGGTACAGCTGGTAAAGCAAACAGGAAATCCTCTGTGGACCAGCTGTCCCAAACACAGGTGTTGTCCCCCCCACTATAGCAATTAGCGTCCTTGTTGCTAAAATTAGCAGTCTATGATAATTGCCCCCGACATTATCCACTGCTCTTCTTTTTTCCCTATAACATAATCAAAGCTGCCCATTCTCAGCTTAACGTTTTCTATTTCAATAAATCACATTGTCCTTTGTTGTAACTTCTGGACTAGAAAATGATATACCATTTGATGTTTATTTATTTAACACTTCCATCACGTTTATAATGATTGATATCATCTATTCACACAGCAAAGGTCACTTAACATCATCCCCAACTGACCGTTACTGAAACATGATCATCTTGTCGTGAATGATAATTATGATTCAAAAATAAAAATCTCAGCTAAATTAAAGAACCTCATTGCATCATGTTAGTGGTTTCTAGTCTGCAGAGGAACTTCACCAAAAGGGATGAAAAGATTTCACTTCGATTATCAGCAGGGAACTTTTTCTGAAAGAAGATTTCAGTTGAGTGTGCCTCAGATGGTGATGGAACTCTGCGACAGCTCAATTTAACGGGGAGGATATGATTCTCCCAGATGTATGTTTTGTAAGCCTCCGTGTGGGCGAGTAAATCCTCAGCTGCTCTGTGTCTGTTTGCGTGCCGGTAGGTCTTTACGCTAGCTGCTTTTTGATGCACTTCATAAGGTGCTGATTGACAAGTGAGCATATAACGTGTAACTGGCAAGTCTGTTTAGATAAGCTACTTTTTCATTTACGTCATTTTTGCTGCCGGCAAAAATAAATGGATAAATCAACAAATAGATGCATGTCCGTGTGTGTCAGAGAAGTGATCTTTCAGGGGATTTTCACTACAACACAACCCACATTTGTCTTCAATGATACCTGACAGTTTTATGTTTAACAGGGAGGCAAATATCCACACCTTGTTCAATCTGTAGGAGTTGGGGTGCATTTACTGAGGCATATAAACTGGACACAAATCAATGATCTGCAACAAAATCCCCTTTGAGCTATGTTTACAGGAAAATAATACTTGTTTGTCCTTAACATTTTTTGCCACTGGATTTTCTTTTCTTCCTGGATATTGATTAGTAAGATGGGTGCCAGCACTGGTGAAACTCTTGGCCTGCATGAGAGAGAGCTCACTCTTTCTAGGATGGTAGGCAGCTGAGAAAAGGCTTCAGCAGCTCAAAGTATTGTAGGCAGAGAGAGCAGTGTGGATGTGCAATGGACATGCTTTTTTTTGTTTATTACAGCAGGAGATAACAGACTCAGTGTTGATCTATGGAATTATCTTATTTTAGTCTAATGATTCGGGCTAATGATATTTTATCAGATTGACATTTAAAAAGAGTCTGTTAGCCGCAGTAGTTATGGGTGGATCAAGGCAGGCTAACTGAACAAGGTCCATTTTGGGAAACATATTGCTAGGGCAAGTGTTGAGTTCCTCAACAAATAATGGATTGAATGAAAGGCCCTGTGACCTTTCTCTGCTGTACAAATGTTTCCACTGTGATGGAAAAGTCTGTGCCGGTGGGCTGTAATAAGCTTTTGTCATCAGAGGTGTTTGACGAACGAGCACAGCAGCAGTTCTCATAAAACTGTCTTTTTGTCCTTAAACTTCCATGATCTGTTTTTTTAATTAGCTACTTACATGACATTTTAAAGATTCGATGTGTAGAAATGTGCATATTTAGCTATCTAACAGTCAGTCTGGACTGAAACACTTCCTTGCTCACCTCTCCTGTTGATAAAATAATGGTGGCCTCTGGACAAGAAGCTCCTGTGATGGTTAATGAGTATGATCCTCCATAGGCGTTTCTAGCCCATTTTTGGGGTTGCTGAAGCACATCTAAATTGAATCCCAGGACCCCTAAAATTTGAGAGATTTAATTATTTATTTATTTTTACTGAATGTTCTTTTTAACAAGCTAGAAAAGTTTCAAAGCCACAGTACTGGGTTGAAACGTAATATTATAACAACAAAAATACAGCAGCTCCACCGTGTTTTACATGTCGTGCATTGCATTTCAAATGAAAGTCCCAAAAATTACTCCAATGTCAATTTTTTTTGTCATTTTTGGTACTCACTACAGGGGGCTGGTTTACTCCAGAAACATACATACTGTTTATGTGTATGTTGAGGAGCTGCTGTATCAAAATGCATGTCTTTCCCCAGTGATTAGGGTTACCATATGTTTCTTTTCTGATTCCAATCCATTTCTATTTTGCTGTGGCTCAGCATTTAAATAACTTTCATCAAATTTGATGGTTTAGTCACAGACTTTCCCCAAAAGTGTTATACTTTCCTTTCACAAAAGTGGGAATGAAATGGCATTAAAATGTAAAATACAATTAAATTTATCTTGCCTGGCTCAGCACCCCTAAACATCCGATCCTAAAATCACCCCTGTGATCCTCCATTTGTCAAGTTCATCAAATTTCTATCAATACAAATTATTGGCCCACATAAGACCATCCCAGTCAGTGTAAAAATGGCTTACTGCAATATTAACAAGCCAACAGCAGTGTATGGCAGGCCATCATCACAACCACACACATCCTCACTTCACCCCACCTCATGTTCAGACAGAAACAATGGAAACTGTGGTGGTACTTGAGCCGCATGTAGCTTCCCCCTTTTGGGAACATTTCAACTTCGAGCCAAATGCAAAAGGAGAACCAGCAACTGTAGATAAAGCTTTTTGTAAAATCTATTTAGAGTAGTGGAGCAGCTCATGCTGGTGCCAGCCAACAGCCTGGAGTTGGTGAAGCCTTTAAGTTGCCAAATACAATATTGAAAGTAACAGGCATAAACACCTTACGGGTGCTGCTACACAGTAACGGGTTAAGGGAATGTTGCTGTTTTCCATGGTGGAGAAACCAGTCCAGTGTCCAAGTCAATGCTTCAAGATTTTCAAAAGCAGTACAGGCTGCTAGGAAAAACTATTTAAAAATGAGCGGAAGTGAACATTAACGATACCGATAAAACCTGTTGAAAGTCACATGGTTGCCCCTCCTCCTGCTGCATCTGAAAGGGTCTCTATGATCCAAGTCAAGTAAAAGATTATATCCATAAAGATCCACAGATTACTTCAAATATTACTTCAAATATAACAATCATTATTTCCAAAATCTCTCTCTCTCTCTCTCTCTCTCTCTCTCTCTCTCTCTCTCTCTCTCTCTCTCTCTCTCTGCCTACATTCTTGTCACAGAGTCAACAGGCAGCAACGAAATGTCCTGAACTCCCTTCTGTGGACTGATTTTATATGACATGTGTGATGAGATTGTTGCAGGTGTTGTGTTTGCTGTTGGGAATTAATTACTGATGTTATAAAGTTTTGACCAATCAAAATCAAGTATTTAACACAGTCAGGCAATAATTGTACTCACAGCCATAATAAAAATGACAGGTGTGATAAGACTTCTTTTAATGTGATTTGGTGCTAAACAACTAAAAATGTATTTATTTATTGTTTGATCTAGGCACAATTGAAGCGTTTTAGGTGCTCACAAGTATGTGAAACATAAAAGACCATGAAGTATCAAGATGTTCTGAGATGCTTTGATTTACTTCAACATTTTCTTTTTAAAATACATGTTTATGTTCGTTTCCCCTTTCTTTCATTTTTCATATGATTATAGCTCTTTGTAGAACAACAGGTTCTGGGGGGATAAAAAGGAATGCCTTGCCTAACACAAATAATTAATCCCTCCTTTTAGCATCCTATAAATTATAAAAAATCTCAAATCTTACATAACCACCAAAACCACACACAACCCACTTCAATGTGAATAAATAACTTGCTGTGTTTCACTCTTTACAGTGACCCAAACCAGCCTGTTCCTCAAGATACCAAGTTCATCCACACCAAGCCCAATCGTTTTGAAGAAGTAGCCTGGTCTAAGTACACCCCCAAAGAGCAGCTGTACCTCCACATCGGCCTGAAGCCGCGCGTCAGAGACCACTACCGTGCCACCAAGATCTCCTTCTGGCTCCAGCTGGTCCCTCATCTGCATCATGTCAACGAGCTCCTCCAATCAGTGTCCTCCTTCACGCATAGTCCCTCTCCGCAGGATGACACTCCTTACTCGTACACCAAGCGTCTAGCTAAAGGTTGGCCGCCCAGCAGCACACGCCATCCAGGTTCGCAAGGAGGTACTCCACAGCCACCGGAGTCTGCTTTAGGCCAAGGTGGAGGGGAAGAGGGGGTCCGTGTACCGAATGAGGACTACTCCACTGAACTCTCTGTAACGATTGCTGTGGGAGCATCACTGCTGTTTCTTAACATCCTTGCTTTTGCGGCTCTGTTGTACAAGAAGGACAAAAGGCGTCTGGAGCACCGTCGGCCACGCCCACTTCCTCCCCCGAGGCGAGACATTACAGCTGCGGATGTTGCTGCCCACCTGCAGGGAGAGGGACTAATGTCATTACAGGTGTGTTTTGGTATCTTAATTATGCATGTGTGTGCGTCTGAAGCCACAGTGATAAACTATCAGGATAATTATTGAGAGTTGCCAACATCCTAATATGTTTAAAAACACCCAACCAGTGAGCATGTGGTAACAATTCTGAATGAACTGTGTAGAAGCTGCCAGAACCTTTCTATGAAACACAGTCTGTCATCAGCAGACATTATCAGAGTCAGAATGTGTGTGTGTGTGTGTGTGTGTGTGTGTGTGTGTGTGTGTGTGTGTGTGTGTGTGTGTGTGTGTGTGTGTGTGTGTGCGTGTGTCTGCAAGTGTGTTGTGATGCATGTGCAGTGCGAGCCGTGTCCAATTGCCTGAATTGCTTCCAATTGCCTTCAATTCATCCTCTGACTATTTGGCCTCTTTTGAGCTCTTTTAGTTGCTCTGAAATCTCCCACAGTGAGTGCTAAATGTCACATCTCTTTTGTAGCTGACAAATCCTCTTAATTGGAAACTGAACTACCGTAATGTAGCTCAACAGTGCAGCTGCTTTTGTAATTGTGTTTTATTTATTTTAAATGTCACATCTTCTCATGTGGTGCTATGTGCTTTTCCTGCTCCAATGGTAGATCTGAAGTGACAAGCAAAACTTAGTAGGGATGAATATGCTTTATACTCTGCATTTTGTTAGAAGACTGACTTGACTTCAAGTTGCCGTCTAGAACACAAAACTGACCATAATAAACCCTCATATGTCACATATCATATCAAACTTTATTGCTGGTCAGTATTCATTGCAGGTTTTAAAGAGAATTTTCCCCTAAACCACATCGTTTGAAATGAATTGTTAAGTTTTCTTCATTTTTGAACACTTGGCTGAATATAAAATAATGTTGCGGTCCGGCAGAACCCTTGTATCTCCATATTTCTTCTTTTTTTTCTCCATTAATCAATGGTATTGATCTTCCATTATGTTTGGTAGGAGGCTTTATAATATATAATGGATGGATTGATTGGAAAAAGCTTTTGGTTGAAGCTCATACTGGGTTTTGTTATGTGATGAAAATTAGGTTTACTTGTACTTCTGGAAAGTACTGATTGTAGAGATACAGGGTTTCTACCTGACGGCAGTGGTGGACTAAGTACACAGTTTCATTACTTAAGTCAAAGTATAGATACCCCAGGTCTAATATTACTCCAATACAAGTGAAAGTTGCTCTGTCAAATTATTACTTGAGTTAAAGTACTGAAGTACTTGCTTTTAAAAATACTTAAGTATTCAAAGTACTTCTTAAAAAATCTCAAAACATTATATTTTCACAATACATAGGTGCAGTCAAGAATACATAGGAGTTCATTCTGTTACAATATGCTTATCTAAAAACCATTACTTGAAATCTCTAAAACTATATCATGGAATAAAAACAGCAACTAAGTTACTCCAAGCACAGACAACTTAGTTTGAAATGTTCATCTGGAATGAAACAAATGTTACGTAGCTCAACACACTTTCTCAGGTTGGACAGTGAATGTTTGTATGTTTTTGCAGAGTGGGAAACAGGGAGAACATTTCAAACGATACGTATCATTCTTCATTTCAAAAACCTCTAACACGAGCTGAAGATATGACCATGGGTGCTCAGGTGGAGAATTATAGCCATCATTACCACCTCTAAATGAACGCTCTGTGTTTGCTCCACGTTAAACCGTGGAGACGCACGATATACAGGTACGACTAAACCACAGATACAAACAGAACTACACAAACACATTTTACTGTCTTAGGGATCAGATTTCAGAAAAGAGAAGGAAATTCATGAACTGACTTTAAAGATAAAGTAGTGAGTAACTAGAGCACTGATAGAAATGTATTGGAGTAAAAAGTACAATAATTGTCTTCTGAATGTAGTGGAGTAGAAGTAGTAAGTATCCCCCAAAAATAATACTCAAGTAAAGTACATATACTCAAAAAAAGATACTTAAGTAAAGTACTCAAGTAAATGTACTTTGTTACTCTCCATCAGTGCCTGACGGTGAGGATAAGTAGCCTATAGTAAAGAATCTTTATGGAAGCAGCAAGCAGATATGTAATACATGAGTTGTTTTTCATAAATCAACACTGAAATGAACAAAGGAACCGTAATTGTCAATATTGCAAAAGGTCGTGTGTTCAAATGGGGGCAGTGTGTCGTAGTCAATTTTATTTTATTTTTTTTCAAGAAAGTCATTACCACAAGCAACATTGGAGAATAAGTAGTGGTTCATTACAGATAGTTTTCCTGACTATATGTAATGAAGGTTTTTCTTTAGGTGAAATGTAGGCTCTCAAATGTATGTTTGCAGCTGGGTTTGCTTCAATAGCAAATTCCAATGATGCAAACACACTGTCAGAGTTTATACTGGCAGTTTTCCAGTCAATGGTTTATGAACTATTCTTACTGCGTAAAGCACTTTTCTAGCCTACTGACCACTGAAAGCACTTTTAAGATGAAATTCATAGTGTAATGTGATTGTATTATTTCATATAACTTCTCAGAAATTACTTTACAAGTCCAAATCTACTTCGTTTTTCTTCCCATCTACTCATCCAACCTTTAGGTGAAGCAGCTGGAATGTGACGCTGCCTCAGCAGATGAGAGGAACAACGCTCATCACCATCACACCCTAGACACACTGGACGCTCTGGACGGTTTGGACACCCAGGACATCTACAGCACACTGGACACCGTGCGCCTAACCTGCCCGCCTGATTACACGCTCACCTTGCGCCGCTCACCCGACGATGTTCCCCTCATGACCTCTCTTACCCCCGGGTCACTGCCTGTGACCCCTGGGTCGCATCCTGTTACCCCAGCGACGCCCATGACTCCCATGACGCCTGGATCAGTGGTCGGGATGAGGATGGGGCATCCGCACCAGGGATACACACATCATAGCCCATATAGTAATACACACTTGCCACACACACACATCTCAACGCACACACACTCCACCACGCGTGTATAACCGCAGCAAGATACAGAGACATAATTAAAACACTTACATACACACATACATACACACGTACATACACACACTCACACACGCACACACATAAAACAAAGGACTTAAATACCTCTACTAATTACCCTGCAGGATTGTTACAGATGGAGTGAGAGAGAGACGTTTTCAGTAACAGGATGAAGAGACAGACAGCTGTGTGTTGCATGTCGGGGGGAACTGAAGACAAGCGGGATCCTGGGAGATGCAGTTCTATGCATCATTTGCTCTTAACCTGGAACAAGACGAGTCGAGACATCCATCAAGTGTCTCGATTCCTGCTTTGGATATTAAATCTTCTGCTTTTTCTACACCTGAGGAAGAAGAGGAGGAGTTCTGTGCCGCAAAGGGTCAGTTATGGATCAGTTTACATCTCCTACTGTACCTGTGCTGCAGAGCTAAAGCAGTGCTGGGACAGAGCAGAGCAGACGCAGATGCAGAACTGAGCTAAGAAGTACCACACACAGACTGCCGATGTCAACTTGAACAACCTGTGAAATGTGAATGTAGCATTTTTTTCCATTAAAAGATCAAAGGCCCTATCTGCCAAGGATCAAACTAAGCTGAGGTGAAAATAACAAATTTAAAGTGGGAGGAGGGTGTAAAAATAAACAGACAGGAAGAGAGAGAGATTAAAAAAACAACAGAAGCTGAAGAAAAAGTTTGTCAGATGGTGGGAAAGAGATTAGGATTATATTGAGGGGGGATTAATCAGCTGTGAGAGCTAGAGAGACGGAGTGAGATTGAGTGATATGGCAAACACAGGAAAGCAAAGTGTGCCAAGAGTCGGGAATTAGCTTCAGAAGAAGAAAGGGCCTCTGAGGTGTCATCAGACTTACTGAAGAATCACTCTAACCAGCTATGTGTTCAACTCTTGTAAATAGAATGGAAAGATACAGATGATATATTATGATTTATAGCATTTACCTGCTCTTGCATTAAAACATGACTTATTTAACCACATTATTGCTTTCATTTCAGATATTTACTATATAATTGTATAGATGTCCTGAAGCAAGGCTGGTTGTCTTTCTATCTCACCCACTGTAGTATGTACACAGTACCTTTATTTAAAGGCTATATTTGCTATGCACAGTCATTTCAATAATTCTTAACTATGTAAACATCTAGATACTTGTTTAGTAGTTAAAGTATAAGACATTTTCACACCACCCTGTCTATTTGTTTGACCATGGGGGATGATGAGCTAGTACTGTGTAGATAATGCAATAATGGTTTGATGATTGAGCACCAGCCAAAAAACCATGACCCTTAACCCTTTAACCCTAAACCGTTCCTGTTCACCTTTTCTTCTTGTCTCTTACATTTTTCTTGAAGGCCTTACCCTAAATCTCTTGAAGAGATAGTGTAATTAATGTCACCACAGAGAGAACATTTAGGCGCTCTTTAGTCACAATGTGCTACAAAAAAAAGGTCAAGATTGCCTTTTTGTATTTGTGTGACCTTTAAGTTTCACACCGTACACAGGCTCCATTATTTAAGCTTGAACTACCTAATGCTGAATGAAACTTCAAACCTTGAAAAGGCGTCAAAATAAATTTATATAATATATATATAATGAAAATGTAAGTTCTCTGTCCTGGAGACTGTAAAGCAAACAACCCACCCCCCACACACACACAGAAATGAACAATTTTTTTTCGAAAGCCCTCAATTCGGTGCTCTACCAATCAAGAATTTGTCAATTACTTTGGGCCAAATTTGATTAATGAGTTTTGGGTTATAGCCCAAGAAGGAGTGATCATCTTGGCTTTGTATGCTTTGCTTTGTTGGCCAACACACCTTCAGACATATTGCTTTTTGAACTAATATGCTCTTAATGGAACAATATTTTTTGTAATTACCCCGTTAAAGCTTCACAAATTAATTATTGAAACTCCATCAAACATCTTGTGTAAAAAATGATTGACCTCTTTCAGACGAAAGTTGTACTGTTTTCTTTAGCTAACTTGGGAGAAAGGACACATGGGTGGTTGTTACAGCTATGTCATCATTGAAGGATTTCCAACATTCATAAAGTCAATTTTACCCAATTCACATGATGGAGATGTGGTGTTGTAATAGCTGCCACTAAAAATGAGAAATACTCAAATTCTGTTCATGCGGTTGTTACTATAAAGACAAACTTTATGCCAACAAAACAACATAACAACCAAAGGCCGTTACCCCTTTAATTTTAACCTCCCTGGTTTACCCTTCTGTATCCTAACAACCCCCCCCTTTCCCAACCCCTACCCTACCCCCAGCCTTATCTGTGCAACTACATGCAGCTTTGTCACAGTGAGGCCTATTTAACCTCCTCTCATCCTAAGTAACTTCTTCATGAGAGATTTTATTTTAATTGTCTACAGGATATGTGAAAAATGAAAGCTGAAAAATTTGTGGATGGCAAGCAAAGAACTTTTACAAAATGATATAAAAATAACATTTAATGGATGTTTGATTGAATATTTCTTTTCATATGGGTTTATTGACTCAGCGGATGGCTGGATTGTGTCAAGCATAAAACATTTCTGCTGCATTTTTGAAAAATAAAAATATCAGTATTTTACAATTTACGAGCAATTTAAATGTCTTGTATGTCTTAATTTTGAATATATATAGTATTGTTTGAAATTTAAAGGGGGTGTAGAAAACTTTGTTCACTGCATCGTTAGTTTTGGTGCAGACAAGCAGACAAAGTATTCATGAATTTTATTCCTTCATTTGTTTAGATCGCAAATCAGTTTTTGGTTATAGGGTGAAGTTCTTGTGGTTTGAAAGATGGGAGAATACTTCTATACTGATGTGTTGAAGCTGTATCCAGGTGGCTGTTAGCTTAGCTTAGTAAACATATTGCACGGGATACATAGGTTGCCTGGCTCTGTCTTGTATTTTTTGATAAAACATGTTCTAAATCTTTCAAGGGGCTGTAAGGCTACTTATTTTCTTTTAAAAGAGCTGAGCTAGCTGTTTTTTAAGCTATGCTACTTGGCAGATACATTTGTGGTGTATAGACATGAAAGTTGCCTTAATGTTATCATCAACTCTTAGTAAGACACAATCATTCTAAGTTTCCCAAAACAATGGGAAAAGCAGTCTATATAGGTTGACGTTATCCCTCCTCTCTTGTGCATATGTTGTATAATTACTGAAGCTACTGCAGCAAAATCAGGAAACATTACTGTAAATCAACATGGACCATGCAGCCCCTGCCAGCTGGCCAAGGAGACCCTGTGAGATGTGAATGAACCAAATTCATGGCTGAGTTCCAGGACAGATTGATGTCTCCTACATTGTGTCCCCACTCTAATCCCATTAACTAGATATAACTGCAGTTAATTTGATTTATGTCCGACAACACATTAGAAAGCATGAGTTCAAGTCACAATGACCAGGTGTTTTTTGTGAGCCATCAACTGGTGCAGAAAGGCAGCAGTGTAGTTTCTCAGAGCTGATAAATGACTTTACCATCGCCTCTTTGATTCAACATTTTTAGAAGTGCTGGCTACATGGCAGATTACTTTTTACTTAATCAAAGGCACTTGGAAACAGAAACACACTTTCAAACGGTTTAGTTCGACATCTTTTTGAACAGCTTTTCTCAAATGGTGGCAATTTGATTAGTGTTATTTCCTAAGGATAAATTATAGAGGTGGAGAAGTCTGTCTGCTAAGTGCAACCCCTAAATGCTGTGTGTACTAAGATGTGTCCAGATGGTGGGGAGTGGAACATTTTCATAGAAACCTCACTAATATTTAAAAAGTGAAAGTGAAGCACCTGGAGGCTGTTTCAAGGTAATATCCCCTCTGCGTGTGAAGACTGCTAAATCACAAGCATTTATTGCTTGAGAGGAGCATTAGCTAATTTAATACCTGTCCAGATATAAAGTGCTTGTATCCAAAGTGTTACATTAGGTTTTTATCCTAATGCTGATCCTGAGGAGTTAAGAGTTATTAGTCTAGGTGAGATGCTGTGATCATGATCAGGAAGTCCATGCAAAAAAATGTTCTGACAAAGATTGTATTGTTACATGTGACAGAGAATTAGGGCAATATCAAGTAATGAAAAAAATTGACATTTTGAGATTAAAGATGTGAATTTATGTGAATAAAGTTGTAAATTTATAAAAACAAAGTCGTAAATTTAGTGAAAAAATGTAAATGAGATGATTAAAGATGTAAATGTATGATTTTAAACTTGTAATGTTGTGAGAAAGAAGTCAAGATTACAGGCTTTAGTTAATCTTTATAGAGGCTATATACAAAAGCATAGGGGTAAATCAGAAGAGCAGCCAGCTACCTGCACCTAAATGAGGAATGTGAATCATCCTGTGATGTTAGGCTTCAGGCTTAGGAAAAACATCAGTTGCAGAAGCATGCACAGGCTGCCAATTAGCCTGTCTTTCTTCATAGCACACTCAGTTTCTTACAAAACTGATTCAGAATCCTGATTCTTATGACAATGTGGTGCTGATGGGCAAAGAAATACAGTATTACATTTTTTTATAAACTTATTTTGGACTATAACTTCTCAAGATGCTCCATGTTCCTAGTTCAGGAGGCAACTTTATTCTGTTATTCTAAATTTATGACTTTTTTCAAGACTTGAAATCTCAAAAATTGGAATTATATAATACGGCCCTTACTCCGTTACAACTTGCATGTCTGCTTCACTACAGTAAGTTGAGACAAATGTATCTTGAAACTAGAGAGAGGAAAATTGTCAATATCTGAATTGGATATTTACACGCTCGGTTTAACAATAGCTGGTTTTAAACAAGTCAAAGAGTCAACGGCCATGTTAGATGTTCTGCAAGGCTGTTTTTAAAGAATGTGATTCTTTTTTATCTAAATGCTAACATAAGCATACTACAATGCTGGCATGTTAATGTTTATCATATACTGCATTTGCCATGTTCACTATTTAGTGTGTTATCAGTCCAGCAAAAGCATATTGTAATTGTTTCCTGTGTAGCGTGTCAGCATGTTCAAGCAAATTAGGCCAGCGCAGAAACTAAAGCTTAAAGAAACAGAGACGGCTGACTCTTTGCATGTTGGGATGCAAACATTAAATAAGAACTAGGGACTTTACCCTGAACTACATGTGTGTCGACCAGAGGAACCAGGGTCTAAATTTAGTTCAGTGGTAGATAATCTCCCCCCTGAAAAGCCCCTGCTTGGGGGGTAGTACTTTTCAAAGGTCCTGGGACTTACACAGTTGTTGAAACACAGAGGGAGTTCCTGGGAATGCATACTAGTTTAGTTTTTTATTAAGATTTCAAAAAATTATTTCATATAATTTTTTCCCCTCCATACGTCACTGGCCTGATTTTCACAATCTACCCAGGACTTCAGCCCACGGTCGAAACACAGACAACAATGAGGGCACAGGAACCTTTTAGTTCGGGGGAAAGTAGTTCTGGGGGCTAAAAGACTCCGGAAAGACTCTTGGTCGAAATGCACCTATAGTGCTAAACATTAAGTCCACAGAAACCAGTCTTGCCGTTCAGTGTGTTAGCAAGTTAGACCAGAACAGAAACAACAGCTGTAGGAGATGGAAATGGCTAACTCTTGTGTGTTAGCAAGCTAACATTAACAAGCCTTAAACTAGAATTACAGCTAAAGCAGATGGTGATATAGATGGCTGTTTAGCTTGTCAGATTGCTACTATAAGTAAGTCTCTAACAGTAAGTTCAGCGTCAGTAGAAAGAAAAGGCTGTTTGTAGGTAAGCATGCTAATATTATTAATCTTCCACGGTTGACACACATGGGAATGGACTTGGCCTCACAGGTATAGATAAAACAACAACGTTTTGGATAAAATAAAAATGTGACACTATGAAGTGTGTGGGGTAACATAAGATGTACCTGTCACCCTTTTAGGGGTCTGAGTGGCTGCTCAAGAGTTGGAGTCATTGTTTGCAGTGAAGAATCTATATCTATCTATCAGATCTATCAGATCTATAATGACAAGCACTGCTTTCCCCAAAGCCACTATACATGCTTGCAATTGTTTCTTAAAATAACAAATTATCTACAGAGTAATTGTTCTTGTACAGAGTGTAATCAAAAAAGCCAACTTCGGTCTCATGAACAAGACACTTCTGGCTCCCGATTCAAGCAAATTATCTCTGCTCGGTTGCGTCCTGTTGCTGAACAACTGTGACAATGTCAACTCCTCCTGCTGAATGAGTGGGGTGGGCGGGGGGAAGATAAAGCTAAAAAAAAGTACTTGAGCAAGGAAATATTGAAAGAGGAGTAGGATTGGTGGATGCCTGATGAATGATAATGTGACATGGAGAGGGGGAGTGAGTGAGATAATGTAAAGGAGAGCAAATAAAGGATGCATGGAAGGAGGAGAGGAGGGTGACAGATAAGGGGAACTCATTAAGGAATGGAACACAGCCTGCCTGGTTGTTTATTGGCTGGCAGGCTCATTGTACTTAATCACTCCTGCCAAGATGCAAACACACACGCACACACACACACGCTCACAACACATATTCTTTAACATACACTCTTGCATTCCAATACATTCACACTGTGTACATACTCCTGCATGCCTGCCTTGTAACCACTCGATGCATTTGTCCACACACAAAAACAAACACACACACACACACACACTGCTGCATGCCTCTCAGCAACTTGAGTCACTGAATCATTTTCTCCATGGCCTTCATCACTCTCTTCCTCTCTCACTATTACACTATCCTCCTCTTATCTCCCCCTCCTCCCCTTGTCTTTCTCCCTCTCACTCCTTGCTTTCCTCCTGTTGGTCCTCTCTCTATCACAATCTTTCTCACAATTCCTTTCATCACCCCTCCTCTTCTCTCCTCTCTTCTGTCTGAATGGCTTTCCTCTTATCTAACAACCTTGAGATGATCTTCAAAGCGTCATTGCGGGCGAGCATGTGAGGTCACAGCGTCTCCAGTCCCTCTTTTCCTCTTTTCTCATCTGCCTGTGCCTCTCTCCTTCCACTCCTCTTCCCTCCTGTCCTTCCTCTTCTCTCCACTGCACTTCACTATTCTTTTTTGGCTTTCTTCTGCCATCTAATTTGCCCTCTTCCTCCCCCTCCTCCACTCTCTCCTTCCATTGCGTCCTTTACTTTTCTTCATCTCACACTCCATTTCTCTCCTCCTCTCGTAACATCTATCTCCACCTCATCTGGCCTCATCTCTTCTTGTCTGACTGTCGCTCCATCTCTGCTACGTGCGTCCCTTTCTTTTCCCAATATTCCTCTCTCTTTCTCTGTTCCCTCCTCCTCCTCCTCCTCTTTCCCTCACTGCAGTCTCTCCCCTCCTGTTTTTGCCCTACTCATTTACTTCCCTCCTTGCTCTTTTCATCCCTCCCTTTCCCCATCTAAGGATCTGAGACAAAGAGGTGATACAAGGTTCCTTTTGTCGTGTGTGGAAATGCCTGCTGTTGCACGTGTCTGGGTTTTTGAGTGCGTGGGTGTGTTGTTGTGGGGATGTTACATGCTTAACTGTCTTTAAAGCAGCCTAGAGCCCTGCAGTGGTTTCGCTCTCTAATTAATTAAGCGTGGGATGCTTTAGTCTGTTCATTGCTTGTCTGTCTCACTTTGCTTTCTGTGTGTTGTCCATCTGTCTCACTCTCACCACCTCATTGTGGATCACTCAATCTACCTGTTTATCTTTCTACTGTCTCGCCTGTCTACCTCTCTTCCCTCTGCCTCTCTGTCTGTGCGATCGTATGCTCCGTCACACTCCTCTCTGTGGGAGAATTGCTACATAATTCAGTCCTCACTGATGCTTTCCATGAAGAAGCGTAAACAACAGCAGTAGCACAGTCGGTCCAGCTGAGGTCAGCATTGTTCCTGATAAATTAAGAGCAGAAAATAATGCCTAAAGGAGAGATCTTAGGGCAAAGTTTCACTTTTGGATAACCCTAATGTGCAGTTTTTATTTCAGAGCATGATAATTTAGGGATCACAGAGGCACCGGCGCATAGTAAATAGGGAAGTTAAGTTTTTCATGCATGTGAATGTTGCCTTAAATAGCAGCTTGTTTGGAGACACGAGTTCCTCCGTGCTTGTATAAATACAATAAAATACAAGAATGAAAAAGAAAACTTCTAATAATTTACATATTTTTCTAAGCAAGCTGTGATGGAGCTTCAGGAGAATTTTGCTCCAAATGTGTCCCTCTGCTAAGAAGCAAAATGACTTCAACCATCCTTCTTTTCCAAAGTAGGGAGTAGAGTGAGATAGGCAAATGTAACCAGAGAGTTTGTGTCTGTGTGCATGTGTGTCCCTGTATGTGTGTGTATGTGTGTGTGTGTTATCGTTGGCCTGTGATATCGCTCAGACAGGAAGGAAGTTTGGCTTTTCAGCATTGACTTTCCTCACTGCTTAAACTCTTTTGACCAACACACACACACACACACACACACACACACACACACACACACACACACACACACACACACACACACACACACACACACACACACACACACACACACACACTGTACCAGGGTGTGAACTGTTTGTGGGTCTGTGAAGATAAAATTTGACAGTCTCACACCCTGCAGCCACTTTGGTTGATCCTTTGAGAAGAGAAAACTGAAGTGTGTCTCTTCACTTATAGAGATGATACTATCTCACAACTCACTCTGCTGTTGCTCTAATAATAATAATAATAGTAATAATAATAATAATAATAAGAAGAATAAGAATAAGAATAAGAATAAGAATAAGAATAATATGAATGATAAGAATAATATGAATGATAATGATAACACCCATATCGCGATCATAAATTAGCAACATGATACACACTACCTCATAAAGCAGCAGCTAAAGCCATTCTCTCTCTTCAAATAGCGTGAAAACTAGCCTGAGTGGTTTAACAAAGCAACCTCCTGTGTATCACTGAAACAAACTGTGCTGTAAGTCAGTCGGGCTGCTTATGTTCATTTTAATATTGCAGTGGATCTCTGTATTCCCTCTGGCTCTCATTTAATATTTTTTCAGCATGTTGGCTACATTTAAATGAGCGGGATAACTGGGTGTACTATATTCATGCAGAAAACATCTCATTGTGATTGTCCAAGGTTTTTCTCATCTTATTTTAATTTCAAAGGTATTGCTACCTCAGCCGTGGGATTTGATTCTAGCTTTGTTTTTTCCTCCTGAGAGGCCTTTTGAACCCTCTAACCCACCTATTGGTGTTCTGGTCATGGTTTTGCTATGCTATGTGGGTCTTTTAATTATAAAAAAAAGTAACATATTGTATACTGTTTGCTTTGCATTTTGTTTATTGTAGGACTTATTCTCGTTAAAACACACACAACACATTTTTGATGTGATTGTGCACCACCAACAATCAAATCAATATAACAGGAATAGTTGTGTTATCTTTTGATTCAACTTAAAATTCTGCACACAAGGCTACATATGCTCTGTAGCCTTGTCCCTCTACACTGATATGAAATGCCCCTTAATTATATCCATATCTCCATAATCCCAAAGGGGTGAATTAGTAAGGAAAAAATACATTCCTAAAGCGTGAGCACTGGTCATAGGATTGATTCCTGGTCCCGACATGATTTGCTGCACTTGAACTCACTCTCTCGCCATGTGCATTTCCTATCTCTATAGCTGTCCTATCTAATAAAAAGGCAAAAAGCCCTCCCAACACCCCGAAAGAACCCTGAAAAGGCATAATAGTCTGAACTGATATCATGCAATGCTTTGAAATATCATTACAGATTCTACAAATTCTGCATTCTTGGTCGAAGCTGCACTGATCTGAATATCCTGTCTACATATAAATAATTCAGAAGCCTCAAATAGCTCACGGGCAAAGGATTTCTTTTGTTTCAGAGCATTTGTATCAACATTTTGACTATTAACTCTTTTTTTTTTTTTTACCTTCCTGCTTTTTCTTAGGATTTGGCGCCCCACATTTTAGTTTTGTTTTTACCATTTTGACAATTTTTTATCCTAGCAGTCTGGGTTTAGGTTTGGACAAACTTCTATGTATGGCCTCATGTTTTCTAGAGTTGATTGTTGGATGGAACTTGCTTTAGGAGTGCCTGAAGTGGTGGTGCTAATGCACTTGACTATTACAGTTCTGCAGCATGGAACTACTAGGTTGGTGCTAGGATCCGGGAGGGCTCAGTCATCAAAAAGATGGTCTGGGTTGTAAGGGGTTCACACATTCACTAAACTCCTGAATATTTCCTAAGATTTTCCAAATTGTCACTCAACTTCATCTGGACATTTTCCTAACAATCCTGTAGGGAGTTTTCTGCAAGAGGTCGGCATGAACTAAAGTTTGATAACAGCAAGTGAAAGTCAGAAAAATTCCTGTTGTGTGAAAAGGCAAAGTGATTTGACATTTCTATCTCCAACTGGTGAACAACTTGCATGATTCATATAATTAGTGAGGCTGCTTCGCACTCTTTTTTGTTCGCCGGCATGTTCCTCTCCACTCATTGATTGTTACTATTGCGTCAAATTAAACATAGAACAGATAATAAGGGAAAAAATGTAATTATGGTGACATGCTTTGGCTCCGCCCGTAGTCTTGGATATCCTGCAAAGATTGCATATAGACTATTGTGGCATTCTTTTACGTCATGTCATGTCATGTCATGTCTCCTGACACCTCAGTTCCCCTCAGTCCAAAAGAAAATCATTCAAGCTGTGTGACTGTCAACTTTTTTGTGATAGAACCCTTGTCACCTGTAAACTAGCCTGGATCAATTCCTGTCACAGAATCAGATTCAGTTTATAAGGCTCTTCACTGGCCTCTGAGTTGGCTTTGCCTTGAGGAAGTGATTAGTTTCCTCAAGGGAGTAAGAAGTAGGGGCTGTAACAGTCCTTGTTACCAAGCCTATATATGCTAGCTTTACTTGGGTACCCCTTCTGCCAGATGTCATACCTGTTTAAACCTGGGCCAGGACACTAATAGGCCTGTTTTTAACAGTTGTCACACCAGTTTTTTTTTTAATCCATATTCCAGACGTCCCCTGATCCCACTGAATGTCAACCCAACACCCTCTCCGGTCTGTCAAAGAAAGCCTTGACATTATCTTTGGCACTTGCCCTTGCGAGGGTATTTGCTACTGGCTTTCTGAGAGATTTTCTTGTGCCACTATACAAGGAGTGTAAAACACACTCACTGCTGTCTTTTCCAGCCAAGACTGGTGGAAACTTCAGCTCTGGTGCAACCACTTATTCACACACAAGCATCTCACTTCAGTTGGCAGCAGACCAAAATAGATGTTAGCTGATCTTGTGAGGTACAACCAGGCTGAGGCTCGAAGTGAAGTCCCTAAAAATCAGCTGTGGGGATTCATACCCGACCACCAAAGTTAGGATAGCTGACTTTCTGACTCAACTCTGAATGTCTCGCAGTACCAATCCAGCGTATGACAGAATTGATTTGCCTTTCTCACTCAGCAAGTGGTTCCCATTTCCTTACAGTTCCTAACAAACTATTATTCTTCTACTGCTTCTTCCCCACTTTTCTCTCTTCAGAAACAAAAACAGAAACATTTTTTTTGACAAACAGAGCTCTATGTCTTTGCTGAAAACCAGAGTTAGCTCAAACTCAGACATTAGCAAAATTATAACAAGACACTTTACACTGGTCTCTATTTAAAACTTTATATTTAAAGATTTTGTTACTGGGAAAATTACACCTTTAGTTAATCAATGTTCAACTCATTTCAAAGTGTGCTTTAATTTTCATGTAGATGACATCAGACTTAAATTAGATGTACAAAACTATGGACTTAAGTTGGTGTTGGGGCAACTTACTAATGTAAAGCGATGCCCCAGTCTTGTTTTATCTGCCTTCAGATGTGTTCTCGAAAAAAAATGCTTCTACTTGCCAACCCTGTTAGCACAACATTCCAACAATTTGCAATTCAGAAGTGTTACCCCTCACTTACTGCAACCGATTTTGTCGCAGAACAGCATTTGCTCATTATTTACCCAAAATGTGCCGCAGCTCTCACCCTCAGTGGTTTCTGTGACAGGAGACTTTTAGATGGATGGCTCTGCTTGTCCAGTCTGGTCATGTACAGACAGATGAGACAAACAGAATCACTTAAACAGCTAGCCAGGTACTGTACCGTCTGAGTGCTGATTCATTCGACAGATGCTAAGACACAGTCCACTGAGACCCACGTAGTCCTAATTTTATCTCTCCTGCTCCAGACCTGCACAAAGGCACCTACATTATTGTGTATGGTAAGTGCATGAAGCTGTGTGCACTTTGTCAGTGCATGCTTTCTTGTGTGATTCTCTGTTTCAGTGTGTGTGTGCGTGTGTGTGTGTGTGTGTATGTGTGTGTTATGTAAAGTACACCCAGGTGTCTCTCGGTGCTGTGATGTAACTCTGGTTAGTTTGCTCACAGCTGGGAGGGATAGATAACTACCAGGATGTGTGTGCGTGCTGAAAACTGTGTGCAAATTCTCTCAATATTCTCTGCAGTGTGGATGTGTTCTTAGATAAGCTGATAGTTGGTGGACAGGATCCCTATTTGACCTTGTTGTGGTAAAAAGTTTTCTCAGGAAAACTTACCAAGTTGAGTCGAGTACAGCTGCTTTAACTAGAGGCCCCGAGTAAACCTGATCATGAGCTGTCTGATAACAGGCTCATATAAAAGAGACTGAGGCTAGCTACATACTAGACGACCTCTAGATCTTCACTGATTTTAAAATTTTGGGCGACCAAAAACACAAGAACTGTTCCAACCAAGTTTTAACATTACAATGTCTTGAACACACAAACTAGAATATTCCATAAGACCACGAGACCACACACTTGGTGTTTGTGGATACGATTTCACAGTGGAGATTCCACAGACATGAGATCTCACAGAAACTTGTGCAATCAAACGTGACTTCAGAAGACCAACAAACATGAAAGAAAGAAAGAAAGAAAGGTACTTTATCAATCCCAAGGGGGGGAATTCAATTTTTTCACTCATGCTATTTTTGGACATGCTACACATACAGATTTGGTATATACATACAATGCACACTCATGCAGTGAACATGCTTAGGGAGAGATGTCAGAGTGAGGATACTGCCATCAACCAGCGCACCCCGAGCAGTTGGGGGTTTGGTGCCTTGCTCAAGGGCACATCGGCAGTGCCCAGGCAAGTGAACCAGCACCTCTCCAGCCACCAGTCCACTTGCAAAATTTCATCCATACTGGGACTCGAACCAGCGACCCTTCGGTTCCCAAGCCCCAAGTCCCTATGGACTGAGCTACTGCCGCCCAACATGGAGGATGATAGACAATTATCAGCATAACGTGCGCTCTGTTCTGTAGCAAAAACATAAAATGAGAAAAAGGTTGCAGGTGAAAAATTCCACTTGGCTAGAGGCACAGTTGTGTTTAGGTTTGCTGCCATGTTTGTAAGCTGCACATTGCACAACATCCGGGCTGGTTCGGAGCTGGTTGAACTCACGAACCAGCGCGAGCACCTGTTTGTTTTTTCACGCGCTCAAGCCCGTGGAAGAGGCACCTCATGACGTCAGATTTACGTGACCGCTTTTCCCAGCAGCGTTAGCGCAAACTTTCCCTCACAACAACAACGATGGCAGGCAACAGCAGCTCCTCGACAGACCACTGCTTTGCCTTGGAATCCATTCATCTTTTTTTTTTATGCTGCAGGACAATGGCGGAAAAACGTTATGTTTGTGTTTTCGATCACGGCAATCCCGCCCCTGGCGCAAGCGGTTCGCGGTTCTAGACAGGCCCTGAAACTGCCTCGGTCGAAAAGAGGTATTATTGGTTATTGTGGGCTTTCGTTTGGAGGCAGTCCAACATGGGATCGAGAATATCAGTATTTGATATTCATGATCCCATGTCTAGGAATTCTGAGGCTCGGTCGGGACCAGTAAAATAATCCTATTGACACCACACACTTGATTATTTGGGCAAATTATTGGTGTGACAAACCCTGAATCAGGCCACGGCACCCTGATCATTTGGGGTGGTGTGAGGCCAGTCTAAGGCTCCAACCTTGCAGACACCAGCAAAGAGGTGGATTTGAGGACATGGCTTTGGCACCTAGCAAACAGCTAATGCTTCCACCTGTCGGTCAAACCAGCTATGGCCCTACTTATAGCCAATTATGCATAAGTCGCAAACTTAATATGATCGAAAGAGATGAGTTATAAAAAATTGAGACCCCGTGCAGTTGTCTCAAATAAAGACAGTTTGTCCAGAGACCTTTGTATTGGACCAGGTTATGAGCATGTTTGTTCATCTGCTGTAAAAGATTGGATTTTAATATGGGCTTTAGTGTGGTTTCCTTGGCATTTTTCAATTGGACAATCAAGGAATTGCAGTTTTTTTGCACTTCGCATTAGCCTAATTTTTCAACACCGAAAGGTCATCACTTGTGTAAATCACAAAATATCAAAGACACTAAGGTATGTCATGATGATTTTTTGAAGAAATGTGTATACGATGGTGCATAAAACAGATACATTTAATTTCACATTTCACAGAATCCTAATATTAAAGAGATATATGCATATGTATTTGATGTATTCCGTTCACATCGCCATTCTCAGCATCCTAAAACTTAAATTCTTTGTTTTCCTGACCTCATGATGTTTTCAATTAAAGTTAAGCTCGTTAAATATTGACTCATAACTCACTTAGACTAATAAGACACAGCCGGTGTTTGGACAAGCTATTTTTCATTTTTGGCAGCTCCAAAAAAGCAGCACGGTTTATCTGTTGAACTTCATTATCCAGAAATTGTAAAAACACCATGTCGGTAAACTGTTCAACTCAGAGTTTAACATTTTCTTCTTGGAGGCTGCAGGAAATGAGAAAAATGATTTCCAGCAGATTCAGCCACTGTCGTTGAGTACAGCTTTCTCGACTCTGTTAGAAGCAATTTAATATTCTGATCCTCGATTTTGATGTTTATGCTGATATGACTTCCAACCAGTGCAAATCCTCAGCACTAGAATACTAATCATGTGAACAAACAGAGTGAATCCGCACTTTTTTAATTAAGTAGAAGGTGACAGTTGTCTCGGGTGGAGCTAAGATGTGGGATCTCATATTTATGTTTTAAGCGTTTTCTTGTGTACCTCTAAACTTCTTAGCTCAAAAATTATACATAACACACTAACCCTTATCTTTTGTGGGACTTAAAATGTGTGTATTTTGAGATTTAAAAAATAAAGCAGCTTTACATTTTATTCACAGGAGAGGAATCTTACTGTTTGAATAGGACCAGGAAGAGATCAACATTTACAAAAAGTCAAAGAGAACAAAAAGAGAAGAGCCTTAAACTTCAAAATGCTGGTAAATGACTTTCTCAGTGTTTGCTCTCTCTGTGCAAGTGAGTGAGTGTGTGTGTGTGTGTTTTGGAGTAACTGTATCTTTACAGATGTCAGGGGTCAAACCCTGTTGTCCTCTCCTGCAGGGGTCAAACTCATATTTTCCCTCTTCTTTGATGTTCTAGTCCCCACAGTCTCCTCCTCCCCCCTCCTGCACCTCCTCCTGTTACGTCTGACACAGCAGCACGCTGGGAGAATGGCAATTTTTCATCTCACCAATCCAATCCCCCAGCCTTCCTCGCTCCCTGTGACTGTTTTGCTCTCTCTTCTCCATTCTCTCTGTCTTGCTTTCTTTATTGCTTGACCTCGCCCCTTCACTCTTAAACTGGATGGGTTTCACTGAACCAATATTTTCAGCGTTGAATGTGCATCTGTCCTCGTCCAGGATTGGGAGTTAGGAATGTCGGTCTGTTTCTCCTCTCTGTCTCTCTTTGCCTTTCTGACTGTCTTGAAGTATCAAATAGAGTTAACAGCTTCTTCTGTAGATATTGTAGGATGATTTGAGTGAGAATTAGCCAAAGATCCATACTGTATATCTGCTGTCTTTCTAGCAACAAATCCAAAAATTCCCCAATTCTTTAAAATAACCTCACAAAGTCAAATCCACTTTAAACCACATCTTGTTTCATCTCATTTTTGCTCTAAGTGTGTGTTATTTTTGGCACTCTGTATCTCTTTGTGTCTCTCTCTCACACACACACGTTGCCAACCTTGACGGAGTCCCACTGCAGGTGTGTCGAGGCCGGCAGAGTGGAGGCCATGGGCGTCAAACAGGTGTGTGAGCAAGAAAGTGTGTAAAAGTGTGACTCTGGTAGCCTTCATGAGTGTGTAGGTGTGTGTGTATGTGGGTGTGTCACGGGCATTCTGGGGGCGTTTTTTTCCGGAGGCTGTGTTTTAGTTTTAGCTCTGACATTAGTGACTCTCAAAGTACCTCTCAAAGTACAAACTACTACCTTTGTGCTCCATAAACTCCTAACCATGCTTCTGTGTGTGTGCACTGTGCAGCTTGTGTGTTGCTGCATGCATGTGGTTTTGTGAAACAGAACTATATATGTGTGTATGCAGTTTTGTTTGCAGGAAAGAGTCACCTTAACCAATTTAAAGAATAGCTTTTAAATATGTTTTGCTGTGTGTGCATGCTATCGTTGCAGCATCAGAATAGCGATGAGTCTGGGAATGTAGCTCTTTCTGCAGCCAAACAGGCCTCATGTAACTGTTTTACCACTCATAAAAAAACAGTTGACTCTTTTTTGTATGTAAAACTGCAGTCAGGGTGGTTTGATATCTGCTGGCTGCAGAAACGCTTAGACAAACAACTCTCTCAGCAGGGAAAGGTTTGTCTCTTACTGGAATCAATGGCCTGCTTGGAATAACCATTTCTCATCTGAGATTCATCTTTAGCATTGCAGAATTTTAAACCCAAGATGCAATGTGCTCTGTCAGGAGAAATAAAGTTGCAATATTTTAGCTTCAAGAGAGACAAATTGCATTTAAAGAAAAACATATACGTTAAAATAGATAAAAATGATAACACTCTGAATCATAGTTTGTATTTCTACAGACAGGTTTCTTCCCCACCTCCATAAACTGTCACCAGAATAACAGTATTGAATTATAAAGAGGATCAATATAACAGGGAAGGCCTTTGGGGATTGTGCATGATAACAAATTTGCAAATCAAGTCAAAGTTATTACAAAGTTATGTCAAATTTAATCAGAAAAAATTGTGATTCTTCATCACAATTTGATAATTCTTCTGTAGCTCAAAGGCCAGCTTGTACTCTAATGGTTACGTTTCAAATTCTTATCAACTGAATCACTGTGACTGTAACCTTGGCCTCCTTCAGTGTACCTTAGCTTTTCTCCAGATGGCTTCCTTCAACATCTAACCCATCAGGAATGAAGGAAACCTTCTACTCAGATGGAATAGCCATCCTAGAATCACATATACAGAGCACAGGCACATGAGAAGCATGTAGCAAGAGGTTACATAACCAAAGTGGGTCAGCTAGGATACTGTTATTGCTTACATGATTATTCCCTGCTGGACATTTGTTGATGACAATGGTGACAATGGGCCTCATTCACTAACCCTTCTTAAGAGGAAATGTGTTCATAAAACCCACCTACACAGTTTTGTAGAATATTCAGACATTCACAGAACTTGTTTTTTGCCAAGGACAGAATCTTTCAACTCTCAAACTCAGTATTATTCACATCTGAATGCTGCTGTGCAAAATGATTGGAGGATGTGTTTTTCTTCATTGAGCACCTTCATATGATTAAAAAAAAATCAGAACCAACTTTATTGAATGGGTTTGGTCTTATAAGCATGAAATATTTAATACTAAACTAATATATAAAAGCTTACATGAGACAGCAATATATAAGCAACAGTTCAAATAGTAATAATATGTGTTGAAAAGAAAACACCTACTCACAGTTATAATAACCTTTACAAACAGCTATTTAATGACTCATCTGTGACATGTTCACTCCTTTTACAGCAGCAGCATTTACAATAAATGAACTGTCAAACTGGATTAATGATACCAAAACAGCAGAGATAAGGTCAGTGTCTCTCCTCCGTCCGTTTGATTTGAGATCAAACTTTTTTTAATTTCGCTTCATCTGTGATTCCTTTTCTGATTACTGTGTGGCGTTTCTCATGGCAGCCTTCTCTGAATGAGATATCATTTGATGTATCGGTTTGTTGTATTTATTTCATACCTTCAAATACTAATTATATTAAATCAGCACTTTTGTATTTTACTTCCAGCAGCGCTACCTCCTTTATAGAACAAATAAAGTAATTTTTGTGTGAAGTTCGGTGCTCAATCGGTTTTGTATATACGCACTGTCTTTCAGCTTTTCTGTTCAAACCTGTGTGATTTCTGTGTGTGCACAAAACGCCACAATCTCGTGTCTTTATAATGGCATTGGGGGGGGCATTTGTTTATGGTTGATAAGAAAAACTGACGCAACCTTCAGATTCACAAGGACATAACATTAATCAATTTAATAACATGGGTGCAGACAAATCTGCGGTTTAAAAGCAGATGCATGAACCTGCCTTACACTTCTCTTGGAAATCTTCCTAAGAACAAATTTAAGAACAATCTTAAATAGTTGTCGGTGAATGAGGCCCAAAGAGCTTTTACTTCACCTAACAGGTTTGACATTGTAAAATAGTTGGAGGTGGATAAAGTTAAGACACAAATGTCATATGGTCAAGTTAAGATCATGGTTTGGGCCAAAGTTAGTTTATTGACCTTTTTGGTACTTTGTGGACAGTGGTCTCCTAGGAGGCAGAGAAAAAGTCAGTGCTTATGTAAGGGAGGTTTGCAAATTCAGAGTAGGAATCTCGACCTGACGTTCCCTTCAGCTGTCCTGTGGTGATGACTTGTTCCCACAGAAGCCCAGAATGGACAATCCAAACACAGCAAGCATTTTGGAACTTTTGTGCATGTTCCATGGCTACCATTAGCTCTTTTTATGATTGGAAGGGGAAGGGTGATCAAATCCTGTTCAATACTTTTGTATTACTGATTGTTAATAGTAACTATTCCATATCAGTGTCCTGGATCTGGCCATTTTTTGCTTTAAAAGTACACAAGCTAGCAAGGCTAGCAACTGTCAGTGCTTTCAACTGCCTCTGCTGGTCATATGACCTTTGCCCTAAAATTTGAACCATCCTTGTTTCCCATGCTTCTCAAACACAGCAACTGTTTTCAACAGTCAGTCACCACAACAAGTCGTCAGTAGAATTAACCCAATTTCATTTTCACAAGATGTACAGATAGTTCTATAAATATTGTTTGTTCCTGGTAGCTTCGGGAGTATCATGCTTTATTCCCATTAAACAATATGGGCCAGCAGGGTGGCAGTATCATGTTTAGGACCCTTCTTTAATATTTTTTGTGTTTCATTTGATCACTTTTTCTTTATTTGAAAGTCAGGGTTCATGTCCATACCTAAATACATTTAAAACTTTCTCTAGGGGTCTGCTCTGCTCGGGAAGTATGAACTATTTTTGGGTGGGACTCTTTCTGAGGAGCGACAGACTTCCTTCATGTCAGTGTACGGCTGCTACAGGTCAAAGTTCAGGTGTGAGGAGTGAAAGGTGATTCCTTTAGAAAGCCTTTATTTGCATGTGAAGACTATCTGTCTGACTGTCTTTCTGTCAGTCTGTCTTCATCCTGTCTGACTCTTTGACCTTTTGTCAGTCAATCTGACTACTGTCTACCTCGATCGGTTCCCTGTAGAGTAGTGTTGGTGTGCATGCGTGTGAACTCCTAGCTATTTGTTTTGATGTGCACAGCTTGGCCGAGGTCAAGAGAGGCTCAGAGAAACTGATTTAATTTTCCAAATTCTAAATGGTTTCATAATTCAGCAATATTTTGTCTAGAGAATATCTGATAATTGAAAATAAATTGGCCGGTTTGCTCTGGCCCCGAATTAAGTGTGACGAGGAAGTGTGCATTTGATCAGATATTGGGTTAGACAGTAGTCCCTCATGCAGTGTTTTTTCTTTAATCATTTCCACATCACTTAATCTGCATGGAACCTTTAACCTTTCTCATGAAATTGAAAAAAGCAACGGAGAGAGATAGAGAGAGCAGAAAGAGAGAAATTAATTAAATCTGGATAAAGTATCAGTTTTGTGGACGCACTGGTGCATGTATGTGAGTTGGAGCGGCCCCGCTTGTTAATGTGAACCGGATATTTGGCTCCGTCTGTCCCAGCAGCTGAGGCGTCACTCCAGAGCGACGCAACGTCCAACTTACACACAAATCTGTACTGAGATTTTATTCAACAACACATGGCACAGGGTGTGTCCAAATACTCTCCAAAGGGGATGAGAAAGGGGAAATTAAATCTAATTTTCCTTAATAACGTTAAAATGTTAAATAAATATCTTTAAAGGAAGGTATGATTAAAAAATATGCCCTGTCGGTTGATAACACCTCATAAATCAGTTTTCATGCTACTTTATTTAACAGATCAGGTTTAAAAGGGAAAGATTTTCCTCTCTAGGTTGCATGTACTTGTTGCTTGTAGCCAAAAAAAATACATCCAAACCAAAGCAGGCTAAGCTGGGCCACACCAGAAGAAAGCAAGCAC
Source organism: Notolabrus celidotus (assembly GCF_009762535.1). Classification (NCBI taxonomy): domain Eukaryota; kingdom Metazoa; phylum Chordata; class Actinopteri; order Labriformes; family Labridae; genus Notolabrus; species Notolabrus celidotus. The sequence goes on from NC_048281.1 coordinate 18,881,618, forward strand.
CATGGATTAAGCACTACAGTTATGTTTGTGTGCATGCTGGCATGTGTATATTTTATGTTTGGGGAATGTACAAAGATAAGTACGACTCTCTTTGTAGACAAAAGTGTTTGCATATGTACATTTGTGTGTGTTTACCCTGTCTTAATACCTGTTTGTGTGTGTGTGCAGCGGGGGAGACATGCTCTCTTTGTCTCAAAGTGTTTCCGTGTGTCAGCAATTATTATTCTGTAGGTGGTCACACAAAGGCCAGAGGGGGATGTTTATAGCACTACCTGTGGACGGTGTGTGTTTGTATTTGTGTGAGTGGTTTTGTGTGTAGGTAAGGAGGGTGGATTCAGTGGATTGAGGCTGTTTTTCTATACGTCTCTGTTTCTTGATTATAATGTTGAGTTTTCAGAGGATGTGACGGAATACGTCTTACCTGTGTGTTTGTGTGTGTATGAGCTTATATAACGAGTGTGTGTGTGTGTGTGTTGCCTGGCCAATGAACAGTCTATTGGTACCTGGGGATCAGTGATCAGTGTTATTGCTACCAGCAGCTTCAGACAAACAGTCGAACAGTAGACTCATTCATACTGAACAAGAGCTGTGAACGTCAGTGAGGTGTGATTTCACATAATAACACTTGCAGGAGTCGCATGAATACTGATGCTGTAATACAGACAGTGGAGACGTGGTGAGCACCGAGTGTATGATAGGAACTCATTACATCCTATATCAAAGATCATTTTAAGTGCTTTGATTTAAGAGTTTTTCTTGTTTTAAGTTTTGCATTTTTACCTCTCTCTGATTTGGGACATAGATGTCACGTATTGGATCAGTCTTAGTCCACACATGTATGCCTGTTAGGGAGAGTGGGACCTTAATGAAAAGTAGATTATTGATTATAATGATTTTATTGACTTACAAATGATCATACTTCTCCGAAAATTGTTTATCAATTCACAGGCTGAGCTGCGTTTCTTGTAACTGTGAACTTTGCAGCCCTCTGAAAACGAACTAACTTAGTCGCTGTTATTCACATTAAACTGAACACTTCCACTCATGGCGAAGTAAAACAAGTTGAACAGAACAACATGAATCAGCCGTGCACCTAGTTGAGTTCTTCTGCTTTATCACTGTCGGTCTGTGACCTTTTCTTGTTCACTCTTTCTTCAAAAAGGCACCACCGAACTCCACAGGAAGTCATTCTTGCCTGTGGCGGTCAAAGTGTACAACTCCTCCTTCTGAGAGTCACACACTCTGTTTGGTGCTCGACGTATTTCAACCTTTAAACCCCTCCATTAAATCATATGTATGATGAACCCTGCAATCTGATTCTAAACTGATCAACAGATGTTTCTTAACCAAAGTGTGCAATACTGGCACTGGACTGGCTAACACTGTCTTTTTGAACCTGACTGTTCAATCAGTACTCTACATAATATCTCTACTGCTGAATACTGCATTCTGATTTTGTACATCATTTTTATTTTTTTCAGCTCTGTGCACTTTTTCATACATGACTCATTGCCAAACACTCTATGCTTTGGAAATTATATTTTTCAAAATACTCTGCACTTTTTTCCTAATTTGTATTTCTTATTTTCCTTATCTCATTCCCACTTCCATTAATATTACTATATTCATACATCTATATTGTGTGTAATAGTTTTGAGAGCAGCTGAATGAACTCAATTTGACCTTGAATAAAGTATTTCTGATTCCGACTGATCAGTCCTTAAACATCACCAAATCTTGTGCAGTGCTTTCAACACTGTAGACTTACCTGTTATAGATCTGTGTGTGTGTCTTTAACCTCTCCTGCCTGGCTTTGTCACCATAACTCATCCAAATTAAGATAACCAAACTTCTTTCTGCAGATTGATACGATCACAGTCGTCCTCTGGAGTCTGTGATTAGAGCCAGATCTTTAGCAATGGTGTGAGAGTCAAGTAATTAAAGGCTGGGTCAGGCTTTAACCAGCTCCTGGATATGCTACTAGAAGCCAAGACTGCCTGAGGACCTGACACACTGAGCTCATGTCTCTCCTCCCCTCTCTCTCTCTTCTGAATGGATTCACCCCGTATTAATGCATGTTACTAATCACATATCTCCCCTGGAGTTTTTCAGCTCCATTTTAGGTTTTTCAGAATCCTTGTACCTTCTGCTGTGGACCTGCTTAACTCCAAAAGCCATAGCTATCAATATCAGTTTCACTTAGATTTTGATTATTATAGTTGTTCATTTTAATCTTAGAATAGCTTGATTCCAGCATATTAATTATCATGATAATGCTAGATAATATTAGAGTTGCAGACCTCACTGTTAGAGTTATTATCATAAGTGATATTTTAAGTATTATCATTACACTATGGCTAATATTCACATATTTTTACTGTTATTTGCATTTTAGCTATTGGTCTGCATTATCAATTGATGTTGTTTGTCTCCATATTGCTTTCTGCTCCTCCTTTCATCCCACTGTCTCAGCCAATCCAATCTTGGCAGATGGCTGTACACTGATTCTGGTTTTGTTGAAGGTTTCTGCCTTGTAAAAAAAAAAAAAAAAATCTTGCCACTGCTGCCAAATATAGCAAAATTCTTACTCATGGTGGACTTCTATTGGATTTATGTCACTCTCTGAACTCATCAGCTATTATCTGATGATCATACGTGCCCCGGGGAATCATGGCCATCCTTAAGGGCAGAGCCGGCCCTAACCGACTTGGAGCCCTAGGCAAGATTTTAACTGGTGCCCCTTGTATTGTAACCAACTCCAACAATCATATCAGATATACACTGAAAGACAACTGACATACAGCTTCAAGGTTTCCTTTGTTTTGAAATAAAAATGACCTCCAAAAGAGCATTAATAGAATGGTAATAACACTGATATTTAGCAGGAAAATAATAATACAATTTCAAAATGCATAATGTAATAGTAGTACAATGTATTCACAATAATTTCCACAGTGTAGATAGTTTCAACAAAGCAACAGTAATGTATTAAGTGATGACTGAAGGTAGAAGAAAAATGCTTATTTAAGCCTAGCCTACATTTTCTATATAATTAAGCTAACAGCTTCCAAAGTGTAAGGAAAACAACAACAACAAAACAAAAACAAGTAAATCATGAACACTTACAGACTTCAAAAACTGAATGGCATACCATTATTTTTCAAAACCAAAAGTGAATCACAAGCTTTTAAATGCTTACTGGCATCATTCTGCAATTTAATCCCAAATTAAATTAGATAAAACAATATTGTTTTTCCTATTATCTTCAAATTTTTTTCCTCACTAATTTAGCAGCGCCCCTAGCAATTGCCTATACTGCCTATGCCACGGGCCGGCCCTGCTTAAGGGTATTCCATTTGCATTGTAGCTAGCAACAACTTACACTTTTATGTACACTGCATTGTCTAAAATTCAATTAACAACCTCAGAAGTGACCATATCTTCAGTTCAAAAGCTATGAAATATCCTTCCCTGCAGATATGTCTGCAAAATAAAAGTTGTCATTACTTGGTTCATTACATCCCCATGGAGTTGTGCCTGTTCATCCGTGTCTGGTGAGTCTCAGTTACTGAGTGCTACAGAAGCTGCATTATGGCTTACAACAGTGATGTGAGCTTGCAAAGAAACACATGTTCTTGTAATTTTCTTTCTATAAAGGGCTTCAAGTTTGCAGGTGTAACAACTTCAGGATGCATTTTTAAAAGAAATATGGGAAATGTGATCGCTGACTGGCTTTCGCAACATGCCTTCAGAATAGAGATTGGGTCTGTGCAATGATTTAACAGAGTACAACGTAGACCATGTATTGCTATTAGGATGAAGTGATTAAATCAGTGACTAATTGAATGAATATGAATATAAGCAGACACAAATTGTCTCCCACCAATTTTAGAAGCTAAAAGTTGATCAGATCTGTGTCCGACCTTTACTTTTCATGGCTTTATATCAGCCATGGAGGCAAATGAAAGCTGGTCAGAGTGTCAGGCTGAGGGACTGATGTTAGTTACATAACCACTATCAAAGTAGAGTGCTTTACAAATACTCTCCTTGGCGGTTGTCATAGCAACATGGATTTAGACTGAGAGAAGCCCTTACAATTTCAATGACTTTACCATCCTGGGACCTCGTGTAAGTGTATAGTGTGTGTGCGTGTGTGTGTCAGTAGGATTGATGATCCTCTGTTTTTTTATTCAAACAGCAGGCAGAGGGCAGCTAAAAAATCATTCAGCTGCTTAAAATCTCCACAGTTCACTTGTTGATGAATGTTTTATGTGTATTTAATGTTTATTTAATCAGCGTGAAGCTGTTAATATTTATTCATGTCCAGTGATTTTCTTTTTCTTCCACTTATTCTTTTTGTTTCATCCCCAAAAAGCTGCATCCATCTCACTTTTTGTTCATTGTTCCTTTGAGGTTTCTTATCTTTGCAAAACCAATTGTAGCTTAGGGCCAAAGTAATCTATGGTTTTAACAAAGCAAAAAACAAACCCAAACAATTTAAAGCATGAAATTCTTGTATTAACATTTTGTGAGACCTTTTAATGATGTTCTGAATCTGCTGTTTGTTTGTCACAGTTGACGCTTCTATCTCAGGCATTAGTGAGGTCTAAACAGGCTCTGGCCATGGGGAGTTTTTCGTCTTGTTTTTTCAAAGGTCATTCTTTGAGAACAGATTGGAGGGAAGTGTGCTCTTTATCACAGGGGCAGGAGACTGTGAGTCAGTGGACGCAGGGCTCTGATGATCTCAGAAAACCAAGAGCAAAATCTGCTGAAGATTACTCAGATGTATTGAGTTTAATTAATCTCTTTGGGTCACATCTCAAATTTGGAAAACACACAGCTAGGGTCCAAAATCCACTGGCTGCCCACAGTGAATTATATACATGCACTTTTCTGTTTTAGTATCATAGCTGTTGAAGATTTGGGAAGACATCTCTGTTATGTTACCTCATATCAAGCTGGTGCAGGCCAGGGAATGTTTGTTTATGTAGTAAGAACGTGTTAGCTTAAACTCATACTGCACTTGCAAAAGATCAAATCATATAGTCTCACAAAAAAACAATTCACAGAATGTGTTATGGTCCAGCATGGGACCCTCTTATATCTGGTTAGCACAGGGCTTTTGGGTGATCACTCTGTATCTATTTCCTCAGTATACAAGGCTTAAAATATATCACATGCAAGGTAGGGCTTTGTCGGTCTACAGTTCTACATGGAAGCCCCACCATGGAACAAACGAGAAAGTCACTGATCAATATGAGTCAACTCTGTTTTCATTTACTTTTGAGTGCTACCACTGACCTGTTTCAAAAAAGGCCTCCACATCCCCATAGCATGAAGTGTATTGATGCAGAGTACACCTCACACTGATAGGAGCTCAATGGCAGATCCTTCATTTCGTACCTGCATTGGTATTCAATGTCTGTCACAGTCCAGAGTCCAGTGGTTGTCAAGCTTCTCTGTTGCACATCACAACGGCACTCAAGCGAGCACGCCTAGTCAGATTGCTAACAGCTAGCTGTTCCTTTAAAAGACCAAATTATGCTGTATTTAGCTGGTTGGGAAGGCATATATTGCCTAAAATTGAATTTTGAAAGGGTCAATTTGACCTGCAACATAACAGGAGGGTTAAGCTCCTTTCCTGAATCTACTTCACTGTCCTGACTTTCTACAATGATGCAACTTCCTTAGATCAGCTTAACAATTTCACGTTTCTCTGTGGTATGCAATCTCAATAAAGCATGTGTTCTCAACTGACTCCAGCTGTTGTAAAATCGCAAGTAGAGTTCATATTGATGTTAATTTAAATGTACATATAATAGATGGGAATCATCCTGCTTCAATTGTTGCCTGGACTGATGACTTCAAACCTTTGAAAAGAGGGGGATTGAAAGCTATTGTTTCTTAAGTTCTATTTCTGAATGAGATGACAGTTTAAAGTCACTTCAATGAATTGTTCGCAGCTTCCTCCAGCAATAAGGGATTAGGTTTGTGTATTGAGGGATCAAACTAGATTTCCCTCTCAGTGTACTTGTCAACAAAACTTAATACTGTAAGTTGGCATGGCTAAACTTTTGTAGCTAAATAAAAGTCGTTTCAGAGCATTTTCAATTTTCAGAGGCTTAAGTGAAGTGAATTCACAGTATTGAATTTTCCTTTCATTTTTTTTTAATCAGAAAAAGTAATCATTCTAGCTTTGATAACCTTTCTACTCTGGTGAATGTTTTGAGTTCTGAATCCACAGCAGAAGAAAACAGCACTCTGACTCAACACATTTTTTTCTCACATTTATTTCCCACTCTTAAAATTAATCACTAACACGAGTCTGATCCAGATCCTGTATTCCTCCCAGAAAACTATTCCTCTCTGTCTATTTACATGTTTGCGGCCAAGCCTGAGCCACCAGCTATCCACCACATGAAGAGAGAGGGGATTTGTGGGAAATCCTGCAGAATTTCCTGTTTGTGGTGTCGCCTTTGCACTACCAACACACCAGCAACCCGGGCGTCTGCCGTGTTGAGGCCTCTGTATACATTCAGCTTGTGTGTGTGTGTGTAGACATCCTACATGTGCACACGCTCATTATCTTTATATGTACTGTATTCCTTGTATACGAGTACTTGTGTGTGTATTTTATGAAGGTTTCTGGGTTTACTCTGCCTTTCATTTAGTGTTTGGCTGTTTCTCTCCCATTGTAAAGTCTATGCAGTAACTGGATGCACATGTTAGAGAAACTTTCTATAGGAAGGGAGAGAGGAAGAGGAGAGAAAGAGAGAGAGAAGTAGCCTCAGCACAGCCTGTAAAAAAAACCTGGACCAACCAAATAACTGCCAAAGAAAAGGAAAGGTTCTCAACCAATGGCCGTCATCGACAACAAGACACATGAGGATTCTTTATAGGCGTGAAAATAAAGACAGTGTAGCTTTACATGCAACCAGAAAAATTAGTAGGAGAGGTTTAGGTGCACGGCGTTGACTCTGTAAGCAGTGTTATATAATATGTGTCAGATTTTAACAGTTGGCCTCACACCTGAACGCGTAGATTGGATGTTACAAATCACAGCTGCTGAGAACAAGCCAATGAATATGAAGGTGATGCTAATCCACTTATAAAGCATGACATCAGCACTTTTCCAAACCCCTTGCATCGTTTTGTTTGTTGGCTTTTTATTCACTGATGTTAATCATACTTTTTACAAGTATACCAATAATGACAGCGGGGTAAATTGTAACATAGTGTATGGTATATGCAGTTTGTGCACTGTATTTGGTTTGTTTTTTTCACATTCAAAATGATTTAATGAAAACCTTCTTAAATATGATATGAATAGAAAAAAGATGAGAGAAACAGGACAGAAAAAACAAGGCGAGATTTGACCTGGAAGTGACATTTTTCCCTTTTAATTCTCGTCTCCTTTCATTCTTAATCTCCTCATCTCTGCTACCCTTTATCTTCCTATCTTTTTTATGCTTCCTCCCCTTAGTCTGACTAGACTTGAAGAGCATTACATTGTCCTTTAATGTTGAGAAAAAGAAGGAGCTGGGAAGGATGAAAGAGAGAAGATGTTTCATTCCTTTAGGATTAGACTGCTTTATCTCACAGCAGACGCATGTGCACTGCTCTGCACGCATTCACTCACTGGCTCTCAAACACACACACCAACAGACACACGTGTAGACAGAGTCTGCCACTATGTATGTAGCCAGAAGTCATGAGCAGAGCATCAGATGTGATGTGATTATTGCTGGATAAGGATAATCCTGCCTGTGTGTGTGTGTGTGTGTGTGTGTGTGTGTGTGTGTGTGTGTGTGTGTGTGTGTGTGTGTGTGTGTGTGTGTGCTTACAGGTCTACATTTATTTCAGTGTTTGTGTGTGTGTGTGTGTGTGTTCTGTTCGGTGTGTAAATGTACAAAAACCCTGCAGAAGATAGCTCTAATCCCTCTAAAGAATTACATCGACCTCAGTCTTCATCCTCCTCCTCGTCCTTTTAACTCTCTATCATGCTGTATTTTTCTTCTCTAAACCTCTTTCCTTGTCCTTCTTCCAGTTTTTTTCAGCCATTCTCCTGCTCGTCCGCCAAATCTACTTCCGTCTGGACGACTCGCCAACATCAAAGATCAGGACCGCTGTTGGCTCTGGCTGCAAAATCCCTTGTCATATTTGATGGTTTTAAACTACATTTAATCCTTAAAATAGCACAGAACCAGATAAGGTTGTTGGAATGCTTTAACTCTGATTACATGTGTATGTATTAATGAAATATCTTTTCTCTCCTTTTCTGTCCATCTGAAGCACCCTGCCTTGTTTTACTCAAAGGAGTGATGTTTAACTCATATCAAGTTGAATTTTTGTGTTTTTTCTACATCACTGATTCTCCCCTGGCTTTCCAGCTGTGCATGCTCAGCTGTCCCTTGGGCTGTTTGTAAAATAAATAACCAACACACACTCAAAACTAAATTTAAAGGCAACACTTTTGATGCTTTGTCTGTGTTGGCAGATTTAGGTGCAGAAAACATACATTTTCCCCCAATGCTTTGGAGGCATTTTGGACAACCTGTAAATGTCTTGTATGGAAAAATGATTTCTTATGATGGGGATACAATTTGTGCACTTCATCAACCTCCATACTTGAACTGAAGGCATGTTTGCGTATCTGTACTTGGTAGGTCATACAGGGACTTTGCAGAGTGAATAAATGTGTAAGAGTAAATGTGTGTGACATCGATCTTTTCACACCACAATGCTGAAACACTCCTCTCTACACCCCAGCTGGTCAAAGATTACAGAGCATGGCTTCCACGAACACACACACACACACACACACACACACACACACACACACACACACACACACACACACACACACACACACACACACACACACACACACACAGAAAGCCACTGTGCCCGCTGACATTTGACACACACACTCACTTCACACTCGACCTTCGAATGCGGGTTGCCGAGTGAAGTCTTCATTACTCAGCTTGCAGGAGAGAGCTGAAGACAGAGAGGTGGAGACAATCAGTGGTGATCAAAGGTTCAGGGACTGCAGGCAGGATGTTTAAATAAAGCCAATGAGAAATTAATTTTGCACGGTTGAATTGTGAGGCAATGATTCAGTGTCTTGACTGCTTTAGATATGGTCGTTGTTATATTACTACCGAGAGATGTCTGACAAAACAACGTCAGGTAGAAAAATGAGGCCACTTAGGAGCAGCTGTGGGGCAGGAGTCTGAGAAAGACCTTGTCCACATAAATATGTATGAATCTGGAAGTGGGTTTTTTTGTGTGTGAACAGATCCACACAATTTTCTGTTCCCAATTTCTCTCTACAAATTTACCATCCATAATGCATCATCTAAAAATACATAGTGCTCACAGGCATATGGACTCATATCGAGAAACACATGCCATCAGAGAGAAAACTAAGGGCTTGTTTATGCTAAAAATGTTTGTCCAACAGTGGAAAAAAAAAGTGCTAAAGGCTGTACTTGAAGGTAGGCTATAGAGTCGACAGTGATGTGGACCAGACCCAAAACACGTTTAATTATGGGGAAGCTGGCCTACAGTTTCTGGACATGTATTTAATACAAAATGCATTTGTTCCAAAAGACTGAAAGAATGACTTAAGCATGCAAAGTGGGGGTTAGGAGAGTAGTTAAAGTCTCAAAAAGTTACATATACAGTATATTGTAAATTTTGGTATATAGTGGGTCTGAATGTTGGTTTGTCTGTGTATCAAAAAAACATTAAACTGTTATTTTGAGTCAGAAGTCTCAGTAAGGCCTTGTACTTATTCTACCACAGTATTCTCTGTTTTGACGTGTCACAGGAATTTTGGATGCGGCCCCCCTCTGATCAAACATCAGAAGTGTTTGACCTTTTGAAATGAACTGCTGTTGCAGCATATTGGTCCAACTGGAACAAAGGTAGCAATGCTGCTAATATCAGAATGCTGATATGTCTGAAAAACATGCTATGTTTTTCAAATGTCCTCAATGGGACATGAGGATTCTGACAAAATCTTATGGCACTCAGTCAAACTGTTATTGTGACACTTTACATTCTTACAACTTGACTTGTCAACTTGTGTTGACTTTTGCACCTCCTGTGGACAAAGTGGTACCTTACATCTCTTTGTGGATTTTGTCCTGTCTATGTGAAAGTTACTGAGCCCCTCCATGACATATTTAAAAAAAATTGAAAATGTATGGCAATGAAGCAGTAACTTGGGGACAGGAATTATTATAATGCATAGAGGTGGAAGGAAAAGAAATACAATTTAGTTTTAACATGTGTCCTGATGTTACTTAGTTTACCAGCCAAGTGTGTGAATAACGTTACAGACTAATGTCTTTGTAAAGAGTGATGCATTGATTTGCACTCATATGTCACTTGTATAAAATAAATGCGTCCTCAGTGCTCTCTGAATAAAAACTGATTAATTTGGGCCATGAGATCATCCAACTTTTTCATTGTCTTTAATGGAACTGTTCTGTAATGATGACAGGTGTGCTGGATGTCAGTCATAGTTGTGGGTGCTGACCTTAGACTGTATATAATATGGACGTAGGATCTGTGACGTCACCCATTTGTTTCTGAAGCGCTGTTTTGAGGCCAATCGTCGGCGGCAGCCATATTGCTGCTGTTGAGCGAGTGTGACGTAAAGAGGCGGAGTTCTAACCTCCTAGCCAACAGCTACAGTGTTCCCGCCTGCCAATCAAGTCAGCTGTGCCTCTCATTGGAAGACTTGTAATCTCATTATCTTTGAAAGTGCCACGTTAGAAAAAAATTCACCCCCCCGTACAGTGTGTGCCGATCAAGAAATGAGCTATTCAGACTACACTCATCTTTTGTACCAGGCTGTAAACATGTTTATTTCTGCTGTAAACATCGGCTTTTTCCCATTCATGTGTATGTGACTTCAAGCGAATTCTCGATGAACTGCAGTTTTTAGCACTTCTGCATTGGACTCATATTTTTAGACCGGAGGTTGCTGCTTGGTGCTGACAAATGTCCGTCTGCTGATGTTGTAACTTCTGCTGTGAACATGATTTAATAGTTAATTTGAATGTTAATGATTATTCACACTTGGGCGCTAATATTTTACACCTGTTTTTACTATCTCGCTTTGGCAGTCATTTCATAAAGCTGATGCATGTATGAGCGCACATTATGAGCTCTCAGCGCATGTTCGAGCTGTTCTTATGAGACAGCATTACTCTTCACTCTGCTGGCTCACATGGCCACACACTGTTCATGAGCGCAAATGGAGCCATCTATTAATATGTGTGATCGATGGCATTGGTGGTATATTGGAGGATTATGATACAGCTCTGTGAGTGCCTGTGTTTATGTGAGCCGGTGTGCTCAATAGAAAAAGCTGCAGTTGCATCACTGCAGGATGTAAGCTATTATCAACAAAGTACAGATTGTTTTTGTAACTTGACAAAAAACTACCAGGTATTAGTGCTCAACATCTACATATCCCGTCAAAAAAAAAAAAAGTTGTGTTTTGTAGTGTGTAGTGTTTATACAGAGGAAACCATCATGATTCACTGCTGTGCTTTTCTGCAGTGGCAAAAAAATTTTTTTCAACAGGCAGAAGTCTTGAGCAGAACCTGACTCGTTGGTGGTCAGCTATCAGTCTTGATCAGATGGGCCAAGACAGTGAGATCGGATCATTAGTACATCTAAAGGTAGATGGGTATTAGGCAAGGCAAGGCAAGGCAAGTTTATTTATAAAGCACTATTCATAAATAGAGCAATTCAAAGTGCTTCAAAGAGTTAAAAACAAAAAACAGAACAATAACAATCAACAAAAACATACAGCAAACACTTCCAACATTTACATATTATATGCGGCCACTTATGTTTGATCTACTCTCGATTATACTATACTATTCGATTCATCTCAGAACTTCTTCTCAAGGATTAAGACTCACACATTGAATCTTCTCTGTGTCGAGTCGCAGACCGGAGCTGGCCCAGACCTCTTGACACCCCTGCAGGGTGCCCGTATGCCCCACATTTAATTTTAGATCCAATATCAGGTTAATTCCATAACGCCATACCTTGTCAGAAGATATCCAATTTAAAATATGACATTAAACAAGCAGCAGCAAGCTCCAAAAATTGAAATGTGAGATGTGCATGGGCACTTGTGTTCACATTAAATTTTACTGCTATTAACCGTCTACCTTTTGAAGTAGTGATGATCTGATTATCACTGAAATCTCAGCTCCGTGCCTTTATGTGCTGGGTCACCGAAAACCCTGTCCTCTTGATTTGTGCGGCCCATTGATTCTAGTCTATGGTGCAGCCACTATAGCACCAAAGGCTGCTATTTTCCAGGGAAGCAATGCAAGCTTAAATCTACTTGAAGCAGAGCATATAGCAGTGCTCATTTGAGCCGACCTCAGCTCTTAGAAACTTAAACGAATCACACACATTATATTTCTTTCTCTCCTGAACAGCACTCATCTTCTCAGTTCGGGTGACAGACACAGGAAGTAAACTGGAAACCAGATTCCCAACTCTTGGCAAAACCAGAGGTTCATCGCCACGCTGGTGAATATAGCCTATAGTTGTAGAAGTAGGAGTCAAGCAGGTGGTCCACAACAACAACAACCAGTAAAATAGTCAGTAATGTGATGCATTCATGTCCCCATTCCTTAAGGGAACATAACTGCATCCTGCTTACCATGGCAGGTACACACAAGGGGACCCACTCAAGCTCATAAATATTCATACACACTAACACTGACATTGACCATACATTTTCAGTAAATGCCAAGAACAATGTTATCTTTCTGTCCTGCTACGTTTTGAGAGCAGTGTATCCACTTTTTAGTAGTATACAGTAAAACATAAATTGCTTCTCATCACAACCAAACACCCCATTGGGTCCAAGTGTGCTAAATTACCGCCCAAAGCCAAACCAGCAGCACTCAAAGTGTACCCTCTTCTTTATTTATGAAGTTTCATGCAGGCAGTGGGATCGGGGACTTGTTTTATATGTGCATGACTGCTCTCTATGTCATCAAGGTGCCATCGTTGTGTCATGTTGTGCTTGTTGGCTGGTTCTCATTTCACAAAAGTGCCCTTTCTCTTGTTGTTGAGTTGTGAGTTTATTTAAGTGTGTTAATGAGGCAGCCTTCCTGTGTTGTTGGCCTGTTGATAAGCTGAGCTATAGGTTAACAGCTTCTAAAAGGGTTTTACCATGGTGTTTAGGTATGTGTGTGTCTGTGTGTGTATGTGTGGATTTGCGCGTCTGGAGCCACGGAAAGGTTCCCCGGCGGCGTCAGACTCCTCATTAACCTTCTCTTCATCTTTTCCTCTTTCTGCCAAATCCAGCATTCCTCAGTCTCTCCTCCTCTCCGTACACCAACCTTCACATCAAAGAATACTCTGTAAGCTGCTTTTTTATCACAGTTTTGCCCGTTTTTATCAGTGCCTAAGGATATTTCTTCTATTTTTGATAATTTTATATGAACGTTATACCGGATTAACCAGTACACAAACCTGTAGATGTATGAGCATAGATCGATAGATTGATAAAAGATAGCAAAGGCACCTCTAATGCTGGATTTAGATACATCCTGAGATAATTCTTGATAAAACTGAGTGCTTCTTTGTCCCCTTTTTATCTTGTCTCATTTCATAATACAATCCGTATGGGTTACTTAAGGTAAAAAGTTTTCTGGTTTTCAAAACTTCAATAGCACCCTAAGTGCAAACAGTCACTCGGCATCAGATGTTTTTAGTTGCTTCATTGAACTCTCAGTGGAATATAGATCAGCTTTTAGAACCACAGACTGTATAACACATGGACATAGCCTCAGTAATGGCACCCATTGCTTTGTGAAGAGGCCCTCATTGTGAGCTCATTGATGGTGTTCACTATATTGGAAATGCTGTCTACACCGAACTCTCAATCATCCTTGAATTAGGCTCAGTAGTGCTGTAAGGGCAGGCCTTCAGCCTTCAGTCAAACAGCTACAACAGGACAATCAGTCAGTCAAATGAGCTGAGCCACCAATTATGCAAATGTATGTGTAACTCTTAGCATCAGTATAATCAAGACAGACGAGTTATATATATATATATATATATATATATATATATATATATATATATATATATATATATATATATATATATATATATATATATATATATATATATATAAAATGTACCCCAGGATACATTGTAACAATAAAGAAATAAACTACTGAGACCACAGTTGTTTTGGTACCAGGCTGTAAAAACAGGATATGATGGGGTTTCCTTGGATTTGGGGCCAGCCTTGCAGAGGACACTCTAGGAACTTCATTTTTTTTCACCTCCACATAGGCTTTGTTTTCGGCTCCGGGGTTTTGGTACATTTGGAACACTGCCACACTTATTAATGTTCCTTCTCCATTACCAATGAGTCAAAGTTGAGAAGGGTGGAACCTCCGATAACAACTTTGTCAACAGTAATGGCTGAGACGTAACTGCGCTACATTTATGTCATGCACCAGTATATACTATTCTTTCAGGTTTGGAACTGCTGCTAATGTACCAAAAAATTATATCAATTGTTGTTAAATGTTCTTTTTTGAAATATCCTTGAATACAAGAGAATAATAGGCATGCAGAGCAATTTAAAACAGACGTGACTGTCACTAGCAAGGGAAGCGGAAGTTTCACAATACTTCTTTTCTAACCTACCAATAGTAACCTAGTGAGGAGCACCTAGACACTAATGGCCCTTTTCCACCGGCCTGTCTTAGCCCTACTCTACTCGACTTGACTTGACTCTACTGTACAATGTCTGCACGCAAAGTTTCTCTGTGGTCCGTTGACGAGGTCCAGAGTTTTTTGGGTCTAGTTTGTTGTGTTTGTGTCGCGTTCAAAATGACGTGAACGCAGTTTCACGCAGCAGTTACACGCAGCAGTTACATGCAGCTGTGTTAAGACGACCCCGCCCACCGAGTTACACAGAACTGGAACTGTGTAGTGGAAAAGGGCCATAAGGTTATGGGTCCTGTCAATGCAAAAAAAAAGCTAGTGGTGGACATTGGCCCTTAAGATGAAAGGCTTAATGCCACATACTTGGCTCTGACGCACTACAATTACAAGCTCATTGCATCTTGTCTGCCATGTATAATTTGCAGAGGCTTAATGGTGGAGCAAAGTCGTTCATCTCTGATCCTCCCTTGGAGGTAGTAACAGAGGCACAATGGGGAGAGGATGGTGACGATGTGTATCGTCTGAGTTGGCAGGGCGGAACAGCACTGCATATGTATGCCAGAGTGTATGTGTAGCGCTTCTGCTGTGTGTTTACAAGCCATACCTCTCCTGCCCCTGCAATATTACTCCGTCTGAGGGTGCAATGCGTAAGGACAAAGGTGTAGTGATGGCGGAACTTTGTTCTGGCACTGTTGCAATGTGTAAAAGGCTTCTGTTAGACAAACATATCAAATACTTTTTACCTTACCAATTGATTCATCATAGAAATGTTTTTGTATGAATTGTTTTTTTTTGTGTGTGAGTAGATTGTGAACATGAAATAAACCTGCTGGTCCATATATCAGCCTCTTTTAGATCTCCTGGTGGAAAGCAACTTCTTGGATAGAAGACCTTACAAGTGTATTTATTTGAATAATTAACTCCCGACTTCCCTTAACCGACTTCACATGAAATATTTG
Source organism: Notolabrus celidotus (assembly GCF_009762535.1). Lineage (NCBI taxonomy): Eukaryota > Metazoa > Chordata > Actinopteri > Labriformes > Labridae > Notolabrus > Notolabrus celidotus. The sequence continues at coordinate 18,897,316 of NC_048281.1, forward strand.
GAGTGGAGGTAGGATATAAAACAAAGTAGACAGGGAAGTTCTGCCAGTGAGAAAAGCAGTGGTAACAAGTGTAAAGAACAACTTTCTGATGTGTTTTCACTCTGTCAGTTTCCTTGTACAGAATGTCCCCTCAAGCAGAGTGGAGTGCTGGCAATATTGCCACTGTGGGGACAAGAGAAGCCTTTACTGTCTTTTATCTCTCTCTCTCTCTCTCTCTCTCTCTCTCTCTCTCTCTCTGTCTCTCTCTCTCTGTCCTCCTGTTCCTCACATGCTCCATTTATCATTTTATTTTCTCTCTCTCTGCTTCTCTCTCAATCTCTCTCTTCCTGTCCCTGTCAGAGGGGAATGACGACCATCTGCAGCCCTCCTGCCCCTTGACATCTGGAGACGGGCTGAGACACAACGACAAGAGCACACACACTGACGAACACGGATGCACACTAATACACACGCTGTCTTTACTGCAGTGAGAGCTGTGCAGCAGAGAGGAGAAGAGACAAAGAATGAGGTACAGGGTGGAGTAGAAGGAAAGAAAGACGACACGGGCAAACAGGCGAGGTCTAATGACTGTATAGGTCTAATGACTGTATCCCATCATGTTATTGTCATAGTTCAGGAATACTGAATATTTTTCAACTTAGAGTTAAGACTGATTGTTAAAATGTGGGCTTAATGGTTCTAATCTCATGCGAATCACTCGGTCAAATACCATTATCTCTGTCAAAAAAGGAGAAAGCAACAATTGATTTATTATTTCGTGATTATCTGTATCTTGGATCTTTCATCTTCTTTAAAATTTCAGCTCATTAGCTGTGAACAGAGTCATTAACATCCCAGCAAACGTGCTAAAAGGATATTTTTCATCTGTATCTGTAGTTGCCTGACAGATGTTACATTGTCAGCCTAAAACAAATCCATAATTAAATAAAAGGTTGTTTAATAAGACATGAGCACAGAAGCTGAGAGAAATAACCAAAAAGGTTTGACTTCTTCTCTTTGAAAAATCATCTCTCTGTCACACACTTTGCTCTGGAGCAAATAGTCTAAACTGCCGACCATTCTCGCAAAATTCTCTAAAGCTGACTTGTTGATTTTAAACACTATGCAACGTCTCTTTGCTCTGGAATGATCTCACATTCAGAACCTTTAAGGCCCCATCTTCTCATGCTTGTCACAGAGACCTTTCAGGATACTCCCACAGTATATTTCCACATGTCAGAGCATCTTTGGTGGCTTAATCTGCTGTTTAACTGTGTAGCTGTGAAAGAGGTGTGTGAATATATAACCATCCTTTCAGATACACACATTTTCAAACATGTACTTTCAGAGACAGCTGTTATTTTATGGATTAAAATGTGTCAAAGTCAGTGACCATAAAACGACCAAGCTCACACTCTTCTTTACCACATTACTTCCAGATCTGACTGTTTCTATGTCTATCATCTTTTAGGAGAAGACAGTAGAGTAAAACAGTCATTTAAAAATTCTCCTCCTGGTCACATATTCTGTACCACAGAGCACTTGAACAATGCTGAATATTTCTTCAAGACACACCATTACACTGTCCATGAGTGGGTATTAAATGCATGGGAATGCATGGATTATCTAGTTAACATTAATTAGAATGGGTTTCTAAGCTGCCTTGACATGGAGAGATAGTATCTTCACCCAGAAAACCAAAGTGACAATCATAAATGACCATTCTCCATGGTATTGAGACTCTCTCCCCAACTACAGCTACATACATTAGTGTACATTAGTAATGTGTCAATTGCAAACCACTCACCTTAAAGAGCTGTCTCTTGTAGGTGAACAACATGGGTAAGCTGATGTTTCAGAGACAAATGGCTGATTTATTAAATGCCTAAATGGCACTATGAAGAGTCATTTGGGAGCCAAAAGAGCTGCCTCTCATTGCTGAGCTGAGCCAAATGCTTGGGATCACTAAAAGGGACGGAGTTCCCATTACTAATGTATAGGGACCCCGTTGAGACGAAGTGGATGTGGATTACATGCTGCATTCCCCTGCATGTGCTCACACGCCTGCTACCAACTCAAAATCAACAAATCAGTGAGTCCATGCACACCTTGGCATTAAATACCCACCTAAGGGCCATGATGTGCTGTGTCTTCAAAAAAATATCCCCATCAACTGCTCCGTGGGGGTCAGTCCCCGTACATATGGAAAATGCAACGAGGTAGTAAGGTAGTCTTGAGTACACAAGTTCAAATTATCTGTTAGTTCAAGAAACAACACCTGGCCAACACACCTCTCCAGCCCAGCACAATGTTAATATTGTGATATTATATTCCTACATTTAGAATCTGAGGCATCCAGAAAATAAATTTCTACCTTACCATCCAAAAAAGTTTTGGATACCTTGTGATTGTCAATCCAATATCTAGTCTTCTATTAGCTCTGTTTTTGATCTCCACCAACTTTCAATGGAATATCGGTCTCTTGAGCTGCAAAATACTCCACTATTATTGCTAACTTAGTGGATCAGTCTTCTGGTCCTGAGTGGGTACACAGTCTTTTCAGCCTCTGTATGAATGGAAATATGTTATAACAAATCCAAGTTAGGACCCACAGTACAGACACAAAATGGAAGCAAGGATAAAGTTTTGAAAACTTTGGCTGTTTTCGAAATGGCCTGCTACATACTACCTACGAATGTAGTAGGTAGTAACCACTGTCTACTACATACTGGGATTGAATTTAGTGTATAGTATGACTGTTCTGTTCGATCTGTTCTGCAGTATGCTCGGTCAGACATCACTGGACTTCCGGTTTCAAAAAGCGGAAGTAAACAACGGCCAAGCTGATAGAGAAACTGCTTCTTTAGCATCCACTTATGGTTTAAAAAGTTCGCAAGTGGTTTATATGTAATTTAATAACTTTCACAGCCCCTGAAAACAGAGTTCCCCCCGATCAAAAAAAGAAGAAAAAAGAAAAAGCGGAACGAGCGCTGTGCATTATGGGAAACAGTATGTGAGGGAGACTGGTCCAATGCATACTGTGAAATTTTCCTAAATCAGTAAGACATCTGGGGAGTTTTGGCATACTGCAGATTTTGCTCTTGTTCACATACTACATACTACATACTGAATTTTGGCCAAATCAGTACGTACTGCTAGTACAGTAGGCAGTTTCAAAAACAGCCAGGGTTTTAATGAAATATCTTGCAAGTAGAGCTCAGGTTTCCAGGGTGTGTTATGGATGGTGAGTGGTTGGCTGTGGTTCTGGGGCTGGGCGTCTGGTTGCAGAAAAGTTGCTTGGAGATCTGGTCACAGGAAGAGACAAAGTTAGTTCCTTTCGAGGGGAAAAAAGGAGTTAAAAAAACACAATTCAAGAGGGCCTGAGCTGAGTACCACACTTGGTTAACGGACGATCAGGCGATGAGTGTAGGACTGAGCTTGGCTTAAGTACTGCAGACAGAGTGGATGGCTTGATTGTAGATGAGCAGCAGGTGAGCAGACTTGAATTTCACGTGGTGAGTTGAGTCCACCCCCATCTCCAGGTGAGCAGACAAACAAGACAAACACACAGGGAAAGGGAATCAGAAGAAAAGGGAGGGAAGGAGAATAGGGACCTCACAAAATATGCTTTTTAACAGGTGTAATGCCCCAAGGTAAAGTCTTCACTAGTCAGAAATAAGAGTAATAGAGGTCAAGAAGAGGATGCCTCAACAAACTTTTAATTTAAGTGTAGGCTATTTAGAGACAACCCCATATCCTCCAACAGTACTCTGTTAGTGTGACCCTTGTGTCCCAGGTCAGCTATGTTTGCAAGTTGAAACTCTCTCACAGGGTGAGTTACTTTCCTGCCTTGAAATTAGCCCAAGTGCAGTCCCCGCCAGAATGATAGATGACCAACTTATCGTCTGAACTAATTAGGAATCCAGGCTCTTGAAGTTTATGAAGGATTGTATTTCCAGTAGAGTGAGTTTAATCAGCTTGCTTTATCTCAGTCACACTTACAGCTAATTTAAAGAACTTGTAGGAGATGAAGGATGATATTTCTATCAGAACAAAATTAAGCTATCTTCTGAAGCCCCTTCTAGGCAATAACAGCTTTCTCAAAAAATTAAGTGTTTACAATTCTCCAGCATGAATCTGAAGATGTAGTCAAGCCACTTCGGTAAGTACCCTCCAAACTTCAGACAATGAGTATCAGAAACAAGTTTTGTGCACAAGTTTGTTCACCACTGAACGATTCATCAACTTTTAGATTTTGACTTAATTTTGAGAATACATGCAGGGTAAACACAGAGGAGGAATTGGAGATCGCCTGATATTTCTTTCAGCTCAACTTATGAGGTCCTTGTTTTTGGTTTTAATTGAACACTCACTAACTATTGAACAGCTGATCAAATTTTCTTAAACAATCATATCCTCATATAGATCAATCCTGAGATCTTCTAGGATCCCATTACATTTAACCCCAAACTATCTTAAAGATCCTGTGAGAAACTTTGTGTTGATTTTAAAGCCCCGTTTGGACAAAACAGTAACCTTAATTTCTTGGATATTTTTTTTTACTGTATACGACTAAGTAGTTTTATTTCACACAAAAAAATTCCCACAAAAATCTTATCCTGCTTCTTTTTTTCAATGTCCAAACATATTACTCATTGTAAGTATATAATGATGAATATGTACAAAAGAGGCTATTTCCATAAGTGCAGTGAATGTCACCTACCCTGCTGTGGGGATTTCAGGATTTTTAAATTTACTGTATAAAATAATGAGTCTTATCACTTTTGGTCCTGTTTGCTTTTGCAGCTCATATATAGGTATCAGTGTTAATTCCAGTGTGTTTCAGAACTAGATAAAAACTCATCACAGGAGCTTAACGGTTAAATATTCACTCAGTTTAGATGTCTTTCTGTTATTCTAAACTAATATGAATATTTCACTCTGTGTAAACTTTGCTCTATGACCTATGACCTAAAAAAATAACTACATCACACCATCGACTTTAGCTGAAATGTAGATTTGTTGTCATTATTATGCTTTAATGCTAACATTGTAAGTGTCTGTGCACCTATCTCTATCAGCATGGTAGCATCATTATTAGTAATCTTTTCAGTATGTAGCCATTGGATTGCATTTAGCAATCTCTGGGAACAAGCTGCACAACAGGATATGAAAAACTTGTTGTACACAGTGCAGTTGTCACGCTTGAGTTCTCAGTGAAATTTAGCTGCGGTGCGACAGCTTCATGAGAGGCCACAGACTTCTGAATAAAATATTCTGAATATTCAAATGCAGTATGGTCTTACAAAATCTGTGAAAGAACTGACAACTGAAACTAATTTTGAGCTTTAATCCTGGTTTAATCCTGGCTGAGCCGACAAAAACATGTGTACATATGGATAACAGGTATTATCGTCTAAATCCAGCAAGTTTTGAAATAAATGCCCGCTGATAACAAGAGTAATTCTGCTGCTGCCATTTAATTGTCTGTGTGTTTGGAAAGATACAGCCACACTCCATGATGCAGACAGTCAGGAGGATCATTTGTCAAAGATAAGGCAGAATACAGAGCGAACCAAAGAGCTGAATACATGTTGTTACTCTGCGTGGCTTCTTGTTGAAGACAAACAAGACAGAAAGCATCCTCAGTATTTACCCTACAAGTGTAGGGCATATACTGAGTACAGTTGCTGCAATGCCAGCCTCGAGTTATGCAATAAACCTTGTTAGGGGACGTATTTGTGAGCTACATCTGTGTGGCACTCAGAAATTAGTTTAATTAGCATTTTCACCACATTTCTGAGCGAGACTAGCCATTACATAAGAAGGTCTAGATTTTTGTGTGAAGGTTCAATGCGAAAGTCAAAGTGCTCCACTGAGATAATTACAGATTCTGTCTGTCTGACCTGCGGGGCAGCAAATGTGTCTGCTCTGGTGCTTTTGTGCAAGTTCACAAGAGCTCATGTGAATGCAAATGCATTTCTAGGTCTGAGGAGAAAAGGAGTGAGGATAAGAAAAGGGTGTCCCAAAAAGCAAAGCCTTTAGTGCTTTGGCAGCGGCACGCTGTTGGCGCTGTAAGTTTGTGCATAAATGTGGAACAGTGGTAAAACCAATAATTTTATAAAACCCACAGTGACACTTGGAAACCCCTCCTTTGCACAGTCCTCCTGTCATTTGCCTGCAGTAATACACAGTATAATATCCCTGAAGTGTTTGACTAATGTAATCCTCCATTATTTTCTTATTTATGTTGTTTCCCTTCTGTCTCAGCAGCCTGTTTCTGTCACAAACACGATGTGACAGCTCTGAGACACTGTGCTCATATCTAACCTAGCTGAGCCCATCCAAAGCCTTTCTCTGGGCGAGTCGGCTGCCTGCCATTTTTAGCACTCTTAGGTAAACCAGCTAAATGACTGTGGCAAGCTGTGAAATGCCATTTTCCCCCCCTGTTTTAGATTTGTGTTCGTCACTCAGCTTTAAATTGTTTGTGGTTTAAGGCAGAATCCATTTTTTCCAACAAGCCATGAAGTATGGCTCTTCAGACCTAGTTACAACTGGATTCATTTGGTCCTTTTAAGAGGGATCAAATTCCACACATTTGTCACCAATCTGACAACCCATTGGGTGTCCTATATATTTAGTTGAACCCTAATAACACACATACACTTTTTAAAGCTAGAATTTAGAGTCTGGGCTCTGCTCAGGAAGACTGCCCTTATATAAGATTAGATGGATAACTGTAATACCCCATGTCAGCAAATATCCACCCCGGAGGTAATGTTCAGCACTCTAAAATGTACTGCCTGCACTTCAGAGATGGTTGAACTGTAAACAGTATTTTCAACCTGAGCAGCAATATTCCCACATTTCCTTAAAAGCAAGTTATTTCACTTCAAAGGCAGTTACAATATGATCTGAGACAACACAACAAGTCCACAATGCTTTGTTTTGTTTGAACCAGTTCAGTCACAAACAGTGTCAGCTTCAAAGTCACCATAGATTTTCTTTCCTTGCCTCCTGAGTCTTGAGCATCAACTTTTCAGCTGAATCAGTTCAAAGACTCCTCCTGTATTTTCAGTTAAGCCTCAGGCTGTGAGTGCTATGGGAAACATGACCTCAAGGAGTCAAGAAAACCTTTAAAAATCCTCAAGTGTTTGAGCTAGTTAGCACAACAGCTTACTGACACCTCTGTGTGAATGGATTTATGGACCTGAACGCTAAGCAGCACTATTTGCAGTAAATGACTGTTTAAATAGCTACAGTTGAAATAGGGTCTCTGCAAAGTAAAGATCATCAAAAGACTTATTGTAGACCCTTTTATTCAGAGGGACGAATCCTCTGTTTTTAAGACAAGCTCCAGAAATGTGTAGTCTCACCCTTGGATCCAGATTCCATTAGAAAAATACAGCTGAGCTTGTTTGGGGGGAGTGGGGCTGTGAACCCTGAGCAAGTCTTTGTCTCAAATGACATCTTTTACTGTGGGGTTTGACTTAGAATTCAAAGACTAAGGCAGTACAATAAAATCAGACTCAGGTCTTAGACAAACATCATTCAAAATTCAACAATTTTCAGTGTGGTAAATCAATGTGAACATTTTGATCCTCAAGATTTCCTGGAAATATATATTTGTCTTAAAACAGAGCCTCTGATGAAGGAAACTTGCCGTCAACCCCTTGAGTTGACTTACAGATCTTCAAATAAATATGTTTTTTTATTGCTTTCTAGCACTGATCTGGATAAGCATGTTGATCTGACTCTGTTAATGTTATTCAATATCAGCTATTACCTACAGCCTGTTATCCTAGCATGGCACAAAGACTAAAAATGAGTGAACTATTCCACTTAACCTTAGCTCACTCATAAATCAACAATGTCACACTTTGTCAATCTTATGCTTTGGAAATACCTGCTCATTCAGTGTTAAAAGCCTACACCAAGGCAAGCTGAACTAAACTGAACTGCTGCTAATCAAAGTTTTAGGAATGGTAGTAAACTCAATTTGAATGGCAGGATGATCCGGATCTTTTCATGATTCGGCTGACACATAAATATGAACTCTTACATATCTGTTGAAGCACTTTTAGTTTTGAGGTTTTTTAAATTAGATTGAACAAAACAAAAATGGTATTTTAATTTTTGATAAAGTTAGGATGAAACTGTTAGAGACTGTTGGTGTAATGGAGAAATTTACAACTGGAAAGAGAAAAAAGAGACCACTTGACTTATATGTTTGTATGTAGTAAGATAAAGCAGTACTAATATGAATCTAACTTGAAAAAACTCTGCTCCTTGTGCAAAAAATGTAGAAGTATGAAATTAAATTAAATCTTAAATTAAATCATCTTTCATAAGGTGGCCTTGAGTAATTCATGGGTCTAATTAGAGCAAGCTAACACAGTATTGAGTTATTTACACTGTTTGGGTTTGTCACAGAGTATAATGAAATCATATGTAATCTCCCTAATGAGCTGTCGCCACAGAAACACTTGTGGAGAAATAAGTTGAGCCTGAACACCAGAGGAAGGTGAAAGAGTAAGGGACTGAAAAAATGACGAGGAATGCCCCACCTGAGCTTTTGTTATTAACATTTTTTCTGAGATACTTTGTGTGTGCTGGTGTTTCATGCTGATTTACAGCCCTCATTATGTGGCGCATGTAAAGGACCCCAAGCGGTCAGGCGTCATGCCTCCAGGAGCTCCTCACCCCCACCTTTCTTCACTTCTCCTTACTGATTGACTTTTTCAACTCTTGGCAACCCCTCACCCCCTCTGTGTCTGCTCCTCATGAGTACCTTTACTCTAACCAGGCCTGGATTCCACAAGTCTATACATCTTTTCTTACTCCTTCTTTTCCTCACAGTATTTCTCTCTTCTTCTTGTTTTTCCCTGTCAGTGACCTTTTTCTCATTATAGTCAGAGCACACCATAAGAACTAACACTAAGACTTCCAATGTGTAAAATGTGCTGCCCTTATGTCACAAATACCCCTCAAGGTGCTTTACATGTGAGCTTATTTTAATTCAGATTCCCTCCCCACATATGTGCCATGCAGGGCACAATTTTTAACAAATACATGTGCTCTTTTTTTCTTTTTTTTACAAACATATAGCATCTATGGCACACAAAGATGATCATTTTTATCTTGTGTGCACAAGATAATAAAATGATTTACTTGTATGCAAGATAATTAACTCGTGCACACAATATGATAACAAGATGATTTACTCTGGAGCACAAGATGCTAACAAGATAATGTACTTGCACATGATATTAACAAAATGATCTACTTGCATGCACAAGTTCTTATCTTTAACACCCAAAGCATTACTTGGATGCTCAAGGATAATTGCATAAATGTAATGATCCTGTGCAAGCAAGATAATTATCTTGGAAGCACAAGGTAATAAGTATATGCACTTATGGGACCTCAAGGGTTCTGTACTTACTAAAGGCCATGTCTGTCAGTATATATAGTTTTCTTCGCAAGCTAACAGCAGGAGTCAGGGAATCAACTTTTTTTTTCAGATACAGTAAAGTTTTGCACATTGCTCTGGCAACATGTTGCACATGTCTGAACAAAGCATTCAGCTCTTTTACAACACCAGAAACATCCATCCATCCAGCTATCCATCCATTATCTTTACCACTTATCCCATTCAGGGTCGTAGGGAGGATGGTGACTTTCTAAGTTGTCATTGGGCGAGACACAAGGATACACCCTGGATAAGTCGCCAGTCGTGGCAGTGCTGACATGTAGAGACAGACAACCATTCATGCACACACTCACATCTACAGGCAATTTAGAGACACCAATCAACCCGACTTGTGTGTGTCTATGTCTGTAACTTGTGTTTTTTTGCTGCTGACTGTCTTGGCCAGGTCTCCCTTGGAAAATAGATCTTTGATCTCAATGGGACCAACCTGATTAAATAAAGGTTAAATAAAATAAATGAATAAATAAATAAAAAGCAGGATTTTGGACTGTGGGAGGAAGCCGCCGGAGCACCTGGAGAGAACCCACCTGTGGGCAGGGAGCACACACACACTCTACACAGAAAGCCCCCCAAAACATAAATTATTTTATATATATATGTAATATTTTACTCTCTATGAGTGTCTTTGCAGAAATAGTCCAATCTTTCTTTCGTCCTATTCTGAAATGATTGGACTATACTAATGACATCAAGGCAAATTCCTTGTATGTGTAAAGTTACTGCAGGAAACAAACCTGAAACTTATTTGGCAGGACAACCTGATAGACCCCTGAGCTCAGGCAGCTAAGAGTCTTTGTGGCTTGAGCTCAGAACATGGCATGAAATATAAGATAAGATAAGATATCCTTTATTCTTCCCACAACGGGGAAATTTTAATGGTTACAGCAGCAAAGTAGACAGTGCAAAACAGTATAAAGCAAACAAGAGCATGTAAAAAAGCAATTATTAAAAAGTTAGGTTAGTTAATTATCTTGAATATATTTATAAATGTTTGATGCAAAGAAATATGTTACAGTATAGGATTATTATAACAAGCATCTCTGAATAATGTCTGATGTCAGTAGAACTTTGGGTAAAAGGGTTTGGGTGATATTTTCTATTTAAGTAGTTACCTGACTAACTGAGGAGTACTGCTTGTTGCAATTACCCCACCTGGACTTCAGTTGACAGTTCCTTGCAGTTTCCCATGAATAATGGGTTGTATAAGTTTTCTGGTTTGTGCCTGAGTGGTAAAATAAACTCGTGAGTGACATCTGCTTATCCATATTTACAGTACTTTGATGTTTTTTTTTCAGTTTGTGTGGTCCCTGGGAAAATCCAACTCCTGGCTCTTTTATTTATACTGGCTCAAATGTTTCAGCTGAAGAGGACAGTTTTTTAAAGCCTCCCTCAAAACAAGTGGTCACCAGATCTCTCCTTGTGTTTTCTGTTGTTTGGAGAATTAAAATCTTTTCAATACTTTTCTCTGGGGATGTGGTAGTACTGTGGCAACAATTTACAGTTGCCTTCAGGTGATTACATAATGGCTACATCTGTAGATAATACACTTCAAGCTCAATGATGGACAATTTTAACCTCACCCCTTCTTTTTCTTAAATCTGTCTTTTTTTATCTTCTCGCTCATCCAGCTTCAAAGGTCTAAAGCTCAGGGGCGCTTAAATCTGACTGTTTCTGTGCTATCCATGTGAGAGATTTACTCAAACAAACACTATATTTTATTTAAGACGACATAACTAGGAACTTGATGGCTATCTTTCGGTGTCCCCTGTGCCCCCTTTTCCCTTTCAAGCTCTCAGATCAAATACAACCGTGCCAACTTCCCTTATCTTTAAGTCTTAACACAAATAACATTCAGGGGGATAACTCTTGCCATTCATCCTACAGACTCTTACTAATCCCTGGTTCAGATCTAGAACCATGCTTAATGGTGTTTCTGTAGGATGTATTTTTGCACTCTTTAATCTTCCAGTTGTAAAATGTTCTCTCTGCTTTGCCACCCTGCCAGCAAACGTATACACTCACAGCACAGGAAGGTAATTACACTTCAACATCACTTACTGGGCAGTTACATGTGTTTTTGGGTGTTAAGTATTAAAATTGAGGTGTAGGTGATTTGTGTTGCTCTTTGTGAGCGCCTGCTTCACATTCACTTTTGATTGGAGTAAGTGATGCAAGCATAGTTATTATCTTTAGTCGTTTAGACTGGTATGTTGAATGTTTCCTCTCTTTTTATCTGTAATAAAGTAAGAACCAAACTTTACCTCTATGAGGATCTGAGAGGAGCCAGGAATATTGAGACTTTTAAAAATCAAATAAAGACCCATCTATATAGTCTGGCTTTTATAGGGTTTTTTATAACTTCTTTTAATTTATAATTTTATATTTATTTTAATATTCTATTATTTTTATTCTTTTTAGCTATTACTATTTTTTATTGCTATTTTAGTGCTTTTATCTATCTTTGACTTTAATCTTAACCTTTTTATTTTCTTAACTTTTATTTACTTATTTCTTAACTATTTCCCTTTATTGTTTATTTATATATATTTTATTGCAATTGGTGTGCATTAGTCTCTACTCATATATCCAGTTCTGCTTTATGTTAAGTAATGATATATTAGGTTTTTTATCTTTTATAATATAATTATTTTTTCAATCGCTGTAAAGCCGTTTGAATTGTATTTGATTTGGATGAAAGTTGCTATATGGATAAAGCTTGATTGATTGATTGATTGATTGATTGATTGATTGATTGATTGATTGATTGATTGATTGATTGATTGATTGATCTAAAACTCAGACTTTACTGTTAAATTGGATTATTTTATAATACATTTTTCAGGTTTTTATTCTACATTCTGTTTGACTATATGCCGATCGGTAAGTATTGAAAGAGATTGACATATTCATTCTATCAAAATCATAATATGGCTTCAATGTTAAATTATGTCATAAATGAGGTCATGACATTGTATGTATACCTGCACTGTTCCTATCAAAGTCTTCTTTGTTTTTGGTGCTTCAGTCCATGATGATCTTCAGACCAGGATCATTCAACATCAATCTAACTCCTTGCATGCTAGCAGCTCAGAACAAAGACACAGACAGGTTACCATACACTATATACACCAGCATATATTATCATAGCCATGTGTTTTAAATATGTTCTGTATAGCCTCTGGAACTTAATTAAGCAGCATACATATAGATTTTACTTTTAATCACTAGGTATCACAGAGCATTGCAGAGGTTAGTCCAAAGGGCAAGTTCTATTTAGCATAGCTTTGCATAATTGTTTCAATAAGGCAATGACCTTGCTCCCCCCAGAAAGCAACCTCATAACTTATCATCTAAGAGAGACTAGGACCGAAACATTTTGTAAAAAGTCCTTGTTACATCCAACCATCAACCTAGTGGATCCCTGCCATGGCTGCTTAACCTGCTGCCAAGCTCCAGGCTCTCACTTCTCAGCCAGACAGGCTTTGACCCCATGGTGTGCTGGAGCCTCTAATCAGTAATAGACCATGAGGTCCAGTTGGTCCTGTTGCCCCAGTGTGCCCTTAGGCAGCGAGGGAGCAACACCTCTTCAAAGTCAGACTCTCAGAAGCTTAGCTGTCATTAGAAGCATAAATCTTTAAAGTTTGTAGCAGAGTTGCTGCAGTGAGTTTTGTGACGACACAGTGCTCAAACATTTACAGTATTTGTATCATTCCTGCCCAGTGGCCTGACCATGATTTCAAGATGAATGCCAATGAGGAAATCTTGGAGTTTCCTGCTGCCAGACACTTGTGAGTTTTTCAGTATTTGAACGCCATGTTTTTGCAAAAATCACTCAAGTTCTTTGAGCAACCAAAATTTATAGTTGTTGGTAGTTGTGTCAATTAGACTTCCTTCAGGGTGGACAAAACCCCTCCATGAATCACAGACTAACTATATATTATCCTTTATATGACAGTTATGGCATTTCATACAACCGTTTTGCATTCACACTTGCACAAAGATGACCAATCAAGAATGCTAGTTTCAATGAGGGTGCTTGGTCTGTGTTGGACAACCTGTTCTTGCCTTGACCAGAACTTTATGAGGCCACAGCCTGAACATACTTGGAGCCTTGGAGTCGTAACGATGTAATGAAAGGTCTTGGCATTTCTAAGGATAGCTTCTAGCTTCCTTCTCCTTTCTGATTCCTGTTTTCACTTTCTGGAATGACCCTGACAGAAAGGTTTCCATGTGTGAAGATGTTTGTCATGACTATTTTGCTTCTTTGGTAAGGTGTGCCATGTGAACTCTAACATAAGGGAACCTAGTTGTAAGCTTCTGCCAAATAATGATTCAATACGGTTAAATGTACTCCCCTTAGTCAGCTGGTGAGGAAGCTAATCAGCCAGACTCCCATCAGCACTGATCCAAAACACAACCAAATTAAACTCATCATGAAGCACTCCAAAGATCTGTATTTAGAACACTGGAGAAACCAAACAAAGACCCAAAGTAGAATTAATTGTTATTTGACCCTAAACCATGATTATAAATTATCTGAATATCTGTACAGTGTCAGAGATACAAAACAAAGACGTATCATGACCAAATACAGGCTGAGTGACCACCAGCTAGCTGTAGAGACAGGGAGACACAGGCAGACATGGCTGCCCAGAGAGGAGCGTCTATGTGCCCACTGCTCTACAGGGGACATAGAGACAGAGATGCACTTCCTCCTCCACTGTAGCAAGTTCTCTTTACTAAGAGATTCCCACTACAGGGAAATTACTAAAATAGTAACAAACTTCCCAACATTAACCCCAGAAGAGAAACTGTCAGTTCTCCTGGGGGAAGGGTCAGCAGCTCCTCTGGCTGCTAAATATGTGTCTGCCTGTCACAGCCTGAGGGAAGCACCATCCCATGGTGTTTGATTTTGGGTGGAGGTTTTATGAGCGTACCGCATCAAGTGGGGACATTGAGATATGCTGTATGGGTGACACCATTGTTCATTAATGCGTGTATATGTAACATATATAATATGTAATGTATATAATATGTAATGAATATATATGTAATGTATGTGTATAAAGCGTATGTGCTTTGGCAACAACATATCTTTGTTCATGCCAATAAAGCAAATTGAACTGAAATTGAATTGAAAAATTGAAATATGCATCACCTGTGTACCAATACATCTTTACATTATAGCTTCCCTCCTCTCCCTCTGCTGTTTTGTATCACCAGTTTTTTTTTTTTTTGGACAGAATGAGAACAGACACAAAAAGTACTGTAATTAGAGAAAGGACTCAAAAGGAACACTGCATCTGAGCTCAATAATGCAAAGACCAGATCTGGGAAATGGATGTAAGTTTTAATGGAATGCATTTTTTTGTTTCTTTTTTTCAAGTTTATCTAAACATCAGAGCTAGATCAAAAGGAATATATGAGGCCCATGAATTGAAATTATGTATCAGCAAGCTGGTCTCCTCTTGGCACTGAGTTGTTTACTCCCTGAATTCATGACTCAGCACTCCATCGGTTGACCTAGAAAGCAAACCCCAGAGACAAAAAGATAGAGAGCAATGATGACCAGAGTTTTTGTTTTTGTAATTCCCAAGGGAGAGCCTGTCCGACAGACTAAAAGAGCCAGACTGCAACTTTACTTACTGAGGGATTGTACAGTATATCACAACTGTAAGTGAGACAATGGTGATAATAGTAAGTCTGCAAAGTCAGCCAGTCATTTATTGATTCATTGATAGACAAATCTGTTCGATAATTCAGTAGCTTTGATTGTAGTGCAGCTTCTCCATCTTCCTTTTCCCTCTCTTCCTGCCTCCTTTCATTCATTCACACTGATGCATTAAGTTCACTGGCGTAAATGCCATACTTAACTGCTAATTTGAGGCACATGTACTTTATTTGAGTGTTTCCATTTTAGGCAACTTTATTATCCATCTGTCCATTAAATATACCAATTCAGGAATTGTGGGTGGACTAGAGCCAATTCTATCTGTAATTGGGCAAAAGGTGAGTATACCCTGGGTTGCCCTTTTACTTTGCCTGTTAATGACTGAACTGTCACTGTCACAACTTTCTGCCATCGATGTAAATGTCCAAGGGGTGTGATGGTTGGGCAAAGTTGTTCTGCCGTCGAGCTGCCATCGGTCACAGTGGCATAACAGAGCCCAAACAGCATCACTGCATAACATCGGTACTGGTACATCGCACTGTTAATTTGCACACCATGCTTCTTGTGCTTCCGCAGTGCTATAATGCAGCATAAAATCACACACTGAAACACCAATATTACACCCTTAAGAGGTTCAATGTAAAAGCACAAAGGTGGAGGGATGGCAGAATCAGAATGATAAATGGGCTGTAATGAAAAAACAACTACTCATACTCACACCAATGGGCAATATAGAGTCACTTGATACCTCAAGACTATGAGAGGCAGCAGGAGTACCCTGAATGAACCAACTCATGCAAGGGGAGAACATAAGGCATTTTCCGAACGCAAGAACTCTACTCCAGAACTATGGACTTTACCCCTGAACTACGTGTGTTTCGACCGGAGGAACCAGGGTCTAAATTTAGATCAGGGGTAGATAATCTCCCCCCTGAAAAGCCCCTGCTTGGAGGGTAGTACTTTTCAAAGGTCCTGGGACTTTCGGTTGAACATAACGGTGTTTGTGGAGTTTGCACAGTTGTTGAAACACAGAGGGAGTTCCTGGGAATCTAGTTTTTTATTGATATTTCAAAATATTGTTTGGTATCATTTTGTTTTATCTCCATAAGTCACTGGCCTGATATGCACATCTACTACAGCTTGCGGTCGAAACGCAGACAACGATGGGGGCACAGGAACCATTTAGTTCCAGGGAAAGTAGTTCTGGGGGCTAAAAGACCCTGGAACTCTTGGTCGAGATGCACCTATACATTCAACACAGAAAGGCCCTGTCTGGAGGATTTGAACCAGGAACCTTCTTTCTGGGAGAACTACTCGGTGCACCACTGTGAAGCCAAACTTTATAGCCAAACTGCAAGTCAATTTTAAGAGACAAATATTGTGCTTGTAGGCTCACAGCTATAAATACAAGATATTTCTGCAAGACTGCAATTTCTAAAATCAGGGATAATTAGCTAGGACTCAATGTTCCTTATAATTTAACAAGATTTCACTGATTCCTGTTGAAGAGTGCTTTGTTTCAGTTGGGAAATTCGTACAAACTGGAAACTGTTCATTTTTTCTCAACTAATTAGAATATAACTATATAGCCTAGAGATAGTGTCACTGGTGGGATAAAACACACAATAAACATATGATGATCTTATAGAGTATTGTGAAATATCCATAGTGTTAACTTCTCAACGTTTCGAGTGGTTTTTGACTGGGTTTAGGAACATAGACCACACCTTGGACACATCCCATTCCCTTGGTGTGAGTATTTAAGCACACCTAATCCCTTCCATACCTCTTAGACCACGCTCCATATTGCACAACAAACTATTCATATCTTTATTGGTGTGGTCTGTGTTAGTGAAAGACAAGTTCAAATGAGCACAGCCCTGGAGTACTACAGCTGTAAAGACCAATAAACACATCTGATGGATCCAATCATCATGCAAAATAGTAACCGCTGCTACTTCACTTAGATAAGAGGATCTGAAATTGTCCTCCAGCACTGTTCATCCATTCAGTCATTCACCTTCCCCAAAGAGCCATTGATATTACATTGTGTCTTCATTTGTTCCTTCCTGCTGGTCAGACATTCAGTGATTCATTTATTACGGTCCAATTCATTCCAATACAGTGATGAGTATTGTAATGAAGTCAGCTGGGAGCGGGCCTAATGCTTTTCACAGCCATATCAAAGCGACAGAGAATCAGTGTAGAACGAGATCTGTTCAGACTTTACAGACAGACACCGCCTGCAGAGACAAGCATTAAGATCGGGTCAAGTGTTGAAAATCATCAGAGATATTTGCTGGTGACTGTTAAGCATCAAATCACATCTTTTAAGTTATTTACGGATCTTCACTTCACTTGTCGGCTGTGAAGCTTGGGGGATAAACAGTCATTCAAGATTAATTTTACGATCCATTATTCAGACAGCTGATGTGAGAATTCAGTCATGACCCTATTCTCACATCTGCTTCTGCTGTTCTCTAGTTCTGCTCCCTCTGCAGCGAGTAAGGGAAAAGATAAGTCAGCTCCTGTTTGAACAGACTTCTTGGAAATGACACCTATTGTACAACGTAAATGTTAAAAACTGGCCCCCACACAAATACCCTAGTACATTCAAGAAGAGGCCTGTAAGGAATGGCGGTCAGGGTTTTTTTCTGCTCACAGGAGACAACAGCTGAGGAGCAACAGTCTATTTTTGTTCTCACAAGGAGGTGTGATAATCTTGGAGTGCCTTAGAATCTGGGCTATCTAACCCCAAAGAGGGCACAGTATGTTGTACTCACTCTAACCCACATTTCAGGAAATCCGTCTAAACTACATGAATCCACTGAAAAACAAAACTTAAGTCCAGTATTTGTTGTTGTTCCGTGGTCACTGAAGGTAAGCTGGGTCAAATAGGCATGGAATGGAGATAACCGGAGCCCCTAATACAACACTGTAAAATAATACCAATGATTGCCAGATAATGGACCGAACAGAAACAGAACCACTTGTAGGTATAAGGTGGATTTATTCCCCCAAATAACCTCAAACTATTGAGGACACAGAGGTCATGTCCTCTGGGTTATTTCTGGAAATTTGGGGGTTTTAATGACCTGAAGAGAGTTACACACAGTGGCGTGTCCAGAGGGGTGGCCAAGGGTGGCAGTGGCACCCCTTGAAATCTAATTGGCCACCCCAGGGGCCACCCCAAAATCCTAAACTATGATTGGCTGTTTGCCTTGTCAGATGTGGGGTTTCTGTTAAAATCTATAATTTGGGATGAGTTAAAACACTGACAGTAGATTTCTTTATTAGTGCCCTCAAATGTGACTTTGAAAAAATATCTTTTGTAAGACCTCAAAGAATTTAGCTTAGAAGATTTATGCCACATTGACATGTTAATTTTTAAGTCAAAAGGAATATAACAACCGTTTAATACTTTAATGGAAGTAGGTTGTGAAGACAGAAAGGGTAAATGTTATTTATTTGTAAATGCACTGGCCACCCTTGCCTATGTGAGAGCCTCAGTTGGGCCACCCCGGTCAAAAAGTTCTGGACACGCCCCTGGTTACACAAGACTCAAGAATCTTTATGCGAACTTGTATTTGGTATGTAGTGTTCTGGTTTCAGAATGTAGAACATTTGAAGTCCTGAAGTCCCTTGGTGTGTGCTGGAAAAACAGTTTATATGGGGAGCATAGCAGGCAGAAAGTAGTGCGCCATAATAACATCCCGACTCTCATCACCCGCAATCTGACAACAATGTCTCTTTAAACAGATACCACCAAATGTAGCTGTTTTAGATCAAACATTTGTACTTGAGTGACAAATCTACTTGATACTGCATCCTGAAAGCCACAAAGCCTATAGACATTTGCATTTCCCAACTCGCTTGAATGTATGTATCAGAAATTATCCATACAACCTCCATTCAATAAACAAGCATTTAAAATTGGTTATATTCTTCCTCTTGAGGATGGACCTGATAAAGACTGCGCTTTCACTTTCAACAAATCTGAATCATAACATTATTTCAGCAAACTTATGACCTGTTATTTACAAAGAAATCCCCCCAAAAACTTTATTTTGGAAGTTACTGTACATGACCAAAGTCTGCCAGAGTAAAGCCTTTGTATAATTTCATATTTGCAGCGAAACTGAGACTCACCAGAAACAGACAAATGGGCACTGCTCTGGGTGGTGTAAGTCAGCCCGATTAAATTATTTTTGTAACTTACAATTTACTGTGAAGCTGAGACTCAAAATACAAATAAATGGCTGCTCATGGGGGTACTTTAAAACTTTACATTTCTCTACTCAAACTGTATCATGTCAATGTAAAAAAGCCACTCATGTGGCTTTTAAGCTGAAAAAACATACCTGTCCACAAAATGCTACAATAATAATAATAAATGAAATGTCAGAATACTTTCTTGATTAGAAAGTATGACGTTGATTCTGTGGCTGGCTAATGATATTAAAGTCTGTTAGGGTGGGTTGTGGGTCTGACTGGACTCATAAGTTCTTTCTACAGAACCTGCTGCAGCTTCCACAACTTCTGAAAAAGTGTATCACATGAACCAAGCAGTAACCCACAACTTTTCACCTACTTATTCACAATGTAGATGGAAAAAGAAAGCAGAATACAAAATAATTCTACAGAAAAATGAGACAAAGCTGTAAAACGAGCAGCATGCCTTCAGAGAAGTGTCCCCCTCTGTGGCCTACATTCAGTGCTTGTCTGCTTGAGGTTAGAGAGAAACAACTTGTTACCTTCTGTGATTCCAGAAAGCCCCTCCTTGGACAAACCCCTCTGCCTGAGCGTCACACTAAGTTCACTCCAGTGCAGTCCCCTTTCCCTAAGCTGTAACACACACTCACACACAACCACTGTCATCCACACACACGCAAATACACCACAGCGTTTTGTAAATTGCGCGCTTGCAGCTTTTTTCACTCAAGTGGAGGCAAAAGAAGACCTGTTGGATGCTGCTGCAAACTTTTTTTTTTGCGGAGTAAACACAAATATTTGCTTTCAACTTTTTTACATTTTTGTTGCTCTCTTCATAGACAACTTGTGTGACAACTTTTTTTGGATCTTCTTTCCAAATTCAACAATACCGGAGTTTATGGGCGAATAAAGCGCTTGATTGCATACCAAATTTTCAAACCGTGCAGTTGGATTAAAATCAGCATTTCATGGTTAGAATGAATAACTCCGTGAAATAACTCACTCCTCCGGACCGAAGGATTTCAAGGTAGGCTCTTATCAACCGTGACTATGCATTACAGTAATCTCTCCATCTCGGAAGCGTCCTGCCACGGTGCTTAATTTACTTAAATATCAGCCTCAAGTCGAAAAGTGTCTCGCAGGTATCGCTCCGCAGTTGGTTTGATGGATTTGAATGCTATAAATGAATTTTTGCGCTTGTGTGAGATTAGATAAAAGAGAGATGGAGAGAGCAAAAGTGTGTCTGTGTCTGTGTGTGAGTGTGTGGTCTAATATAACGTCTCACTTCATAGCTGCATCCTCGTGCGCCTTTGTGACATGAACCATATTATAGAACGATTGGAATATGTGCTATTCAATTAATTTAATGGCTAAACGCATGCGTAATGGTCTGTTTTCTTTGAGACAGGTGCTATCTCTTAGTGAGACTGTGTTGCTGTAGAGTGGGTCTAAGGACAGGGAGTATCGTGTGTTGTCCAGACAGCAAATCCCCTGGAGTCAACTGTGTGATTTTGAGCTGTATGATTAAAACTGACTTGCCGTGTGTGTGTGTGTGTGTGTGTGTGTGTGTGTGTGTGTGTGTGTGTGTGTGTGTGTGTGTGTGTGTGTCTGTGTGTTCCAGTGTGTGTGAGGGAAAAAGAAGGAGAAAGACAGAGACTGTACATTTTTGGACACATCACTCTGGGGCTCTTCGCTGCTCTCTATCAGTCTTGACTTCCCTTTTTTTTTTGCCCTTTGCAGTGATAATCCCAGTGTAGCTTCTCCTCTTGTGGAGTGAAGATGTGTCGGAGTGTTTGTGTGCCAAGGGCTCTGCTCACTCTCCTGGTGCTCACACTTGTGGTGCCTCTGGGCCAGGCCTGCCCCAGGAGCTGTAACTGCTACCAGGCCAGTGAAGTCCACTGTACTTTCCGTTCCCTGCTTGCCATTCCTTCTGGCCTGCCTGCACACACACGCCGCATAAACTTAGGGTAAGAGCATGCATGTAAGCACATACTCATACAAGAAGCTAAAGTGCTTACATTGATCCTGCTAACACATTTTGGAATCAGGAATGCAATGAGCAGACTTCTTTGCAACTACTTTTGTGATTCTGTCTCTATACGCTTATAGGTTCAACAGCATCAGCAGGATCCATGACACTTCTCTGGCTGGTCTAAAGAAAGTGGAGCTTCTGATGCTCCACAGCAATGACATCCACCATCTTCCAGACTCAGTGTTCAAAGATTTGAAATCATTACAGGTAACTAGATGAAATAGCATCTACAAAGTGCAAAACAAATCTATAAAAGAATATGAAATTCATTTCATGGCCTAAGTGACAAATGACTTATTCATAGAACAGATTGCAAAGGATGCATAGACTGTATTTTGAGTGGACTGTGAGACCTTGAAGGCTGTGCTTCTTGTGTTGTAGGTATTCTTTACAGAGCTAACTTTTGCAACTTGCAGCAGCCAAAACTAAAACTATCCTGAGCTGCCCTTTGCTACGAATTGATCAATCTGGATCTCAAAGTGTGACTTTGAATGAGGTCAATAAAGAAGAGTGTCCTCACACATTTAACCTCTGACACTTTGAAGATCGGGTTTTTCAGCTCTACTTGAAATGTGCTTGATTGCAGAACCTCTTAAACTTTCTGCAACTGTAGCAAAAGTAGTTTAGGGTCTCCACAGCTCCCTAACCATGAGCAATAAACACACTTATACACTTTGACATAGAAGATTTCAATTTTTAACATAATTAATGAAGGGATTATGAAGATATATATCATCTGTCAAAAGTGTTTGGTACAATTTAGAGAGGCTGCTGCATTGATAAATTTTCTAAAAATCTTGCAGCCATCCTGTTAATAATGAATGGATATGCAAAAGAAGAAGTTAAACATTTGATCTGTGCTCGAGTTATTACAACAGTGTGCCGGATTCCGTTCACATTTTTCTAATTTCTCTACATCTAATATTTAATTTATGAGCCATCATTCTTTTCTCTGCTCAGTGACAGGAAACACACTGGACAGTTTAGCAGCAACCTTAGGGCAGAGTCAGCGCTCTGTGGGGAAGTGATATTACTCAACCAGCAATTGTTCCCTTCATCTCCCAGGCAGATGCTGATATATTTGCCATTGTGTGATAATACGAACCATATTTCCATGTGCTGACATCTTCACGTGCTGGATCTGTCAGCAGCTGGAGCCCTTCCAGCTAAGTAGCCTCCCTGGAGAGCAGATTTATCATAATCCCCTCAAAATCACAGTCCTAAAACCTGGTTTTCATGGTGTGCCTACTAAACTTTAGATCCTCTGGAGTCTCACTGCTGACAATAAAAGGCTAAATTTCATATTTGAAAAGTTGAAGGCCCTAAGTGCTAGAATATCCTTTCAGATTTCCCTACTTTGACCCATTAAACTCGCAGTATGATTATATCCCCTGGATATGTGCTGTGGGCTATTTCTCGAGTTTCACATTTGAAATGCAAGTATTTTAAGAATCTGCTTGCGCAGAGTTTTCAACGAAACTACTCATCCTCATTCCCCTCTCATCATTTGCCTTGAATTCGATTTACAAGCATGTGGAGCCCAGCGATAGACTGATGATCATAGCATGTCTTCCTCGTCGGCCTTGAAGTCTGTTATTTGATTGCTCTTCTAATCCTTCTCCTCTCCCCCCTCGCTCCATTTCCTCCACCCCCACAGATACTAAAGCTGAGCTATAACAAGCTGAGAGAGATCTCTTCATCTCTGACCTTCTCTGGCCTGACCTCACTCCTGCGCCTGTACTTGGATCACAACCACCTCCAGCACATCCACCCCCGGGCCCTGCTCCAGCTGCCTAGCCTCAGGCTGCTACGTCTGCAAGGGAACAGGCTGCATCAGCTGCACCCACACACTATGTGCACACTGTCTCTGCTGAATACATATTACTTCTCTACTCTCAGGTGAGCTCTAACACTTTAAGCACATCATATTAAAGCACATCATGTTAAAAGCTTAGGAAGATACAACATATTGAGTGTTTAGTTTGAAGGATTAGTAGGTATTGAGGAAGGGTGGTAAGGGTAATAAGGAATGTTGACTTACTAATGTCTGCAAAATGTGCTATGCAACAATGTCCTCTTCTCCAAGTGTACATATCTTATATAATGTTTTTTTCTTAATATACTTGTTGATGCATTGATTTCATCCTAAATAGAGTAATTGTGTGATCCTGACAACTTAAATGATTTAAAAAAGGGAGTTGCATCACCAAGCAATTGCATAGTACAGTCAAACTGGTATCCTACAGTGCCAGATCTATTTGATTTTTAATATTTTTTCTCAAGTAAATTAGTTGTTTGATAGAAAAAGTAACAATTCAAATGCTTTTAGCTTAATTAACATCATACAGCTACTCTATGGTATTGTTTCTTAACCTATTTTCCACTCTTCTCATACATCTTGTCTGAACATGGAGCAATGATGGGAATGATTAAAGTGATGAATGATTTCAGCCTAACCTGTCACCTCTCACAGCCTACTCTCGCTCTTTTCATCCATTGCTCCATTCATCTATGACTTTGACACAACCTCTGACCTTTCTCCACCTCCTCCTTATCTCAATCTTTTCTGTCCTTGTATAGACACCTCGACTTATCCAACAACAGCCTGACCACTCTGCCCAGCGAGACTATAACCACAGCACCTCTGCTGGAGACTCTTGTATTGCAGGACAATCCATGGAGCTGTGATTGCAAAATGAATTGGTTCATCAGGTGGAGTCTGGCACATCCAGGTGAATGTTATGTCTTAAATATTGCATGATTATAGTTGTTGGTTTGTCTCAAATATGGGTGTTATGCAAGAAAGGGGCGAGGTGACTAGCAGAGAATGAGATAAAGAGACAGAACAGAAAACTCTGTTGTTGATAATTTCAGACTATAAACAGCCAAAGTGGAGTACTATTTGTCATATCCAGACAGATGAAAATGACATAGACGCAGTTTCTAATGCATCTGGTGTTATTATCATGGTACTTACACCTGCTTTTTATCACACTCCTCCCTTGTTTCCCCTTTTTATCTGTATCTCTTCCAGTCAGTCTTGATGCTGTTATTGAAATGTGAAAGAAGGCCAGAACAGAAAATGTGTCTCATTGATATGCTAGACTTAACCTGCCGTGACTAATCCATGATGACAGCATTGATGTGTGCAGGCAGATGAAATATCGGCTAATGATTGGTGTGTTGAAATGAAGTGATGCATACTTCTGATTTATGAGAAGATGAAGTAACCATACCAAATTAGCATGAGATATAAAGGGTAATGAATCCTTAAGAAAAGCCGGCATGACTAATATATGACATCGCTAATATGTGCAGATAGCAGAAGTGTGCACTAATATGTTTGTAGGATATTATCATGTAACATACAGAGATGATAAGGCTGCCTTTGTAACAAGTATCTCTATTTTCTATTCCAATAGGGTTGATGAAATGTCCTGGTGGGCCTCAGTGTCCAATCTGCGCATTGCCACAATCCCTTCAGGGGAAGGGGTTGTTTGATCAGATTGAGCTATCATGCAACTTGCCTGCTATCCCCTCTCATGGAAGAGACCCACCTTTGGAGACAGAACTCAGTGAGATCCAGTCAAGAGAATCCTTTAGAGAGCCTTTAGGCACTGCCTCTTTGAGTCTGTCTGACCAACAAGGGAACAGTGTTGATTTGAGTTGCAACATCACTCACTCCTCCGATTCCCAGGATATTGCCCCTCCTCCAGATCTCTCCCTCTCTTCCTCTTCCCCTCTCCCCCTTGCTTTGTCACTCTCTCTGGATTGCCCTGTGGAGAGACAGAGCTACGAGCAACTCTGGAGGATCCTAGCTTACTATAGTGAAACAGCCGTTCGCCTGGAGAGGGAGATCATGCTGGGTAAAGCCCCTGAATTGGCCTTCCGCTACAGGCAGACAGCAGAGACAGATGGATATTATCACACTGGGGTCAAAGCCTCTGTTAAGGCAAGGCCACAATGGCTGCTACAGCCAGCTATTAGCATTCAGCTTAACAGAGCGCAGTCGAATGGAATCAAAGTTCAACTCATTTACTCAACAAGAGTTGCCTCTCATCCTGACCCTATTTCACATTCTCCAACATCCTCTGCTGCTTTTCATCCATGGTCTCTGATTTCCACCAATCATACCACTACAGCACTGGTGACAGTAGCAGGCAGTAAAGTGGAACTACCATGCCCTTCTCTAAGTTCTGGTAACCCCAAGGTGGAGTGGACTCTACCTGATGGAAATAAGCTGAATGCCCCATCCAACAACCTAGATGGTAGGCTCCTGGCATCAACTTCAAGTCTGCTCATTCAAAAAGTACAGATGTCAGATGCTGGGATCTACTACTGCATAACACGAGCAGGCAGGGATGTAGATGTTCTCCCCCTGCGCCTGGCAGTTGAAGACTCTGCGGTTCCAGCTTCAGGAGAGCAAGTGGGACCATCTATCAAGGGAGCTGTTGGAGAGCCTGTAAGTCTGACTTGCAAGGCTTCTGGTTCGCCTGCACCTTATTTAAGTTGGGTATTACCAGATGGAAACATAGTTCGGCGTGGATTAGCTGTATCAGGTGGAGTCATACTGCAATCAAATGGGAGTCTCTCTCTGCCTAACCCCTCCCAGAGGGATGCTGGGCATTACCGCTGCATTGCAGTCAACCAGTATGGTAGTGACTCTCTATCCACGCAGCTGGAATTAAAGCCAAGACATCCCCCTTTGCTTAGGGGTTCATTCCCAAGAGGGCCGCAATCAGCTGCTGGCCGGTCAACCAGGATACGAGCTCCATTAATGCGTCAAGTAGAAGAAGGATCAGGGAATGAAGAGGATGAAGAAGAGAGAACTGTTTTTGGTAATAGGAGGCGTCCAAGGCCTGGTCAACCTCCACCAAACAGAAGAGGACATGGACAACAAAGAGGACTTGGATTTACGAGAGAAGGTCCGCCGAGAAGAGAAGGAATGCCTGAATCGTCCACTGACAAGAGGAGAAACCGCTTTGAAAACAGACATAGAGTTACTATGAACAAACAAAGAATAGATCCCCAGAAATGGGCTGACATCTTGGCTAAGATTAGACAAAAGACTGCTCCAACTGCTAATAACACCGAGCCCATCACAGAAGAAACAACTGAAGAGGAGGACAGAAGCAGGGGTGGAAATACAGGCAGACAAGCGGGTGATGATGATACAGATAAAGGCAGAGCTGGGGGTTCAGAAGTGGAAGCAGAAACCGAAGGGTCGACTGTTGATGACGATGATCTAAAACAGGAAGGCTCACAATCTATTCCTGCTGTTCTTACAGAAATGCCAGCACATACTGGGACAAAAACAGACACGGAAACAGACACAGAGATAAAAACAGAGGCAGATAGGTCAAAGGAAACACAGACTGATACTGAGAATGAAACAGAGACACAAATACACACAGAGAAAACAGCTCTGCCAACAGAGACAGTGACATACCCGGAGACAAGGCACAAGGAGCAAGTCACATCTAAGCCAACCCCAGGAACAAATGAAATTGTCCCACAGACAAGTGAGGGAAATGAGCAAGGAGCTAACCCAAACCTTCCTACAGTCGGGCCTCAGAAACCCCGGCAGAGTCTCTTCCCTAATTTAGTTCCAAACTCCCGGCCTCAAAGCCCTTGGAACTCTCGCAGGAGGATCGGACAGCGAAGACGAATCATCAACAGGCCAAGGGGGCGTCCTTTGAGTCCATCTCAGCCTCTCCCTGACCCCACTTACCCAAGGCCTGAAACTGACACGACCACAGGTCAAATTGATATGTTGCTGGTGTCAACAACCACATCTCCTGCTGCTTTAATTAATTCTCCATCTCCCTCTGTTTTGAACACTCTTGGTATCTCCATTCCAAAAACTGCCTCCCCCTCAGTGACTCCCTTTTCTTTTTCTCCCACCTCATTATCCCCCTCTCACACAATGGCACATATAGACGAGATGACTCTCTCAGCCAGCATCTCAGACATTGCAGAGACCAATCTCCTGAGCACACTGACACCAGCGCCCACTCACTCTGACACTCCATTCGAAGAGACACATGTGCTAGACACGCACGCTGATACACATACACACAATACATTGGGTAAACATGTGGATAGACCACCAGGCAAACACAGAGAAGAGCCAGAGTGGAATTCATCGGATGTAACATATGTTTCCCAGCCCTTGGCCTCTGAGTCTCCCACTATTGCTTCTATTACAGTCCCCAGTGCAGTGAAGACTACCATCACCACTGTAAAAATAACAACAACTCCTTCCACTTATCCTTCTGCTAGTTCTGCTGGAAGTATTGAAAGTACATCTACCGAAAGAGATATGGAGGAAACACTTCCCATAACAGCTCCAATTACCCCTTTGACTCCACGTCCTATCACATCTGCTAAAACTGCCATTATCATTCCAACATCTAGCACTACCAGCAGTACTTTTACCTCTACTACTACTACAACAACCCCAATCTCAACATCCACTACTCCCACTATCACCACTACTTCTACTACTTCTTCAACCAGAGCATCCACTACTGTTACTACAACTACCACTAAAGCCACTACTACCACACTCCCAACAACTCCAAACCCTACTACTACTACTACTACTACAACTACTACTCCTACTACAAGTACTACAATGGCACCATCACCCAAAACCTCTCCAACCACAACACAATCAACTACATCTAGTACTCAATCTTCTACTACTACTACTACAAAAACAACAACATCAACACATGTTGCAGTGTCACCTGAAGAGCGGCCCAGTGTTGGCCAATTTGACCCAAGAGGGAAACCTGCTTCTGGGGCTCCAAACCAGAGTCGACCCCCCACTGTATGGAAGAACCCTGGAGCTAATTCTATTCCTGATTCACACAGCAGCAGGCCACACCAGCCCCCCTCCTCTTCACTCCCTGGGGTGAGTTAAGATCAATTAGAATAACACATTACTGCTATTTTGTGGATACCTTTATCTAAAATGGTTCTTAAAATAACCAAATACATCAGGAAGAAGAGCCACGCTTTGACCATAATGTATTCTTTATTTGCTAATTATTTGCCAGTTTGTTTAAAAAACGCTGACCGTTTAATACTCTTTCCTTCAGCTAGTCATTAAAATAGTGAAGTGCCCTCTTAAATGTAGTTCCCTGTTCTTATACATAGAGATACTTTCATTATTGTCAGCTCAAGGGAACATAAATTAGCATTTTTTTTCCTCTAAGAATGTGCTACTTAACAAAATACACATACCCACACACTCACACACACAGAGCACCAGACTATGTAAACCCTGGGGTAACAGCTAAGCAGAAATGCACAATACATCTGAAAATAGCCTAATCCGTATTCACATGACCTGCTATTAAACCTCAGGCATGTTTTTGACAAATCTTGTGATTTCATGGATTGTCCAGTGAACTAAAGAAGAGATGAAGAACATATGTTTTATAATTAACAACACTATGTGTTATAAGAGCATAATCCCCATGGATTTGAAAAAATCAATTGTTAATTAATGCCCAGAGTTTTGTTGGCAGGCCTCTGCTGAGCAAACCTCAGGGTCCAGCATCAATGATTATAAAACAGCCATCACAGTTGGGCAAAAGTGTGTGATCCGACACCAACACACCTCCATAATGCTGACATCAACATAGTAATGTCAGATTTTTTAACTTATTTAACAGTTTGGAATCAAACTTGTCATATTGATTTTGAAGCAGAACTCACACGCACACTGCAAAGTTTTGATTGTTTCAGATTGTTTTGTTTGATTAAAGCTCCGGCGTTTCACTTTTGGATTGTGACGATTTTGGCGCCCCGTTGTGAATATTATTATTTTTTATTATTATAGTCTAACACCTACCTGAACGCAGGGGTTTCAGCATTAAAATTACAATATAAAACAGGGGTGTCAAACTAATTTCAGTTCAGGGGCCACATACAGCTCAAGTTGATCTCACATGGGCCAGACCAGTAAAATCATAACATAATAATCAATAGAAAAGGACAATTCAAAGTGATTCCCTTTGTTTTAGTGCGAAACAGTATAAGTACATTCTGAAAATGTTCACATTTAATGTTATCTTTTTAGAAAAACAGCTGTTGTATTTTTCGCCATGATGAGTCTCATAGTGGGGCCGAATATTTAACTCTTTAAGCCCTGAAACCTGCTGTGAACACACCAAACACACAGGTTACCCATTCACCTGACACAGAGTGTAATGTTTACAGCAAAAGAATAGATAGATTAAAATAATGAAGAAGGTAAAGTGTATTAACAGTTTTCTTGCTGGACAGTGTTGTATGCAGGGGTGTACTACTAGTGTTAGTAGTGACAGAGTGTACATATGGCGTACGTACATGTATGGTAAACATGAGCACAATATGTGGCACCTTTAAAAAAGGTGGATCCACCGCTCTTGCTGTTACAAGTTTACATATACGAAAACTTTAGTGTTGATTGGATCTTGAAGTGCTCTAAAAAGTCTATGAATTTCCACTGGATTATGCAAATTGCAAATATTCTCCCAGAGCGCCGTTCTGATGCGCTCCATCTGCACTATGATTGTATGCGACCTCCAGAGGACAACTCTGAAATAGTAGTTACTTTTATCGAAAAATTGCAGTTACTGTCTTCTCTGACATTTTTTCACTTTGGGTTTTGGCCTGTGGGCTGCATGTTTGACACCCCTGTTATAAAAGATTGACAGATTTGTTAATTGGTGTCTTTTGCTTTCGTGGGTCATTAAGAGGCATCAGTATTAAATTTGATCCATCTCACGACCAGTTAGAAACTCCTTACAAGGGCTTTAAGTTTTTTTTGTTCTTCCTTGAAAGTTGATTACATTGCAGTGATAATATTTGTTTGGTAATATTTCTATTTGACACATCTAATTATTTCTGCAGCTGTGGCTGCATGGTGAACTGAAGATCTCCAATCACATGATATTTAACATTTTTAACAAGCAACAGAGTGTCAGTAGTAGAGGCCTGCTAACTATTTTGTAGCACATTTGATCACTGAATCATTCATGTGTACTGCATTTGCCATCATACTCTGGTTTCTTAATCTTTATCATAGGCTCCAGTTGTGAGATCCAGACCAAGGATTGCAGACCCACATATCAGGACAGTGTCGTTCCCAGCAGAGAGTACTGCCAGGCTGAATTGTGAAGCTCAAGGAGAACCAAAGCCCTCTATCACATGGACCAAAGTCGCCACAGGTACACAATGCAGCAAATATACTCTTTTTTTCAATATACACTTACTCACATGAATGAAATAAAATGCCTCTGAGTTTGTGAGTATGTAAAACAGTTGTCAGTGTTATCTTCAATAGAGATTCAGATTAAATAATCCATGAGGACTGTCAAATCTGGTTCACCGACTGATGTAAGATCTCAGCAAAGATTTCCGCATAACTCTGTGAAGCACCTCTCTGGAGCAGGCTTCATTTATAATTGTGCTCTGAGAAACAAAACTGCTTATTTCTCATCTAGTTGAGTTATCTTTATGAATACCTGACATTTCTTTGATTAAAAACCACAGACTGTAATATTCAGGACAAAAAAGGCTTGTATTCGTACCAGGTTTGAAGTAACTGATTGGAACAGTTTTGAATATGAACTCATTTGACACTAATGAAATAACCCATTAACACCCAGCATTACGCACTGGCATGCTCACAAAAGGCTTTTCTCTTGCTTTCCATGTGGGAAAGGCATATTGAAAGAAAGTAATGGAACATTTTGTGCATTGCATCACTGACTTTACTTCACGCTGTGCCACTCGGCATGTCCCCCAATCCTCTTTCCCTCTGTCTCTTACTCACTCCACAGCTTTCTTTCCCAATTTGTTTCTTTTTTCCACACTCTGTGTCTTCATTTCTGCCTTCTCCTTTGCTGTCTATCTTTCTGACTGTCTCTCTCTCTCTCTCTGTCTTTCAGGAGCAGTGATGTCAATCCACTCCAGGGCTCAGCGATTTGAGGTCTTGCCAAATGGCACCCTTGTTATCCAGAATGTTCAGCTGCAAGACAGGGGCACATACATCTGCAGTGCACACAGCTTTCTGGGTCGTGACAGGTGAGACTACTGCTACCTGTTATGAATGTTAATGTGGTGTACACTGAGCTATTCAGATATAATGACCATGGGACCCATTATTTCCAGTATAAATTCCAGAGGCCTGAGGCACACTGCAGTTTAATTATTGGGTATTATGTATGTTTTGCTTCTATTTTTGCCCTTTTCTTGATTTGCGAAACAAATTGATCTTTTTGAGTGCAAACACACTTGGACCTACTTGAATCATAATTTTCAAGCTGCCTAAAGTTGTATGTAATTCCAATTTGTGACATTCTATATGTGTATTGAACTTGAATATATCAATTATCTTTTTGGTTTTCTTTAGTATGACGCTTAATGTGTGTTTTTCTTTTAAATGTATATTTGATGTGCTTAAAAACTGTCTATTTATTCCTATATTGAAGAAGATCTTTTACTGTGTTTGTACCCAAAAAGCTAAATGCGTTTCTCAAAAAAGACTAGGTATAAAATAATTATGAAATAAATAATGGTATATTCTCCAATGAATGTACCAAACAAATTAAACTTCTTGGGTGCAAACTAACAAAGAAACCCTCCTAAATCAACAAGTCATATATAAATTAAAAATGAAAAATGATCCTATGCTACTTTGTCTATGCAAACTTGTATGCATAACATCAGTTCCGCATGTTAGTTTGCGAGACAAATTTGGCTTTTCAGGAGCAATAACACAACGTGACCTTATTGAATCTTCATCTTTTCAGTGTCAAAACTTAAATGGAAATCCTTATATATGACAGCATTTCCCATGATTCTTGGTTGCTCCATGCATGTTTGCATTTGGATGTTTCCTGAATGTGTCATGAAACATTTACAGTATTTTCTTCCCTTTAAGATGTCTTTGAAAAGCTTTATATTTGTTATGCATGTCTATTCGGCTAAGTGTCTGCTTATCTCCCATGATAGATTGCTAACCACCCTGGAGGTATGGACCCGCCCCCCTCGCATGCAGCTGCCCAGTTACAGAGAAGCCACCATTCATCAGGGTGGAGAGGTGCACTTGGAGTGCCAGGCGGATGGTGTTCCCACACCTCTGCTCTCATGGGTTCTACCTGATCGTTCTGTCCTGACCTCTGCCTCGCCCTCCACCAGTCGCATCATAATGGACACAAACGGAACCCTTCATATCTCTGTAACATTACCCAGCGACAGAGGTGTATATCGCTGTGTGGCCTCTAACTCAGCTGGGGCTGCCAGCGCCTCTGTGCGTGTCCACGTGTCCTCGTTGCCCCCAGTGATACAGCAACCTAGAGATGAAATACTACTCTTGACTCCAGGGAGGCCGGTTTATGCTCACTGCTCTGCCCGTGGTGCCCCACCACCAACTCTGCGCTGGAGAATCCCAGATGGGACTCTAGTTCGGCCATCACAGTTTCTTCATGGAAATCTTTTTGTCTTGCCCAATGGAACACTGCATATTCGAAAAGTTGGGCCTAAAGAATCAGGGAATTACGAGTGCACTGCGAGTAATGCTGTGGGAGCTGATAAGAGAACAGTGAGGGTAGAAATTGTAGGAGAGGGGCAACAGGGTAGAGCAAGAAATGAAGAGGCACAAGCGACTGAAAAACCATCTTCTTCCTCTTCTTTTTTCCATGAAGAAAGAAAATTGCCGATCCCCGGCCAGCCTTCAAATCCATCCAGACTCTCCCCTCCACTGCTCTTTGATAGATCCAGGAACTTCCACCACTCCCCCGGCTCCCCTCGCTCATCTTTTCACCCTCACCAACTCAATCCCACTAACTCAACTCCCAAAATCAATAAAACAGTCACTGCCTCCCCCACACGCTTGGCCTACATCAACAAAACACCCTCCACAGTGTCTACAAATAACACCAGAGTCTCAATCGACATTGTAAACAACACAAGAGTTACTTCTCCCTCCTCTGAAAAAAGCAGAGCCTCAGCTGTTTTGCCTCCCTCACCCGTATCCCCTTTCAGTAAAGTCCGTATTGTTTCTACATCACCCTCAATCAGCACTGTTCACTATGGGGGGATTTTGCTGCTCCACTGTTCTGTAACAGGAAACCCAACACCCATCATCATTTGGAGGACTCCTAATAGGAAACTAGTGGACATGCACTTCAGGTACACCTGAACCCTGTGGCTGTAGATTTTGTCTCAAAGTTTTTTAAGTTGGTATTGTACTCATTTTACATCTATTCCTTTGTGCATGTTTGTCTACCTTTGAATTCCAGTTATGACCGACGTCTGAAGGTGCATCCCAATGGCACCCTGTCAGTTCAGGAAGTCACAGAGAAGGATGCTGGTGACTACCTCTGTATTGCACGCAACAAGGTTTCAGATGATTATCGCCTTCTGCGTGTTTCTGTGGCAACCAAGCCGGCTAAAATAGAACCCAAGCAGCCTCTCAATCACATGGTACTATTTGGAAAACCACTGAAGGTGAGCAAAGAATAATTTTCAAGCCTTGTTATAAGGATCCATTGTAAAGATCCATCGTAATCCATCTGTCTCCAACACCTCTGCTGTTAAGCTTCAAAAGCCTTTTTTTCATTCCCATGATATGTGTTGGATGCCTGTTATCACTGGATGTTGTGCCAAAACAGTCTTTGGTTGTTTTTATGATAAAAATGCTGCATGTTGTGTGACTCAAAGAGAACAGAAAGACCTGTCAGGTCAAAGCCTGTTTTGAGTCATCAGCAGTAGCCTCCAGGGAATAACACACACAAAGATGAATATTTAACAGCTCAATAAAAAATAATGTCAAACAGGGTGAAATGCTAGAGAAAGGGCACCGTATTATAGTGGGAATGTATTTCCTTTCTTTTTGTATCATATTTATACATTTATGAGCTGCAAATGGTATCTTTTGAATGCATAAGTTGCCAGAGGCATTTTACACTGTCAGCCTCTATTTTACAGGGCAAAAATAGAGCCTGAAAAAGGCTAACTATAGAGCACAGTCTGTGTCATTCCACTCTGGAGAAGATCTGGTTACCCAAAGTTCATCTTAAATCAGATAAAGGCCCCAAACAAGTTTAAATTTTAACACTGCTCCTGTGCTCTACAGGTGGACTGCCTGGCATCAGGGCTGCCTGACCCAGCAGTCCGTTGGAGCTTACCAGATGGAACCATGGTGAACAGTGTGTTGCAAGGTGAAGAAAGAGGAAGACGCACACGGAGGCTAACTGTTTTTGACAATGGGACATTGCTGGTTCCAGAAGTGGGTATGAGAGAGGAAGGAGAGTATACGTGTTATGCTGAGAATCAAGGAGGTAAAGACACCATGAAGGTAAGAGGATCATTTTCTTGAAAGTCTTAACCCTCCTGTTATGTTTGTTTCACTGGAACAGCAATAACGTTCCAGGGTCAATTTGACCCAGGGCATATTCAATTATCCAAAAGTGTCAGAACCCAAAAAAATCCCAATACACATTTTTTAAATCTAATTTTTAACTCCATTACTAACCATTTAAATCAAGATTTAGTCAGTTAGTGTTCTTTGATTCTCACAGATCATGGTTCAGTGAGGATAACTCACTCGTTTTCATTCAAATTAATGGTAAAACTTTTTTTAATGTAAATTGGAAAGCCCTAAATATAAATACAATAGTTTTACGTGACATAGATTTTTGTTTATTTTATTTTAAATTTAAATTTTTTTAATTTTTATGAAGTGATGTTGATAAATTAACACCTCTTCTGTCACATGCTGCCCAGATTTTTATCCTGCATTTAGCTGGTTTGGAAGGCATATATTGCCTAAAATAGACATTTAAAAGGGTCAATTTGACCCGCAACATAACAGAAGGGTTAAGAAGATTAATTTATTCTAATAATTTTTATAATTTAAACTTAGAAAATAATTGTTTTATTCCTTAATTTGTATTCAACACTCTAAGGTCAAAGTGAAGATCATGATGACATCTCCACCAACCCTCACTGATGGCAGAAGCTACCATGTCATCAAAGTACATCAGGGAGCGACTGCTACCATTCCCTGCCACACTACAGGGGATCCTACTCCGACAGTGACGTGGTTCTCCCCAACACGCCGTGTTATCCCCCTAAGTTTGGGATCTGGATTTTACTCTGAGCGGGTGGTTGTGGTTTCGGGTGGAACCCTGGAAGTGCGACTCGCTCAGAAGATTGACACAGGAAACTACACATGCCGAGCAAGCAACTCAGCAGGGGAAAAGAGCATGGTTGTAAGCCTGGAGGTGGAATCTTCTAACTATGGATTGGGTGGCCATGTTGGAGGAAGAGGTTTTGGTACTAGCGACAGGCCAGGCAGTAGATTGGGGGACAGTATTAACAGTGGGGTCACAAACAAGCTTGGTGGCAAAAACAGCAACAATAATGCTCATAGTGATAGTAATAGCAGGTTAGGAAACACTGTATCAAACACTGGCATTAGCGGTGCATCCGGTGGCTTAAATCCTCCTCAAAGGAGCAACAGTCAAGATGCATTCAACCGGCCTGTTAGTGGTGTAACAACACAACTTGGTAGCAGTGTAATCACTATTGGGGTGAGCAGTGCTAGCAATGTAGGCTTTAAAGCAGATAACACTGGAATCAATAGAAACGGACCAAGCGTCATGAGTGGCAGTTATAGTGTGCGAAACAGTCACAACACAGTTAGAGGAAATAATGTTGATAGGACTCCTGAGACTTACAATAATGAAGTCATTGCAGGTAAGAGTAGCATTGGTGCCAACACTGGTAGTGGTAATCCAAGAAATGTTTTCAGCAGCAGTGTGTCCAACCACAGAGTTGGTTCACCCAGAGAGAGTGGTGGTAGCACTTCAGGAATGATTAATGCTAACAGCAGGATAAATGCTGGTTCAAGTACTAGTGTAGCTGCTAGTAATATAGGTTCTAAAAACTCTACCAACACACACGTGGGTGTGGCAACAACAGTGAAGCAGCAAGTAGTGAAAGGCCAAACTGTTATCTTGTCATGCCCGTCCCAAGGTTCCCCTCCTCCTCGGGTCGCCTGGCTTCTGCCCGGTAACGGTGTGTTGCCATCTCCTTATTATGGCAGCCGACTCACCGTGCACCGAAATGGCTCTTTAGAGCTGCGAGGTTTGCGGGCAAGTGATAGTGGAACTTTGGTTTGTGTGGTTAGAGGTGAGAGAGGAGAGACAAGGATACAGGTGGAGCTGGAGGTCACTGAGGCCTCCTCACTTGGGGCACAGAATGTGGGTAGTCCCCTGCTACGAAGTCCTGATTTGAATGAGGTGCCAAAGCCAAGAACCCCAGCTACCCAACAGTCGCTTCAGAGAGGTCCTTCTTTGCCTGTTGTAGCTCGTCCAGCTGTACCTCCACCCAGCTCCACTGGCCCTGCATCAGAGCCAGCAGTGAGCACCAGAACTGGTCCCTTGGTGAGCATCATTAATGGAGAAACCCTTCGCGTGCCTTGCCCTGCCTCTCAAAACAATGGCTACACCCAAGTCTCGTTATCTTGGACCATGCCCAACGGCAAGGTACTTTCCCGGGGTGAGAGCAGCGACTCAGGGCGGTATGTAGTCCAAGGGGATGGAACATTAACAGTGCAGCAAGCCTCTGTGTTTGACCGCGGCACCTACACCTGCAGATCTACCAGTAACAACTCCCCCTCGGCTTCAGTCCTCACTGTACCTGTTATCGTCATCGCCTACCCCCCTCGCATTACAACAGGCCCCGCCCCCGTGACCTACACACGACCTGGTGTTGCTGTGGAACTGCCATGCATGACCATAGCAACCCCTAGGGCGACCGTCACTTGGGAGACACCAGACCTTACACAACTGATGGTCATGGGTAAGGCCCGTATCTATGGCAACCGCTACCTTAGTCCTCAGGGTTCTTTGGTGATACAGAACCCGACGAGTAGGGATACAGGCTTTTACAGATGCACCGCCAAAAATGTAATCGGAGTGGACACTAAAGCAACTTACCTGCACGTTATATAATGGGGTCAAGAAACACACACATGCAAATGAATATGCAGAAATAGAGACCCCACAAGGCTTCTGTGCTGGTGATGAACTCCTCTGCTTTTAACGCTGCCCAAAGGAACTGCAAGAAACTGTTAATTACAGAAGAGACACTTCTAACATACAAGTATATGCCTCATGTATGTTTTTTAATGTATTACAATACTGTACTTTTTCCATGCTAGATTACCCTGAGGATACTGTGTTGTGCATTTTTGTCTTTTGACATTTGTTTTCTTCAACTGGTGATATACCCTTAACATTTGTTCCTTATTTTCTCTCTCATGGGGTTATAAACACAAGGAAGTTTGAATGAAATACACACATGTATACGAGTGCTGCACAATTGCTGTGAGAATGTCGACTTGTGGACTACTTCCTTTGGGGCAATGAGGAAAAACAAAAAGTGTATTTGGCTAGTTTTCATTCCTTTTATTTAGAAAAAACAATACAGCAGGCCTATAGAATAAAATAACAACTATACCTCCAAAGTCATCACTTTTTGGGGTGAAATAACCCTAAAGCTATGACGTTTTACCTTGAGGGTAGAATAATGTAATTTTGTTTCACATACTAATCCTGGGAACAATAAAAAACAAGGAAATTGTTCTGGTGCTGTTTGACACAAAAGTGTGTTATTTTTGTCTAGATTCCTATATTTCTTTACTCTGTGCAATCACCTGTTATTACTGAACTACAGCATTTCTTGACAAAATGGTATTTGGGTTCTGAACGTGTGTTTTTCTAAAATGACTGTTCAGCTTTTATTTCTGGACAACATATTACAAAAAGTGTCT
Organism: Notolabrus celidotus; assembly: GCF_009762535.1. Taxonomy (NCBI): domain Eukaryota; kingdom Metazoa; phylum Chordata; class Actinopteri; order Labriformes; family Labridae; genus Notolabrus; species Notolabrus celidotus. Next base: position 18,935,546 of record NC_048281.1, read on the forward strand.
TTCTTTTTGCAATGCATATGCATCAAACCTTAATTCAAGCCTTATCTGCAATGCACACATTCAAACTGTCACACATACGATGATTGAAGGCTGTAGCTCTCTGATCCACCTTAACACCAGCTTATTCAAGACTTTCTCAAACTTGTTTACATTTTTCCTGGCTTACTTGTGCGATCTAAACCTTGAGAAATATTGTTCTACCAGCATCGAATGTATCTCACAGCTTTACAGCATCACTGGGGCAGCATGAGATATGGTAAAGACGCTTTCATGTAAGCACAATAACCAATTCTTTGAAGAGTGCTCTCTGTGGTTATTTTGTTATTATAGACTGTATAAATGCGCGTGAAATTCAAAAGCCTTTCCTAAGCTTGTGCACAAAGCCAGCAGCTTATAGCTATCATGTTTCCTCCTCTTGTGTTTTTATTTGTGCTTAAGTTATTTGTCTTGTAAAGACTGTTGTAAAACGCCTGTATTTTGTCATAAAGGGAGAATTTATTAAATATTATTATGTACTGTATGTTCATGTCTCACTCTAGTCATAAGGAATTCTTTCTATATTTATCAAACCTTCATTTTGTAAATAAAAATGTAAAAGATTTAAAGTGTTTACTCTCTGAAATGTCTGCACATTTATGTTTGGAGATATGGCACACATACAGAGTGCGTGCTTGTGTGAGTGTGTGTAGAGGCTGTGAGAAAAGAAAACACCCAGTGGGAGGGCAGGGGTGCGGAAGGACCCTTTTTCTTTCAGTATATTATGAGAACAGAGACTCTTTATCCCCACTTCAGCTGTCAAACCAGGAAATGGGTTCTTAACTGTAGATGAGACACATGTTGATGACATCACCGCCTTCACCCTGGGAAATGCAATAAAACTAACGGCAGCCTGCAGAGAAACGACATGCACCACCCTGCGCTTACACCTGGCAAGTGTTTGCAGTGTTCATTCTGAGTACACAAAACACTAATGAAACACTGATACCCTAATTTACAATTTAAATGTATGAGCTGTGCACTGGATGGAGCGCTTTATTAGCCATAAGTATGAAAGGCACAATGCCAGCTTTAAGAAATGATGCAACCTGTGTAAAGATGTATGTCAAGTACATTACATTACTGCTGTGAAACTGTCAACCCATCAGAAATAGCTGGTAGTGATACTGAAAAAAGTATAGCTCAATGCTCAGTTTACTATACTGTGACATAGGCTGTTCACCGTCATGCTTTTTATCCCATTTTCCCAGTTTCTTCCCTTTTTTTTTTTTTTTTTAAGTTTTATTTGTGGCCTTTTTGCCTTTATTTGATAGGACAGCTGAAGAGAGACAGCAAATGTTAGGAGTAGAGAGCGGGGGAAGACATGCAGGAAATGGTCGACGGGCCGGGTATCGAACCAGCGACCCCTGCGACGAGGACTGTAGCCTCTGTATGTGGGGCACTTAGACCACTAGGCCACCAACGCCCCTTTCTACCCTTTTTTATTGCAGTGTGGGGCTTAAGAGAGGAACACATGAAATGTTACCCAAACTATAGTAACTTAATGCAGGAAACATTCTGTATAATCTACACCACCTAACCTAAGTCAAAGCATGTATATTTGTGTACAGTTGTTGTACAGAGAAGAAGTCTTATACATCTGAAATGTATGCCATCAGTCTCAACCTGTGAACGTTTGGGTTAAACTTTGTAGAAGAAGAGTTGCTGGGTTATTGAAATGTAAAAACAAACAAACAAACAAACAAGTTCAGCATTGTTGTTAACTTGGTTTGTACTCCTATCAAAGGCGTTGCTCATTAAAATCATTGCCCTGCCCCACCCATTCATTTGAGCAGTTTAGTGTAGCTGGAGCATCTAGTGGGAAATCTAACGCAGAGGGACAACATTAGAGTTCTGTTGTGCTGAGTGCTCATGATGTGATGAGCATAGTTGTTTTTTGTGGAGGCTTTCCCTGTTTTGAATTATCTCTTATGATGTTGGAGCTTTTCCATCCATTGTGGGACACTGATTTTATGGTTCCATGTTTGTAATCCATTTCAGTAAATAGATGATTGTTTGTCCTCCTTTGTGTGCCATAGAAAGCTTACAAGCATATAACTGACTAATAAATATTATCAGAGGGTTTTTTATTTTGGAACTATTTCACTTCAACTTTAGAAACCAGAAAAGGGGGGATTTCAGAATGGATGAAACAGCTGATTTGGACTGGCTGTGTATGTTGCATTAGCTATATTAATGCAGCATTGGTATCTACATTTTAAAAACAGTCTATTATCATCATCAAAGCCTGCAATGTCAGCTAATTGTCATGGACTGAATCAGATGTAATTTCTGTTGACAATCACAAGTGACCAAAGCATTTCATTTACGTTTAAAGGTTTCATTCATGTCACAATGCAGCAGCCTGTCACTGAAAGGATAAATAGTAATTTCCTTTATGTTGAAACAATGTAACAACACTACAAAAGCCCAAGTGGACATGGGCCATGCTCTCACTTGAAGCGTATACTTATAAGCACTTATTACCCAGCCACCAACTACAGACAAAGCAACTTATCACAAATATTGATCACTATTAAAATGATTTATTAATACAGCCATAAAATATGGTCCATCTGATCCCATGGTTCATCCATCAAAACTGATTCTTATCAGTCTCCTTCTGGTAAGGATTAACCCTTAACTGAACATTTCAATGCACGCAAACCTTGACCTGATTCTTTGGGTAAGATTCAAATTGAACATTTCTATTAAAAGTTAACATTAGTTAGGGTTAAAAGCATAGACTGTATCAAATATGGACGTAGTTTCCGTGACGTCACCCATCTGTTTCTGAAACGCTGTTTTGAGACCAATCGGCGGCAGCAGCCATATTGCTGCTGTGGAGCCAGTGTGACGTAAAGAGGCTGAATTTGAGCCTACTAGCCAACAGCTGCAGTGCCGCCTGTCAATCAAGTCAGCTTTGCCTCTCATTGGAAGACTCGTAATCTCAATGTCTTCGAAATTGCCGCGTTAGAAAAAAATTCACCCCCCTACAGTGTCAACCGATCGAGAAATGAGCTATCCAGACTACTCTCGTCTTTTGTACCAGACTGTAAACATGTTTATTTCTGCTGTAAAGATCGTCTTTTTCCCCATTCATGTGTATGTGACTTCCGGTACTTCCGGAGCCAGCCTCAAGCGGATTCTCGATGAACTGCAGCTTTTAGCACTTCCGCATTGAACTCAAATTTTTAGACCGGAGGTTGCCGCTTGGGTGAAATGGACTTCTGCATGAATATTTATGTTGAAATCTCTGTCCTCATTCTACGGTGGCTGACAAAGGCAGATAATCTGCAATGGCCCAAATGGAACCTGATGCAAATGCTAATTCTAAACACATGCCAAAGTCCAAAACAAAGGCAACAGCTGAAACTTTCTGCAAATGAAAAGAGTTTGCTGCAAAAAGCTGAAACAACTGCCTTGACAGCAAACATGCTGCAAATACTTGAATGATGCAGAGCCAAAACCACACAAAAGCAGACAACAATTGCAAAAGATAAATGCAGCAAATCAAGACTCCAGGCCTGTAGGGTGCTAAGTGAAACAGATCTATTGTTGGCAGGTCAGAAAGAAGAGGAAACTGACGTTATCTCTGATTAACACTGTAATTGGACTGTAAACACAAAAATACAGCCAGCGCAACTCTAACTGCAAAGTAATTTCTGATGTAGTTTGTAGGCTCATTCAGCTCTCCTCTTCTAGGCAATATGCAGCGACCCCTTAAACATAAATGTGGGAAGTGTCACAGCTTCTCACATTATTGCAGTCATCCATATCACTTATGTTTAAGTTACTTTGTAGTGATCAGTGACTTTGAGATGCTCTCATCAGCACTGCTGCCTTTGCCTGGATTGCAGGACAGGATCTTGCTCTACTTTTCCCTATCAGAGGTGGTTGCCCAGAAGTTCCCCAGGCTACATTCACATTTTTGGGCGGTAACTGTTATTATTTCCAGACTCTCAAGACCCGCCTGAGACAGAGACTAAAGTTTTTGCCACAGTGTCAAGAGGCAGAAGTGCAGTTTGGTGGACCCCTTTATGTGGATTGATTTGATCTGACGTGTGTGATCAGGTTGTCCCTGGAGTTGCTTTGAATTTTGAGAATTAGTAACCATTGTCACAGGGTTTGACGCATCAAAATCAAGTTTTGAACAGAGCCTAGTGATCACTCAAAATAATAGAGCTTGATAATTGATATTTGAATAATAGGTTGCTCACTGATAGGCCAGATCACCACATGCCATGCTTCCATTGCCCACACTAATGAATTGTGTTCAGTCCACTTTTATTGTTTTAAAAACAAAAACACACAATAAAGCTACATCTGCTCATGTTTTAGATTTTCATATCCACGGTGTCATCATACATTAGTCATGCCTGCTAAATCTGGCATATCAACCACACGCATGTCCCGGTCCACCCAGCTTTTATGTTTGTATCGCTGAGGAAAGAGAGACAACAGCTCATCATCTGGTTTAGTGTGCACTGATTTTTCTGCACGTTTAAATCAAAAACAGGCAGAGACAGCTTTTCTACTTTCTGCTGAAGAAAACTTTTACTGGAGGCCATGAAAGCAACTCCATACTACTTTTCAGTGACCCACATGCACACAGGTGAACAATTTCTTTCAAAGTGTTCGCTGCTGCTGATTATCTTCTTAAATTGTAATGAGTGACTCAATCATGGTACTACTCAAATTCAGTGATGTAATTTATAACATGAAAGTATTCCACCGCCCACTGAGAGGCCTCAGACGGCTTCATTAGTTCATATCTTTAATGTTGCCTCAGAACAATGATGCACTTTAGAGTGAAAAGACATTTTGCCTTAATGCCTCATTAGGTTTGTGCATCATGAACATTCCTTTTTTCAATTTGTTTTTCAATTTTGCCACTGAAATATGGACATATTAATGTTATGAAAATATGAAAAGGTTTCCATTTCACAGTAATAATGACTTTATGACTGGAAATAATGGGAAAATTATCCCGGCATGGAAAAGCACCGCTTTGCACATGAGATCCTCGCCCAGTGGTTCCAGATACATGACTGGTTTACTTTTTACATAACAATTAATGTAATACAACATTTATTGTAATGTTTACAGGGCAGATGGTTTCATAACATTTGACACTATCGATACCTATTACTTTTTATTTCAGTGGTGTAACGTAGTGTCTGTTTACCTCTACTTAAATATAACAATATATATTCTTCCCTTGGCAAACAGGTACATGTACAGCTGATAGGTATGACTCATTCCTCCCTCATCACAGCGGGATGACTGTTTTCCTCAGATGTATATTACGAAAAGCAGACCTGTGCAGTAATGAGCTGATGGAAAAAGATAAATTAAGCCTCAGTATGTGGGAGGAGGTATACTGTAGCAATTATTAAGATCTGGATCCTCTACATCATAACCTTCAGCTGTATAGATTTCATGGAAATATAGATTTCATGGAAAAACAGATGTTGTTTTAAAATATGAAGTTTAAGTGAAGAAACAACATAAAACATATGTGTACACACATTTTATGTACACAGACTAACACATATGCGTCTGTTCAAGTCATGTATGGCAACCACAAATACGCAACATTTCTCTGAGGCGAAGTAGATGTTACAGTCAGGACAAACACATCACTCCCTAAGATACACTCAAAAAACATCTCATCACTCATGCCTCATGCAGTACTGTTTACATTAGCACTTAAAACCATTAGCAGCTCACAGTGGCAGTAAAAAACTTAATTTAAATTACTTAACAAAACAGATGTTACAAAGTGCTTTACATCATGAAAACCCACAATAAAGAGAACAAAGCATGGGAGGGGGTGGGGGGGGGGATTATGGGCTGGCAAGACAATTTAAGAGGAACAGCTGAAAAAGAGAAACTACTAAAAGCAATTAGATAGATTAAAAATAAATGTAACATCGTGGATAAAACAGTATTACAGGAAGGCCTTTCGATATAAATGTGTTTTCAGCTGTGATTTAAAAGAAGATACTGATGCTGCTTGCCTGAGATCCTCAGGCAGGTCGTTCCGCAGTCGTGGAGTCTGCACAGCAAACACTCAGTCACCCTTAGATTTCAACTTTGTGACGGGAACTTTAAGCAGTTTCCTGCCTGAGGATCTGAGACTGTGCCCGGGCTGGTGGGTGACAGCAAATCACAGATGTATTCAGGGAGCCAGGCCGTGAAGTGCTTTAAAAGTGATAAGTAAAACCTTAAAATCTATTCTAAAAGCAATGGGCAGCCAGTGTAGGGTCATTAAAACAGGAGTAATATGCCCTCTCTTCTTAGTTTTAGTTAAAAGTCTTGCTGCTGAATTTTGTACCAATTGTAAATGCAAGGGATTTGTATTTATTAGATTAATGCTAGATGCTTAAAAAAAAGGTGGGCTGTGTCTTTATTGCGTTTTTGACCTATTTAGACCGCTTTAGCAATGATTTTAACTGAACTTAGGTTCATCAGCCACACCTAAACCACATTTTCCATCACCTGACAAGTCAACATATACCTCATCATCCCCCTCTACTCTGTCTCTGGTCTTTCAACCCAACCTCATTCCCCTTTCCTCTCTTCGATTCACCCTGACTCCTCATCCATTCCTTTTCAACTCTGTCTGCCTCTCTCACATCTCTGTCCAATTCTTAGTACAGTCCCGGGTGAGATCAGGCCAAGTACAGTCACGCCTGAGACGGTAACCCAATACTGAGTTTTCCAGGCCTTTAGTACTTCACACTGAACCAGTGTAATGGTCCATTTCCTTCCTTTACCTTCACCGCTCATCTCAACAAACATAATCATTCTGGTCTTTCAGTGAACATGTAAAGGAATATTGTTTTAGCATGGTCCTTGCCAGGGAAGTAGGCTTCCCAATAGCTGTATTATAAGCAACAGAGCTTTAGAAAAGTTACAACTAAGAATGTATAAGAAAAGTTGTAGGACCACCTCTAACAGGGATAGCGAGGTGTTTCCATTGTTGTTGTAAAAGGACTTCACTGTAGGTGAATAACCTCCAAAGGATGATGGACAGCAAGGTCCCTATTTAGAGGGCTCGCCCAACAGTATTAGAAGCAAAACCTTAGCCACTTAAAAAGTAACCCACCTGAATAAAAAAAATAAAATCAATAAAAGAAAAAATCAATCAGTTTAAACGTTCCTCATACTTTCACACATTTTTTCTGCTCCATCTTGCTGAGAGAAAGACATTTCCTTTGGTTTCTCTCCACTCTAAGAGCTCTGTGATCCAACGCATCCCACACTCTGTGTTACACTGTAGATAATCTTGGAACAGGCCATGGCAAGCATGAGCCTGGCCCACACTAAAATCTGTAGCGGCCAAACGTGACTTCAGAGGAAACACACAAAACAAACTATTGTCAAGCTACACATTGCTAGCTGCTTTTTTAACCATCCAATGTGGTGCTGATTTCTGTTCAGCTCCTCTGCAGCCCCCGGAACTACTTTACCCTGAACTAAAAGGTTCCTGTGTCCCCATTGTTGTCTGTGTTTCGAGCAGGCTGAAGTCCCGGGTAGATTGTGCAAATCAGGCCAGGGATGTATGGAGAAAAAAATGTATATTAAATAATATAACTAGTATGCATCCCCAGGAACTCCCTCTGTGTTTTAACAACTGTGTAAACTCCAAAAACACTGTTATGTAATTCTTTAAAGGTATTAGCAAGAGTTTAAAAAAGGAAAGCACAGCACTGACACATTTAGGATTTATCCTGATCCAGTTGAGGAATAATTCCTCCAGCCCAGCCTCAAAGTGTTCTGCTACAAAAGTTTAGAAACAACTGAGGACACTCAACTTAAATGCTCCTTCAGCTGATTCCAATTTCACCCACACAATGGTAGAATAGTGTTTGAGTATGTATCTATATATTCAAGGTCTGATGGACTTGCCTCAGTCTTCTATTTGTGCAATCTTGAGTCTGCTGTATTGACACTGAATCACTGTGTATGTATTGATTCAGTGTCCCAGTTTCTCTTTCTGGCGGTGCTTTACTTTCATCTTATCTGTGAGAGTAATGAGTCAGCGTTTACATCCGTCATGTTGTGCAGATGTCACCAATGGAAACCATACTTACAGACGTTTCCCGTGTGAAGAGGATGAAAACAAATACACTATGTTAAAGCGTTACATATGTGGCCAAAATGCTGAAAGCAGCAATGTCTGAGTTATAAAAAAAAGGAACTTAACTGAGTAGATTAAATGTAACAGTGTGATAATAACCAGGAGTAAAGTCAGTTCAGTATCACTGAGTTCAACACGGCTCATGTCAGCATTTATTAGGATTCAAGCAAGAGTCAGTGACCTCAGCATCACGTTTTTACTCCAGGGGAGACAAAAGGTTACAGTATCCATCACTGAATCCTGCTGAGAGCCACTGCGGGTTTGTTCACACATGTGGCAGGTCAGCTGAGTGTGTGTGTGCGTGAGTGCAGTTTTATACTGTACAAGTTTGTGTGTAAATATGAGATATTACTTGCATGTCTAAGTTAATATAAAAAAAGAGTGTATGTGTGTGTGGTAGGGTGTGTTGGTCAGCTGTTAATGATGCTGTCATGTCAGGGAGTCGCCTTCCTCAGGAGAAAAGGCTGACTCATGGGCTAACTGGCTGGCCTACTTTCACTAGAACTGGAAACTGGATCACTGCAGGACACACACACAAAAACACACAAACACACAAACACACACACACACACACACACACACACACACACACACACACACACACACACACACACACACACACACACACAGGGCCCCATGCATTACCTTGAGCTTCGATTTGAAAACCTTGCTCAGCTGCAGAGAACAAAGTCACAGTTAAGCCATAGATGAAGGATGAATACTCTTTGGGGAGACCCAGCTAATTTAAACAAAAACATAAACTGTAAGGTTTGTCAGCACCTCATGTGTGTTTATATGTGCTTGTTGACTTCACAGAGACAGACACGTAGAGCTGAAAGAGCCTTTTCAGCTCTCACATGTTTATTTTCTATCAACAGTTTTTTAATGTCCCAACTTCACAGCTTAGTTACTCGGGTTGCCTAATTTATCCCTTTAATTAACTACTGCTTTATTGTATGTTCTTGCATCCAAATCCAGACCCCCATGTGAAATATTTGATAAACTTGCCAAATTAAGCTTCAGAGAGGAACGCATAATGATGCTTCTGTTCAACGGAGAGCTGTAGACTGTTTTCAGCCCTCAAAACTAATTCAGTAAAACGAGCATCAGTGTTGTTGTTGTTTTCGCCCTAAAGTGCAACTCAGAGTTACATAAATGTTTTAATTGTCTTCAAACTTGAGAGTGTACTAATTCAAGAGTGGAGCAAAAATATAAAAGTTACAAAATAAGTTATCTTCCCCAAAACGAAACATGACACACTCAAAGAACTTTTACTTTCTGATAAGATTGTATCCTAACACAACCCCATCACTGGATGAGACTTATCTTCCCTACTATTGTTGTACAAAAGTAAGAATCGGCAAGTGGTCCATCATCCTCCGCTAACCAAATCACAATTGTAATTCACAGCTGAACAACAAAATGCAAATCATCCCTCAGGTTGCCACAGTTTACAGGGTAACACCTTCTTGAATCTGTTTCAAGCATACCCTTATGGTTCTTAAGTTCAGCAACTCCTTTGTGATGTGTTACATTTGTGTGATCTCCCTCTCCCTTTGCATCCATCTCTGTGCCCCTCTTCCTGCTCAGCTGGTGTCTGTGTTAAGCACCGGATTTTTAAAGATTGTTTCCTGATAAGACAAGACCCCGACACGACACTAACACACAAAAGCACTCCCTGATGTGAATACAAATTTCAATAAAACTGTGTCATAATTAATTCACACAATTCTAACAAGCCACAACCTCTGGTCTAAAAAAATACGAGTCCAATGCGGAAGCGCTAAAAGCTGCAGTTCATCGAGAATCAGCTTGAGGCTGGCTCAAGAAGTACCATAATCCTATTCAGCTTTTTGAAAAGACCATAAGCATATGACAATGTGACCCTGGGAAAAAGTTTGGTTCATCAGTTCATCGAGGATCCGCTTGAGGCTGGCTCCGGAAGTACCGGAAGTCACATACACATGAATGGGAAAAAGACGATCTTTACAGCAGAAATAAACATGTTTACAGACTGGTACAAAAGATGAGTGTAGTCTGGATATCTCATTTCTCAATCAGCTCACAATTTTTTTCTAACTCAGCAAATTCAAAGATATTAAGATTTAGGGTCTCCCAATGAGAGGCACAGCTGACTTGATTGACAGGCAGGAACACTGTAGCTGTTGGCTAGGATGCTCAAAGCCCGCCTCTTTACGTCACACTGGCTCGACAGAAGCAATATGGCTGCCACCGCCGATTGGTCTCAAAACAGCTCTTCAGAAACAGATGGGTGACGTCACGGATACTACGTCCATATTTTATATAGTCTATGGATTCTCCTGATCAAATAAACAAGTTAGGAGAGATATAATCCAGTGTGGTCTCTTCCCCACACTCAATCAAGAGTATGTCTAGCTCCACTCATTAGGGTTGGACAATACGCTTGTACCCCAACATAAAGGTGCCAAACAAGTAAGATGCATGAATAGGTTAGTTTGGTACCCTTCCTGACTTTTGAAAGTGGACACTCCAACAATTGTGTACCAAACTGGACCGAACCAAACTGGACCGCTTGGTGGAAATGCACCATTAAGGTCTCAAAGCCCCATTAGAACCTATATTTAAATGCTCATTTTTACAACAGAATTAATGTTCGGAACAAAAAATGCATATTTTTATATTTGTAAGGAGGTTAATTATTTTTCTTTTATATAACTAATCTGTTTTGATAATATTACGGCTAATAGTTTGGTATAAAAAAGGTGCAGCTGATTTGACCCACATATGGGAGCCTTGTAGCTGTGTGCCAGATGGCTTGGCTCTCTTCTCAACTCCACCTTTCTGCTGGTTTCCAGCTTAGTCTTTAGTTAATTGGAGTCAGCATCCTCAAAATGGTAACTGCCATCCTTAGGCTTCATAACCTCTCTACAGTGATCAATGTGTGACATCAGTGAGACTATGTCCTTTTTGTCTTCAGATTCTATCCTCAACTTGGCAGGATAAGCCTTGGCTTCAGCCTACACCTTTTTTAGTCAGCATGTGATTGGCTAAAATATATGTGGATGTGTATGCATGTTTATATGTGTGCATGAATGTACTTGTGTATGTATGCATGTGTATGTGTACGCATGCATGTACATATCGTTATTTGTGTGTATATGCTGGACTCTATATATATTTTCTTAATGAATCCCTCAGTGATTGTTTTGTTTTTGCTTTTTTTTTTTGTAATTTTCACATGGCTCCTATGTTGTGAAAGGGACTTGTTGGTTGTTGATGCAGACCAAAATAAACCTAATCAAACCATAGACTGTACAAAATATGGACGTAGTATCCGTGACGTCACCCATCTGTTTCTGAAGAGCTGTTTTGAGACCAATCGGCGGTGGCAGCCATATTGCTTCTGTCGAGCCAGTGTGACGTAAAGAGGCGGGCTTTGAGCATCCTAGCCAACAGCTACAGTGTTCCTGCCTGTCAATCAAGTCAGCTGTGCCTCTCATTGGGAGACCCGTAATCTTAATATCTTTGAATTTGCTGAGTTAGAAAAAATTCGTCCCCCTCACAGTGAAAGCACATCGAGACATGAGCTATCCAGACTACACTCGTCTTTTGTACCAGGCTGTAAACATGTTTATTTCTGCTGTAAAGATCGTCTTTTTAGTACTCATATTTTTAGACTGGAGGTTGCCGCTTGAATCAAACTTAAGTGTCTCTTAATGATGCATCCTTACACTATACAAAACTCGTGGACACATTTGTGATATTTTCAGCTGTTTAAAGATTGGTTGGACTAAGGTCCTTGAGCCAGAATGTGGTAGAATACTGCATACAGAGATCTCTCAGCATGTAACATAATATGCAAATCACAACATTCTGTACGTCCCAGGTTTTTCCATTCAGCCAACATACATTTTGTAGTTATACAGACTTAATTGAGGGACATGCAAGCTTCATATAGAAGACATTCATATGGTTTTACTTGGGTAAAGTAGCTCCAAACCTGTATTGTTAAAGAACAGAGGATTTAGTTTCATAGTGTTTTTAGGAGATTTAAACACCAAACTTTTTCCCAGGGTCACATTGTTACATGCTTATGGTCTTTTAAAAAAGCTGAATAGGATCTGTTTTATATTTTAAACATTTGATATAAAGACTTTATTTAAACATATATTTTTTCTTGGCAGTTGGCAGAAACAACAGATAGTAAAAACCCATCAAAAGTTAATTCTTTGGGAGATTAAATGTAATAGATACAAATCTAGGTATGTGCTTCTCTATTACTTTATGATGACAACAATCTGGTTACCATGCAGGTGTAAATTCATAAGGGCTGTTATTGCGGCTCCCTGAGTCATGCAGAGGTTGACTTGGGAAATCCCATCTGCGTGAAAGAGCTTAATCAAGTCTATGTGTGATTAACTAGCTCACAATTCAGACAAAGGGGGGAAGACCACATGGAGGTATCTTTTCAAATTTAATTTTAAAAAAGGTCAGTCACGAAATAAATCCTCAAGATGTGGGACATCAGTGATATCAATGGCTTAAGTGAGGGTCAGGGTGAGTGGATGTGGAGGTGTTGAGTGGGAAGAGCCGAGCCAAAAAGAGGCCACCAAACCAAGAGACCAATAAACAAAACTGAATGAGGCCAAAAGGAAGTTTTGGATTTATAGAGGGAAGGGTGCTTTGGAATATTGCAGAAGGGAGTGTTTCTTTTGTCATTGTAAACCAGTGATTTAGAAGAGAAAGCCTCAGACTTTCACCAGATTGCATAAATTCAGTGTCACACTGGGACTCAGGCCCATTAAAACAAAGTATTGCTCTTGTGTTGTGGAAGATCCCTCAGAAACAAGCCTGCAAAACAGTTTTGGGTTGATTCATGGCAAAAGAACCGCAGATTTAGTAATTGAAAGTGACATACTTTTGAAAATGTGTCTTACAGATTGGGTTGCAAAAACATCCAAATGCACACACACAGACATTCAAATGGATAACGCTTGGTTTACTGCAACATTTTCCAACACATGCACCCTGTAATTACTGCCATAAAATGCAGAGCAGCTGTCAGATGACCTCTCTTTTCAGGGATGACAAGCTGAAGACACACTTTGTACACGCCCCACTTAAAGCCTCTACAATAACAAATAGAGACCCAACATCAGCTCATGCACGCTGACGCACATGCTCATCAGGTGCCACAGATAATGAGACTCTGCAGCAGGTGAGCTTGCCTGAGGTGATCTGGGATGGAAAAGATTAGTGAAGGATTGAAAAAGAGGGAATACGGGGAATGCATGAACAAATGGACGTGTATGAAGAGGATTAGCAAAGCAATAAATTGGCAGATGTAAGACTCCTATACGTGAAACAAACACAGCTGAGTTATGAGGCTTGTAGGAAGGTGGTCTTTAGGGGATTCATGAGGAGGAAATAATACTGTCGGGACAAAGTGAATGGAGGGATGATGGATATGGACAGATGTTTGTTGTCATGAAGTAATATAGGAGAAAAAAACAGTAAGGAATGGGTGAATTATTCTACGATGAAAAAGGAAAAATTGATCAATGAAAGTTTGAATGATTACAAAATAAGCTCAGAGAGAAAACAAGGTTCACATGAAGATCAACAGTGTCAACAGCAACTTAAAGTGTCTAAGAGCTTTGATTTACAAGAGTGTTTGTTTGCTCTTAAAGACATTGCTGACAAAGGGAGTCAAGCACCATCCATGACAGCACTTTATGCTCTGGAAATCATTACACTACAGCTGATGCTATCACAGAAATGGAGAAAAAAACGTGAGAATGTTGACTGGTAGACGGTAAGTTAGAAAAGAAGGCAGTGAAAAAAAAAGGCAGGGACAGGAAATACAGTGCTGGGAACTTAAGGTACGTGAAGATGAAGTGAAAGGATAGACTGACGCAGGAACAGATAGACAGGAGGAAGGCGGGGATGGAGAGACATCTGTTTTGTGTCAGCAGCAGGTTAAAGGCTGATGGTGGGGCTTAGATGGAGAAAGAATGAATGAGAGCCAGTACAGAAAGGAAAAAAAGGAGGGACCAAAGAGTGAAAAAGAGTGCAAGGAGAGTGGAAAACATTACAGAGATAGAGGTGCCTAATTGGAAGAGACAGACATTATCATATGCTGCAGAAGCCTCTCTCTCGCTGTATCTCTGCTGTTAGTGTGTGAGCTGTTTCTAGATATTGTTGTATCTCATTAGGGGGACTATTTCTGCGCCATAATGTGTTTTAGAGATGTGTGTCTGTGTGTGTGTGTGTGTGTATGTGTTTGTGCGGGATAGAGAGATTGAAAGAATCAGAGATTAAAACAGACAGATAAGAGAAAGACGACAAAAAGAATATCTACAAAGAGAAGAAGCCGTAATAAAAGATGAAAGAGAAAGCTCTGTGTAGGAGCAATAAAAGGCACTGTGACACAGAGAGAGCTGGTTAGTATCAGGGAGCCATAATAATGCATAGTCTTACAGAGGCAGGAGGCTTGTAGACTTTGAGGCTTTATTGCCCCCAAGAAATGTATTTAAGAGTCATGAAATCAAAAGTATGTTACAGCTTTTCTTTTAAAAATGTGTTTTATTTGAGGATTGGGGTAACCAGTTATACATTAATAAATTTATTAAACCACCTTTTCTCAAAATGGTCAGGCATCCTTATATGCCCTTTACATATCCTACACTTATCCTATAAACCCCTCTTCAAAGTGACTGCATAAGATTTTCGGTAAACACAACTCTACCATTTCCATTTTTCAAACTGAAGTGCGACACTGCAGCTGTGAAAATTAGGTTTCCTGCAAAACAAAAAAGGGCCAAGGGACTCTGGCTAAAGCCCAGACACAGTAATTATGCTCTCCTCCTCTGAGAGACAAGAAAGGAGGTTTTGCTAATGTAATCTCAATTTTATCTTCTTTGGGGGGGACGGTAGACAGAATAAAAAGGGAGAGAAACATAGGGAAGAAAAGAGAAAGGGAAAGAGCATCGACTAGAGGAAACGGAAAGGCAGGGAGGGACAGACTCACAATAAAGGCAGGATGAATATCAGTCACCATCTATGGTGATGTCTTCTTATTCCCTAGTCTCTTCCCCAGCCTACATTTATATTAAAGTCACTGAAGCGGTTCTCCTCTTTGCACAATGACTTACACTGAGAGCATCAGATATACTAAATATACCCTCATCCCCATGTGTCTGTTCTAGCTTAAATGTTACATTGCTTTTACACCATTGGCGCTGAGCTGAAAGTCTCTTCTGTGGTGACTTGCAGAACAGCAGAGACATAAAAATTGCTATATGCAGCTTGTATGATTTCCAGTGTACTCTGCAACTGTAAAGAATGTATAATGCCGAAGAGGCTGAAGTACAAATAGGATTAACTTTGCCAGATAAGAAGGATAAAACCAAATCATTGGAAGCTGCCTCTTGTGAGTCAAATTTGCTGGACGTAAAAATGCAGATTAAGTATATGTGATTATGATGTGCATGCATGTGAATTTGTGTGAGTGCAAAATCACATGAAGAGCAGGATGCTCACATGTATGTCAGTAAATTTACTCGGGTGAATCTGTTTGTTTTGGTTCTGTGAGTGTCTTTAATGTATATTTGAACAAGTGTGTTATGTGTATATTATCTCATGATATATAACCAAACCAAAACAAGCTTCTGTTAGCCGAACATAATGAGATCCTCTACCGATTGTGTTGAAAGGAATTAAATAAAGCCCACAAAAACAGATCCCATAAAAACAGAGCTCCGGGCTCCTCTGTGAAGACGTGACGTATCGATTGACTCAGATGTCCAGAGTTTCCAAGCTTCACAAAAATATACAGTTAAATTTGATTACTAGTTAGCCAGTGGTGGAAGCATCACAGCCGGAATTAAGCCATTGAGACCCAATTTAAATATTTGTGCAGGAAACTATATAATAACAAGCAATGCATTTACAAAATCACATCTGAACAGTATTTCATGTACATTAAGTTTAAGAAGTAGATAATGACTGGGTGGATTATTTCATTTCTATGTTATCAGGCTTCCCTTAGAAGTCTCAAATGACTCTCCATCTGGTCTAAAATGCAGCAGCACATATATTCACAAAAGCTTTTTCCCACATTAGTTATCTGAACTTGAACTCTGCAAAATCCAGATCATATTTTTTTCTAAATTCTAAATGTATTCTTCTCATATAAACAGCTCTTATTGATCAGGCACCTTCATATCTTAAACAGGTAAAAGGGCCCTGGTTCCTCCCTGCAACACTGCACACCTTTTTTTACTAGGTGTCTCCAAGAACAACATGGGAGATAGAGCCTTCAATTATCAGGCCCCTCTCCAGTGGTATCACCTACAGGTTTGGATCTAGGAGGCAGACACGTTCTCTACTCTAAAGGCTTAAGACTTCCTGATTTGATAAAGCTTATAGTTTGGGCTAGCTCAGATTTGTCCCCTTGTCAGGCTACTATAGGCTTAGACTGCTGTAAGACTACACACACCAAGCTCCTGTCTTCTCCTCTCTATATTCTGAATGCATTTGTGTGCCATTAATACTTGTTACTGACTAAATAAATCTTCCTTGGAGATTAATGTTGTTAAAATCCTTATTCTGACCCACAAAGCTTTTAATGGTCAGGCAACTATCTTAAAGAGCTCATGGTGCCCTATTACCCCTTTAGAACACTACGCTTCCAGCATGCAGGCCTGTATCTTGAGTCTCCGAAAGTAGTATGGGAGGGTGAGCCTTCAGTTATCAAACAGAGCTTCTGTCTTTCCCTGTCTCTCTCCACTTTCTGTCTGCCTGTCACTAACTCTAAATCTTCATGTCCCATTAAGGTTTCTAACCATAGATCTTCCTGGGAGTCCTTGAGCTCCTTTGTCTCGTAGGTTCCTCTGGATTGTATCTGCAGATGGCCTGCTGCTGTGGACCTGCCAGACTCCAGCTGCTGCAACTATCAATATCAGTCTCACCATCATTATCATTGTTATAATGCTGATGTTAATTTTCAGAACAGCTTGCCTCCAACTGGTTTGATTGATGTTATTATTCATACCCTTATTATCATCATCATTATTGTAAATGCTAATATTAGACCTGTTGACTTTAACTGCCATAAATACTGAGAGCAGTCAATTATCATTAATTTGCAATTTCTGCAATTAGTAAATGTTCATTTACCACTATTAATTGAACTGTCACAATTAGTCTGTAAGAGCTGTCATCTCTTTCTTTATGCATTCCCCTTCATCACTCTTTCCAAACCCAACATGGTCACAGCAGTGGCTGTTCAACATGAGTCTGGTTCTATTTGAGGCCTCTGCCAGTTTAAAGGAAGTTTTTCTTCTTTCCACTGTAACTTGCTAAATTCTGCAAAGCGTTCAGCTCATGGTGGACTAAGATAGTAAAAAACTGAATCATAAAAAAAGGATGCGATTGAATCTTATTTTACCTTGATGTTCAGTCTTTTCAAAAAAAGACTGACTAAAGAGTAAAGTCTAGACCAGGGGTTCCCAAAGTGTGGGTCGGGACCCCCTGGGGGGTCGCGACACACCAATGGAGGGTCCGGAGATGTCTTCCAGATCATTTTATTTTTTTTAAGTAATCTAAATATAATACTATAATAGTATTGTAAAATTATAGACAGATTGTAGTTACATTTTAAATCAAACCCTGCAAATAAGTACATTTCATTAGTTTTCTGCCTATCTTTGTTGCCAGATGACTCCTAAAGTTAGGGTTAGGGTTAGCTTACAGTTAATTATGTAGGTAAACTAATTTTGAAGTTGAAGTAAATCAAGTATGAAGCAACATTTATCCACTTCGAGTGAAAGTAGGGGTCACAAATATTTGGCACCTATATTTTGGGAGTCGCGGACTGAAAAGTTTGGGAAGCCCTGGTCTAGACATTCTCTTTTTGTCAAACGTCTTAAGATAACATTTGGTGTGAATTGGTTGATAATATTAGCATATCTCTCTCTCTCTCTCTCTCTCTCTCTCTCTCTCTCTCTCACTGTCTCTCTCTCTCTCTCTCTCTCTCTCTCTCTCTCTCTCTCTCTCTCTAACTCCCTCTCTCTCTCTCTCTCTCTCTCTCTCTCAATTCAATTCAATTTTGCTTTATTGGCATGAACAAAGACATGTTATTGCTAAATCACTTAAATTCATACACATACATTATAAATATATTCATAACATATTATATTCATAACATATTATATTCATTACACATATATTAATTGCATATTATATATATTTCATATTTTATACGCATGAATGAACAATTACCCACACAGGATCTCTCTCTCTCTCTCTCTCTCTCTCTCTCTCTCTCTCTGTCAGTCTACCAATGACTCTGGTTCAGCACATTTTTTTCCCACCATCATTGCTTAGTGCTTGCTTCTTGTTGAATTAATGTTGGTTCCAAATGACATTACAAAGAGTATGGCCGAATCTTTATGTAACGTGTCAAGAGATCACTTTTAATACTATCTGATGCTATATAAATAAGAACTGATTGGATGTTGTGACAGCTGCTTGTGTATATTGTGAACTGCATAATGACTGTGTGACCTATAGCCACTAAGTGATCTGCTATACAAGCATCTATACACTGAGAAGTTAGCCCATAGGCCGCATGAGTATAAGCCTCAAAGTCACCTCTGTCCTTCACACAGTGTTAGCTAGATTTTGTTATCTATACCCACACTATGACCCACAGCCAGAAGCTTTTTTTAATGCTATGAGTCTATTTAGTTTTATTTGCACGACTACAGTAATTATGCTTTGATAAGATTAAGCTTTTGGGGTCCATGAATGTCAAAACTAATCATATGAAAATCCATCCTGTGGCTTTTGAGATAATTCATTTTGGACCAGGTGGTGGAACAAAGACTTACTTTGCATTCCTGAGAGCCTTGACTAAAAACTTAAAAAGATAAAAAAAAAATTACCAAACATGTAAAAGCTATATCAGATGGAGCAAAAAATAAAACACCCATTTCTAAATAGTTTGAGTATATTTGTGTGTTTTTGTCTATGAATAACTTTGTTTAAGTGTGCATGTGAGGCAGTGTTATACATCAGTGTGAGCATTTACTCAAGCATACTTGATTATTTGTGTGCATGCAACACTGTGATTATGTGCAAAGAGAGATTAACACATCAACATTTGCAATAGACTGTGAATGTGAACGTCTGTGTGTGTGCAGCCAGCTACAGGGAGTGTAGGCAATGCCTTTAGAGATTTAACAGAGAAGGTTTCTGAGTCAGCAAACCTGGGGGGCTCTGACTCATCTCTCGGCTGGTGGATGCTGTTTGTGTGTGTGAGCGTATGATGTTGATGCATTTGTGTACAACCAGTCTGATTTCATGTGTGAAGAGTCAAAAGTTTATGTCTGACATGTGAATACATGAAAGGGCAGAGGATGGTGTTGATGATTATGGTGTGCAGCAGTCATCAAACACATTCATGAAATGACTGACACATTCAAAAATTATCCAGCAAAGCACAAGACAGCATTTGGCCGGTCGTCTTCCTCAGTAAAAGGTCCTCAGATTTGGAATACCTTACCATCAGAAAAATGAACATTAACTGACTCCAAAGCTTTCAGTACTAAAACCAAACCACGGTTTAAATAAAGGGAAATCTGTGAACACAATCCTACATGTTTTATATGCTCTCTTAAATGTTAGTTTTTACACATGTAAATGGTAAATGGACTTGTACTTATATAGCCCTTTCTGACAACTCAAAGCGCTTTTACCAAGCGGCAACCTCTGGTCTAAAAATATGAGTCCAATGCGGAAGTGCTAAAAACTGCAGTTCATCGAGGATCTGCTTGAAGCTGGCTCCCGAAGTACCGGAAACCACATACACACTAATTCAAAAAAGACGATCTTTACAGCAGAAATAAACATGTTTACAGCCTGGTACAAAAGACGAGTGTAATCTTGATTTACGTCACAATCGCTCGACAGCAGCAATATGGCTCCCTGGCCTCAAAACAGCGCTTCAGAAACAGATGGGTGACTTCACGGATACTACGTCCATATTTTATACAGTCTATGGCTTTTACACCACTCGTAATTTTCACCCATTCACACAAAAATCAATCACTGATGGCAGAGGCTGCTATATATTATATATTAATCAGTGTTAACTAATCACATTCATGCACATTCACACACAGCTGAACAACATGTGACTGCAGGAGCTGGGATCGAAGCACCAACCTTCCAAGTGAGACACATCCAACTCTACCCACTGAGCCACAGCCGTATAGCTACTTAAGTCTGCTTTAACTGTTAGTTTTTATCCATCTATGTGACTGCCAGTCTGTGTCCGCTCTAAATGTCAGCTTTTTGTCCATTACACAGTGTTGTATCATGTTCGTCTCTCTTTCGTCCTTCAAAAAGTAAAGCTGATCCATGTTGCACCCCCTACTAGCCAGGAGTACTTCTGTCTTCTTTTATGACATACATGTTTTGTAGAATTTTCTGTCACATTTGTTCTCAGGATTTGTGTACTTTTGACTTTGCATGGCAAGTTTTTCTTCCTGCGTTCATTTTGGATTGCATATTTTTTATTGTATCTGCACTTGTTCACCGAATTCAGATGATTTTGTACAGTTTTGATATGATATTAACTTTTTAGAATGAAGAAGATTCATCTTACAATAACAAATTGCAAAACTGTCATTATGTGCTACATTTTTTCAACATATCAAGACTAAATAACTTACCTAGCATTAAAAACCTGTAACTTCATCCAATAACATCATACAAATCCTTTTTCATGGTGTGAACTCGGCTCTCTTGAGACAGACATGAATTTAGATAGGAGAGATTAAGAAAAGGGTAGGGGTAGAGCAGGGCAGAGAGATGCGATGGACCCAAAGGAAGAATCGGCTTAAATAAGGATCACTGAACAAACTAACAACTGACTAGAATAACTAACAGAGAACTAACAGAAGAGAGAACGTTAAAGAGGAAGAGGAACCAGAGAGGGGATAAAGAGGTAGAGGGACCCACAAAGACAAAGGAGGGGGAGGAGGAAGAGGAGGAGGATAAGGAATCTTCCCTGAAGCACTGGGCTCATATTTAGACAGACTGACAAACAGAGGAGTCAGCCTGCCAACTCTACTTACCAAACTGATTCAGATTCACTGGCTGCTGCCGAATTCAATATGCTGCTCAGATCAAGCGTTCCTAAACATTTCAAGTTGAGAAAATTCAAAACTTATACTCTTGCCTTAGGACCTACTGTGGCACAGAAGCAGCCCTTTAACCTTGAACTGTGCTTCTCAGCACTAACTCTCATCTCAAACATGTATATGTAGAAATCTGGGCTTTGAAAAAAGACAGCTCAAACCACTAGAATCATAACAGTGTGATTTTATTTGGAACAAGATACTGTGATGCATACACTAATGCATCACTGTAATAATGAGATACCATTACGCCTACAGTAAGACATAGAAAGAATATGATGGATATTCTCTGAGTTATGTTACACCCTTTAGTTGCAACACAAATGAAAAGAGCTCTGTTGTTAAAAATATTCCCCAGGCTGTTTCTGCAATCTGTTGAGACAACTCGACAATACAAGAAATAAAGATCTCCCCTTTCCTCCAGTATGATGGCCCGATGCAAAGACTGTGGATTCTTCTCACATGAAAAGTCAAATAAGAAATAAGAATAAATCAATTATTGCATTTCCAGATTTTTATGATTTTGTCCAAAGTACTAACGTGAGAGGGATTGTGTGCTCAGGCAAAGACAAACCCTTATAACTTTACAACACTTTGAAACTTTAATAAATGATGGTGAAGATAAAATTGACAGAAATTGGGTCGGCACCTAACAATACTCTTTTAAAAGTATTGATGTTTAAAACAATGGTTGTACATTAATTGGTTCTGACCAAGTTTAATAGAGTGAAACAGCACAAAACTATCTTCTCCAGGTGTTCACATATCAACACAGACTCTTATTTCACTTGTTGCAATAGGATGGAAATATACAGCCAGCTGGTGTTGATTCATTACATTCTCTATGACTTTTGCATCTGAAACATTTTCAATCAGACCATCAACTAAAGGCTGGGAAGCAAGCAAGGGAGATAGCAATGAGAGAGCTAGAATGAATGAAGCGAGGAAATAGCATCAGCAACATAGCTGCACAATTGGAAAACACAGATGTAAGAGTGTTTCAAGATGAAACAGATTTCTGGAAATGCAATCCCATGAAAATTTAAAAATGTCATGTGTTTATGGAATTATTTGGGGCTGGATTCTGTCTCCTAACAAAAATCTTGTCATGTTCCACCCTGATGAAGATCATCTGTTCTGAATGAGGATGACAGCTTCACCACCCTTTTGTGTCAAGCTTTTTGTTTCACTTACTCCAAGCTGCTGTCACTTTTAGATAAAAAAGATAAAGAATATTACGTCTACAAAACTCTGCTGTAATGTTTGAAGTCAGTTTCCTTTGATAATACACTTTGTTTTATTGCTTAACAAGTTTGTCTTTTGATTTAGCCTCGTTGGAAGTCTTAGAATGTGAGCAAAGGGAGGTGAAGCCAGGATATATATGACATTGGGAACACTAGCACGAGCCAAGTCTTAAAATCAATGAATCAGTTTTGGCCAAGTTCTGCTCAAAACTAAAACCCATTGACCTTGGAAGGCCTGAAAAGAGTGATTTTCAATGAAGCCTCTTGCTGTTGCAGCTGCTTGTTTGCAGGGAAATTTACACTTTAGCAATAGTGGACCTCTCACCCGTTATTCAGCTGACACCTGTTAACCTTGACCAAGTAATTTCTTTTTATGCCAAACAGAACTTTTCTGAAGAAAGAAACATTATCTTATCAATAATGGAACTTGTTGCACCAAAACAAAACATGCAGGAGACACATTCCAACATGTTGTCAATGTCAGCCTGAAACAGGTGTGAGGTATGACCTACTTATTTTTAATGATGGTAAAAGTATGACCTCACTCCCACCACTCCCTTCTCCTTCTCGCCCCTCCTCATTCTTCTCTCTCTGCATCTCTCCAGTACCATTTTCCCTATATCTCTCTCCCTCTCTCTCTCCTGTGCCGGTATTTCCCCAGCTCTGCCCTCTGTCCCCACCATCTCTTCTCACCTACTTCTTGCTGCCTCACCCTTGCTCATTACCACGTTTTTTGTTTTTTTTTGGTCAAACTGAGTGACTCAGCATTCTTGCTCCACCGTTATCTCCCTCGCTCATTTGTTTCTCACTCTGGCTTTTTCCAAATTAAATTATTTAATTGAATCTTCTTGTTTGTCTTGTTTGAGACCATAATTAAGCATGGCATTGCTCAAGCATGTTCTAGAAAGTTCAGAGTATAAATAAATTATCTTCGAGTACAAGCAATGTTTCCCCACTAAATTAAAAGTGGTCTAATTCAACTTAGCAGTAAGTGTTTGTTGTTGTTGTGATTCAACAGACAAGTTTCAGTGTTAT
This sequence comes from Notolabrus celidotus, assembly GCF_009762535.1. NCBI lineage: Eukaryota > Metazoa > Chordata > Actinopteri > Labriformes > Labridae > Notolabrus > Notolabrus celidotus. Next base: position 18,959,200 of record NC_048281.1, read on the forward strand.
GGCTTTTATTTGGGTGGTCTCGTGGTCTTTGAAAGGTTTTTTCAGGAAGTTGGGTAATGCTTTCTGAATGTTTGATAGAGGGAAGGTTTGGGATCTCAACAGAGTAGAAACAGAAATATACAAAAACGCCAATACCTCTTCACATCACATTATTTGTTTGCCCAAAATCTGCTCAAATTACAAATCACAACCACAGAAGCAATGCTGTTCAGGGTTCATAAAGGAGTAAGCCTTTCTAAAAAAAAAAAGTTTATAAGGCAGTATGTCACGTTAGGTTAGGTACACTACAGTATATTCCAGTATGTTTATGTTACACTTTGCCATGCTAAGCTACACTCTGCTGATTTAAGCTACATTACAGAATTCTACTTTATAAAACAGCTGTGTTAAGTACCTAGTTCTGGTTGGTCATTATATAGCAACAGTCCATAGCTATGCTCTGTTATTTCTTGATAGCACACTGTTTGTCCTGCCTGTTACAACATTAGCGCAGAGCCAGACAGCCAGCTAACACTCAAAATCCCTCCAATAATGGGTCTTTACTGAACAATACTTCATTGAATAGCCACAGTTCAAACTGTGAGTCAAACAGACATTTTGATGTAAGAAACATCTGTATCTAAATCCACATTTGGCTTAAAATCATTGTTTTTTTTTAGCCATGCAGTAAGTGTAATAATGAGTAGTGAGCAGTTTGTTTTAGCAGAATGGAACCCTGACAGGGTGAGCAGGACCATGACTCCCGCTCTCTCCTGCTCACCCTGTCAGGGCTCCTTTCTATGACAACTGTCACGGCAACACAACCCTGGCACGAGCTCGGTCTAGGGCATCCAAGCAGTGGCTGCCCGTGCCATAATAAAGGAAGGAATCAGGTGGCTGTCGAGCAAAAGGCAATGGGGAAAAGGGCGGACCTTACCTGTAGCGACCTCTTTCCAGGACACCATGCACGGCTCCGGGACCAGCTCACGCTGCTTCCTTCTTGTTACTCCTCAGGGTTTCAGATGACAGTTCATTTTAAGGTAACATATATAACACATGACATAAACTCAAAAAAAAAAAAGGGGGAGAACTTCTTAACAATGCCTTTTATGGCTTCCGACAACAGTGTCTCTTTTCTTCTTGCCTCTTCAGCAGGTGTCTGCCTGAGCTAATCAAGACCACAATGTTCCCGTCTCATTAGCCAATTGGTCACGTGACCAGCAATGTCCACCCACCTGTAGCTTGACAGCCATAACCCCCCATGCTCTGGACAGTGTTGCCGTAACACAGCCCACTCACTTTACATCATCCCTGACTTGTGCCACATCCTCTCACATTGCAAACATTGTGAATTAACAAGAGGTCACCGTCATTTCTTATGAAACACTGCAGCTTTGGAGCTAAATCTGTGTATTTTCTATGACACCAAAAGCCCATCCTTTGTCAGCAAACGCTAAATTGAAATACTTGAACATTGTACTCAGTGCTAAATACTGAAACTTGTGTGTTTGTTGAGAAATCTTCTGACTGACATTTCAGCCATTTCTAAAGAGCTCTGAGTGTGTACCTGATTCACAGACAAAGCAGAATTTCTGCAGATGACAGCTACATCTTTCTCTCTCCAAAGTACTGACAGAGTGCTGTGTACATTTGCAGCCAATTCTCTCCCTCAGTCTGTACCTCTCCATACAAACAGGAGGAGACGAATTCTTCATGCTTCTTAGTCTCTTCTCCTCATCCCTCCCTCATCAGAATAAATAACAGTACATTTACTTCAGTCTGAATCCCTCGTGTTTCTTGCATCTTTCCAGGACATCAAAGAACCTTGCATTGGCCTGTATATTCTCACTGGATTCAGCTTTTATTCTCTGTTTCCCCCTTAACTATTTCTTCCCCCTCTGTGACTTTTACCCCTCTCAGGCTCTCACCATTTCTGTCTCCCCTTCCCTTCATCATCCCTTTCTTTTGCAGCACCAGAGGGCCTCTCTCCATCCCAAGCTGTCTCTCCTCATCTCCCTCCTCCCTCCTCACATCAATATCCCTCAATCTCTCCTCCTCTCAGTAAACAGAGTGACCCTTCAGTCTGCTGTCGCTTCTCTGCCTGCAGACTCTCTGCCGTCTCTCTCACACTCCCTCTCCTGTGGGTAAACATGACCCATGCTTCGATCATCTTCTTGTCATTTTGTCATTATTGTGCCCCCTGAACCCTTCTCCATCTCTCTTAATGTTCCTCCTCCTCTCTCGCTTACTCTGTCTCTCCCTCTCTTGTCCCTCTGCTCATCTTACTCTCCTCCTCTCATGTCTCCAGTGATGACAAATACTTCTATCAGTCTCGAGCCATCTCTCAAGAAAGCCGCCTCTCCTTCTTGCTCCTTCAATCTTCTGTGTCATCTCTCTTTCTCTCTCAAGTTGAGATGCCCCTCTCCAAACATCAATCTACTCTCACTGTCCTTTTATTTCCCCCAGATAGAGTGACCCACACATCCACAATACACATCTAAAAAAGAACAGCTACCAAAACTTTGCACCAACAGTCTGTGCTTTTTGAACATCTAATGGCACGAATATGCTGCTGTAACAGCCTCCATTCCTCTGGGAAGGCTTTCCATTTTGGATCCTGGCCGCAAAGATTTTCTCACATTCAGCCCCAGAAGGATTAGAGAGGTTGTGGCTGTGTTGTTGGGCAGAGATTGGAGTTGGGCTCCAATTAATCCCAAAGGTTTTCAATGAGGTAGAATTCTGGGCAGAGGGAAGGCAAGACAACTTTCTGGAAAAAAAAAAAAAAGGATATATTCTTCATTTTCCTCACTGTATGCACAGGGTTATTGTATTTAAGTAGGAGAAAGTTACCTCAAAGGTGGCCTGAAATACTTTCACTACATTTTTGCCTTTTCTTGTACTGTACACCTTCTTATTTGCTGCTGTAACTCCATGAATTTCCCCATTGTGGGATGAATAAAGGAGTATCTTATCTTATCTTATCTTATATTGATGTCGCCCTTCGTCCTCTTATTTTCCAGTTTGCTTTAGTTAATACTAATAACACATTCGCTTTCACAATGTAGATCTTTCCTACAGTGTAAAGATGATGATTATCCGTGCGTTAAATGGTGATAGGCGCAGTAGGATTCCTCATATTACCCACAGAAGAGGCTGGTCAGCTTGTCCCCTTTTTTTAGAAACTGTCCGGTGAACATGGACGGAAGTATCAACCGCTACAGACGGGGTCAAATCTACCACGTAATTCAGCTAAATGTCAGAAACTTCAGCCCAAACATTAAAGTTGGTGAATAAGCGTACACTTCTTTGGCAACGTTTTCAGCTCGTTATTTTGCTGCCAGAAAGCCTTTTTGTTTTTGCTCTAGTCACGGACATGACACAAATATGTCAGCTGTTTGGGTCCACAGGAATTAAAAGAAAATACACCCTAACCAATAAATTTGAAATTTGGACGCAACATTTTTTTTTTCCATGCCATTAAGTTAAGGGAACAACTTTATGAACCAGAGTTTACAGACGAAGAACAAAACTCATCAAGCCTAAGGATAGAGGAGAGAAACTTCTGTGTTAACTGGAGAGCAGAGGGGTCCAAAGAAATGCTACCCAGCAGACCAATCACAGGGCTTGCAGTCTGCATTGTTTTAACGCATAGTTACATTTTTGAGGAGGTTCGATGAGGCTACGTACGTATAGCTTCTGCATAGGCACAAGGATACACTGACCTACATTGAGAGTCCAAGCAGAGATAATAAAAAAACAGGCTTAAGCTGGTTCTCAACAAATGGACAGAGGTGACCGGTATCCCCTGCTGCTAATATACTTTCTATTGACAAGTGCCTCATATAACCCCACTTTTTTAAAAAAAGGTCCCTGTAATGGATGGTGTCTGCAGCTTCTAACTTTCCACTCAAAAAGTACACCCTACACCCTCTTTATGTATATTGAGGGAAACAACTGCATGTCACTATAGCAGTACCCTCAAAGGTAAAGCTGCTGTACCCCATAAAAACAAAATATGCATCCAATCTTACAACTTTAATGCATTCATTTCATATCTTACAAGTTAAAAAAAATCCAAATATATGAGGAAACAAGTGTCAACATCATGTTTCACATAATTCTTTAAAAATATTTGGCTCAACTGACCTTAAGACCTTAGTATTTGAAAAAAAAATGTACATAATACTTTTTTCTGAAGGGCATATATAAGTAAATCTTAAAACATTACAAATGGAACCTTACCATCCAATAATTGATCCTTGAGGGTCTATTAGCAAAGGTTGTATCTGGGGGATCTTTTTTTCCCAACAGTGTACGGTTCAGATTAAGAGTGCCATGTTTTAACATAAACAGCTCTTTAAAAACGTTTGTCAGGTTGAATGGAGGAGGAGTGAGGCACTGACAATGTATCCAGTAGTAAAATAAATGTATTTCTTTAAGAATCACACAATAGGTGTCTTGCCTTATTCACAGCTTATCTGATGGTTTATTACCGAAATACCTTTTTCATATTCTTCATTGCTTCTCATTATGTCGGTCTAACTGAAGTTGACAGTCGGGGGTTGGTTCTTTTTGTGTGGATAAATCATCAAACGATGTGTTTAAAGCCCGCTTTTGTGTCAGCTTGAACAGAGCCTGAAGCAGAAACACCTCTGTTAAAAGAGTGAGCCGGTAACTACCTTTGTGATACGTTATCTTGATTGCAAACTTCAGGCTTTGAACCAGTGTTAAGAAGAAGTTTTTATCTAGCTATGACGCAGGTGGGAATTGATACTGATGTGTCTTTATGACCTATAAGCAAATAAGACCATCAGTGACAAGACTGAATATTTATTATAATAATAATAATAATAATAATAATAATAATAATGATGATGATGATGATGATGATGATGATGATGATGATGATGATGATGATGATGATGATGATGATGATGATGATGATGATGATAATAATAATAATACATTTTATTTATAAAAGCGCTTTAAAAGTTTCTCTAAGACACTTTACAAGAAAATAAATTATACAATAGAAAATCAAAGGAAAACAGTGCAAAAAAGGAAAGCAAAGCAACAAAACAAAAACAAACAAAAATCAATCAATTATAGTTTAAAAGCCTTTCTAAATAGGTGGGTTTTGAGTCCGGATTTGAATTTGGTGAGTGAGGGAGAGAATCTGAGGTGTTGGGGAAGACAGTTCCAGAGGGTGGGGGCAGCGACAGAGAAGGCCCTGTCCCCCCAGGTTCGGTGCTTGGGTTTGGTGAGAGGGGTGAGGAGGTTGGCATTGGTGGAGCGAAGGTTGCGGGAGAGATTGTATGGCTGCAGAAGGTCAGTGAGGTATAATGGAGCTAGGTTATGGAGGGCTTTGTAGGTGATGAGGAGGATCTTGTACTGTATTCGGGAGGTGATGGGAAGCCAATGGAGGTTCTGGAGGACTGGGGTGATGTGGTCTCTTGAGCGGGAGTGAGTGAGGAGGCGTGCAGCTGAGTTTTGAATGTATTGTTATTTGTTGAGGAGGGTATTGGGTGAACCGTAGAGGAAGCTAATGCATAAAACAGCTACCGTGGAGTGTGGCGTCAAGCCAGACTATGTACAGCACCATACATGTCCCATGCCCAAGATACTTAATGTGTGATACAACTGACTGTTAAAAGAAATAAAGATTGATATTTTGTGAAATATGACAAGAAAACAAGAGGTACTGTTTCATCCAAAGGGGGTGCCAAAGCAACACAAGCCAAAATATCCTTACAGCAGCTTTAACGAAAGAAAACATGGATATTATTAATCTGCTTCATGGTACAGCCCAGGTATAGACAATGTTCTTTGGTATATTATTGAGACTCAATGTTAAGCCACATTGAGCAAGTGCAGGGAAGTATCCTTTTATCAGACAGAAACCTCAAGCAGAACCAGACTATTTTGTGAGCAGCCATCTGCCATAACTGATAGAACTAAAACAGTCGGTAGTAAGAGAAGGAGAAAAATGAGTCAGAAATGGCTGAGTGAAGCAAGAAATACTCAAATGTTTTATTCAATTCAAAGTGGCAATAATATAAGCAGAAAAAGTTCTTGTAGCCAATTGCAGAATAATGTAATGTATTGTACTATTGAGTTATAACTTTAATGTGGTAGTTTGCAGAGGTGGGGCTCATTTTATTGGCTTTATACACTACTGGGAAGTCTCAATATCTCCTTGGGGATCAATAGCTTGAGATGTTATCTAAATCTTCAGAATTTTGTATAATGATATTTTGTATGCTTAATCTGAATCTGAAAAGAGCTAAAGCTGTTACATTGAAATAGTGAAAAGTATAGTATCTGTGAGAACTCTATACTTCATCCTTACCTGACTTTTGTTGGTTTCTAAACGTTCTTTTTAAGAGATGAATCTATTCAGTCCACATCACCCAAAGCTTTCCCCCTTCCTTGCCACTATGTCACTTTTAATTCAAACTTTTATCTTTGACCCTCTTGTGGTTTTGATAAACATCTTGGGATTATTTTCTTTCTTTGATCCATACTTCCACCTGTCTCTTTTGATTTTTCTCCCCAATCATTACAGCATGCAACGTATGTTTACCATCGCCTGTTCGTGTCTCTGTCAATCTTTCAATCGCATAACAAAGCTGGTCATAGTCCCCCCCCCCCCCCTCCCCCATCCCACCGCCTCTCTCCCTCTCCTTTCTCTCCACTTCTCTCTCACCTGTAACCGTCCTATGAGCAATAAAAAGTTTCTCTTCAATCTGTCATCAGCCAGTCTGTATCATGTTGGTCACACCTCAAGCACTTCTCCTATTGTTATGCCTCCATCCCTTGCCTCTATTCCCACTATCATTTGTTCCATCAGACATCAGTCCTCCCTCCTTCACTGACCATCGCACCATTTTTCCATTATTCATTCCAGCTCCGTGTCCTATCCCTCTGCTCCTCACAAGGCGAGACCATGTCAGGATGAGTTATGGTCGGAGTATCTGCTGCTAAAGCTGAGCATGCTTTAAACTGGTTTCAGCTGGATTAACTATTAATTATTACGACTTTTTTCAGGTTGGGGACTGAAGTGTGGGTATTACGACCTTTTTTCAGGTTAGGGACGTAAGGAGGGGGTTTACTACTTTTTTAGGTTTGGGACTTAAAGCTGCTGGTAGGAATGGTGTAAAAAACGTTACTTTTTTTCAGCTGGGTTTGGAGAAAAGGTCATAATACCCATCGGTACTCATTGATAAGTGGAGTAATTTGAGACTATTGTGAAATCTCTGCGTTTTCCAATACCTTTGTATCAAGCAATGTTATTATTCCCCTCGTTTCCGTTATGACGGATCAATCATGGCTAATCTCCAATCCTCTGTCCTGATTGGTTAAGGGGTGGCCCCTACTACGTTCTCCGATTGGTTATGAGTCCGGCACTATCATATCAGCACACGCTGATCTGTGTTGGGGGGCTAAGAGGAAATCTGGTTGGGAGGGATAGTGTTGACATTCAAAGTCCCTCTCTCTGTACAGATGTTTACTCTGTGACTACCAACAGCAGCTTTAAGGTGTGTGTGTGTGGGGGGGGGCATTAAGACTTTTTTCAGGTTTGGGACGTAAGGGTGGGTATTACAACTTTTAAAAAAAACTGTTTATTTATTTTTTTTAATAAGATGTGACGTTGGACAAAACTTTTTTCAATCTCCAAAGAATAACGTTTTGAAGTTTTATAAGCTGCCACTCTGTTGGGTTACTTTTTTAAAGTTATAAGACAAATAAAAATAGACAAAGGAATATAAAATTCGCTTTGATACAATTTTTTTGCAGTTGAAGTAGTGGAGACAGAACAGGAATATTAATTATTTCAGTGTGTGTGTGTGTGTGTGTGTGTGTGTTTGCGTGCGTGCGTGCGTGTGTGTGTGTCCTTGTGTGTCCATGCTTGCGTGCGTATGTGCGTGCATGTGTGTGTGTGTGTGTGCGTGCGTGTGTGTATGTGCCTGTATACTCTGGACAAAATGTTCCTTTAAACACAACCTCAAATTGATGCTAATATTCAAGTTCTGTAAAGCTGCAGTGACTTCTTGCTTCTTCTTCTTGTTTAATCAAAATGTGTTCCATATCCTTAAGTGAACTTGTGTCCCTCAGCTGTTAACTGAGTTACCTGAATAATAATATCACATTTTTCAGAGTTTAACAGCATGCGTTCTGAGATTATCTCAAAGGAAGCATCAAATTCTTCTTCTTTTCTTTGCTTTACCACATTTTCAGAGTTAAAGCACTGGGGGCCACATGGATTTGTTTATATCCATCCAAACAATAAGAAGAAATGACAATCATTAGTGTCGAAAAAGGAGTTATGGTTTTCATTTTAAAAACTAAAAGGCCTTAAAGTCTGATGATTGCACCCAGCGAGTCTGAGAGTTCCAACACCCATGGGGTGTTTTTTTGACCTAATTTATGTCAGACTAAACTGAGTTATTTGCCTCAACAAAGGAAGTCTAGGACAATAAAACACAAACCCTGAGACTGTTATGCCTTCATTATAGGTTTTTGTTACCATTAAACAGGATGAGTGAACAGGTCATACATGTAGTTTACAGGAAGCCTGACATACATGGCTACTGACATGACTGTGACAATAGCAGTCAAGACTTATTATAGACTCATACAGGATGTGTGTGTTTGTTTGTGTGCTGTATGTAGGCCGAGGTGTCAGATGTGCTGTTGGGTCTCTCTTTGAAAACCTGTAATTCTCCTAAATTACTCTCACCGCTCTGTCGAGTCCCAGTAACCGGGAGTCATTTAGCATTTTGCTGCAGTTGTTCTTTTCTCGCCCCTGAATCAAAGCGGGCCTCTGCAACAAAAAGCCAGAGAGCTGCTGCTTTCGAGTGTTACACTGGAAAACAGATGAGAGTGCGGGAGCCAAATTCTATCAGTTTAAGAAGCATAAAACCAGCTTGTGTGTGTGTGCGTGTATGTGTGTGTACAATTGTCCCATTAGCCTGGTTCATTTAGCTATCTGTTCTTCATCAAACCCCACCTCACTGAACACTTCCTGTCAGAAAGGAGGGACTTCATAGCAAAAAGTGCACAGGAGAGTGTGTTGCTCAGTGATTCAGATGTGCATGTATGTATTTCTGTGTGTGTGACTGAGTGTAGTAATGACTGAAAGTAATGTTGAGGCTACATTTGTCCATTAGTTTTTGTGGTTGGATAATTTATGCAGTGATAATTGGTTGAACAATTGTGTTTGTTCCAATGTGCTAGTCCAAATTCCCCTCTTCGCTGCCTGAAGCCCTGTCCTCTGAGTGGGGTAAGGTTGACCATATGGCACACAACATGACACATACTTAAAACACATACTGCAAAGCACACACTTACACAAACACGCATTAGTTGTGGTACAATGAAAGTCCCTCGCAGGTCTCAGGGATCAGGAGAAGATTTATATTTAGATATAGGAGCAGGCATGCAGAGATTGAGAAAGGCTTAGAGAGTCAGTTAGAGTGTGTGTGTATAAGTGTGTAGTACAAGTTCACTAGCAGAGACAACATTTTATCCCCTCCAGCCTATAGCTCACACGGTAACAATTTGGCCCAGATCTGCTGCAAACATGGGCACATATAATCTCACAAAGTAATACAGTGCATATACGTGCAAAACACTTATGATAAAAAAAGCATACAGCAACACGAGAAAATACACCCCGTACTCTGCACTGTGCCTGCTTTACACATAACAACATACACTGCATGCACACACACAGATCCCGTTGGCGGTAAGAGCTGCATAAACACTTCCTACCTGTTTTCTAAAAGCCTCATTCATTGACAAACCTGACACAAGCTCACTCTCTGATTCCATCACACACACACTATTTTCCATGCTTCCTACACTGAAAAAACTCAAAATCTTACCAACTGAAATTGTCTCATTTTTAGTCAAAATGTCTTATCCCACTTGTTTTAAGATGGATTTACTTAAAAAGTAACATTTGAGCAAGATAGAGGGACTTGTTTTAAGACAGTGCATCTAAATATCTTGTTAAGTGAAAACAATCTTGAAATGATCTTGTTTTGAGTTGTAATTTAGAAGGAACAAGGTTTATTTTACATTTCATACATTTTTCAAGCAGAGATCTTATTTGTAGAAGATGGATAATCTTGATTTAAGACAAACACTTTACTTGATTTAAGTAAATTTATTTTATTGGAGAATCTATCAGAAAACAGATCCATTGATAAAAGAAAGAAAGAAAGAAAGAAAGAAAGAAAGAAAGAAAGAAAGAAAGAAAGAAAGAAAGAAAGAAAGAAAGAAAGAAAGAAAGAAAGAAAGAAAGAAAGAAAGAAAGAAAGAAAGAAAGAAAGAAAGAAAGAAAAGTTGATTTTTTTTAAGGGTGGGTTACAGTTTTCAGACACTGTTTCTTCTAAATTAGATAAAAATATACATCCTCAAACTACATGCACACAATGAAACACCTACTTTTGAGCATAGCTGGATTATCCTAAAAAACAACATGACTGAATATTAGTATATCAAGCTAACTATGAGAAGACATTATATCTCAAAATGCTCAAATTAAACTTTGTAATCCTATTTCAAGTAGAAGATGGTCTTAAACCTAGAGAAGTGCCGCTATAATACAACTCAAATTAAGGTGAATATATCTCAAATGAAGAAGTTGACATGAAATGTATTAGTGCAAAAACATTTTTTGGAGTGAAAAAATACTAATTGTTAGCATTCCTGGCTTATTCTGAGACACTAAGCTTTAAGATACTGCTAAAATATTGCTTAAATAAGTTTTCCCGGCTAATTTTAAGATCACAGTTTTCTAAATATTACTTCTTATTTTACGAAATCTTACCAAGCTAATTTCATGCTCTACTGGCAGATTGTGTTGCTTATTTCAAGGTAAAAGTTCCTTGCAATACATTTCTTTTCTTGTTTTTGGAGGGGCATTTTTTCCAGTGTAATGTAATGGAGTTGTAATGGTGTAAATTTGCTTTGCCACAGTAATATATTGTAGTGAGTGAGACCACCAAGTTTAAAAAGATAGATTGAGAAACAGATTAAGAGTGGTTAATGGAGCAGTATTGATCTTCTTTTTAGAAGTGTCGACATTAAAGTTAGACCAATTGTGAAAATGTTCTGTATAAATCTTGCATATGTTAAATCTCTCTGCTTCCCCCTCCATGCATACACTTTTTGACATAGTGGTGTTTTATTTTCATTCAGTCCCCTGGTTTTCTGGCTGTGGGCATTTCAACCCATTGCACTAAAATGCGTTTTGAGAAAATAATAAAAGGCGTAAGAGGGCAAAGAGTGCATGCCGCGTCGGGCACAGAGTGAAGATTTTAATGGTATGTGATAGCTTTACCACCTAGGTCAGTTGTGAGTTAAACAAAACCTTAGCGTAGCAGAGCTGTAATATGGCCACGGACTGGCCACAAACACTTTGCCCTCATTTTCACGTGTATAAATAGATTTTCTATTTCTTTCCTTCCCACACTTCCACAGCTAACAAAGAAGCTATTGTGTTTAAAGTCTCCAATTATCTTATAAATCTTCACAGTGGCTCCAAATACAGACAAACTGTGTGCTCTTGAGGAAAGGAATGTTGTGTAATGTTTACTATTTGAGTGTGTTCAGTATTGACTGAAAGCAAAACACAATTCTTATTATTCATGCTGTCTTAGCAGCCTATACTAATGTCAATTGATGGTATTTCTTCCATCAAAAATGTGTTCTGGGAAACTTAAAGGAAGCCACTTAAAGTACACATGTGTTTAGATAGCAGAATATTAAAGCTAAAGTTCAAACATTTGGGAAATTCATTTATGCTCTCTTCTTTTGTTGAGTTAGATGAGGTCTGGGGCACCAGTTTGGTTTTAGCGGGTTGAGGTGTGCACCCCATAGAGGCTACAGTCCTCGTTGCAGCAGCCTCTGGTTCAACTCCAGGGCCTTGACCCTTTGTTGCATGTCTCTCCCTGCTCTCTGTTCTCCACATTTCCTGTCTCTCTTAAGCTTTCCTATCTAATAAAGGCAAAAAGGCCACCCCAAAATAAAAAACACAAAAAAGACTTAGTCAAGATCTGTATATTCCGTTCTCAGCTCAACCTGAGAGAATAGCCTAATCAAAGTGAAATCTGCGAAACAGATATTTTGGTTCTCTCTAGAGCCCAATGTGCTGCACCTTGATTTTGGAATCTATAAACACAGACAATTTGTGCTCCTAGGGGTAATTTCCCTCCATTTCTACAGTAACAACAGTTTTTCCATTCTATTCAAAGCACTTCTGCACACATCTCCAGTCATAGTGTAGGTTGCCAGGTATAGTTAGCCTTCCACATGTATGTTATAGGTGCCTGCATAGGCCCTGCTGGGTCACACCTGGCAATCACAATGTCACAACTTGAGGTAGTCCAACAGCAAGTCAATTTATGGAGTCAGTGAGGAAAACAGCCAGAGGCTGTTACATGAAAGATAAAACCACTAGGAATTTCCTCTGTTTGTGTATGTGTATGTGTATGTGTAAGTGTATGTGCATGTGCATGTGCATGTGCATGTGTATGTGTATGTGTATGAATACAACAATTATACTGTGTATTAATGTGTTTGAGATTTTAAGGTGTAAGAAGAAGTTCTTTAAACTTTGAAGTAAGCCAGGCTAGCTGTTCCAACCTGTTCTTGGCTGTTAAGGGCCTGTATCCCCTGATGGCATTTTTTGGGGGAACTTTTGCCCAGATTGGACAGCTGAAGAGAGACAGGTAATATGTGGAGCAGATAGAGAGGGAAGACATCAAATGACTATGACCAGCAGTCAAACTAGCAACTGCTGCAACAAGGACCATAGCCTCTGTAGTACATGATTAAACTGCTAAGCCAGTGGTGCCCCAAGCGGCAACCTCCGGTTTAAAAATATGAGTCCAATGCAGAGGTGCTAAAAAACTGCAGTTCATCCAGGACCCGCTTGAGGCTGGCTCCGGAAGTACCGGAAACCACATACACACCAATTCAAAAAACACAATCTTTACAGCAGAAATAAACATGTTTACAGCCTGGTACAAAAGACGAGTGTAGTCTGGATAGCTCATTTCTCGATCGGCACACACTGTGAGGGGAGGTTAATTTTTTTCTAACGTGGCAATTTTGAAGATATTGAGATTACTAGTCTTCCAATGAGAACACAGGCACAGCTGACTGCAGGAACACTAGCTGTTGGCTAGGAGGCTCAGAGCCCGCCTCTTTACATCACAATCGCTCGACAGTAGCAATATGGCTTCTGCAGACGATTGGCCTCAAACAGTTCTTCAGAAACAGATGGCTGACGTCACGGATCCTACGTCCATATTTTATACAGTCTATGTGGTGCCCCCCACTGATGGCATTTGTGTTGGCACTGCCCATGACCTCCATTTCAGAGTGATTCCCACCAGCTTTTACTGTTGTTAGGTTACAAAACCGTAAAGTTTGTTATAAAATGCTCTGCATGCTTCATACTTGCTTTGATTGCATGAAATTTTAAGGAAAAGGTAAAACCAATCTTATCAAATCATGTTAAAGCATTAGCAGCAGCTCCAGGCTTGGAAATTTTACCCTCAAAAAACAAGGGCGGTTAGTTTTTTCTCCATGCGGACCTCCGCCGTTGTATTCGAGAAAGTTGATATTAGAAGTTCTGCCTCTTCTTGATTTTGACTGGTCAGTGATGGAGATGTAATACAGCTTGGTCTATTTTCCAAAAGTGTATTTTTTTTTTTCAAATACATGGGCTGTGAGTGCAGCAACAAAACACAAATAACGACTAACTGCATCAGTTTTATATAGAAAATAGACACTACTAGCAAAAAGAAAATGCTGCCTTTAGTGGACACAGCAGGCCTTCAAGCTTTTCTGAGAAACCTTCAGTTAGTGTTGGTTTTGGTAACCCATGTGGACAAATCACTTTAGCAAGTACAAGTGATTTGACAATCAATCTTGTCTCTTTGTTGATCTTGTTCTGTACATGTATAAGTAATGTTTTCCACTATTCTAGATGTACAAATGTACAATCTAAAGTTGATTAGGGTTAAAAATGCATGGACAGTCTCTGATGTCAAAACTGTACAAAGTGAGCTCTGTTTGCAGGATCTGTATTTGACATTTAAGTGGTCCATATCAGGAGGTTTCTTGATTCAATCTTGAAGCGTTGAAAACAATCATTTTCAAGGCCAGCCTTTGTCTGTGAATTGAAATGACAGTGAATAATAATTGCCAAGTCTGTTTTGGCAAGAGAGAATTTCAACAGCAAAGATAGTCTGCCACAGCTGAATGACAAAGTTAATTAAAATAAAGCACATTCATTGCTCTGTAACAACCTCTTTTCCTGGCTTTTTCCAAAATACAGACACAAAACCACAACCCCACAATCAGAAAACAATGTAACAACAGGCCCTTAGAGTCAAGTGTTTGTGAAACATCCCTCATACAGAGGTGGTATTTCCAGTGTGTTTAAGCTGCCAGGCTATATTCTTATCTCTTCAAGCTGTGTGTGTGTCATGTGCGTCACACAAAGGGTTATAAAAATGCTTTATGGCGCCTCCTGAAACACTGACCTTTACAGAAAAGCAGTGATGTGTTCCAAACAACATGATATATTGTGCATGTGAGAGAATGAACACTGTGTGTGCACATGGTTGCATGTGCAAGTGGCATGATGTATGGTCAGCGACGTTCTATCCCACCAGCCATCATTAACTTTGATGCTGAGCCAAATGTCGTTCTGTATGGTCGACTGCATGATTTACTGTAACAGATATGTAATGGAGGATTTGCTACTGTAATGAACTTGCTGTGTGTTTGATGTATGGGTCTCTAATGGTGAGAGAAAAGTAAATAATACGGCCATGATAGCAGAAATTACATACATAATGGTGATGATGAAGATGATGATGATCAGGAAAATTCCCCTCCTCTTTTTAAAATCTAAATTTCAAGACAGGTATGAGAAGGAAAAAGAGAGAAAATGGGGAAAGGAGGAGAAGCAGTTCCAGGAGATGGAGGAGAGAGCCGGGAAGGAAGGAAGGAAGTAAGGGGACCAATTACAGGCTGCCGCTGAAGCAAACTTTGATGTTTTGACAGGCAGCCACTGCTGGAGGGAGAGCGCATGAGTGTTGATGATGATGATAATCAATGATGATGACACTGATGATGGAAGAGTCTTTAGAGTCTTTTATTATTAAAGATCTGTAAGGCATTGTGGTCAAACTAGGACACCCTGCTTGACAACATCCACCCTGCCTTAGTGTCCTTAAGCTGCATCTTGTTATTACTGGAGGACAATGACGGGAAGAAATGTATTTTTCTAAGATTACCGAGCATTATATTGTCATTTTTAACAATGTGAGTGTAGAGGAAATGAAGGAAAGAGGGTTGAAATAAAGGGATTAGGGAAGACATTTGGATTTATTATGAAAAAGGGATGTCTATTCTCTAAGAAATTGCTTACAAGGCACCATGTTATGCTATTATTGCAAAATGAAGCGCCATAAGCTTTAAATGTACAGTCATGTCTTTGTGTACCTGAAACTTTCTCTTTATTCATTTTTGCCCTCCTATCTTTCTCTCTCTCATACAAATAAACGTCAGAGTTCACTATCATCCAAACACAGTGTGACTCTGCCCTCTAATGGCACGCAGTCTGAAGTGCCTTGCTGATGGATTTTATTTGAATAATTGGTTATATCTAACAGAGTTTAAGGAATGACTTCCTTAACAGAACAAAAAAGATTCTTAAGTACAGTAAGCTCTCTTTCACCCTTAATGTGAGGAGTGCATTAAATCACAAAAGTATTTTTAAGGATTAAGGTTGAAATAACAGTAAGTACAACACTAAGTCTAAGTTATGTGTTTAAAAAAGAACAACACAGTTCAATTTTATTTCATAAAAATTGTATTTTGTCATTTAGGAAATGCTTTGACTTTGCATCTTGGTCCAAGGTATTTCACTTAACAAAATATCAACACGTAAACACTGGAATTTATCTTCATGAAGGTACAGAATCATCCTCTTTTGGCTCTGCAGTAACTTCTTTTTTTCAGTGTAATGATGCAAAGTGCATTGTTTCATCTTTTCTTCTTCTTCTTTTTCAGCTCCAAAACTATTTCTATTAGTTAAAGGCACTGTGAGGAACTTTCATGTTGTGTTGTTTATGGTGACACCTTTGGACAGATACTGTCTGTTTTCGAAATGGCCTGCTACATACTACCTACTAATGTAGTAGGCACCTACTGCCCACTATATACTGCGTTTGAATTTAGTATGTAGTATGACTGTTGCAGCACGCTGAGCCAGATGTCACTGAATTTCCAGTTTTGGAATGCGGAAGTAAACAACGGCCAAGCTGATAGAGAAACTGCTTCTTTAGCATCCACTTATTATTTAAAAAGTTAAGAAGTGATTTATATTGAATTAATCATTTTCACAGCACATAAAAACTGAGTTCCCCTGTCAAAAAAAGAAGAGAAAAGAAAAAGCAGAATGAGCGCTGTGCATTGTGGGAAACATTACGCGAGGCAGACTGGTCCGATGCATACTGTGAAATTTTCCCAAATCACTAGACATCCGGGTAGTTTTGGCATACTGCTGAATTTGCTCTTGTTTACATACTGCTTACTACATACTGAATTTTGGCCAAATCAGTACGTACTGCTAGTATAGTAGGCGGTTTCGAAAACAGATACTGTGATTATTTTCCAGGATGAAGACTGCATTTCCCATGAGCACCATCACCCAATGTTGTAAAGATGTGGCTGTTGCAAAAGCATGCATTTGTTGTGGAGGCAAAAGATAGAATTTGGATCTTGTATTTTACATTACTTTTTAATAATGGTAATGTTTTGAGTTTTAAAAATCATATTTTTTTTATACAACAAAAAAGCTTAAACTCTGATTTAGTACTGTTAGCTTACAAAAGGTGACCAGATGTATCTGTTTAATCTTACCTGTCAGCTTCTGTTGAATGATGTGTGCTACAGTGTCCCAATAGATGCTGAATAAGTAAACATTAGCACCTCTAACTTTTTGTCCTCAAAGATTAGTGAAGCCTTCAATTGCCAGCACAAATATTAAAACATGCTCATAGCCATTTTGCCCTTTTATATTGCAAAGCCCAGGTTGTGGTGTTTCTCCATCCCTAAAAATACATCACTAGAAACATACATGTTTTTACTCTTCCAGCTCCATTATCAGCCATCTCTACAAAACATTATGTAGAAAGAAATTAAAGACAAATTATTCCTCCCTCTTGCTACCTCCCTTCTCACTGCAAACGTTCATCAGTGGAAGTCTAGACAAAAACACTTCTTGGTGAGTGTTCACTCTGCTCTATTTTTCCAAATCAAAGCTAAATTTCAGCATTAAGAAATAACCTGATAATACTATGTTGGTCATGATGAGGCATCAGTATGAAATAAAAACTATTTGGAAATCAGAAATTTCTCACAGTGTCTTTAAAGGTGACAAAAAAAAAATGTAAAAAAGTTTTTTTTGACTTCTGTTTTTAGTAAAGCAAAGGCTACAGGCTAAACTTAAGTAAAGGTTTTTTGTTTTACTTCATCTTTAACTGCAGTAATAAATCATTTTACTGTGCAAATTAACTTCATTTAGATGTAATACAAATTGGACAAACAACTTGTTGAAAATGCCTTTAAACAGGGCAGCAGATTAAGTCTGCAGCCTGAACCTTGGCCATGTCAAGTTTTTTTAATGTTCAAAGCTCTTGAAAGCACCCCTAACCACAAAAAGGACAGTAGTATATTATTTATGAAAATGTGATAACCCTGCTGTCGATTCCAGAGCAGCTTCATCAAGTCTGGGGTGGGTTTTTTTTTTCAAACTTTTTAAGACAGTCTGGCAGCTTTTTCCATTAAATATTTGTCGTGTCCTCTTTGCAGCCACAGAATGGAAAAGTCCCACAGCAGGGCTGCAGCCAGGGTCTCCACAGAATCTTGTCCCACGTCATCTGGCTTTGAACACTGGGAGCGTCTGTGCTGGACTTCACAGACGCCTCATCAGACTCCTGAGTTTGTGGGAAGGTGTTTCTATGTTTCTCTACAGCTTTAGAAGTCTGCTCGAGGATTTCAGCATATCTCAGCTCTGTATCGGGGGTCAGTGGGCGGGACTCAGAGGGGTCGTGAAAAAGGTCATAGAGCAGAGGTGGATTGTGGTGCGTCACATATTCTCCATGACATAGACAGACCTTAGTTTTGTAGCATCCACCGGCTCCAGGAGGAGAGAAGTTGGGGGTGAAAAAGTGCACCTTATAGATGGAGTCACCTGGATAGAAAATATCAGGGTATGTTATTAACATCTAATACTGCCACAGGTTAAAGGTTGGTTAATCTTTTTCAGATTGTCTGCAGGTTTAACAGCATTTTTTTTTCTTTTCTGAGTTACAGCACTGAGAGGAACATGTTAATTTCTAAATGGTCCTATTTTTTTTACAAAACCAAGAACTGGACTTCACAAACTGATTAAAAAGAAAGCCCTTAAAAGTCATGATGTCCTAGTATAGCTGCTGTAAATACGGCTCTATTTATATACAGAGCAGGACATAGACTTGTTTTCTTTTTCACAAAAAGAAACACAAAAACCCTAGAATCTGTTTCTGGATTCAACTTACAGGTACAATTCAACAAGAACTGAAAGAAAAAAGAAAATTGAAAATAGAAAAAACTTGAATCCAAACAAAAGCCTCCCTAATAAGGTTATTTTGTTTATATCCACATGTTTAGAATTCATACACACTTTCAGCCCAACAACCCTACTTGTTAATATTTTTCAGTCACATTACATCTCCATAGACTTGGATGTAAAATTAAGCTGATGAAAGCTCAGTTACTTCAATCACAGCACTGTCACAGGATGTCACAAGTCAGTTCAACTGCAAGTGCTATTATTTTTAAGTGTGTAGCACTTAGAAGCCGAAGCAGCACAGGTTCAAAAGTAGTGAAACATGCCCAAAGAAGAAGGGACAATGAGTGCTGAAGCTTGAAGCACATAGACGTTCACTATCGTCTGTTGCATCACTCACTACAAGCTCCACCTTGAAGCAAAATCAGCTAAATGAACTGTACGTCAAAAGCTCACAGGCACAGATTTGAATGGTAAAGCAGCAGCACACAAAGCCTGACATCATCATCATGCACTATGCCAAGTGTGTGCAGGAAAGGTGCAGAGCATGGACTCAGGAACACAACAAACTGAATCCCTGAAGTGATGGAACAGTTTCCTATCTGGCACTTACAGCTGAACCTTGGTTTGCTAGGTTCAAGGAGAACTGTACCTACTGGAATACTAGGAGCTGTTTTTCAGGAATTGAAGGGTCCCCTTAAAGTAAAGTCAATACAGGCATGGCTCGAAGACTCTAGTGTGGAGGCACTGGAACAGCCCGTTTACAGATTTGAGCTCTTATAAAGCCTTGAGGAGAAATAAGAACATAGCTTGCTGGGCCTTCTCATTCAGCATCAGTGCCTGATCTTACAACTGCTCAATATTTCAACATTAACATATTAATATAACATTATAGTCATTATGGCTTTAGAAACATGTTTTTTTTGGGGGGGGGAGGTTGGGTAGTGCACTATAGGCCCCTGTGGCACAGCCTAAGCTTTTGTCCTTAATGGCATTTTTTACCCTTACATTACTTTTACTTTCACACTTTAAGTAATTTTGAAACCAGTACTTTTATACTTTTACTTGAGTAAAACGTTTGAGTTGATACTTGAACTTTTACAGAAGTCTTTTTAAACCCTAGTATCTATACTTCTACTTGAGTAATGAATGTGAATACTTGTGACACCTCTGGTTAAGTGGTAACTGACTTTGTGACATAAAGTGTGCATGTCCTGTGAAATATGCAGTTTCCAGTCTGGTGTTTTGCCCTCAGTACTGTAACACCATGTCATAAACAGGAATCACCACAGAGTGTTCAATCCTGGTAACAATCAATCCTTAAACTGAACTGCAGCCTACATTCAACTCGTGGGTCTCAATCTGACTTACTACTATCTTGTCAGAAATGTGCCGTAAACATTTTACATGCTGCTATTTTTCATAACCTGTATAAGGTGGGGGTTCCGAACAAACAACAAAATCTTATTGATTTATTCTCTTCAATAACGCTAAAAAATATTTGTCAACTCACTTCCAGGCGGGTGCCACCGCACTGCATTGAGGTAGATCCCACAGTAGTGGAACATGAACTCGTGCTCTGATCGCTCTACCTTCCCCTCCAACAACGGCATGAGGTTATGGCCGTCTAACAGTCTGGGAGAAATGCACAAGTCAGTGACGAAAGAGCAGAAACGTTGGGTAAAAATGCTCTAAATTCAGGGATAAAAGCAACGCTAACAACAACCCTAGACAAAAAGAGACACTAGATAATGGTATTTTACTTTGTGATAAACTACCTCTCACACTGTAACCATCACATAAACACTACTGTATAAAGAAAAGTAATTATCTGAGACAAAGCAGAATACAAGCGTATTATGCCAGGATGAAAAATTTGTAGATAAGTTGTCTACGTTACCCACAATGCTCTCTTAATTGGCTGAATTTGTTTCCTGTATAAAATGAAGAGTTATCATCTGGCTACAAAGCACTTTGATTATTGTGCTCAAGTTTAGAGTTATTTTATAGCACTTTCTCCCCTGCTTTACTGACTCTAATTGGGTCTATTATTGAGTTTTACATTTACAGAAATGCTTCAACCGACGAATAAAACTCTGCCAAGAGCACACAGAATACAAACACGATCAAACACACGAGCTAGTGTTTACCTGTCAGGTTGTGTGTCCTTAGCCAAATATTTCAGTGTTGGATACAGGTCCATGAGGCTGGTGGGTTCAGCCACCACTCTCCCAGCTGGCAGTCTGCCAGGCCAGCGGAAAATACCAGGCACTCTGATCCCGCCCTCCCAGCCTCCCATAGCTTTCCCACCTACAGGTCAGATTTTACAGGACACAAATACCTCTGTTATTGCAGCAAATGCATAAACACAAATATCAGTCATGTACATTTCTGATAGTGGTCGTTTAACCAACAGACTCTACTTCACTTTAACTACAGTCATTAAACGCTGCTGAGAATATTCAACCCAGAGCTGATTTATTCTAAAAACACTTTAGGTAAATTTAAAACATCAAACTGCTGTTACTTATGCCATATCAAGGGTGTATGTGTGCGGTTTTGAAAACTGACCCCACAGAACAAGCCTTTGTCTACTATGATTTCATCAAAAGTTCCAATTAATGAAATGTCACTTAAAAAAGAAACACTGTGAGACGAAGCATACCTTTATAAATTCCGTTCCAGCCTCCTTTCTGGCCAACCTTTGAATCAGCATCCTCGAGGTGTCCACCGTGGTCAGACGTAAAGTACATCAGAGTGTTGTTGGCTAGGCCGAGAGAGTCCACAGTCTCTACCATTTTACCTGAAAGATATATATAATATCTATGCTATTCCTTAATCGCATGCACATAGCACACAGCTTACTGCAGGGCTATTGAGACCATGCCCCCTACAAGCACTGTGCATTCCTCCATCACATGCACAGATGATTTCTAGAATCCTGCAGAGGCTAGGTTTGAGAAGCTTGAGGGAAGATGCTTTTTTATTTGCATGTTGAATGGGACTTTGTTGTTGGATGGAGAGCGGCTCTTTTCATTGAACATTTTGAATGGGACTTTGTTGGGTTTGCATTGTTGTTGATTTTTGAATGGGTTGGGTCGGGGGATGAGTAATATTTAACTCAACATTCATGTTTTTGTTCTTCAATGAAATAACTGATTGTTCAATAAAATATTTAACACTTGATAAAGTTTTTCTTACAAATAAATCTGTTTTAATTGTATTATTTTGGATGGATGTCTGCTTTTAACAAAACAAATATTTATGCTTGGATATGATACCTTTCCATCAAATTACCAGTTAATTCCTATTAATTCCCATAAATTCCAATTTGGAATATTTCCAAAATTCCCCATCTTAACTTCCCATGGAAGTTTACCGGAAAATTTCCATCCCTTTGCAACCCTATTTATGACTGATATCAGTTTTCTAATGTCTGATGCCGATAATGGGAGGGCAGGTGGACTGATGTTATGCCGATATCATTATTTTTATTTTTTATTTTTTTGCCATTGATAAAATACAACAGTTTATCGTTAATAATGACTGATATTTAAACCAGAAGCAAAACTTAACTGCATTAACTCTACACATCATAACAGAATCTATTTATTTCAACACTAGCCAGTGACTGTTTTGGAGTTGATGTGTTATCATTTACGGGGACATTAATAATGTTCGACAGCACTGGCGAGGTTGCCTGCAGTGTCTGCAGACATTTTTATACATTTTTCAAAATAGGACTTGTGAGCACAGGTATCAGCTGATGCCAGTTATTTCCTATTGCCAGTGGACAAACGCTACAATTCAGACTTTGACGTAATACAAATACTTTACTTCTCATCAACATCCACTCAATTTAACTTTGGGATGTTTGCCCTTCTTTCAACTGTTGCAATGATCGTCAAACCAGTTTATCTCCCTAAAAATGGAGGCCAGTATTTAATGTTTGAAAAAGTATGACGATATACCCACCGATGATCCAGTCCATCTCCTCTAGGTTGTCACCATAGCGGCCATGGTGGCTTTTGCCAGCAAAAGCAGGGGTTTTAAAGAGCGGCACGTGGATGTGAACCAATGAGAAGAAGAGGAGGAATGGACGATCCACATTTCTAAAGAGGAGAGGAAAATTATAATAACAATAGTTACAAAAAAAGTAAGAAACACCAAGAATGTCATTTTGGCTAATCATTAATGTTTTATTTGTCAAGTATGAAAATCACGGATAGGCTGGGCGGAAAAATGCTTTATTTTAAATATCAGCTGATTCTTAATTTATTCCATAAACCTCCACTCCAAAAAACAAAGAGCCCCATCTTTAACCGCATATTGTCTTTTTATGCATAAAGATATCGCTGAGATTAAAAGTTTGTGATAAATGAATCCCATATATGCTGTCCTATTGCAGTTATTATTGGCACACATCAAGAGTATTAATCTGTATCTTACTTGAAATGTTTATATCTTATGTAGTATAAAATAAACTAACTTTGGAATGAGTGGTTCAGGCAGTGAGAGCCAAAGGTCATATTTTTTTATACTAATCGTTTTATGCAATTTACTGACAGAAGGGGGAAAAAGAGCAAACTGAGCATTTTTCAGGAACTGGCTGTTGTTTAACCAAAACAGTTCAGAGAAAATTTTATTTTCAAACACTATTCAGGAGACATCAGCTGCTTTCATGTGATTAAAAAAAAGTACAACACAGAACAATTACAGTTTCACACTCTCTGGCTCAGTGTGTTCCTAAACTGTTATCAAACGACAGATGTGCGTGAATTATAAAACTACAAACATTAAGCTACCCAGAGGGAGGTATTGTGGTTGTTCTA
This sequence comes from Notolabrus celidotus, assembly GCF_009762535.1. Lineage (NCBI taxonomy): Eukaryota > Metazoa > Chordata > Actinopteri > Labriformes > Labridae > Notolabrus > Notolabrus celidotus. The sequence continues at coordinate 18,982,654 of NC_048281.1, forward strand.
TTTTGCTTCTCTGGATAAATAGTTTTTATAATAAGAAAAAAGTAATTGCAATTATGCTGAATCCTCCCTACCTCTTTATAAAATTTTGTGCTTCTCCCAGCAGCCTCTGGGGCACCGTCTCCACCGTCATCGGCTGCTCAATCACCTCTTGGTTCCTCATGAGGATGCAGTTCCAGGTTGACAGGAATTTAAGAGGGATAAACCACACAGCAGTTGCTAGGATACTGAGGAAAAACAGTGCTACCAGGAGACCCAGGTTGATATCGAAGAGACCAGATACACGGACACACACCTGAATAGAGATAACACAAGCACACACTGAGGGGGTTTGAAAAGAACAGTAATGAATCCGCCATCTTACAGTACACAGCTACTATGAAAGGAAGGAATGGGAACAAATGTGCTTGTTACACAACATACAATCAAACACCTTTCTACCATTAACAAAAACCTTAAAGCTACAGCTGATTAATTAATATCTACAACAATGTTTCATGTAACATCTAATATTTTTATGCCTATAACTTTAGGATCTATTTCAAGGCTGTTGTACTATGTACAATAATTAAATAAATTCTGATGCAATTCCATAAATTTGCCACTAGATGGCATCATAAACCATTACCATAGAGCTTGTTCATTTTATGAAACAAGAAACACATTGTATATTTTTTTCAGACAAACCGTTCTCTATTTAAATTTAGATCTGAACATGGTTTTATGGTCTCCTCTCTTCCTGCTGGGCACTGTAACGTTATTTAGGTCTCTATGGTACCCATTAGTTCTTCCTTTTCTGGAAACTTATTTTGTAAGGAAATTAATATTATGAAACAATTAAATAAGACAAAATCAGCTTTATTTTCTTCCTACTGTCCTAGAAAGCTAAAAGTTAGAAGTGTTTTAAGGGGGTAAAGTGTGTACTCCAGACGAATTAAAAGACCAGGGTAAAGTGAACCAATCTTCCTGAGGGCACAGTAAAAAATAATCCTCAGCAAACTCCTGTATTTTGGGGATTCCAGATGTAGCCAGCACCTCACAAGCGCTTTTTACAAGCAGAAATCCAAAATGCCAAATATGTACAGCCTGAAAATCAACATTTTCTGGGAGTTATGCATCAAATTACCAGGGCAGCTGAGTGTTAAGTATGGTTTTTAGTGCCTTGTAAAACTCTATCCAAAAAGGGTCTTATCACTCCCAAATTATATTCTAGTGGCTGGCTTCCTGAAGTCCACACGGACTCCAACATGTGGCTTCCCTCGGCAAAATGTCCTTCTGCTACGGTGTAATGAAGAAACAAATGAAACACTTCCACCCAAATTCACGGCATATGTGAGAGCTTCTATTGAAGTTACACACATCCAGCTAGCCTTCATTTCATTCTAACTTTTTCATTCAGTTGTATGTGTTCAGGCGTTTTAGTTTGCTCTACCTGTTGCACAGTTGGTTTCCATTCATCCCTCCATCATAGAATTCTTTCTGTATTTCAGTTTCGACATTTCTCTGCTAGCCCTAAAACAGGTTTCTGGCTGACATGATTGTGAGTTTCACAATCACAGCTTCTGTTCCCAATCTGTTTTTTTTTTCTAGCCTGTGGCTCATGTCAAAGTGATTACGCATTAGTTATTCTGCTTTGGGGTGAACGGCACAGCCATTCTTTGTTTTCCAGTTTCTTCATTTTTGACTGGCAACTACAGAGGATCTATCAGTTTTGTTGGTTTTGATATTGTATAACAGCTCAAGTAGCCTTTTTCATTTTAACTGCCTTTATGTTTCTTGTTCAGGCACGCTGTGGTTCATTATATCACCCTTACCAGTGTAAAAAGTCCAGCTCCGAGCAACATGGTCAATTTTTGGAGCGTGTGCTGGAGGTCTGCCAGGATGTCACTCCCCTCTCCTGGCACGCAGTCATTAAAGAGGGTGAAGGGCAGCCCGTAGTAGAAGCTGAAGCCATGCTGGTTGGGATGGTGGCAGTGGTCTCCTCTGTGCTCACAGTTCACACCTAGATGCCACTTACCTGCAGAGACAGAGAGAAAAATACATGAGAAAGACAGGAATAAGAATTCAAGTTGGACTTTCAGCAAGAAATTGTTTCATTTCAACAAAATGGAAAGCCATATGGTTTACTGCCATGCTTGTTCAGTGTAAAATAATGACGCATTTCTAGGTATCTCTATATGTGTAAATATTTGAAGAAAACACTCCCTATTCTGCACACTCACACCTAGCTGTGTGTAAATAATCACATGGTTCTCTGTGCAGCTAACCCAGCCTTAAGCCCTACATGAAAGGGATTATAAACTACTGTACTGTAGTCTCTGTTGCTGTCTTTTCTCTGAAAGTAGAGATTTAACAATGAGGGCCTCTGAATAAACGATCACATGAGAATGGCCTCTTGTAGTTTATGAAATTCTAGAAGTTTTCCTGAACTGTGCCCCTGAAATTTTCCAACGTTGCTTTTTCATACATCTCCCTCACAACATGTCAAACAACAGGTGTGATGGTTGAAGGGGTAGGAGATGAGTCTCAGAAGGCAACCTGTGACATTAAGGGCACACAGTTGAAGCAAGAGTATAATGTCTTAAACATGATATTGGAGGAAGCAACACAGACCCACGCTATTATGACTTTTTTTGTATTTACTGTATATTAATGCTATGTGTAAACTGGTACTGTCGACACTGCGTTTTGAAAATGATTTTCTTTCCTCAACCTTTATGTATTTATTAACCCTGTTACATGTTGCTCTTTCAGCGTGATACAAACTTCTTCATTTCCCCTAACCGACTTGAGGTGAATTTCTCAAATACTTGCTGCATTCTCACATCAGGTCATCCCCACCACACATGTGATTTTACTTGGGGGCTGACAGGAAAGAAGTCATGGTGAAAATGTCAGCTGTTTCTGTTTGCAAGTACAGCCTACGCTGCACCCTTGCTTCAAGCACCAAAGTTGACCGTGTTAAGTCAGCTACCCAGGGGCAGCGGCTATAGTTCTGGGAGACTTAAATCAGTGTCACCTTGGAGATCTTGCTGCCTAGTTTTGTGGACATAGTGGAGTGTTTTGTATTAAGTATATTAAAGATGCTGTATGTGTAAGTGTCTGCCATCCACACTAAATCCTGATCACAATGTTGTGCACATGATTCCAGTGTATAGGACAAAAATGAAGAGAACTAAACCTGACAAGAAAGTGATAAATACATGGACAATTGAAAGTAAAGAGAAACTGAAAGCTTGATTTGATTGGACAAATTGGGAAATGTTTTATGAAGGTTTATCAGACAAAATGACAACCATGTCAATATTTGTGTGGAGCTGGCTATTCCTAGGAAGGAAAACAAAATGTATCCAATTGATAAATCATATGTGGCTTGTGACATAAGAAAAGCCATAAACATAAGGAGAGATGCTTTAAAAAATAGAGTCTATAGAACTCAAACATATAGAATTGAAAATGAGATGGGGAGAATTGGCGCACAGAAAGTTTTTGGAAGATGAATTTAAAAACAAAAACACAGAAAAAGTGTGAAATACCAAGAAAGTTATAACAGGCATGTCAACCCTGACTACGTCAGTTCTGACAGACAACAAATTACAATTCACCAATGATCTGAGCTCTTTCTTTGCACCACAAAAAAATTATATCAATCTATGAAATACTCAAAATGATCATACCTGCAACTTCAGACAGAATTATCATAACTGTTGAAGATGTAGGAAAATATATCAGTGTACACACATGAAGAAAACTTTGCAACTGAACTGGCTCCAGTATGGTAACTGACTTCAGTGGACATGCATATTGTGCCTAGAAAACTTTAATGGACCATAAAGACTTTAGACTAATAGCTCTTGCCTCAGTGGAACATAAATCTCTAGAGAGAATCCTGCTCAATTATCTTGTCAGAAAAGCAACGAAAGAAACAAGATGATCCCGACTAATTTGCCTATAAGCAGGGATGTGGGACAGAAGATTCTGTTGCCACTCTGGTTCATGTCATCGCTAAACATTTAGACAAGCCAAACACATGCAAGAGCTCTGCTTCTAGTTTTCACATCAGCATTCAACACAAGAGAAGCATTTTTAGTATCCAAAAAGACTCCAGTCGTCCTGGTGAATAAAAGCTCTCTCACAACTAATGTTAGGGCTCCACAGGGTTTTGTGAGTCCAGCTGTGCTTCTCACTAAGTTTATTTGGATGACTGTTGTCTGGGTACACCACATCAGTACGTTATAAAGTATCCTGATGATACAGCTCTGATATCTCTGCTGAATAATACAGACGACCCGGGGCTGCATCAGCATCTGGTGAACAAAGTGGTCAAATGGAGTTATGAAAATTCTCTGGAGATTATTACAAAAAAAAACAGAGGAAATTATATTCTGTTTACCATCTGATTCTCATAAAGCTCCTATTGCTATTCATAATGAGAAAATCAAACAGGTGTCCTCTTACAAATATTTGGGTGTATTGATTGACAGTTTGTTGTCCTGGAAAGATCACATTGATTTTGTCTGAACGAAGACAAGACAGAGGATTTATTTCCTTCGCCAACTGGGGCCTTTTGTGGCGAGAAGATTGATTCCTGATTTATTTTTTTACCTCTGTGACTCTGAGTGTCCTACAGTGCTGTACAGAAAACATGTTCAAAAATTGTCATTTCAGAGACTCTGGGAATCAGCCTTCCAATAAAAACATACTGAGGCCAGCTAATAACATCATCTCTAACCCTAACCATCCACTGAGCAGTGCTGCTGTAAAGCAAGACCAAGCGGCAACCTCCGGTCTAAAAATATGAGTCCAATGTGGAAGTGCTAAAAACTGCAGTTCATCGAGGATCTGCTTGAGGCTGGCTCCAGAAGTATCAGAAACCACATACACACTAATTCAAAGAAAGCTGATATTTACAGCAGAAATAAACATGTTTACAGCCTGGTACAAAAGACGAGTGTAGTCTGGGTAGCTCATTTCTCGATCGGCACACACTGTAAGGGGGGTGAATTTTTTTCTAATGCTGCAATTTCAAAGACATTGAGATTACAAGTCTTCCAATGAGAGGCACAGCTGACTTGATTGGCAGGCGGGAACACTGTAGCTGTTGGCTAGGAGGCTCAAAGCCCGCCTCTTTATGTCACAATCGCTCGACAGCAGCAATATGGCTGCCGCCGCCGACTGTTACAATGTTACAATGTTACAATGTCATTTAGCAGACGCTTTTATCCAAAGCGACGTACATACGAGAACAAGAACAACACAAGCAAAGATCTAGACAAGAGGAAACAAGATCAGTAAGAGTAACAAAGTGCTTCATGTCAATTTGGGTGCAGGTACTGCCAAGCAGTGTAAAGGCAATGCACAAAAATAAGTAAGGAATTTTTTTTGGCTTCAAAACAGGTCTTAAGAAACAGATGGGTGACGTCACGAATACTACGTCAATAACGTCGACTACAATAATTCATATCATTATCATCATCATCAAAGTTTCAGTACGTTTCAGTAAGTTTTTAGGAGTTTGTGCATGTGTGAATACAGCTTTTATCTCACCCACTAGACCGGTGGTGTATCCTTGTTGCTGCAGCCTCTTAGCAAAGGTGTTCTCGGTTGGTGGCAGCCCCCCTGAACCTCCGAGGAACAGCAGCACCTGCACACGGCCTGTACTTCCCAGTCCTACACAACACACACACACACAAACATGTAGCATATATCAGTTACTAATACTGTGTTAATAATAGCTTTACAAACATAACATGAATACTACTGCTTGTCATTTAAGTTGAAGAGTGTCTGCTATACCTGAGCGGGGTGCATAGCGCCCTGTCATGAAAGCAGCTCGGCTCGGGGTGCACAGAGGAGCCGCTGCAATGTGCTGAGTGAGCTTTACCCCTTCAGACGCTAGTTTGTCTACGTTAGGAGTCCTACCAGGAAAGGAAAGGTGGGAATAAGTACAAAATATACTGTCAATTTAGAAAACTTCTCATCAGAAAAGGGAGAGATTACAAGCAGGTAATGGACGAGGAGAAGAGGTATGGAAAAACAGGGACTGAGAAGTGCATATATTCACACTCACCTGATGGTGTCATTACCATAGCATCCTATATCACCGATACCCAGATCATCCACCATCATTAGAACAATATTGGGTTTCCTCTCCACCTCTTCCCCTGTGACAGCACTCCCTGCAGCCAGGAGGAGGGGGAGGAGGAGATGTGCAAACAGGGAAGACCTAAAGGAAAGGATAAATGTTTGCAGTTAGATTTAACACTAAGTAAACTTCATTTTGTAATAATAATTTGACAGTTTAATTCATTTCTAGAAATGTAATTGCCAACAAATTTAAAAATTGATAAAATCTTTTTTCTGTTTCTCACAAAATATTTGATTATCTTTTGTTCCAGCTCCCAGAACTGGATTCAAGTGCTATTTTCCCTAAATCTTATGAGATATGATCAGTTCTGATGTTTCCTAATTACTTTTCTGACATTTTACAAAGATTAATTGAAAGCGTACTCATTGAAGACTCAATAACAAAAATGAAAACAGAGTTTTCCTTATAAATGCGGTTTGAAGTACACTAATTTATCCCTTTAGCCTTTTTTTCAACATTTCCTCCAGTTTTACAGTTCCTCTTCACATAGACATAAAATAATGTGTCCAACTATTTCCTATGTGCTTCACTCGGTTGTTTAACAGTATGGCACATTACCAAGTACTGTAAAAGTGTCTAAATAAACATAGAGCTAATCAGCACTATAGGAAGACCAATAAGCCTTAACTGTCCCACATTACAGTATGGACTTTTGCCTCTTGCAGCAGGAATTATTGATTTTCCTGAGAACTCTCTACTATGTTGTGCTAACAGTCCTGTGCAGGCTGTTCGATGTTTCCTTATATGTTTGTTACAAAGAAAGAATGAACGACAAAAAAGAGTTTGTATTAGTTGAAGGAAAGGTGCACAGAGGGAACACTGTCGCCACCATATCCAAGAACGCATTGTTTTCTTTACTTCCTCGTTCTTTGTTTATTAAGCGTGGTTTACGGTACAGCAGTCTATATGATTGTATGTGCAACTTCAAAAAGATAAACACATACCTAACATTTCGGACTCACCTCATACCGGTACAATGCAGCAATTCATGCAACGTCACACACTTTGTACTCTTCTGCAGATTATGTTCCCTCCTTCCTGAAACGGTCTCTGAGCGCACAAACAAATTTACCTTAATGGTTGGTATAAATGTGCACCAAGAAAGATATGCGAATTTCAATGAATACACTGCTTTTCTAATTGAGGATGAATATGCATGGAAAAGAAGAATGTTTCTTAAAAGTTTTAACATTGTGCAGGAGAGATTGGAAGCATGACAAATATTTAGGAATAATTATTAAATATACATATCAATAATCTTAAAAGTAAAAAATAATCAGTAAAGCAATGATTTAAAATAGATGATAATCTTCAATTAACAGAGATATATCTGCTGACAATTATACAAGCATTGTACTTAAGTCCATTAAAAATGGTAAATCAGATTTTTAATTAACAGGAATTTGAATATCATTGTATTTATGAAGGTAGACTGAATCAAAGAGATATGACCCCCTTTTTCGGTGATCAGGGATTTAAAAAAGACAATATCGTAATGAGTTAGGTGTATAAAGTCCTACTTATATACACATACCTGCAAATCTGGTGTAAAATATCAGATTCAGAATCAGACTCAGCTTTATTAGCCATTTGTAGTGGTGGACAAAGTACACATCTTCCTTATTTATGTCGAAGTATAGATACTTCATGTCAAATATTACTCCAATACAAGTGAAAGTTGCTCTGTCAAACTGTTACTTGAGTTAAAGTCCTGAAGTACTTGCTTTTAAAAATACTTAAGTATATAGGAGTACATTCTGTTACATTATATTTATTTAGAAACCATTACTTGAAATCTCTAAAAACTATACCATGGATAAAAACAGACACTTAGTTACTCCAAGCACAGACAACTTAGTTTGAAATGTTCATCTGGAATGAAACAAATGTTACGTAGCTCAACACGCTTTCTCAGGTTAGACTGTGAATGTTTGTATGTTTGGGCAGAGTGGAAAACAAGGTGAACATTTCACACAATACGTATCATTCTTCATTTCAAAAACCTCTAACATGGGCTGAAGATATGACCATGGGTGCTCAGGTGGAGAATTATAGTTATCATTACCACCTCTAAATTAACTACCTGATCTGAGTGAAATCTGCTCTGTGTTTGCTCCACATTCAACCGTGGAGACGCACGATATACAGGTACGACTAAACCACTGAGACAAACAGAACTACACAAACACATTTTACTGTCTTAGGGATCAGATTTCAGAAAAGAGAAGGAAATTCATGAACTGACTTCAAAGTAAAAGTAGTGAGTAACTAGAGCGTTGATAGAAATGTAGTGGAGTGAAAAGTACAATAATTATCTTCTGAATGTAGTAAAAGTAATAAGTTCACCCCAAAAATAATACTCAAGTAAAGTACAGATACTCAAAAAATGTACTTAAGTACAGTACTCAAGTAAATTGACTTTGTTACTGTCCACCACTGGACACGTGTTTGCACATACAAGGAATATGACTCCAGTAAACTTTGCTCTCTATGTACAAACATTTAACATAAAAATATTGACTAGTATGTACAAGCCTTCATTACACATTATATATAGGTATGGCAAATGTTGATCAGCAGTCTTATAATTCATCAGCTTTACATGAACTGTTAACAACTGATGGTCCCAGAAAGGCCATAACCTGGTATTGGAGGACACCAGAAGGCAGCCTGCAACTTTAAAGGCTGTTAAATCAAAAACACTGATAACTATGGTTACTATATACGGAGGAATCCCACAATAACTCTATTACTCTCTGACAATAAGCTAAATGAAGGTAATATATATTCCAAACTTCAGCCAACTTGAAATTGTACAACGATCAGCCATACTTACAGACTACTGTATTAAAAAGGGGTTTCATTAAATGTTCCAGCATCAAATCCAAACAGTATTTTCCAGGAGTGGAAGGAAAAAGTTAATTTCTGCTAGTACTCTGCCAAAGCACAGTTTGGATGGGTTTATACCTCACCCGTGTTCTTTTTAAGCAGATTACTTTATCTCCACATCATTTAGAAGATAAATTAATTCCCTAATTTCATCTCACTGTTTTTTCTAATGGGTGCAGGGTCACGAGTCTGTGAATTATAAGCAGTTCAGCCAAAGTTTTTTTTTTGTCTTATTGAGTCAATTGAATCACTTTAGAGATCTGAAGAGTCCAAACCATCAAAGACAAAATAACTTGTAAAATAGAACAAAAATATTGTATGTTTAATTGAACAACCCTGAAATCCTAAACTGTGATTGGTTATTTACTTTGTCAGATTCAACTATATAGTTTGTGTTGCAACAGGCTGCTAGTAGCTTTCTTTGTAGTGTTATATGGCACATTTGAGTTTGTCAGTACTTCATATTGAGTATGAAGTACTGACACCACCACCACCACCACCACCAGAGATGCATGAAGAGATGGGAGGGAGGGGAGGAAGGAGGAAAAAAAGGAGAAAACACGAGGCATCCTTTCCTCTGGAGTGTCACATGAAGCAACATCTGTTTGTGATGACAGCATCAGCTGATCACTGCTTGATCGACTTTCAATCAGCCTCAGCAGCTGTTTTTGTCTGCCTACATGTGCACTGTATTCATTTTAATACAATCCACACTGTAACAGTTCTATTTTCCTCTGTATCCTGTTATCTCTTTAACCAACACCTGCACACGAAGATAAATCTGCAGTCTGTTAAGAACCAAGAGTAAAATGCATATCTGACAGGCAGACTCTTTCGGAGTTTCATTCTATTTGGAATCAAATTAAACAGGGGAAATACTGATCATGAAGAGAACATCTTTCTATCGTCATCTTTCCTAATGATATTTGACTCTATGACAAGTTATTTTTGTAAGCTGGTGAATAAGAAAGCTTATCAGATAACAAGCTCAAAGGTGATACAAAGGTTTGTTGATTTTATGAAAGTTATACTTAAATCAAACATTTTTAATTCCATCGATCACACACTTTGGTTGAGAAAACAACATGTTTAATGTCTGTTGACTGTTTCTGGGAAGGCTGCTCTTGTGTGTCCTGGCTTATCGCTCCTTTGGTTCCCCTCCTCTCCTCTTGATCCTCTCCCCTCTTGAGAGCTCTTGAAGGCTGGGCTCCTCAGCATGGTTATTTCGTAACTATTCTAGTTTGGCCAAGGACTGAGGAGATTTCATTTAAGAGCTTTGAGATCCAGCTATGTTCTTCTTAAGTCCTTGAAGACTCAAAATCTTGATCTATAAAAAATAAAATAAAATACTTCATTGTATGATACTTGAATGTAAGTAGTTTAAGTAGATAGTTTTAATATAGATATATTTCAAGTAGCAAAGAGGGATCAAATCTTGCCAAAATTGAGTGAACTATCAAATAATGTCAAACCCGCAGCCATAAATCTTGGGTGTGATTTTTTATTGGAATTTGTGTTTTGAGCCACATGTGAAAAAAGTTGTCCAGTCATGTTTTTATCAGCTCAGAAATATATCTAAATCCAAGTCCTTATCATCAGCAAAAGATCTCCAGAAACTTATTCATGCCTTCATATCCTCCCTTCTCGATTATTGTAACTCCTTGTACACATGTCTTAGTCAAAAATCAATCCACCGTCTTCAAACAGTTCAAAATGCAGCAGCTCGTCTTTTAACAGGAACTAAAAAATGTGCCCACAACACCCCCATTTTAGCTCATCTACACTGGCTGCCTGTTGATTTTAGGATTGATTTCAGGATTGTTTTATTGACTTTTAAAGCCCAACATGAACTTCCCCCTCTATATATCTCTAAACTTTTATCCCCCTACAAACCTGGATGCAGTCTGAGATCCTCTGGCAGTGCTCTGTTAGCTGTTCAAAGGACCCGACTGAAAACCAAAGGGGACAGGGCGTTTTCAGTCAGGGCTCCTACACTCTGGAACAGCCTGCCACAGGAGATCAGACTTGCAGAATCAGTCCCTTGTTTTATGTCATTACTCAAGACACATTTTTACAGGAAAGATTTTATTGTGTGATTTTATTTAATTTTAGCTCTGATTTTAAGGGTCTGTTTAATAAGTTTGTAGGGTTTTTAAGCTTTTATTTCATTTTATTTTGTATTGCTTCATTTTGCTTTGCACTTCTTCTTGTTTTATTGCCCACTGTAAAGCACTTTGGTACTTGTATTGAAAAGTTCTATACAAATAGAGTATTATTATTATTATTATTATTATTATTATTATTATTATTATTATTATTATTATTATTATTATTATTATTATAATGAATTATAATAATATTTATTATTATTTTTATTTATTATTATTATTACTGTTGTTGTTGTTGTTATTATTATTATTATTATTATTATTGTTATTGTTATTGTTATTATATTATCAGTGATAAAAGGTCAAATAAATGCCACTCACATGTGCGTGTAGCTTACAAACTTCACATCCTCCCTGCATAAATCAGTGTCTCAGTTGGGCCACCCCAGTGACACGCCCCTGATCATGTGACCCCTGTTGATTTTGGCTTTCCAAACATTCCTACAGTATTGAAGTACTAGGTTGTCATAGAAGCCCCTGTGACCTGCTACAACATAATAAACATGTGCAATAATTTGAGTTAATCAATAACCTGGCCCTATGGAACCTTTCCTTATTACCACACCTCTAACTTGTGATGCAGTTTTATGATTCTCTGGAAAGTAAGAACTTTTATCTGAAATGAACTGATAGCACCTTTGATCTATGGTACTTTATGGTTGTCTTTCTCCAGCAGACATTAACACAGCTGAGTTTTATTATCTCAACCATTAAAAACAATTTAGTCTGACTGAATTGGAACTCTATCATGGAGTCCATATCAAAGTCTTCCTCACCGCCATCTGCGCCGCGGTTTAATTAAGTTGTTTATAGTGAGTCTGAGTGTGATGACTTGTGGGTATGAAATGAATATGTAGGGATAAAATGTGTGAACAGGTTCTCACATTTTACCTCTAAGAGCCTCAGGTGTATCTATGTCTGTCACCATAAATCATTGACCAAGCTGAGACTGTGTGTGAGTTCTCTTCTATAAATACCTGACATATCAAGCATCTCAGGTCATGTCTTATAAAGCCTGTTTCTGTTTTTAGTAGAGAAGGAGACAGCTGCACAAACATCCCATGCAGGTGTATTTCTATGAATGGAAACTATTACAAATGAGTTATGTGTTTTTATGTCATATAAAAAAATAAATCAGTCACACATTTTTCAACGTGTTAGATAAGGTTATTTCATGGCTGGTATCATAAACATACTCTCACACAAACACAAGACGAAGATACGTGGCATGAAGAAAACGAAAGACCAACTCCCACGAAAACTGTTTAATTGACTCCTCAAACATTATTTACACAATTCCAGGAGAACAACACAAGTGCCAGATGACAAAAAATGAAGGAGACACACAAAAACACAGAACATTTAAATAAAAAGGAAGAATCACTAGTCTAAATCAAACATGAGTTGTCTAAATATGTTTAATGAATCAAGATGTATACAGGATAGGAAAGTGCTCTCCCGTAGAGATTCAAATCACCTGCTTGTTTCAATGCTTATTTCCTTTGTTGACACGGTTCTTTGTTTTCCCTTCTATCGTAAGGCAGAACTGGTTTGGCGCAGTTATTAATGCCATATCATTTTCTGAAATGCACACTTCAGAACCCAGAAAGTCTTCAATTTCCTTGTTTTACATTCTGGTTTGGATGCTACGCTCCAACTATTTGTGTTCACAAGGAATCTGACTTTCTGGGGCCACAATGCACAAAACAAAAGTAGTCCTTATTCCATTATTCGAAGATGTATTGTTTCAGTTTGCTTTACATCAAATCAGTCCCAGTTAGATTTCTGAATGTGCACTGCAGGACAGCAGAGTGCTTTTATTTTGAAGGATTGTGTGTTTTAAAGGCAGCATTGGCTCTATCGAGAAAGCTTGTACTTATATTTAACGGGTATCTTGTGCAGTAGAACTCTATACCATTGTAGTAAGAGAATTAGTACACACTTTCCACTTGGTCCCGATGTGTTGAGAGAAACTCAGTCTATCACAGGTAACAGGATAAGAAGGCAGCGCTTTGATCCGGCAACCAGCCCACAGTCTATACAGTAGAATTAGTCGATATGTGACATCACAGACTATTAATAAATCTCAGCTTGTGGCTAGGCTGTTAGCAACAGTCTCTGTCCTGTATTGCAGCTATATGGCGCTTTACAAGTAACACACTTTACATGAGCTGCAGCACGATGCAAAACTCTATGACCCTATTTGAAACTTTAAAGGGAGCAGAGCAAGTACAAAACTGCAAGGCAACAAAAAGACATTCAGAAGTTTGTATTTTGTGCTACAGCTGCAGAAAACAACAACAAAAAAATGTTGACTATTTTTTTTCAAAATGCAGTAGCGCTGCTTCTGAGGCATTTCACAATAATATTCACAAAATACCACAGCAAACAAGTTGACTCAAGACTATCTGTGACAGCTCTGAGGCACCACTGCTAAATGTAAAATTGCCATAAAAAATCCCAGAATGGAGATATGACTGATAGAAAAAACACTAAGACAGCAACTGGCTTGCTCAAATTAAGAGACACTCAATGAGGAAAGTTTTTAGCTTTGAAATAATGGAGTTTGGAATGCATTATTGGTCAATATAAAAGTACTAAGAATAAAACAGCACACTGGCCCACTGTGAACACATATACAGCAGCTGTCACATTCATGTAACAGTTTCACATACATGAGCAGTTCAAGGTGAGGCTTTTTCAACCACCAACATGATTATTTATGAGTGGATTAAAATCATACATTCCTCAAATTTCTCACTGTTATATTTTTTTAATTACATTCATCTACTATTTTGCCTGTTTTCACTTTCATTGTCCCAGCTCTCTTTGTGTCTGTCGATTGTTCAAGCCAGGCTGTGTCAGTGAAAGGCACTAGAGAGGAGAAAGTACTGCATCACAACTAGACTGACACACACTACATCAGAACATTGTCTATTACATTATTACATTATCTCATTTTGAGCCTGTCCTTGTCAGGTAGACATTCAAAACAGCTGGACTACACTTCAACTCAACTCAGTGAATTTCACCTAGTCTTTAAATCTCTGTATTTCTTCTGGGGAGAAATGTGTGTATTTGGGGATTGTGATCAGGTTAAAATGACCTGTCTGAGTTTGTTTGAACAGGATTTTTGTTTTGAGTTATTGCAGATTTCACAGATCTCCATTGAATGCACTGAACTGACAGAGAAGTGTTGGTCTCCACACAGGTTTTAAAATACGCCCCTTCACCAATTAAGGACACACACAAGAATACACACACAGTGACATCAGTGGCCCACAAAAACACATTGGACCTTGTAACTGCATCCCCACAATCCTCTGATTATAACCCACTACTATTTTTCCAAGAATGCAGGGGAGACAGTGGTAGTTATTGAAGCCCCCTGTTTTCCATTTACCCTGTGCTGTAGACGATTACAATGAAAATGAAAAAAATGTGTTTGACATGTTTCACTGAAGTGTCCAGGAGGTTTTTCAAATCAAATGGGTGGCTCATACAATGGCAGAGTATGCAGAAAAAATAAAGAAGTCGTTTTAAGAATTCATTACAAAGTATCCGTCACTGGTTTCTATTCACACTGAATTACTAGAAATCTATAGTAGCCATATGAATGAAATAAAAAAGATAGATTCATAATTTAGCCATCTCATGGTCATACTTATTTTGAGATTTAATCTCTTTAATGTCTCCTATTTAAAAAAAACAACTGAATTTGGTTTAAAGTAGAAAGTTTGACCGATTATTTGATAAATTCCTATGTCGTCACAATAATTAAATCCCTTAGGTTCACATATTTATTCTGTCTTTTATTACTTTTCCCCTACTTTTTTTCAAACACACAAAAAAGAACTCACATATGCTTGTTCTCACGCACACTCATTCAGACACACATGCATACACATCAAAAACAGACAGAAACTCACACACATTCGCACACACACACACACACACACACACACACACACACACACACACACACACACACACACACACACACACACACACACACACACACAAACACACAGCCCTACTGTGGGGCCTCACAGTAATTTAGCTCCACACACAATAGAGCTGAACAGTGAGATTGCCACTCTGCTTGCCGTTGGTTGTTCCAGGCGGTCATGTGATCATTGCTGGTCTAGGAGGAGTTCAGCAGGTTGCTAAGTACTACAGAGAGGAGAATAAACACAATGTAAAGGTCATGACACTGCACAGTACTGAATGTGCTCGATTTTTTGTTTTAAAAATGCGCTTAGTGTGTTTCTGCGCCTTACCCTGGGGATCTGACTGAGCCTCGGCGGTATCAGCTTTGCGTGCAGCTTCTGGATCTGCTTCTGATCAAAGACATTGACACGATCACACACATGCAAAGGAAAGAGAGGAAAAATGAAGGGACATGTCAGTTTGGATTTCATGAGCATTTAATTAGCAGAGCATAAATTAAAAGTGTGACATCATTAGGTATGACAGTGATAGCACCCTGGGGGATTTTCTGTTATTGCTAATACTTCTCAGCTCTAATTGCTCATTATCACCACCAAGGAAAGGTGTGAGATTTCTGTCTGGTTTTAAAACTCAAAAGTGCTTGTTTCTGAGCTGTCAAGCCTCTCTATTCACCATCAAGCGAGCAGTGTTAAGCTGTCAAGCTCATTTTAATACCTTTAACTCATTCATATTCATGAATACTGACATGGCTGCCTTAGACATTTGCAGGAAAAAAAAAGATAAAATCACTTCTAAAAGAAACATTTAAACACATTTTACTTATTATAAAGAATACTAGGTGTTAATACAAATATTTGCTATAGTTGAATCTGACTTTTGTCCTACATTGCTAAAGCTGAGTGGCCTTTATTGATGTTGACTGTAAATGAAAAAGTTGCTGAATTGGTAGTATTGGTATACAGGCTGTGTGTTTGAGGTGGCTGTAATTGACAACAAAGCTGGACTGAGTTTGCTTTGTCATAAAGTAAGACTGCTGACCTCCAAAACAAAGCAGTAAATACATACATGCTTAAAACTGTCCTATCCCAATTTATCTCCAGAAGTTGCACTAAAAAGTACAGATAAAAACAAGAAACTGGTTGCTTATTGCATCAAAGCTCCAAAAAGTTAAAATTGGTCTGAAAATGGATCCCACCAAAGCGGCAACCACCAGTGTTAAAGAATGAAGCCAATGAGGAAGTGCAAAGCTGCATTTCTTTGAGTGTCCACTGGAGGCTGGCTGCAAATCCCAAAGAAACTCTGTTAGGGCCAAAGACTGTATAAAATATGGACGTAGTATCCGTGATGTCACCCATCTGTTCCTGAGCGCTGTTTTGAAGCCAATCGACGGCAGCAGCCATATTGGAAAAGCGGAACTCAACCAGGCAGAGTGTGACATAAAGGGGCGGATTTTGAGCCTCCTAGCCAACAGCTATGTGTTCCCTTCCGGGAGTCAAGTCAGTCATGTCCTTATTTGGGCAAAAACTCGGAATCTTAATATCTTCTGAACTGTTGCGTTAGAAAAAAATTCACCCCCGTACAGTGTGTGCTGATAGAGAAATTAGCTCTTCAGATTGAAGGCGTTTTTTGAACCAGGCTGTAAACATGTTTATTAATGCTGCAAAGATCGTCTTTTTTGAATGGGTGTCTATGTGGTTTGCTGTGTTTCTGCAGCCAGCCTCAAGCAGATTCTCCCAGATTCCCCAATTTTGTTTTAGCAGCCACAAACATGTTTTAAGCCTGGTTCAAAGAACATGGCTCATTGGTTCATGCTGTACAGTAGTGAGTTTTTTAATAACATCCCTTCAGACAGTCTAATGGCTATGAGTTATACATACATTTGAAATTAGGGGCACGGCTGACATGACTGACAATTGGGCAGTTTTGGGCAAAGCCAGCCTCATCGCCACCTCTTTGCCTGTGTATAGGCTGACAGAAAGTTAGGTTGAGTCCGCGTCCCCAAAATGGTGACCACCATTGTTGGGCCCTAAAAATGTCTTTTCTGTTTTCTACAGTCTGTAGTCCCACTAGGCAGACAGCCAATCCTAGTTTGAGGATTTTGGGGTGTGCCAATCAGATTTCTGGGGTGTGTGTTCCCAAACAACTTCCTGGAAACACCCATGCTAGTGTTAAGCACTTTGGACAGCAGTTTATACTATTAAATGGGGTGTGCGATTTAACTGCTGGGCTTAACCGGCACCCCAGATAGTTTTGTGAGTTATTGAGTCAGCAGGATAATTACCCTGTCTGTTTTTGAAGCACAACTTCTTCTTCTGGTAGGTGATGTATGCAGCAACTCCTCCCACTGCAGCAATAACAACTGCACTCAGGATACCTGCTAAAGAGCCGGAACTGGCCTCTGTGGGAAACAAACACAAAAAAAAAAAGATCATTGAAATTTTGTCAGTGTAATTTCAACTGCATTTAGGGCTCAGATCATTTTGTGGATGTTTCATTATACAAATGTTACCTTGCTGTGTGGGATATGTGTCAGTGTAAGGCCTCCTTAATGAGGTTGTAGTGTTCAGTATCACAACTGGGTGCCATTTTGCAGTTGAAATAATGAGTGGCAGCTCAGCATCGAGGCTTAATGGCATGACATTATAGATGTATGTGTGTGTGTGTGTGTGTGTGTGTGTGTGTGTGTGTGTGTGTGTGTGTGTGTGTGTGTGTGTGTGTGTGTATCTGTGGGTGTGAAGAAACAGAGAGATTTGATCATCTTGCTCAAGCACTTTCTGATCCTCTTCCTCTCGCCTATCCTATAATTTAGACCTGAAAAGCATTCAGTGACAGCATATATCTGTCTGCACCTGTAACCCAGTTACTATGACAACATGGATCCGCATAGTTTTCCTGCTGTGTCATATCAGACAGCACAGGCCTCTCATAGCCTATTAAAGACACAGAAAACAGAAGCACACATACGACCGACCCTGCCATGATTACAGTTATAAATATTGATGAAATAATAAAGTATCATCAGCTAATTATAGAATAGTGCATCGTTATAATGTCACATGAAGAGGTGTTCTTGTGCAAACAACATGAAAATTACTTTAATTGTGAGTAAATTGGTGTCATTTGTGCTAATGTTGGTAGTTTGTTCAGTTGAATCAACAGTAAACAGATTTAATTAGAGTAACCTATTTCAAACAAATACAGCAGCTATTCTTCTTAGCTCATCTATTCCTCTTACTGAGCACAGAAGGACTTCACTAAAGGTTAAATCTGGACAATCTGGTTTCCAATGTCCACATTTTCTATCCAGGGTCAGGTAATCTATTTAACAGCTGTACTTTGGTCCCGATTTTTTGTTGTAAGCTGGGTACAGTCAACCTGATTTGGATTCAGACTTTGAGAATTGGCAAATCGGGATTCCTAGTGCTCTAAATATTAGTACATACTACATACTGTCCACAGAGGTCCACAAAATTACTCTCAGCTGCTTTATATTAAATATTTTACGTTTCATATTCCTATTTGGTGGATTATTGTATAGAACAGAAGTCTTTATCGTTTTATAATCCTCATGTTTGTTCAAGCTGCTGTGTCACAGTGGCATAAAGCATACAGGCGCAAAATATATATTGAAAAGAAGGCCAAATCAACATCACTGTAAAAAAATTCTAAACTAAGTAAAAAACATCAGAGCTAAGTGTTTTTGTTTCAGATTTAGTAAAATTAAACAATATCTTATCTAATTTAAAACAAACTGGATTAACCCGATAAATACAGATAAATGTCTTATTCCATGATTTCATGGGTCAACAATAAGACCTGCATTGCTTTAATGAGCAAAAAAAACTAGTCCACTAGTTAAGTTACTTTCTTATTGCAAGACATTTGCTGATGAGATTATTCTTACCCCACCAGCTGATTTTTTTTACTCACAACAAACATGTTAAGACTTGAATTCTGTTTTTCATTTCAAACAAAGAATAAAAGACAAAAACTACAGACTACGCTTTTTATACCTTTAGATTGTACCAAAGTTTTGTTTACACTCAGTGTTCTCAGTTACACTTCTCATAAAAAAAGAGGCCCTTCACTGCCCTTGCAGTGGCTTCAGTCAACGCAGAGTAATAATGGCAGGATATTCTGAAGTGATAATAGAGGGACGGGCAGCAGAGGAGATGTTGGGGTTGAATGGATGAGTCAGCAAAGTAAGTACAAGGGAGAACGACAGGGTACAATAAATCCAGGGATAAACAAAGATGAGAGCAGTTAAAAACACAGGAGTGGCATGAGTCAGAGTACGCGTGTGACTCAAGATAAATTCCCCAAAATCGAATGAGTCATTGAAGTTAATTGGATCGAAACGGGAGAAAATAGTGAGTCAGTTAAGGGAAGTGAAGGTCTGCACAGACAGGTAAGAACATGTATGTTGCACTCATGCAAAGCAACCCATGGACACACCAGTTTGTCTGGTCTTAAACAAACTGACAGAAAAAGTATCACTATGGACCTATGGAAACATAAACTATGGGAACTGTTTGTGGTCAGCAGCCACAACCCCTATCACCTGACTGGTTGCTAAGCAGGTGAGGTCAGAGGTCGGGGGTCAGGGGCAAAACTGCAACAGTAGACTGTCAAAATATCAAGATTTATATTTCTATTTATTTTACCCCACAGGAAAGCCTCATTGAGATTAAAATGTATTTTACTAGACTCCATAGTAAATCGAAATCAGCAGGGGCACATTCCAACAACGTTACTAACATAACGACATTACAACACATAATAATTACAAGCTATGAGACTTCCTGTCATTATAGGGACAGTAAAAACAAGTAAACAGCCATGTTTAGCTTGCATTTATACATAAAGAGGTGTATGGATAACAAAAAAAAACAGAAAATGTAAGAAGAGAATGATAATACTGGTTTCCCCATATCTCCAACTAGCCTTCCTTAGTATATTTATGTTTCCTTTGCTTTGACTTGACATTTTCAACACTACTTAAATAACCTTAAAGGATTTAAAGCAAAGAAACTGAGAGTAGCTGCAGCGACAGCACAGCTGTCGCTTTGCATGACACAAGAAAATAAGGGAGTGCTTATGTTGCAGGTGTGTTTGGAGCAATGTATGAGAGGGTGGCTTAATGTGTGCAAAACAGAAAAAAAGCAGGAGAACTCACCTTGAGCATCAGGTTTGTCTACTGTAAAGAACAGAGAACACATGAATACAGTTAGTTACATCAAGCTGAACCCCTCACAAACTGGTTTAACAGTAATGCCTTGCAGTAAAAGCGGAAAGATGTGTGGAATTGCCATGAGACTGATAGGCGATTTGAATATTAAAACTGTAATAGTTACAGACTAAATGTGACACGTGCAAACGTTTATTTAAACAGGCACAAACATGCACCTGCCGCTCTGTTTCCAATGCTTGAGAATCCGGAGCGGAAGCTAGCCCCATTGTGGAGGAGCTTTAATTGCGGTGCTTCCAACAGATGCAGCGTATCGTAAAATACTCCCCAAAAAGTTATTTTCAGACATCATTTGAACCTCAACAATAGGAAGGAGCATTTCCTGCTTACTAATGTATCCTGTTTTTATTGTCAGGGCCATGCAAGTAATATCCTGTGTGATTCAGAGCTTTATATACTCTACTACCCCTGCTGTAGCTGCAAAGCTACGACTACATCTGACTGGGATTTGTGTGATTTGAACTACAGATGGTGTTGTGTTATTATTTGTTCCTTTTATTATACAGACAGCAAGAATGTAAGCACAAAAAAAACCTTACCATCTCCTGTGGCTTCAGCAGCTTGAGCTAAAAGGGGGAAAAGAGAGACATGTCATTAAAGGAGGCGTTCAGGGTTCAGGTTTTCATTTGTTAATGATGCATGTGAAGCACTTTGACAAAAAAACGACAGAGAGGGAGAACAAGATTATTCTCTTTGTGGTACTTAATACCTTTGAGGCATTACAGGTCTATAGTTTCTGTCCCAACCAGTCTGTATACATTTACTCACATGATACTGCGAGTACAGTAATAGGAATGTTTGTATAAATTCAAAGATGGAGATAAATACGCTCTAAGTGCTTCTCTCTCTCTTTCTCTCTCTATCTTGATCGATATGCAAACAACCCTATTATCTCGTTCTACCTGTCTGTATTTGCCTGTGACATCACGGCTACCTGCTCGAACTTGACAAAGCCGCTAATCACAGAGTGCTTAAGAGAGAGAGCGTCTTTCACCAGATTATAATGATTATACCGACCTACGTGAATCAGCTCTTTACATGGAGAAGAAAGGGCGAGCGCAGAAAGAAGCAGCTTCAGGAAAATCTGTGTTTAAGCATTGCTTTCAAATTACTTTGTAGCTAGTGATAAGACTTTCTCGCCGGGGAGGTGAAACGAGTCAATTTGGTGTCTTGTCATGGGAACACAGCTCATTAAATTAGAACTGCATTCTTGCAGTTGCAAGGGATCTTGTGCAACTAATCATATGGTAGGCGTGAAACATTGTAGTTTTGAAGTTTGAAAACAGCAAGTACATAAAGCTAGCTGTCTCATGACTTCACGTCATTGTTGTTGAGGCTGTGCTAAATGCTACGTTGTAAGATTTGAGATGACAGAGCAATGGCAAAGACAGGAAACTTACAAATTAGCCTTTGAGTAGGCTAGTTCAGCTCAGTGCACATGTATCTATGAATTTAACAGCCTACTTTTGTGCTGATACGGTGGAGAAATATGATTTTCTTTTAGAAATCTTTCTAAAATAGCAGCCAGTTTTCAGTAGGACATGTTTTTGTAATTAGCATATCCATAAAAGACTCCATTCATGGAATCCATGAGATGGAGTGACAAGAAAACCAAGTAAAATATCACTAAAACTGAACTTCCCGCACATTCATGTTTATTTGATATGCTCATTTTTTCCCATGTGTTTTTTATGCATCCCTATATACTTTGGGAAATGTAAGGTTACTGGTCACAACACTACATCATAAGCAATTGTTATGAGAAAATACTAACGGCCTGTTTCCATACTGCGGCTCTTTCCTGGCTTTGCTGGGTTCTCCACTGCAGGTCCTTCTGCCAGAGCATCCTCCAAGTTGAATCCCAGATCTGAGAAAACAATAAGATATCATCAGTGACAGAAATACAATATCCATCCCTGCAGGGAAATTCTCTTTTCACCGTCCCGCCCAAGAGGGATATCTTCCAGATGTTCACCTCAAACATGTCGACTCTCTAACACAGTACGCTGCACTGTCCCAAACTATTTAATATCAAGATGATATCTATCATCATGGAATCGCTCCCAATGCTTCAGTCCCTCATGTCCCTGAGAGAATACCCTGCAGAGACGTCCCTGTTGAGGACCCTGAAACACTACCTGCTCCGAGGGTGTGACAGTGATCCTGTGAACCAGCGCTGACTTAGATTGAAGGATATCGTCTGTCCTTAACAATACCTTACCCTGAATCTACATTCATTGGGGGAAAACCCAAGCGACTTTATACAACATGTGTGAGTCAGAGCACAAAACAGTTTGAGGCTTGGCAGGGCGAGGTAGCATCGCTGAATTATTTTACAGCTGAAGGAAGCTCAGAGGGGCAATTATTCAGTGACCTGTTCTCTCAAACGAAAATCCAGACACTAAATTATAATGAGTTAGTATTGTGCTCACACTGTAAAGCACCATTTGTCACCAGAGGGTGTATTAGTTTCAAGTTAAGCTGCATTTTGAGCCAAGTTTTGCTCTAATTTTCATATCTTCTAATTAATCTCACTTAGAGCATTGTCTATATCTGCTTTTATTATAAAGTGTCCTCACGTGACTTTTGATACAATTTGGCACTACATTAGTAAATACTGACTGATTGATTCACTCATTCATCCATGTTCATTCTTTCTCTAGAGCCTCTTTTGATTTGTTCATATTTTCTTGTATCTCCAATAACACCATTACCTTCTCTTTCCTTTGTATTTCTTTGCTTTTAACCTAACATCTCCTGTACTTTACTCTCTTCTTCCCCCTGCGCTCCATTTCTGAACTCTCCCCTGTCAGGTATCACAAGGAAGAAAAAAAAACTTTTCGAATTTCTCAAAAACCTTCCTAAGGGGGGTTTTGCTTTTTAAAAGAAAGGCACATCTGCTCTCTATTAGTTCAAAAATTAGG
The DNA here is from genome assembly GCF_009762535.1 of Notolabrus celidotus. Taxonomy (NCBI): domain Eukaryota; kingdom Metazoa; phylum Chordata; class Actinopteri; order Labriformes; family Labridae; genus Notolabrus; species Notolabrus celidotus. The sequence goes on from NC_048281.1 coordinate 19,005,979, forward strand.
GAGTTGCAGAAAATGATACACGATATCTTTTAAAGCATTATTTTACAAGACCGGTTCAACGTCAGTTACTTCATGAGCATTCCTGGAGTCATAAATGACACAGTGGAGCTTTAATACTTTTTGAAATATTGGAATAGGGTTTACAATTTAAGCAGAGTACAGCAGTTGTATTCAAATGACACAACATAGTGACTTTCAAACTACAGTACTCCTGTTTTTCATCGTGGTTTTGAAATACTGCTTAGTAGGACGTCCACCGCACCAAAGCATTAATTAAACAGGCCAGCCCATTTGTTGATTCAATGTTACCTTAGCAACTGAGAAAATAATAGTTTTGACCTTGTTATTGTTGAATGCTCTCGTGTGAATAAAAGACTTTCTGCGTCATTTTGATAAGCAATTGTTTGTGCTACCTCTTAGTGATTTGTTTAACTGAAGAAATACTTTGCTCGGTCAAGGGTGAGGTTTATGTGTTGTGGTTTAGTAATATGTTTTATTGACCGAAGAAAGAAAGGGTTTTAAAAAACAAGATATTTTTACCTGAATTCTCCTCAGGTGCAACCACATTTGGTTTGACTGTGGAGAGACACAAAGAGCAAATTAACGGTTGATGGAAAAACATCCAAACATGGGAAATGAACGAGGGTGGGAACTCCATTATCAACAGCAGTGCAGCACTAATCTGTTCCTGGGATCTTTTAAACAATAAAAAAAAACGCAGAGATGGCGTCTCATTTCGAAAGACACTTCTGTTTTCACAATTTCACTGTTCATAAAAGAACTGTATATTATATGTGTTTAAAGGTATCACATAATTTCAGGGTTTTTATCATGACTTAGGGAGCCTGTTGCTACCACAACACACCATGACATGATAATTGGACAGAATGTGCCAGAAGAAAGGCACAGAGCATGAATTTTTAAAAACAAGTTTGTACAGTTTCCTCATGTAAAGGACACGCATGTCAAAGAGGTGAGCTCATCCACGGAGAGCATGTGTTTCACTTTCTCTACAGCTCGTTCTATACGTTACTGTCCTATATAAATAAACATGCTGACTCCTTAAAATGTCTAAACATGTCGCAATTTATGAATCCTTGCACAAGGTCTCAGTGCTTGGGGTTGAACAGGGGTGAATTCTGAGTTTAAAAGACATGTTAATTCTTGCTTTTATGAATGAGCGGGATCCTTTCTGCCTTTCTTTCATTGAGGGGCACATTACAGAGAGTGAGAAAATGCAGCTATTACTCTATATGCTTACTTGTTGGGACAGGGGCCACTGGATCAGTTGGTTCTTCCTCACTATCCTCTGCGTCTGGGTCTGCTCCACTCTGTTGGAAATGTATCACACAGCACAGTGTGAAGACTTGTAGAAAAAAAATGTAAAGCTTACATAAGCAGATCAGCTCCTAAACAATGTCTGTGTTATAAACATACTGATAGCTATGCATCAGAGGAGGTTTTCAGTCAAAACACTACCATAAAGAAGAATGTGTCAGTAAAAGATAAGAAAAATAGCACAAGATGTGAGGTGTGATAAATGAAGGGAAAAGAGTCAATGAAAACTAGAAATGGAAAGAGAAACAATTAAAAACATAAATCTACTTTGTGGTATGAAGAAAAAGTATATAAAAGAATAATTAATTAACTTCACAATAATTTATTGTTTATTTTGGCTAACATAATACTTTTCAAAATGTTTATATCAATGCATATACATTTATTTATTTTTTAATGTCATGTTTCTTGTTCTTTTTCCAACAAAACAACTGGCTTTAGGTCTTTCTGACATAAATGAAGAATACAAATAGTTATACAACATTATACTTTAATTAATTAGACACACATTATACTTGAAATGATATGTCTATATATTATTTATCTTTGGATTCCCACCTTTATTTTTCATATTTCCCAGACTTATAGCACTCCTAACACTCCAAACACAGTATATCTTAGTTTTTTTTTCTACTGACCTTCTTTGGAGGAGGCGTGGTAGCTTTGCTTGCTTCCTCTTTAGAAGCTGGTTGATCAGCCTCTGGTTCCGGAGTCTCGGGATCAGCTGCAGGCACTGGTCAAGAGAAAACGACAATGAGAACAGCTTTTAGTGCTAGTTTTTTTAGTGGTGTGCTTTTATCATTCATGTTGTCAAAGACTTAAAGGGAAAAGATGTGATGGTTTAATTGACTGCTTCATTTAATGTAGAATTTAAGCACATCCTGCACATTGTCAAGGTGAATGGAAGGAACACGGAACAAGAGGAAGCAGGAAATTCTAGAATTGATCATATGGTAAAATGAAGGGAACGGACTAGTCCTTCATACGCTCATACAAACACTAGTACATCATATCAGCAGTGAATCATTGCACAGTATACAAGTGAGAGAATGAATAGTACTATTATAGCTTCAGAAAAATTGTATGCACAGAGAGTCTGCACATTTCTATTCACCAGCTGGTGTTGTTTCTGCATCCTCCTCTATGTCTGTTGCTACAGTAGTCAAAGCTTCTTCTTCTTCTTCTTCTTCTTCAGGAGTCGTAGAGTCTGCATCATCATCAGCTGCAGGAGTCACCTCTTCAGCCTCAGCAGTGGGTTCAGGGTCAGCAGTGGACTCAGGCTCTTCAGTGGGGTCCTCAGTAGTCTCAGGCTCAGGCGGCGATAATTCCTGTGTTTAGCACAAGATAAATATGCCGTTAGAATGCATTCACATCAGGATGTGGTTAAGAAAAAGAGATCTTTTAACAGCCATAGTTAAGAGGGCCCTTGGGTTGTTGGCGCTTACGTAATTTTGAGTACCTGTTAGTTGTTAGCATTCTGTTCCTTGTATTAAACACACCTCATCTGCACACTAAAGCTTCACATTAGTAGTCAGTAAAAGGCCAAAAGATCCAGAGAAAAACTATTACAATCCAAAATGTAGATTTCATGTGGATCATGTTTTTCAGCTCAGGTTATCCAATGAATGCCAGAAGATTTAGAATTAGATTTTTATCAGACTTCAGGTAGCCTGAGTGGTTGGAGATTACATAAAAGCACAGCTACCCTGAAATGCCAAAATGATGGGGGCCCTAAACGTTTTAAGAGGGAAAAAGTCTTCTAGCTGTGCTTCTGACTGTGGAAGCTAAGAGTTTGTTTGTGTTTACAGCGTGGATTAGCGGCACAGAGAAGAAAACCAAAACTAAGAAATTAGACTTTTTGAGCTGCATTTCCCTTACCTATTCATCATTTACCTACATATCATACAAGCAGGCAGCCAACATCGCTTTAACAGCAGAGATGTTGAGACTAGGGATGCACCGATCAGATCCTGGTATCGGATATCGGCCAGATCGGACTCAAAAAGCTAGATTGGATAACCGTGACATGGTGCCAATATGTAGTGCTGATCCATATGGCAGATCTATTGATCTTAGTTCTATGTGTTTCTGTGTTTACAACAGCCATGTGCGTCTCCTACGTCATCAGCGCCGACTGGTCTGTGCATTTTTGCCCGGCGGAGCATGATGGAAGATAACTACGAGGCTCTATAGTTTAGGTGCATGTCACGCTTCTTTTGCTAACAACTCCGCCAGAAACTTGCAACATGTGCAGCGCTAATGTTTTGACGGATCGGCTAGTATTGGTATCGGCAGATACCAAAGCCTAGGTATCAATATCAGGACCTAAAAAGTAGGATTGGTGCATCCCTAGTTGAGACACCGATACCAGCCCTTTATGTTGGGTATCAGTGGGTATGCAAGTTAATGCACTAGTGCTACTCCATTATTTATTAGCCATCCCAAAAGATAGACTGGTTTACTCTTTTACAAACCAGAGACATTGAGAGCAATATAACATTTTATGTTGTAACAGCTATTTTGGAGAGGAAAAGAAAAATACCGCGGTTCTAGCAGAGAGTCAAAGCTAGCAAAACGTCAGCACTTCTTTTTCAGTTACAGATGTGAAGGCTGTACTCTTTAAAATGTAGAGTGACAAGTTAATTGAAACCCGCAAATCACAATGTGAATCACAACATTATAGAGGCAGCATTGCTCAAGTGCTCTTAGGCAGACCCAGGATTTGAATAGCTGCAGCTGCTGGCTTGTTGCTAGTTGCTGAGCTTGTTTTTTAAGCTTGGATTCCTTCAGTCTACTGAGCGAGAACATACACTGGTATCAGCAGCCATGTCAGACTGACAGATTGTTGGTAGAATAGCGTGCAGTTATTCTAACATGTTACTTACTGATGTGCATGTCTTTTATTGGACTTGTAGTGAATGAACGCTTGTCATTAGCTAATAATGAAGCCCAAGCGTTGGAATCAGTTACAAGAATACAAAAAAAAGATTCTGAACAAAATAAAACATTATTTTCACATAGTCAAACATTCCTGTTCTTCACCTCAGATGTTTCTTCAGTTTCCTCATCAGCTGCAGTATCTTCGCTGGACTCTACCGCTGCGTCTGCTTCAGGGGTCGGTTCCTCAGTGGTCTCAAGGGCCGTTGCCTCCTCTGTTGGGGCTGCATCATCTAAACAGGGACGTGTGAAGAAGGGAAGGAAGAGGATAATGAAAGAAAGGTTCACACTTCAGGGAAATATCAATTTCAAACAATGGGGGGGGGGGGGGAATAAAGGGCTGTCCTGAAACTCTGCTGCTTCAGTAAACATCAAACAACTGACAGAAGCCTGTGTGACTGTGAATTTCTTTGTAAAAGAAGAAAGGAGGCAGACATGGCAACCCAAACCAATGTCTGCGTTTCAAAGGGAATACTCCGTTTTTTGAAAAAATGCAATATGACAACATCCTTGAAATTCAATATACTGTATTGAGAGAAGTTTGTGTCAATTATGAGCAGAGACTCTAAATTAAATAGTGCCAATACAACAAGAGAGTGGAAGTGATTACTGTAAACCATTGGTAATTAAAAACCATAATCCATCTGTTGTCATTTAAAACCATTCAAATCATCTGTCAGAATGGTCGTTAAGATGTTGTGGATGCAACACATTCTTCTTCAACATGACTATCACACACACACACAAACACACACACACACACACACACACACAGTACCCCACCCTGTTCTGATCGGTGCCTGATGTTAACGCTCCAGCCCCAACTGTAAGACAGACACACTGATAAGGTCTGACCTGCCCCAAAATCATACCCGGTCTCGACCCCGGCGATGGCATAGCAACTGCGTGCTAATGAGAAAATACAAAGTGTGTGTCCTGGTCACTCAGTGTGTGTGATGAGTTGGTGTTGGTGAGTGTTTGAGCTGGTGCTGTGACATTCCCCCCTTGCATGTGAGAAGCTGAAACAGCAAGCTGTGCCCTGACTTGATCATTCTTTGCGCTGCTGATTTCAGCAGCACCCTGATGCTGGTCCATCTGGGCAGCGTGTCCTTTCAAAATAAAAGCGGTAACCATTAAACAAGAGATACAGCCATCTAGAAATCACAATACCAGATGTGCTAGACTTCCTATGATTAAAACCGTGATTACGATGGATTGAAAAAGTGCAGAAGAACTGTACAGGGAGGCAGGACATGTACTTAAACCCCACCAGAAACTATCTCCCTCTATCTTACTTTCTCAGCCCTCTTCAAGGCAGATGGCCGTCTACAGTACTAACCAGTCTGGTTGTGCTCGAGTTTCTGCTTGCTAAAAGAAGCAATTTTTTTGCCTTTGCTGCCAAGTGCTTGCTCATTTTTGAATTAACTTAGGACCTGACCTCTCTCTTAAGCGTCATTACATAACTTCTGTGGGAATTTGGCTCAGCATAATTAAAATTGACTGATTAATTGACAAAGGTTGAAAGATGAAGACATAACAGAAAGTACTGCAAGTGTACTGTTGGGTGTCCTAACTCTCTTCTCTTACTATTTTCAAAGAAAATAATCATCTTTTTTTACTTTTTGCCAATCAAGTTTCCATGAAGGATCCCTCCATTTGCAAATTGAGATCATATCAGAGGCAGTGAAGCCTAGAGGGAGAGCAGCACGAACACATCTCAACTATTTCCATCACACAGTGAATTCTCTGGAGGTGAGCAAGCACCAGTGACAACCTGGCTCCCCTGACACAAACACACACACAAACACATATTCAAACCAGATATAAAGAAAGAAAATCATAAACACACAATACCATAGCCACAATTTCCCTTGCGCCTTGCAAGGGAAATGGCTAAATACACACCACATGCACTCGTTCACATGACCCGGCAAAAAAAACAAAAAAACAAGCTCTCTTTGTTCCTCTGAATCCATGTTTTTCCAGTAAGTGACACTGTATTAAACAGCAGTCAGGGATTCATGTACAGCAGGGCTGCATGTCTGAATACATGTATGAGCAGGTGTGCTGTGTGCGAGTGGATGTTTGTGTTACACCAGACTTCCTTCAAGGTAGTTTTTTTTTTCAAAATGTACAAAGATTCAAAGACTTGAACATAGCTTAGATGCACTGATTTCAAAGTCGTGTATCTGTACAGAACAGTTAGAACATGAAAACTACAACCAGTGCATGTTAACTTTATCTACCTTGATTTACAACTCACTTTCAGAAATTAAAGTGCAGCAAAATAATGCAGGCTAGTCATAAAACCATCAGGTTTAATAAGAAAATGAACACATTCTGGAACAGATATCTTTTAAGAATTGGAAAACGATCAGAAGAATATTTTATTTTAAGTAAATCAGGAAAGGCTCTTCATTAATGTTATAATTAAGGATTAAAATGTCAAACATTAGCTGACCTTTAGGGTGGACTACTGTTTATGTGTGTGCGTGATTGTCTGTATACATTTATGTTTATGTTCTCATTTACAGTAAATGAGGGCACATTTCCTGACATTATGCTGACATACACGTGTGTTAGGCATGTGGCTCTCATGTAACTCCAGTGTGTGTATGTGTGTGTGTGTGTGTGTACATGTGTGTTTGTGTACGTGACAAAAGAGAAAGGTACACTGCCCACCGTACACACTCCCTCTCTTTCTCCTGCCACTCTATAGAACATTCTGTTCCCATCTATCAGTTTGCCACTTCCTGCTCTAACTACCTCCACTGCCCTCCCATAAACCCCCCACATCCCCCCCCCAGCACACACACCCATCAACACACATAAACACGCAAGCACACACACACATGTACATGCACAACCTTGTAAAAGTACCTTCTCCTCCCCTCCTTAGTCCAACATACAAACAACCACATGTTGACACGCACGTAAAGTTCTTGTGCACATTCCCTTTCACATAATAAGTAAGCTGTGTTCTGTTTTGTGTTAGTGCAAGTAGTGAAACAATTTGTTGCACATCCAAACCTCTCTCTCTCTCCTTCTTTCTCTTTCTTTCTTGTCTTTGAGTTTGCCGTCCCCCTTTCCTCTCCCTTCTTTCTCTCCCCCAAACTCTTTACTCCCTTTGTTTCTCTGCCACTGCTCTCCCTTGAGGCTGATGAGTCATCTGTGTGTCTCTGACACGGCCGCACGCGATTCTATGGGACTGTACAGGATGAGTTAAACTGCAAAAGGGTCCCCACAGGAAAACTCTTAAGTTAAACCAGTTGACACATGTGGGAAAACATCATACTGGCAGTTACGTTGTGTTCTTTAAAGACAGTTAAAGTGGTTTGATGGATAAAAACATTCCTGAACCACATTTCTAGTTACTCCTTTAGGAAGCCTCTGATGGCCATTTTATATTAAAACTTTCCAAGAGGTGTTAGTTTATTTAGCTTTTTTGTTATTACAGTTTTAGTGTTGGCATTTTACTGAATTGCAAAACATTGAAATGTGTTTCTAATATTCATCCCCCCTTCATGTTTAGAAAAAGGGTGTTGGCAAAACAAGATAATGTCCACTTTAACAGCACTGAAAACTACAACCTCATAAGTTCAGCTTCATCACTGTGAAGATGTCACTCAAACTGATAATCCTTATCTCTGCAAAGATGGGATTAGAGTATCTTTCCATCTTAAATAGGCGTAGAAAGACTTATCTGATAGAGATTGCTGTTTGAGTTGTGGTAATCTAAAAGTTACACAATGCAACCCCCCCCCCCCCCAAAGGTACTCCTAGAATAACAATTGAAGACATGGGTCAAACAAATAGCTTAGTTTAGCATACAAAGTAAAATCATTCTGAAACTTCTAACTTACATTAGCACATAGACTGAAACTAAGATGAAACGTACTTGCTTAGCTTTGCCAATAGTGAGGGAGATGACTGGCTTACATTAGCAGGCAGAGTGGTGACAGTGTAAAACTACTAACTTGGCTTATCCTACAGAGTGAAAATAACAGTTAGGAACCACTGGCTTACATTATCAAACTGAAAAAGGGGAAAGCATTAGCTTACTTTAGTATACAGATTAAAAACAGAGTCAAACTGTTTAGTTTGGCATACAGAGTGATATAAAATAGAAACCATGGTCTAGCACACAGACCGGAACCAATGCGGCAACCTCCGGTCTCAAACTATGAAGCCCAAGCAGAAGTGTTAGAAACTGCAGTTCACTGAGCATCCACTTGAGGCTGGCTGCAGAAACACCGGAAACCACATAAACACCAATTCAAAAAAGACGATCTTTGCAGCATTAATACACACGTTTACAGCCTGGTTAAAAAAAACGGCTTGGCTCTACGTAGCTAATCTCTCTAACGGCACACACTGTACGGGGGGTGAATTTTTTTCTAACACGACGGCTCAGAAGATATTAAGATTATGAGTTTCTGCCCAAATAAGGACATGACTGACTTGACTCCCGGACGGGAACACATAACTGTTGGCTAGGTGGCTCAAACTCTTCCTCTTTACGTCACACTCTGACTGGTTGAGTTCCGCATTTCCAACGTGGCTGCCGCCGTCGATTGGCTTCAAAACAGCGCTCAGGAACAGACGGGTGACGTCACGGATACCACGTCCATTATTTATAGTCTATGATTGGAACCAAGGTGATATCATTAACTTAGCCTAGGTAGCCTACAGAGTGAAAACAGGTAGAAACTACTGACTTACATTAGCATACAGCCTGAAAGTAGGGTGAAGCTCCTGTCTTAGTTTTGCATACAGAGAACAAAGGGAAAACCACTATCTTAGCCTAAACACTGGATCTTGAGTGAGTTTTTAGCATACAGAGTGAAATCACGGAGAGCGCTATCCAACCTCAATATACAGACCGAAACTGAATGAAACAGCTTACCTGGCTCTTTCTAAAAGGTACAATTAAAAACCTGCTTGCTAGTAGCTCCCTATTTCAAATGTTACGTCTCATTTAAGGTGTTACAGTTTGTTTTGTGCCAGAATATTTCTTGGCAAGGTAAAGTCACTTCTTGTAGTCCTGGCATCACAGTGAGTTACTGGTACGGGCCAATATTACAGTCTAGAGTGTTCCACTATATAAACCCACAAATTGTTGTTTTAACACTTTACTGTCCCTAAAAGTTACAACAATGAGAACTTGTGAGCTTTAGAGGTACTGATAGGCGTTTCTTTTTTATCATAAAGCCATGCAAGCTGTTCCCAACTGTTTTCAGTTATTGTGCTCGGCTTTGCTACATTAACCAGCTGCTTCTTAAATCTTCATAAGGCATTTAAGTGGTTTTAGTCTTCCCATGCTAATTTCTAAGAGGATGGCAGTAAGCTTTTTTCCCCAACAATTCCACAGACTAAATGTCTAACTCTCAAGTTAATTATTCCTTTAGATGTGTGGGCAAAAATCACAGGCATAATGGTACATGTTCCCTCAAATTTACTGACTGAGCAAAATGCCACATTGGTTTAACTTTGGTGAATTTGTAACTTGAAGAAGTCTGGCTAGCAGAAGATTGACAATGGATATGGCTAAAAAGCACAATGCTACGTTCTTTCAGAGCAGTAGCAAGTCAGAACTCTGTTTCTGTGAATGAAATTTTTTTGCTGATACACTGAAAACACACCATATAAGGTTTAATCACCATGAACATTAATATTCATTTTCCTGCTCTTTCTGTTCCAGCAGCAAGGACTTTGAAATAACATGTACCTGTCATATCAAGCCAAGTCAGTTTATTTATATAACACCAAATCATGAGAAAATATCTTTGGGCTATTTTCATACAGAGCAGGTGTTGAATGTTTGCTTTATTGTGTAATTAAATCTTTTCAAAATGTGTGACAGTAAATATTATTCATACAAAGTTTGTACCTTTAATTAATAACTTACAAGCAGACTCTTTCAGCAAGTTGCATCATGTTGGAAAGCTTCATGACAGCAGGCAATGGAGCATGAAGAAGAAGATAAAAGTTTAACATAAATCATGTTTCACACTTGGATGTTTTTGGCGTTAATGCAGGTGCTGCTGTTTTGATTACCAAAGAAGGGTGACAAACGCTGGAACACTTTTATTTTGCATCTGATACCACTTCACTTTTAGAATTAAGTTTGTTCCTTTCTTTTCCATCACAATCACTTTTAGAAAAGTTTGTTCTTTCACCTTTTGTTTTGGGAATTGCAAAAGAACAGTGAAGTAAATCACTTCACTTTTAGTTATGTATTGCATGTTGAACTTTACTTAAATTAGAGTCAGAGACATTATGCAAAAAGCAGAGGAACTTCATTTTCTGTGTCGTGAGATTGTGTGAATGAGTCATAATACTTGTACATGCATGTGTGTGGAACTGATAACCAAGCCATTCCCTGTAACACTAAACCAGACAACTGTGTCTGTGTGTGTAGTTGTGTTTGTCAGGTGATACAACAGCACCTCCATAACACATTGTTCTGTCAGGTAGGTTCTATTGTTGGTTTGTAGGACAGAAAGTGCTGTGTTTACTCCAACCATGCACACCTTAAAACTACCCCCATAGGAGCAGAGGGGAGAGACTGTGTGTGTGTTTGTGTGTGTGAGTTTCACTTATCAACCACAAGTGTGATTTATGTGATGGGAGTTGAAGGTGTAAACAGAGACAAGTCTGTGCACACACTCACACACATACACCTGGCACACATCACACAGCGTTTTCTGCTTTCATCTGCCCGTTACACTGATGTACACGCACGCTCACACACATTAATAAAGTACTCCTTATACTCCCACATGCTCTGTACATTAAAGTTAGACTCCACACTCATGCACACACACTGAAACACAGATGCTGAGAGCCTGCAGGGGGAGGAAAAGGCGCTGAAACTAGTTATGTTGTTGGGTGTTGTCTACAGCTGGAGCTGGATCTAGTTACTGAGACACTCCCAGTCCTTCACTTCTTTAACCTACACACACCATACTGAGTTTGCACACATAAGGGGGACCCGGTGCACAACCTTTTCCTGCCTAACTACCAACTACTAGTTTTCAAACTGGCATGCAAGCAAGCACACGCCCTTGGAGATTTCCGGTCTGACCATCATCCACTGAGCTTAACACAAGGTTACAGTTCAGCAATTAAGAGGAAATGTGTGTGTGGGAACAAGAAGAAAAAAAGAGGGAACCAATGTGTGTGTGTGTGTAAAGGGGTGGTTCCTTTGTGATGGTTAATCTGGTAATAAAACGTAAACCGGTAGAGTGAGATTTACCCTGATCAACGCACCAACGTTCAACTGAAAGTTTGTTTGCATAAAGATGATAGTTGCTGGCACTATCTCTGCTAGTCTGTTTCTCCCTTAACGACACTTTTCTTTTATCTTTGTACAACATCTCCTCTACTTTTCTCATGCATGTGCACGTTTTTTTCAATCCTTCCCGTCTATCCATCAGAGTTTTACTGCTCATTTGAACAAAGTGAAATCATTGCTTGCGCCGCGGGGAAGGGCAGGGGCCCATGGGCCAGCTGTAGAAGAAGAAGGAGGAGAAAGAGGAGAAAGCGGGGAATAATGGGGCGTGAAGATACAGAGACAAAAAGGAAATGCTATTACAGATGCAGAGGACGATAGAGATCTAATGTGCATTAAAAACGGAGAACAAGGGATAAAAAGCGAGGGAAAAAGGAGGGAAATTTACTTATGTGAGAACAATGGGTTCACCACACCCTTTGTTGGCCAAAACTCATGTCCAAAAAGATATGGCCACATCACATGACACACCTACTGTATTTCAATCATAATGTCTGGCCTGCAGATCTATGAACAATCACAGCACAGATGAAGAGTGCAGAGCAGCATTTTATTCATTCAGTCAGAGCAGATTAAAATGAACAGAGCATAGCTAAAGGTGAGTAAGATTGACATGGGAGGGAGGCAGACAGCCTGGCAATTAGACTCAGACACAGACATGTATGGATGAGTAATGTGAGGATGGCTGGCAGAGGAAGAGGAGAGAAAGAGGGAGAGCGGGAGAAAGATAGGAGAGCCGGGGGGATATGATATGATATGACCAACAGAACGCAGACAGACGGACAGACACAGACAGACACAGACATACAGACACACAGACAGACAGACAGATAGACAGATAGACAGATAGATAGATAGATAGATAGATAGATAGATAGATAGATAGATAGATAGATAGATAGATCTGTCGTGCATGCAAAACCCATCTGCATAAAACTGCAGACTAGGCTGAATTAATTGGAGAATAAATCATTACCTTGTGCCTTGGCGCTCGCGGCCAGCAGGCTTCCTAATAGCAGAATCCACAGGTATGACATCATGGGAACACGGTGTTCTGGCTGCGACTGAACCGGGGCTCACAGTACCTTGCCTTGGCTTTCAAACAAGACAATTAACCTTCCTAGAGGTTTCAGGTAGATCAGGGAGGGCGTGTGCGTCGGTGTGCCGGTGCGTTCTTGCGCGTCGTATCAGAACCCGATGGCGTCTCCAAGGTGCTCAGATGCTTGGCTCAGCGCGCGCCGCCTCGGATCCGATGCCCTTCCTTTTGTCTGGATTGGAAGAGAGAGGTCCAGTCTTTATTAAGGTGGGCGGGGCCCCTCTCCTAGGCAGGCAGACAGGGCTGTGGAGGCATTACTTCCCTCAATAATCGGCTGTTAAAGCATTCAGGTTTCATGACTAATACCAACACTTATGATTGAAACTCGTTCCTGTCCCAGGAAAGGTTAATTAGTCATCACAGAAACTCCTTATGAAACATTTTCTTTCATTGCTGACTACTAATTCCTTACATGGAAAATTGCTTTCACCTTTTGGGAGACTGTGGCTGCAATAAGGAGGATAAAATTGTCCTTGTTATGTCATGAACTGCCATACTGATTGGAACCATCGATCCTGCACAGCTAAGAAACCCAAAGGGACTGACACAGACTTATTAAAGCATATCTCCCCTCTCATTCTCAGGCTTGTGTGTAATTTCCATACACAATTATACGTTTTCCTATAGTTAAGTAGTCTTTACTGCTCTCTTACGACCTGATTAGCCTGTGATTTACTTGGATTTATCCAAACATCAAGTTTATGAGAAATACACTGTATTGCTGGATTAGTGGAAATTTAAGGCTTTGGCTTGATTTGAATGTTAAATTAATGTTGGGTTTCCATTTGAGAAAACCACACATGACCTCATACAAACCAAGCAGTAGGTCGACTTGAAAAAAGAACATCTTATTTTCCTTTCCTCAGGCTCTTCTCCTTCTCCTGACCACCTCGTAAAAAGCCAATTCAGTGCCAAATTGAAATGTTTTACCGGTGTTGGACCGGCAGGTGGCGCACTTTGCTCTTAATGTCATAATTTCGAAATTCAGACAATTAAACAGAGTTTTCCGCCATCCAGCTCCTATACTCTGCAGTTTAAGCAAATGCAAGGACTATTTGTCTGGGTACACCAGACTTGATATTCTTCAAATATCACCTTAGGGAATTTGTTTCACTCAATTGAATAATTTCTTGCTGGTTATCTTATCCGATTTCCTCCGAAAAACATTATTTATAACAACCAGAATTTTACATTTAGTTTAAGAACATCACATATTGTATGGACTTGATGCATGGATCCTTAAATGAAGGAGTGACCTTATACATTTGCCTTTAAAGGAAACTATCAAGCGGTCTCTGCTGTTTTTTGATGACTCATGCATTAAAGAGCTCAGCATGCATCAGCACAACAAAGTCTCGTGACTGCAAGCACACAGATCCGCCCATCTGATTTCCATCCACCATCAGCACAGGTATCGTGGAAAAAAACAAGCCATGCATAGGGGGTAGGCTGTGTTACCTTGACACATATGATTTACACCCACCTGACATTTAGAAAGCGTTCATTAAAAGACAGTTTCTTTTATCTTCTAGCCACAAAGAGGAACCAAATGATGGGTAACTTGTCATATACAGAATGATCATGAGGCAGTCTGCACAGTGATCTGTAAACAAGATGTGATACCTGCTTTTTCACAGGATCCAGATGTTTACTATCATCTCTGAAGCTTTAGACATTACTGGTAAAATGAACACAGTGTAAAAAAAGAAATTATTTTATTAGTGTCTTAGCATAATGATTACATAAACATAAAAAACAATCTCTCATTTCTCATTTGTATAAAATGAAAACATACATCAAGATTTGATTTTGATTCATTTCATTAACTTGTAAATCTTTTCTTTTGTTTGGAAAGGTTTAAGTTTTTGGGAAGTGCCCTCATCATCTCATCATTTTTGCACCGGTTTGTCCTCATTGTATAAATATCAGAAAGGAAAGCAACAGTAGCACACGTTCTGTGTATAAAGCATTGAAATTGAGCCAGATTTTTAAGGATCAAACATATCTTTAGCTACAAATTTTCACAACTTGATCATCATTTTTCATACACATTAACCTGAGGCATTCTTGGAACATGGGTTGATTATTTAGTGCTGTGGCTTGATTGAAAAAGAAGCTCAAACATTTCAGTCCCTCCCTTGTTCTACTAAAAAATCAGATTAAGGGAGAAAGGTCTGGCAGTAAAAGAGAAGGCTGAACTATTGGTGTTTATGTTTGTTTCTTTTATAAACCTTTACAGAAGCAAAAAGGTTGATGTCAATGACCAAACTTCCCCTCTCCAGTGCTCCCCACAAAATATCTGTACCATAAAAGTATCTGATCGAAAGCTCTTTGGTCGGCTATTTATTAATAACAGCATAGAGACTGACTTTAGCATGACGTGTGTGACAAATAAACAAAGAAAATAAGAAAAGTGATGCTAAGTGGCTTCCTTGAGTGCAGCCTATGTTCCCCCTGATTATTTTTGTCCAATCAATCAGCTGACAATGCAATAAAATACCATTTCCAAAGAGGGGGATGTCTGAGTTAGGGATTGTAGTAAGCTGAGGATAGCTTCAGCTTGGTTTGCAACCCCTGATGTTGTTTGTGGCTGAGAGGAAGCGGTTGTGGAAATTTGCTTTTGCAACCACTTCTTGGCAACAATCCTCTAATTGGTTGCCCTTTTTCACTGCTAAGTTCTGCTACATTTAAGAGGCCTAGGGAACAGTCTCTTTATGGTAAGAAATGTTGCAGGCTCTACTTTAGGTGACAGGCTAATCATCGATATAAAAGCCGAATTCTTGAGTGGAACTGACAATTAATTATGTTTCAAAGTTTACAATTAGACCAACAAAAGTTTGCAGATGGTCACTGATGCACACTGTCTACAATCCTCCTTTATTTCAAGGTGTTCTTATCAGATGACCCCTCTCAGCTTCTCATATTTTTCTTCTATCGGGGTACAAAATAAATCAAGTAAATGCAACAGCTGGAATAAACTGCACATCTATTTCCTCTGTGTAAGCATGATGAATTATAGGTGCAGGATTCTCCTTGTAGACCTGCTGCCATCTTTGCAACGAAGGAGGGACAGCATTAATAATTTGGATCATCTGCACTATGAAGGTCAAATCAGCAGAATCGCAGAATATTATGGGATGGGGGTTTTAAAGGCGCAGATACAATAAAAGACCATGACCTGGGAACTTTCAAGACATAAAGGGCAAAGAATTCTTCAAAGTAGCTTCGATTCTGTAGAGCAAACAAAGTGAAGGCCTTGTTTAGGCTCCCAGTGCTGTCTCCATAAGACTGCAGGTCCCACTCTGAACAATCTGTCTGTCTGTTGCTTTGTTGCAGGAGAATGATTGGGTGGAAAGTGGCTCACATTTTGCTGAAACACTCCTTGGCGTTGGACCACACCTGGATTCCCTGAGACAGAAAGGATTGAAAGAGAACCAGAGTGATTTAGAAAAAGGAAGACAATTTTCTACAAAACAGATGGGAAGCTACAGTCTGCCGATAACGCCTGGCATTCTTAAGCAGGAGAGTAAACAAAAACAAACATACGGAAGCCTATACCTTCTTACACATGCTGATCTGCATAATGGCGTAGCTGATTAGTGCTTCGCGCAAATCATTGTCCTTCTGCTCCTTGAAACGTTCAATGTCCTCCCAGGCTGTTCGCACAAACTCTCTGAAGACACAAACACAAACAGAGACACATGCTGCTGTGAGTCATTTAGTGTGGAAGTGAAGGCATGGGAAGAAGTGTAAAAGAGAGGGAGAAGTGTCTGAAGAAACAATGAAGTGGTGCAGCTCTGTGTTTATCTATGCTCAAATTACCTCTTTTTTATTGATGTGTTTTTTGTGTTACAAGTTATTGAACATTACCTTGCATTGACTTTGAGTACATGCTGAATGATCCAAACACCATCCTCCACTTTGTGTGTTTACAATTTGATTACATCAGTGTCAAAGTTGTAGTAATCTATAAATGTATTCTGTTTAACTGCTTGTTGAATGCAGTTCATCATTCCTTATCCAAAATAAGACCTTGAGCTTTTTTTCAAGACAAAGGAAAAGAGTGACACTACAGACATGTCAGTGTCTCAGACAGCGAGTGGGAGACGTTTCAAAGACAAACTAATCAAAGAAAGGTGAAGGACTGAGTGAGTGGTGTTGAGCTCACTGGCACTCGTTGTTCTTCTCCTTGAGTGTTTGCTCTCCCTCCTGGATACTCTGCTCCAAAGCTGCCAGCCTGCTCTCTCTCTGCTCGGGGCTCTCTTGGCCAAAAAGCTTACTGGTCATCCCCTTCAGCGAAAAGACACGCACCGTCTGCACACAAATACATACAAATTAGAATTTGGCAACTGAAACAGGTTTTTCAACACACATTTAAATCTTTTGAGGATTTTACCATGCTTGGTTTTGTTGAACACAATTTTGACAACTGATCTGAAGAATGCCTGATTAGCTTTTGGTCTGGTACGCCAAAAATCTTTACCTGCCAAATCATTTTTACTAGCCATGAAACAGTTGATACAATTCCATTCATGAAAACCAGTGGGATAAAGTTACTTGTTACATGTATTGTTGTGCCGAAGTCATAGTGACGATATAATTCTGAGGTCACTATACTATACATCCAGGGTTTTTATACCAAAACTGGAGTGAACTCTTTATTCTATGTGTGGGAATAAGAATTGAAAGCTCTCCATGTCAATACACTCCTATTTTTATTTATTTTTATATATTTTATTCTATGTACTTATTGTTATTTACATTATATATATATATATTTTATTTATTTTCTGCTATTGTTATTATTATTACTTATATAACATACATATACATGCTTTTTTTTTTGTTTGTTTCTGTTTTTTACCTTTATTTGTCATTTCCCTGTCTGTTTATAACCTTTTGGTGTCGGTTGGTTTGGGGGATGTTGGGGATGTACATGTTTGTGTTTGTACATGTACATATATGTTCAAAACTAAGAAAAAAATATAAATAAAGTTATGAAGAAAAAAAAACTGGAGTGAAATTGTGCGCTTTTTCTTTAAGTAGATTACACATCAACTGTAGTTATATTACGCAGAGTCAGATCATAAAGTAGGGCTGAACAATTGTAGGAGCTATTTTATTACTATCAGGTCGAAAAGTGTTGCTATGCGATTGTCTCCTTTGTAAACAGCAGGGGGCGCTAAGAACCTGAACAATTAGTGGACCGCTCATACAAAGAGAAACCAATGAGATGCAGCATTACATTAGATTTTTTTTTGCTTTGTCTGGCAATAAATAAACTCAAAGTGTATCCAGACAAGACATTCGACTTCTTGTTACCTAATCCAAAACAGCTGGAACCGTGCATCAGGGGTGTTCTTTGAAAGCAGTGTTAATTTTGGTGGCTATTTTAGATTTAGTCTTAGTCTTTCGACGAAAATGCTGTTAGTTTAGTCACATGTTAGTCTTTTCAGCCCTTTATAGTTTTAGTCTAGTTTTAGTCGACGAAAACTCAAAACATTTCAGTCTTTGATTTTGCCCGAAACATCTTCACTCTCTAAATAATTCATGTAGTTGACCAGATATTGGTAAGAGGGTTATATGAAGTGTTAAAATCGTCAACACTCCTTTAACACTTTTGCTTGTGTAACATCTTAAGTTAAATAATTAAGCCTGGCCTTTCTAAAATGTCAAAAGAAAACCTTCTTGATGTGACCACTGTGACTGTATTTTGATTCTGTTGACTCACAGAAAAATGCCATGAAAGGAATGTGTTGCACATTAACGACGGTCCTTGAATGCACCTGCAGTGACGGGCGCACTGGACAGACAGTCAGTTCACGGCACTCTGAAATGCATCCGCATCTTTGATGACTAGGAGTTGATCAAAACTTACTGAATGTGTCTGATGTATCACCAAACTGGATTAAATCAAGCTCTAGACTCAGAGCTTTTTACGGTAATAGCGCAAAACGTCAAACATCAAGTACTAAACAGACGTCCCCCGGTTGTGTCTTTGTCACTAACGCACACCGGGGGTAAAAATAATCAGTGAAGATGAGACAGATGCATGGAGGTGAGGAGAGCTGGTTCATAAAGCACACCTGCTGAAGGTAGTGAACAAGCTAACACTGAGCCCCTCAGATAATAACTCAGCCTGTCACAGGAATGCATCACTTTTATATCTAAAGATTAGACGCACAGTGGGGAAAACATGGATTTTGAATGTCCGACGGTCGGCCACTAATGTTTTTGTCTCGCCATCGTCTCGTCAACAAAATCAAAACATATGTTTGTCAGAGTTTTTATTATCAGTGATGCAGTTTAGCTCGTCACAGTCTCGTTTTCGTCATGAGAAAAAGAGTCGTTGACGAACATTTATCGTCATAATTTCGTTAACGAAATTAACACTGTTTGAAAGTAACTCTTTTAAAAAAAAAATGTTATTATATTAAAAAAAAATAGCCACTATAGCAATATATTGTTTAACCATTGCGACTGTACTGTGTTTGTGCGCAGTAATCACATCCCAGTCATATTACCTTAGGCACCTTGTGCTCTCACTGTTTTGCTGATCGATCTAAAACCTAGCTTCCCATTGTCTTGTTTTTGTTATTAATCTCCAATAAAAGTCTGTCTGATCACTTTCACGCAGCCCCTCACTTCAACACACTGAGAGCTGACCACTGTGTATGCAGAGTCTGTGTGTCATATGACTGTAAACTGTAAACATGCACACTAGGCTGCTGCCATCACAGATTCCCCAGCGAATGCTTGATTAAGCATAAAAGATTTTGAAACGGTGTATTCCCATTCATCTTTGTGCTCATTAACTTTGAGGTCACACATAAAGACCGCTAACGTGATCTACACATGTAGGGCCTGTAGAGTAGTATTGTGAGAGATCACATACTGAAGAAGCGATGAGTTTTCTTTTAATTAGAACTTACTACCACAGGGCTGGTGACTCAGATCAAAAATAACTTTAAGCACTGTTGGAAATGGTTGATAACATCCTAAGCAAGCCAATTTCATTTATTAATCAAATTTAGGAAGTAATTTGTTGCTCTACCTGTTCTCTCTCTTCCTCTTCCATGCTCTGAGCAGCCACCCATTGTGGTATAACTAGGACTGACTTTGATTTTAAATCCATATAAATAAAGAGTAAAGCTTCAGTTAGCATGTAATGATGCATATCCAATTTTCCTTAAACTACCAAGATGGAGCAGTGCAAGTTTTATGTTTATATCAAACAATGTCCCTCTATTTCATGCTGTACTGAGAAATTTGATGTATACATTTATGTGTCGCTTAGCTGATTCAGAAAATGACATTTTAAGGGAGCTCGCTCAGCCCACATTAAGTGACACAAGGTATTTTTCTTGCTTTTGGAAACATGGGAACAAATGCCTTTTTATGCTTTAATCAAAATGAATGTGTAAACTGTTGTCATATGATCTTTTTAATTCTTGCTGGACATGTATTTTACTTATTTCTAGTCTTTTGTATTACTTGTGTGCTGATATGTACCTATGGGACTGAAATAAGGTATATCTATCTATCTAATTGTGTGATTGAAATTGTATTTTTTAATATTACATGAAAGCACACTGCATTTATCTGGTATGAATGCCTAGATTTTTTTTTCAGATTGAAATATATACATCCCAGAAAGAAAAAATACTGCAACATCAGTGCTTTGTCCAATATCCTGCAGACCTATCTTACAGCACAAGCTATCAAGTTATATTATGAATAGACCCCCTGCTATTTCACTAGTTAAATAAGCTCTACATTTAATAAACGCAATGAGCAACATGACACATCCCAAACATGGTTATCAATAATAGCCCTATCTTTCCTGCTGTTTGTCAGGTGTTTATCCACTCCTCTGCCCCCCACATTGACAGCTTGACAGCAGGAGGCAAGACTTATGAATTGTAAATGTGTGACTGCCCAATGGGACTCCATGGGACCTGTGAAAGTATAATTTCAGACTTCACACACTGTTTGATGCCCTGTGTCAGCTAAATAAAAGGAATCGTTGATGGCACCTGGTCTCACTCATTTTTGCCAGTTTCAAATTCATATGAGAAGTTGGCGAATGACTGGTGCTAATTTTGAACCATGAATATATGAGTATATCATTATTTGCGCAAGCTGTGCAAAAGAAAATGAGAGATAAAAAAGCCGGTGAGAGTGAGAGAGACGGAAAGAGAGAGAGAGAGTGAGTGCTGGTGTGTTACCCCTGTGGCAAGCTCTTCTTTCTGTTGTTTCTTATTCGCCAGATCCTGAGCCGTCATCTCCAACTCGTACTGGATCAACTCATTTTTCCTGCATACAGATCTTCACACACGCGCACGCACGCACGCACACACACACACACACACACACACACACACACACCACACACACACACACACACACCACACAACACACACACACACACACACACACACACACACACACACACACACACACACACAACACACACACACACACACACACACATAAAATACATCACTGATTAAAACTTAGATCCAGGACTTTGTTGTTACATCCTAATACAAATATTACAAACATTGCTGCTCTCCATCCAGGCTAAAGTCTTGACAGTGAGGCTTGTTACAAGCTCTGCACTCTGTATTCTACTAAAGCTCCAGATTTGCATCTGCCAAAAATAATTTGTATGCTGCTGCATTTACATGCTGCTGCATGCTGGCTTTGTTTGGAATGGAGTTTAATAATGATGGCAACTTTATGCAGCAGCAACATGAAGCAGCTGTTGTGGATATCTATTAAGATCTACCTAAAGCAAGATTCACCAATCACACAACCAAGTAGTGTGGGAAGTAGTGTGATCTTATCTGTATCAACCACTTCCTGGTTGTTCATAATGAACACCACTTATATCACAAGAAGTCTAGATAATGTACTTAAATGTAGGGCTGGAACAACTCGTTAATGATTTGATACATAACAATAAAAAATGTCTACTGAATATCTACAGTACAAAGTGGCACCATTTAAATCTTCTGTCCGATCTGATAAATGTGCTTGAAAATGACTTCATCATTATCAGTTAGTCAGAATTAATTTTCCTCTTCTACCAATTGATTTCTCACCTAATCACTGCAGTTCTAAACTAATTAAGGGCTGTATCCCACTAAAGCCTGAGGTCATTTGAGCCCAGCCTTTCAGTTAACACTCAAATACACAAAGTGTAGTTATACACATATAATTAACACCTCTACAAACTAAGTTGTAAATGGGTGTTCTGGCATTAAACGCTCATGAGGACATGGACTACTGCGATGATCCGTCAGTCCTCATGAGAGCGTAAGGTTGACTTGCTCATACTGCATACTGATTAGACTGTTTCCCCGTTCAGCTTCATATGAATCTCTCTTTTAAAACCAACAACCACTGACCTGACAGCATCAGTGTAGAACAGGTATTCTTTCAGTTGGTCTGCATAATGCTCTTCCTCCTCCAAAATGTCATCTATTGATGCAGCATACCTGTAGACACGCACAGAGACACAATCACAGGTGAGCCAAAACAGAAAAATGGTAAATATTGTGGAAGTTCATAGTTTAATGATGATGTCATCAGATAACACATTTACAATAAGTTTTATGTAAAGGTTTTATCTTCTACATACGTGTCCATGTGGTGGCCTGCACTCTGCAATCCATCTCCCATCTCTTTTTCTATCGCACTCCACTCACTGGAGACACAAAAAGAGGAAGTTAGATCTATTTCTCATTCAGGCAGTCTATGAAGTCAAAATACATCTTATAGCAAAAAGACACATTTACATTACTAATTACAAAACTCCTCTAAAGGCTCAAAAGATTCAAAGTGCTGTTTTTATAAGCGATTAGGTGAGACACATAGTTTCCCAACCACATTTCAAATTGATACAAAAAGGGGAATTCTGATGGTGAAACAAGGCGACTCTATTAATAAAAGAACTACCCTGTGCCCCTCTCACTGACTGTCCCTCTATTTCTAAAACAAATTTAAAGGCTTCTGAATTAAGCATCGGCACATTACACTCACATGTTCTGGAGCTGTCCCTCTCTAAATGTGTTTTGGTCTGAGGTATTTGGAATGTTGACCATTGTAACTGGGGTAAGACTGGTCCCTAATGCTTGTACTGTTTTGTTCGGTGTGTCTCCTCCTCTAGTTGTTCTTTCTCCAGCCAAGAAGGACATGTTAGCCTTTACAACTCTGTTGGCCAGAGAGTTGATATTGTTGAATTGGAAGTCCTTTGTCCCACCTACCCATTCAAGCTGGATTAAGAGTGTACTTTATTTTCTTAAACTTGAAAAGATTAGGCTGACCCTGGGTGGCTCATATCTTTAAAAAAAATCTGGGACCCTTCTTATCTCATGTCGATAGCTCAGCTTGCTGTGTGTCTTTAGACTGAGCATCACCATGGTGTGTCTTAGTATGTTTAGATTATTGCTTTCATCTGTTTATCTTTATCATACTTGCTTTTTGTCTTATGTTCTCCATTTTTGGACTTCTATTTAGTTAATTTGGAGGGAGTATATGTCAGGGTGGGTGGTTATTTTTTGTTTTGTATTTCATATGTCATCTGTGTTTCTTTGTTCCTAAAATAAGGAAAATGTACCAACCTCTAATTTTGGATGTGATTGTTTTTCTATGTGAAAATCAATAAACAAAGTTTAAAAAAGAAAAAAAGGCTTCTGAATACAGTTTGTGCCCCATATGTCTCGCTTTCAACTTACAGCTTGTTAATTATTTTACAATCTAGTGCCTGCATTAAGCCAAGCTATGGTTTTATAAATGTACAACATAAAGTATTGTAGTTTCTCACCTGAAGACTCTGCCATAGTTACCATGGACCTTGTAAACTCCATACAGTCTATCTGCTACCCTCTAGAATAAAGACATTTGTAATTATGAACACCTTTTTTAAAATCTCAGGTGTTTCCCTTAAAAATACCAAAGTAAATAACAATGCATCCTAAACCATTGACTGAACCTAAGCAGACAGTTCAATATTCATTGTATGTTTTGTGAAACTCACCGCCCGCACTCTCAGTAACTGAGAGACGACTGTGGTCAGTTCATCACTGTACTGCTTCAGTGCTGTGAATCGCCTGAGAAGTTCACAACACAACGACAGAGATCATACCTCAAACAGCATTTGACAGAATCTCAGCATTTCAGTCTGCGCAGTTCTGTGTTTCTCTACACACACTACAGTTATCATGCTTCTTACTTACTTCCTGTTTTGCCACCAGAATCAAATTTCAAGGAAGCTGCCTCAATGAAACTAATGCAAAATGTTTCATTGAAACACCAACAAAGAAGAAACTTTTTATGGTCTGGTTTATGCTTACTTGTCGGGGTTTTTGACTCTGAACATGGCACTCAGAGACTTAAGTCTGGAGTCCACCTGGCAGAAAAAAACAATGAAAAGGCAGCTTTTATTTGCATATGGCATATAAGAGAATCTATAAAGATGCCCTTCTAACTTGATTCAATCTGCCTATCATATATAAGCCATGGGACTTAAACACAAATAGTGTCAGTTAACAACTAATTTCACATTAAGGTAATCCAGTAAGGGGAACTTGGTTCAATTTTGTTTAAATTAGGGCACAGAAAATTCGGCCACCGAAAATCTTCGGCCGAAAAGTGCATTTCGATTTTCGGCCGAAAGACTTTTATCACCGAAACAACACGACCGAAACAGAATGTTGTGATGACGCAAGCAAAAACCGTGGCCAGTACGTGCTTGTCTGGATAAGAGCCAACATGTCTGCATCTGTTATTCCTTTAATTACAGCACTAAAGCATATTAAGCAAAGAGGTTGAGACGGACCACGGAGTGAAAACAATGAAAAGTACACTCTTAGAGTCTGTCAGCACACGTTTCACTGAGATCTATTCGGATCCTCTGCACTTCATCGCGACTGTTCTTGATCTGCGATATAAGATCATTATTTGGATGCGGAATAAAGCAGCACACATTAAGGAATGATCCAGGCTGGATGGATGCAGAGAACCCACCCGCACAGCGCAGGAGAAGGAGAACAAAGCGCAGAAAAAAGGACTGGTCTCTCTGAACCAGATGAGGGGCATGCACCCTTGTTGTCTGATATGTTCAATGAGATCCTTGATTTTAGTGAGTTTAGCACACAGTCCGAGCCATAGATGCAATGGTAGGGGAAACCGGAGACAGTTGTAACATTTTTTAAATTTCTGTCTTTAACTTTGAGCTCTTTTAACCCAGTGTGTTCAAACTGCTATACAAACTAGCTTCATGTGTCTGCTAATAAATGGCCTGGAAATGCCTGTGCAACACAAACAGAAAATGAATGGCTTAATCTCAAATCCAAGGAGTGAAATGTTACAACTGTCCCCAGTCTCCCTACTAATAATTGGCATAATAATTTATTTCCGTGTATCGATTTCGGCCTTGGTTTCCTCATTTTCGATTTTCGGTTTCGGCCAAGAATTTTCACTTCAGTGCATCCCTAGTTTAGATAAAGTACAGTGTCTCATTCAAATAATGAAGGAAGGAAAGCATAATGAAATGTTTACCTTGTCTTGGAAACCCGTCTCCAAAACAGCCTCCCTCCATCCCTTCTCCTGAGGACAGATGATTGACAGATGACAGACACGAGACAGACAGGGTTATGACCACACTGTTAAATTGGTGATTTCAAAGCGACAACACAACATCACAAAGGACACCAAAGGGAAATACTGCTTAGATTTTCGTTTTGAATTTGGCCTTTCTTGTTCTCTCATCTTTGTCTGTTGCCTATAAGCAAGCATCACTTTGTTGTAGATTGCTTTAAAGATGGCATCAGAATGAAATATGTTAACAGATTATGAGTGTGTGAGGGGGCGTCTGTCTGCAAAGTTACTGTGGAGGACTTCACTGAGGCATTTCGTGCAACAAGCTTGACTGCTCACCTCTGTCAGAAA
The DNA here is from genome assembly GCF_009762535.1 of Notolabrus celidotus. NCBI lineage: Eukaryota > Metazoa > Chordata > Actinopteri > Labriformes > Labridae > Notolabrus > Notolabrus celidotus. The sequence goes on from NC_048281.1 coordinate 19,031,601, forward strand.
GAGGAAGAAGATTTTGTCACTGGAAAGGACAGGATGTGATGCAACTCGCAGCAAGAAGTTTTCCAGACCGACTCTCCGTCGCTCAACAAAGTCTGGGTCCAGGTTGTCTGCTGACAGCTTGTGCCAAACAAACTCTGCCTAATAGAGACACAGCACAAAGAGTACAACGTTGCAGGGATTAGTCACACACAGCCAGTTAATAACACTCAAGTAATCTTTAAATATCATGTATCAGCCGTGACGTTTCTTCAACATTTGAGTCACTCACTCTTTTCTCTGGTAGTGGAGGGATGATGATATAAGGGTAGGTGACAAGGAGGAATGTTCTGAGCAGCTCAAACTCACTGTAGCGTCTCCACAAAGTGTCAGGTGCTGCAGGAGTACCTCCATCTGGGACAGTCTCAGCTGGGCTGCAGAGAGACAAAGTCCGTAAGCTTTGGCTTTTATCATAGACGTGATTGGGCATTTGAGCATATCTTTATGATTAAAGTAACTTCAGACACTGAATGAGATAAATTTCACTGCTAACTTCATGGGACTTCATCTTGTCAAATGCATGGCGGCAGTGTTTTAAATGATTAAGCACAAACAAAAGTTCATTGGAATTCAGGGAGCCACTCAAGTGCTCAGTGAAAAGTGGAGGGTCAAACAAGGTAGTGGGTAATCAGTGCAAGCTGGTCTGCTCTTAGATCCTGTTTGGCTTATTCAAGTCAGAAAACGTACACTGAGTGAGAAAATCTTTGCTCTTCTAACGAACAAGATTTTGCTCAATAAACTGTATGGGAACTTCAGGTCATGGATAAACCAAATTGTGGCTCATGTATGGAAGCTGCATCAGTATACCCATCAAATGTACCAAATATGAGATCAAATGGCTGATTTATTCTGTATGTTTCACAATCAAATAATTATCTAGCCAGATAATCATGACTCTGTTTGAAACATACTGTAATTGTGAAAGAGGCGGTGTATGTGCTCTAAGAAATATGTTGCAATCAGTATGAAGTATTTCATGCTTTACAGAAAGTAGCAGCAGATTTAAAACAACCAAAAATAAAAATAAAATGCAATTATAACGAGAATCAGATGCTCTAGTGCAGGGGTTCCCAAAGTGTGGGAGGGGACCCCCTGGGGGATCGTGAGATGTCTTCCAGAATGTTTTTCTTTAGTTATCTAAAAATATCTATTTTTTTTTACCTTGTTTTCTTATTTTTATCTTCCTTTTTTGTTTGCAATGTTTGACTTGTAACTTGTGGTGAACAAAGAAATACAGAAAAAATGCAATAAAAAAGTTGAATGACAAAAGTTATCTAAAAATAATACATTTTACCCATTTATAGTAAAGAATATCGACAAAAAAATAGTCGCTAAACTTGAAATAAAACTTTGAAAATAGAAAATGTAATGAGTTTTCTGCCTTTCTTCGTTGTCAGATGACTCCTAAGTTTAAGTTTAGTGAACAGTTAATAATCAAAAGCACCAGTAGGAGCAGGTTAATTCATAACAGCACAGGAAACAAAGCCACATGCTCATATATGTAGGCTAACTTTCTCTAGACCAGCTAAATGAAGCCACATTAAATCACTTTGAGGGACAGTGGGGGTCGCGAGTCTTTGGCACCTATATTTTGGGGGTCGCGGGCTGAAAAGTTTGGGAACCCCTGCTTAGTGTATGACGTACCGTGTTTCTATGAGATAGACTGTGTAGGTTTCCTGCATGTTAACTGTGTTCTTCCCGGTCCTCTTCTCGCCTCTGCAACATTAATCTCCATTTTTTTCAAAAGAGCTGTCCCTCTTTCCACCATCTACATACAGGGAAAACAACAAACCATTAGTTAGAAACCCATGTCTTTATGAGGACATCAGGATGATTATAGCATTTCTCAATTGCTAAAACATTTCTCGACATCCGCCATGCTTTTCACACTATAAGCACAAAACCCAATTTTCAAACTACATTCACCAAAACAACTCTTCCTGCAAAACCAAACAATGTTATCAGATCATACCCCGAGCCAATCAAAATTAAAGCAGTACTGAAAGTCATTACACACTACAAAACACTGAAAACACAATGCTCAGGATGAAGCTGTAGAAATAATGTTATTGTTTACTGTAGGCTTAATTCATTTTAAATTTAGCACCTGTATACAGTAAAAAATTAAGTAAACACAAATGAGAAGAACATGGTCTATCACAGCAGCTCAGATTTCATCAGAAGTTACTGTTCTTTGTCTTTCTCCATTTCGCTCCCCTCCTCTTCCTCCTCCACCACCTCTTACACGCACTCTTCCTCTGCCTCTCAGATTATTTCTGTCCATTGTACAACCTTCAACAACCAGTGCTCTCTGAACTGGCTTATACTGGTTTCCTCACATCATTAGCCACAAGTGTGATCAGTTTTGAGTGCTTTTGTTTAACCCTCCTGTTATGTTTGTTTCTCTGGATCAGCAGTAATGTTACTAGGTCAATTTGACCCCGAGCATATTCAATTACCCAAAAGTATCAGAACCTCAAAAAATCCAAATACACATTTTTTAAATCTAATTTTTAACTCCATTATTAACCATTTAAATCAAGATTTAGTGCAGTGGTGTTCTTTAATCCTCACAGATCATGGTTCAATGAGGATAACTCACTCGGTTTTCATTAAAATTAATGTTAAAACTGTTTTAATGAACATTGGAAAGCCCTAAATATAAATACAATAGTTTTTTTATGACATAGATTTTTCTTAATTTCATTTTACATTTTTTTTATTTTTTTTATTTTTATGAAGTGATGTTGATTAATTCACACAACACCTTTTCTGTCACGTCGCCCAGATTTTTATCCTGCATTTAGCTGGTTTTGAAGGCATATATTGCCTGAAATAGACTTTTAAGGGGTCAATTTGACCCGCAACATAACAGGAGGGTTAAGCTGTGACACCTGTGCTTCAAATGTGTTTAACTTTTGCTACCTGTGCTTACTTGCAATACAAGTGCATCACAGTGCAACATGTGTTTTAGTGAGTGAGAATGTGTTTGCAGGTTGTGTCTAACAGGGGAAAAGTGCTTATGGTTTTACCAAAGGAGTGTCTGATTCAATACATGGGTTCAGACACTAAGGAATTTGGTTCAGGCAATAGGGTTTAGTGTTTTAGAGATTGAGAAATACAACAGAATGCATAAAAATGCACCAGTGTTCAGACAGCAAAAAAGTCCTTGATGGAAAGAAAACAAATATTCTGATCTTTTATAACAGAACAGGTAAGTATAAACCAGTTAACCCCAGTAGGGCAGACTGGTTTGCTCCTGAACCTTTATAATGAACATAGTCACACTGGTTCTTTAAAGCAGGGTTATGGCAGGCGTGTGCAGGTCACAAGACAAGACAGGACGCTACTCCCAACACCAAAACATTGACGTATGTATGCAAACGTTCTTCTCAGCAAAACCGTCGAAACATGGGACTAGACTTGCAGCACTTTAGGGGACTTTGTTTAATTTAAACAGAGCCAAACTTCGGGGTTGGTCTTCAGAGCTGCTAGCTAACAAGCTAACGTCAGAAGTAAAGTTTACATAGTAGCTCTAAGCTGTTAGCAAAACCAACTTCAGCTCACTTTGTAACTTTATCGTTCACATAAAGAGTTATTATAGTTACACTTCGCTTAGAAACTATACGGTTAAAGTTCACAATTAGCAACAAAATTAACAAAGTGAGTGTGAAATCTCAGTTTGACAATGAGACTCTAACTCCACCTAACTCCTAGCCAACGTTTACATTACGGCAGGCCTCTAGGGAAAGTTCTCACTCGTTACAGCTGGCTTTTAAACCCATGTATAGGTATCAGAGGAAAAAGAAAAGTTACGACCGTGTTTATTATGTTGTTTTCGGATTCCGTGGACGTGATATCGGTGTTACCGATCACAGCTACTTCTTCGGTACTTCCAGAGTCTGCCATCATCATTTGGCTGCTGAGGTGCTGCTGTTGTCAGCTGAGCTGGCAGGAGGGGGGGGGGGGGGGGGGGGGGGGGGGGGGGGGGGGGGGGGGGGGGGGGGGGGGGGGGGGGGGGGGGGGATGTGTCCTCTTCTCTGCGCATGCGCATTTCCGACTAAGACAGGGATCAATGACATCTTTTTACACTAACTCTTCATATACTTAACCCTCCTGTTATGTTACGGGTCAGATTGACCTTTTTTAAGTTAAAAATAAAAAAAAATTTCAAAATATTTATTGTTGAAACTCTTCTCTACTTGGATCAATAGGTGAAATCAACATATACAATTTAATTGTGTGTGATTTATTTTATTTTGACTCTGTTTTTAAGGGTCTGTTTTATAAGCTTGCATGCTTTTTAGTTTTTATTTCATTTTATTTTTATCGCTCTATTTGCTTTGCACTTTTTCTTGTTTTTATTGCACACTGTCAAGCACTTTGTTACCTGTATTGAAAAGTGCTATATAAATCAAGTATTATTATTATTAAATGCCCCCTCCTGAATGTTTATATACATATACATTCGTGGGTCAATTTGACCCGGCAGTCAAAGTGGAGGCCAAAAGGGGTCAAGAGCTCCAGGAGCTGGGATCGAATAGAGACAAGCTGGCAGCCATTGGGACAGTGAGGGACAAGTGGGTGTAACTTCCACTACTTTATAACCCAGGCCCTCATGTCACAGTGGATGAAAGGCTAGAGGTTCCTTCCATTTTAGGCAATAATGCCTTCCAAACCAGCTAAAACCCAGCATAAAAACCTTGACAGCATGCGACAGAAGAGGTGTCTCGTGTTACTTTATCAACATCACTTCATAAAAAATAACAATAAATAAAATAACACAAATCAATGTCATAAAAACTATTGTATTTATATTAGGTCTTTCCAAGTACATTAAAAGGTTTTTAACATGCATTTTCATAGAAAACGAGTGAGTTATCCTCATTGAACCATGATCTGTGAGACTCAAGAACACCATTTGACTAAATATTGATTTAAATGGTTAGTAATGGAGTTAATAATGATATTAACCAAAATGTTTATTGGGGTTTTTTGGGTTCTGACACTTTGGATAATTAAATATGCCCTGCCTCAAGTTGACACAGGAACATTATTGCTGTTCCTAGAAACGAACATAACAGGAGGTTAAGTTATGACAATATATAATTAGTTTCCACAGAATCGTAATATAAAAGTGACAACAAAAGTATTAAAAAAGAATGACAATTAACACCAATCACTACAGTAAAAACTTTAAATAAATCTTGCCTGTAAATTATCCCTGAAAGTAGTTAAATATATATTTCATAACTGCCATCATTTTAAATGCAACAATGATCTTAGAACCTTTGCTAAAACTATACCACATTAAAACTGGCTATATGTAGCATAGTGTTATAATTAAGAATACAGCACCACAACATGTCTCTGTGTGTGTAATGTGGCACCGAGCAGATGAGAGCTCAAACTTGTCCACATTTAAAAGTTTCCATTCAGCTGCTCTGGTTAAGTGAACCCATTACCCTCTTTTGGCATTGCTGGCATCTGCTGATGATGCTTTCCTTTGACAAGGCTGACATCTAGTGGTGGGATTTCGGATTTGTTTATTTATATTTTCCCCCTAGGAACCATACTGTGGTTTGCACTTTTTTTTGGCAAACCTTAAATGAAGAAAGACACTTGAATGCTAACATGCTGAGATGACTTTTAATATGATAAATGTTGGTGCTTTGTCATAATAAGAGGAATCAACAGTAGCAGTACATTTAAGATGAACAAATTCTCAATTTTTCTGACTTTTTCAGATTTCTCTTTATGATTAAAGTGAAATTCTGAAACAGGTTTCATAACTGATTAATTTCCTCTTGTTGACATCTTTTGGTCCCTCTCTCATTGGTCGTATGGTTGTGGGTCCAGATGTTAATGAGAGGGATGCGTTTGCCTCAGGCTATAAACACACAGAAACACGGCCTTTTAGTTCCTGTGGTCACGCTGTTGCAGCGTTAATGTTTAAAGAAGGTGGAGCAGCATTCAGTAAGGAAGCATTTTATATAGATGCCACTGGGCACGGAGAGTGGTGCTGTGAGTTGAAAGGGAGAAAAAAGGTTTCAGCAAAGGAATGCACATGAGAGAAACAATTTAAAGCTGTGATGATCTACCCTATTAATTAATTAGTGTGAAATCAATGTCCACATGCAGAGGGTATAGAGGGATGGATGGATTGATGGTGGGATGCGGTTTCGGCTAAAGCGTGTCAGGAAACCCAAAGCCTGTGCTGCGACCAGCCGAAGTCACAGCCTGCATAGTTACCATTCTTTCCTGCCACTGACCTCAACCAGCCCCACCACTTCCTGTCCGCACGCAGGGGCACGCAGACATACACATATGTGCCACACACACCTCCAGCCCTGTTTGGCTGTCTGTACTTGTCTATTTCACAACTTTTTAGAGCCTCAGACAAACAGTTTTAACACCAAACTACGATAAGTTATGTACAGTGGTGTCTGTTGTGTGTTTGTTCCTGTCTTGGTCTATATTTGGAAGTTCTGACCTAAAAGATGCTGAGTGACTTCAGATGAGTGTTTGTGTACTAACTTCTGAGCTACAATATTTATGGCAAAGTGCCTGAGACAAAAAAGAATGAATAGAAGTATTAGTCCAACACAAATTATTTGTTATTCTACAGTTCAAAAATAGCAAAAGTTTTGTTATTTCCAAATGATTTTTAAATATGACTTGTTCATTTTCAGGGTTGTTGTACAGAAAACTCAGTCCCCGAGTCTCATCTGACAATCATGAGGTGTTTAAATAAATTCCTTATTTCCTTTGTGCATTTGTTGGTAAGAGTAGGAAATGATTCTGACTGTTGGAGTTTGGTTGTTGAGCAGTAGAGGGAAGCACAAATCCAAAAATGTTAGATTAGAGTACGACATCCTGCAGCACATTGGTCTAATCAGTGTAACACAGCACTGCACCATGGGTTGAGTTCACTGTAATATGAATATGAGTTCATACTTCATTGGCATGTTTCTCAGCAGAAGCATAGGTATTTCATTATGACACTGCTTTATCATATTTGCCTCATCATGTTTGGCCAAGAATCTGAACAATTACTTAAAATGCAGCCTGCTCTCTTTGGCATCCACTGTTGACAAAGCTGTGTACTTCTTATCTCTTTACTTTTATTGTTTAGCACATTTGTAAGTTGTGTTTTTAACAAAAAAATCTCATTCTGCTTCCCCAAAATAGTCAAATACATCACTCATCACAAATCTTTTCCTGGAAAATGTAAAAAAAAAAAACTGTTTGGGTAGTTTGCAGTGAATCACTATCTGACACCTTCCCCCCTTGCATTATTTACATACATTTAAAATAACAATTTGGTAATGATCAGTCTTTATGGCAACGGTATAATTTGCTTCGGTAACTCATACGGAGGCATCAGTATCAGTTTAAGTCTGCTTCATAACAAGCTCCTCATAGGGGCTTTCAGCCTTTTTTCATTCAATGCAAAGGGCCAACTACAACTTATATAACTACAATAGTATTTCATTTATTTTCACATTTCAGGACCATTGTGGGACCATTGTACCTTGGATACGTGTCCAATAAGTGGTTCCATAAAGGTATTCGTTTCAGAGAAACTGCATTCTCACCCAAACCATGAAACATGGTTCCTGAACCATTCTTGCATTTTCTAGCCCAGTCAACACAATCAGACTTATTTTCAAACTAACATTACAAATAGATTAATAAAAAATCCATTTGCATAATTTGAACTCCTTTGGTGTCAAATAAGTTACAAAACACATTGAATTGAGCCTTTTTCTATTTTTTTCTGACATTGAGTCTACATTAAACATTTAAAAACAAAAAACAAAAAAACACACAACAGCTCATTTACAGTGAATCATGATAGGCATTTCATTATTTCTTGTACTAAACTTATTATTTAAACATGTAAGAAATACAACGACCTGATGTAATGTGCAAAGCGCAATGTTGTTTCGGCCACCACTAAATGCCACTGTGTAATATTGCAACATAACTATAACATGCTCTACATCCAGTTAGATCAGTTTGTACAACAGTAACTGAATAGCTTCTAGTTCTAAACATTTTAGTGATTACCTAACAAATATTTTTGAGAAAAGTGTGCAAATCTTGTAATAATCATGGGCTGAATGCCAGACCTAAAAACAAATTCACGATCCAAAACCATTTTGATGATAAACAACAGGACCCACATACCACAGGACCTCTCCTCACCCCTCACACCACTGCTATCCTGGTCCACAGCCTCGTCACCTGCCGTATTGACTATTGTAATTCACTCCTCTCCAGTGTCCCTCACAAATCCCTCCATAAGCTTCAACTGGTTCAGAACTCTGCTGCCCGCATCATCACTAGAACCCCCTCCTTTCAACCACATCACCCCTGTACTCCAGCAGCTTCACTGCTCCCGGAATCTCCTTCAAAATCCTCCTGCACACATTCAAGGCCATCCACAACCTTGCCCACCTTGTATCTGTCCGATCTCTTCCACATTGTCACCCCCTCTCGCTCCCTCAGGTCTTCCTCCTCCCTCCACCTCTCTGTGCCCTCTGCCCGTCACTCTGCTCCCCAACTCTGGAACTCACTCCCACCTGACATCAGAAATATTGACTCTCTGTCCTTCTTCAAATCAAAACTCAAATCCCATCTGTTTCAGTTCTCTGTTTAATTTCCACTGCTTCCACACTAGGTAAATATGGTATTCAAGGAAAAACTTCACTAAAATGAAGATATAATAATTGTGGGTCTAAGAGGGGTTAATTTGTTGTTTTACATCAAGACAATTCTCAACTTTTATTCTTATAAAATTTCTATTGACAAAAAAGTGTCAAACATTAGCCTTTTGTTGGTTAACACTGACTCTTAATGTTCTTAATTAGCACATTTCTGTTTTGGCATATTCCATTGACCATTTCAGTACCCATCATCAAACTAGACAACTTTATTTATGCTTCCTCCTGTTAACAAATCAGTCTGCTCCATGAAGTTATTTTGTTTACAGGATTTAGCTTTATTTTCAAATTTGGATCTAAGTGTTTGTATATTTAAAAAATGTATACCAACAAAGCATAAATATCTTCAAAGCATTATATTTCTCACATATGCTGTAGTTTCAGAAGGTTGAATTTAGTGTGCGTGTCTGTGTGTATGTGTGTGCATGCTGTACACCAGGCTGGTCACGAAGGTCATAAAGAGGAAGTCCTTGTGGTCAGTAGAAGGGAACACATGTTTGCTTCATGTCTTATTCTCCGTCCTTCAATTTCTCCTCATTCATCTTTCTATTCTTGTTTGATGGTGGTGAAAAAGTCATGCAGTGTGTCCACCAGGCCTGTATTTGTGTGGGTCAGCCTGTATGGTAGACATAGTGTATGAAACGTCTTAATGAAGTGAAACTTTGATGGAAATGTATTATGTCATTAATTTATTTTTGTGCCTTGTTATGGTAATGTGCATAACAGATATTCTCCATGATAAAAATTAAATAGTCTGTCTTGTTGAAGATTTTGTTTCACTGACCTAGTTCTGACCTTCAAAAACGTATTTGCGGTGTGATTTTGTTTCTATTTCTAACCAATACTTCATAAGGTTTAACATTTCTTGCCTTAGAGCAGCACTGCAAGCTTGTGAAATCATTATTTTTATGAGTTAATAAGTTATCTAATGCCTCTTTGTATAAACTGTGTTCATACTTGCAAACAATTCGCACAAATAGCTTAACACCATGGATTACCTGTGAAAGCCAGTATCTTGCTCAAAATCCTTAGTGCATCTCTCAAAAGTAAATATCTGTGTCAATGAACATGTCAGTGCCATCAGAATGACAGGTCCTTGTGTCATTGTGTACGGATAAGACAGTCAAATTACTTGTCAATATAACAGTGTACTCTGGAGGGACGTTCTGATGTAAACTATGGCTAAAGTTTTGATGACAGTTATTGTGAAGTGTAAGTTACACCTTAGTGTATGTGGGAGATTGATTGCAAGAGACTGGACAAGATTCACATTTACGCTTTTACTGTTTGTACTCAAATTTGTTTACAGACCATGTCATTGCAATACAGAAAGAAAAAAACATAATGTGCATAGCACAAAGAAACAAAAAAAGTAGAAATGTGAACATAGGGGAAACTGTACATGCAGTGCTGTAGGAATTACAGTGCAGTGCAGTCTTCCTACACCTCATTAGAGAAAGTCAAGATTCACCTCAGAGCAATTTACCAATTCAGGACAGATTTAGAAAAAAAAAAGTCTAATGGAAATGTACAGAAATATGACTGACATATTCAGACAACATGTTCAACCATTTTGCATGTGAAGACTTATGCGATGAACTCATGCCTATATGTTGTGGAGGGTGAGACTATTTAACAGAGACCCATTATAATACATTTTTATCATCATGACATAAGCACTTGATAATGTAGGAAACAGCAGAGAATTGTACATAATCATTTGCATGGATGTATCAAAGCATTTGCAACTTGTTCAAAGACATGAGAAATGCTTTTTTGATGCAACAATAAGTAACACAATGATGTGAAGATTGAACAAGTAGCATAAAGAATTTCAATTCTGATCTGACAAATGTACCAAAGCAACTGAGAAAAACTGTAACGTGTTCGATTCGGAAATATTCAAGAAAATCCAGAGCCAATGAGTGGCAGGGGATGACAATGTCCAAATCATGAGACTGACCAGTGCATTACTGGTAGAGAGACACATAATGGGATGAATGAATACCTCCGAAGTTGAAGGAGATTTACTGTCAAGACAAGAACAGTGAGGATGTCCGCGCATCTGTCTGTTTGCACATATTACTGTAATGTATATGCAAGGACTGTCATCATAGTGTAGGGTCTCTTTTTCTTTGGCCACCATCACATTGTAAACATTACACTGTGGCTCCTGCAGCGTGCTTATGATGTCAAGTCTTGCCTCCCAAGACTCTTTGCCCCACCACCATCACCTCCCTCATCCAACTGGGAAGACTTGACGCCGCGAGGGATGTGTGAACAAGCAACCTTGGAAAAGATCTCTTGGGCAGAGCTCCGGAGCATTTCGAGACACTTTCAGGAGGACAGAGTCTTTATAGTAATTCAGCATGGGCGACCACTTTGCAACAGTGGCAAGGTAAAGCTCCTTTCAACTGGTAGAAACCTCAATCAGAACTAGGTTATTGGGGGTCAGCTATCTACTGCAACCATAGTTTTATACATTTTTTGATACAGTAATATTTCTGGTTGTAATATTATTTACAGAGATTTAACACTGATCCACCATGAGCACTTGGCACAAATGGAAGGGGAATATTACTTTAAAGAGGCAGAAACATTGAGCAGGACCAAACTAAACAATGGATGGCTGGCAACCGTGTAAATAAGTCAACACAGCGCTAAAGTTACCAGTCACAATCTTTGCCAAAATGAGGCAGACCTTGTATCTGAAGGTCTTTTTTTGTGAGCTGTACCTCTGTTGGAAGTCTTGTGATACTTTCCATATTCTCAAGCTCTCCATTTATGCCCTCTTTATCAGCACATTTTAAATATTTGCTCTGGTTTTGTACCTCCCATCCATCACCAGACTGTTGACAAATTAAGACATGCAAGTCTCATTGAACGCTTCTCTGCATGACTGATGCTGCTTCCCAACCAGCTCTTGCATGCACACTTGCATCTGTACGCATTTACAGTACATGGGCACTTAGTCTCTCTCACACACACACATGCAAACACACATGCTGAGTGTGAGCAATGCAGTATAATAAGCAGCGTGGCAGCGATGTGGTCAGCGTTGCCCCATGTGCAATCGTTGAGAAGCCACATGAAGGCTTCTGGGTATTAAAGGACAAGCCTTGGTTGGCTGGGAGGGAATCTGTCATGCAACAAGAAATCTGTGTTTTTCACCCTTTTTTCCCTCTCTCATTTCTTCTCCATCCCTTTTTTCTTCATCCCAAGTTCTGTCGTTCTTTCACCAAATTCTCTCTTTGGCGCTGCCCACTTTTTTTCTCCATCTTCATTTCTTTCATTCTGTGGCGTATTAGACTCAGTTGTACTACTCTGCAGCTTCAAATGCTTCGACCGCTGGAATGTTCCGTCAAAGAGGTGGGCGGAGCCCGGGGGGCGGGACAGACCAGCATAACCAATTAAGGAGGAGATTGAGGTAAGACAGACAGCTTCTAAATGGTGTAATAACAACCTACTAAAATGTAATTACAATGCAATAGCAATAGACACTTCTAATGACAGGATGGATATGCCAATGTGATTTCCTAATTGTGGCCTTGTGCATAATGGGTGACTGTTAACATGGCGTGGAGATTATAGAGAGGTGTCTGGATGCAGAAATCCAACCACAGGGACTTGTAACAGTGCTGAAGGGCATAATGGCCGGGCAGGAGTACTGCCAAGTATTGATCACAACAGTTAGGTTAGTTAGAGCCATTGAGAGGAGTTGATTGGGTGATTTATTTAGATTGTTTGTCCATTGATCCGCCTTTCCTTTCGTCCTTTCATCTTTCTATCCATTCAGTCATTTTATTTGTCTAACAAGACTCTATCCATCTATTGATTACGTTTTTTTTATTTCTGTTGGTTCATTCCACACAAAATACTCATGTCCATCCACTGTCCATCTGTCTTTCACTTTGTCCATATGTGATGCTGCCATCCATCCATCTGTCCATCCATCCATCTCTATCCCTCCATCCGTCCCTCCATCTCTAACAAGAGGAGTGGATGGTGGCGTCCATTATTACAGAGCATCCCAGAATAGAGTCTCGTTTTATTACAAGTCCCTCTGGTCGCCGTGGCTATACAAATTACAGGCCAGGCTTCTCACACATAAAAAAGGTTGCGCTGCCGAAAACCAGCCACCTCAATAAAGGATGGATTAGAAAATCCTTTGCTTTTTTTCCCTTCCTTTCCTTTTTGAAAGGTTTTCTGTACATTTTTTTCCCTCTGGTGTTTTGTTTTATGTTGGGGTGCAGCGGTCTTCTTCAGTGGTTTTGCTCCCCGACCCTGCGGCGGGAAAATACGCTCACTTGTGGGTTTCTGGGAAGGCAGTGGTGGACAAAACATCTGCTGGGAGCAAGATGTATGCAAGTGTGTGTGTGTGTGTGTGTGTGTGTTGTGTGTGAGTATGTGCATGATGCAGGAACACTGCCCTGGCATCCTGTTCAAGTTTACTGATCTGTTTGACTCTTAGGAAAACAATGTATGATAACGGGAAACACCTTTTGATACAGAAATGCTATGTAATTATTAAATTATGAAACATCTCAAAGATAGATATTCATGCAAAGTTGGGTTTCACAATATAAACTACTTTTAAAAATAATAAAGAGGTGCTACACTTACACATTTCTTATCAAGTATTAGCCTTGCAAAAGTGTAAACATGCTTAGATAATACCTCTAAAATTATTTTTCGTCAATTTAATGCCTTCTTTGATTTGCCTTTTTCAGATAAGGTGGTACTTCCATTTGAATGTGCAGTTAAAGCTTAACTTCGCATGCTTGAAATTATGTTTTTCAAAGACAAAAGGTTGAAAAAACCGAGAGGATAAGGTGCAATTTGACAACATCCAGATTTATACCCAGCTTTCTTACTAAATACCCCAGTTGTGCTAAATACTTGGATCTGATTGGTCAAAACCTCATAACAACAGTAATTAATTTTGAATTGCAAGAGCAACACCAGGGATAACAGGGGCATTAAAACACACAAGGAGCTGAGTGAAAGAGACATTGACCAGATTGAAAAAAAATGAAAAACAAACTACATCACCATATGGGCTTTTGCAGTGGACTGGTTGAACAGGAAGAAAATGCCAACATAACATTTACAGGGAAGAGGACCTAAAACAGGTGCTGCTTTTTTGTCCTGCATCTGTTAATAATGCCAACAGAAAACTGCTAATGTTTTGAAGTCAGGGTGAATGAAGATGCTAATTTGCATGTGATTTATAACAGTTAAGCAGGCTTACTATCAGTTTCATGTCAGCTTCTTATCTCACCCTGTCATGGCTCCATTTTGCATACACACCTGCTCATTATACAAACAGGATCATAGAAGATTTTGCTTCAAGGTGACTTTTGTTGTTTTGAATCAACATGCTGGCTCTGGCTGTTAGCTACAATACACATTCCTGCCCAGTCAGTACTCTGCAACAATATTTAAGTCCACCGCATTGTAAATCTTTTTTTTTTTCTATCTCTAAAACGTTTTTAGCTGGTTCAAAGAGCATATTTGGGTAATTCAAGGTGCCTAGGGATGTGAGAGTGTTGATTCATAGCGCTGGGGTTACATTTTTCCATTTAGAAATTGTTAGACTTATACTGGTATGGATACAAAAAAAATAAAATTAATAAAATGTATTTTATATAAAGTGCATAGTGCTCAAATGTACTTGTACTAAAATTACACAAGTTTTTGTGGTGGGTTTGTCTTGTCATTACAACCTCACTTCCCTGTAAACTGTGTGATTGATGATTTGTTGTTTCCAGTTGTTTCCAGATACCATAAATATTTAGAAGTTTTATATTTTTAAACCTAAAGTGTTCCATTTGTTTTTTTTTATGCCATATTATTATAATTCTGTCTTGAAGTTAATTTTATAATCACTTTAAATGAGTTTGTCATGGCCTGACTCATCTTTCACCAATGAGTCAGAAGCTTTGTTTCTTTGAAGGGAAATACTACCAGCTGAATTATAATTCCTGCTGGTTTACTGAAAAAGGGTAGAACAAGAAATAGGATCTGATTTCATATGTTTTTTTTTAAAACTGGACAATATGCCTGCAAATCTAAATACATATGGTAACAGATTTAAATATATAGAATGATAACAGTCTACCTTGTGAATGAACAATAATGCAGTCATTCCCATGTTAACGGTTTGTGGTCAGATCTTAGGAGACTGATTACAGAGATTCAAAGACAGAAATTGAAGGGGAGAAGGGACCTTTTTGATGATGAATTAAAGAAAGATGAGGGGTCGAAGAGATCTATCAGGGATGTTTATGGCAGTTTTTTTCTCATAGTCTGCATTTAAAACCAAAAGGGGAAATATAGCCCAGGACGCCGCCTCATTAAACAATATAAGGGCTCTTTATCGTGTGGCAACCCACCGGAAGTAGGGCTGTGACCCATCTTGGGTTCCGACCCGTCGTTTAAGGACCAGGGTTTTACGGGAAGTGTGAATGTGGTGTGCGATGAAAGGATGGGATGAGGTGTGTGTGTGTATGTCTGTTTGTGTGAGCAGTGCACGCTATTATTATGTTGCTGTGGTTGTAATGATGTAAGATGCTTGCAACGGAGTAAACAAGAGCAGCACGCTATCTACAACCAACGTACTAAAACATCATGTTTTCCTCTGACTGACATGATATGACAAAAATAGGAAATCTTTAAAGTCAAGAGATAGAGCATGATGAAAATGTGTCTGTAGAGAACTGACACAAGGTCAGTCAGTTTACTTAATGACCCTCTTTTTATGATTAAAAAGGGTTTTTCCCCAGCTATGTTTTGAAACCCAAACCACAATGGCAGCTAGCTGGTTACCTGGAGAGGAAAGTGAGTTAAAAGGGGGGAAAGGGGCTTTAAAATACTTCTAAAATGGGTTTGAATCCTTTTTATTGTATACTATATACAACAGTATATAACAGTATTAACAACTTTATAGTTTAATCCTTTTTATCACAATGTTTCAACAACTACTGAACATTAGATAGAATAAAATATGGCATCCATGATATTTTCATCACTTAATGATCTTGTGACTTTTTTTGTATCTACTTTAAAGCCACTAAACTACGGTGGCTTATGAGGACAAACAGGCTGTGGCATCCCCTTAAGAAGAAACAAACTGCAGATACTGCAGACGTAAGGCAAATAAAAAAAACAACAAATTAAAAAAAACAAATAAAGGAAACTTGATGCAAATAAATATATATATGAATAAGCAAAAACAAATGCATAATCAGATAATTCTTTAAAAATACATCAGCAATTGAAATCAAAAATACAACTATAGAAAATAAATACAACGGGAAATAGTTGCTTATCCAGTCATCAGAAGTGCTACTCATACACAGGGGTGGGGACTTTGTGTTAGGACCTTCCATGTCAGTTGTCACTTATCCTGTTTAAAGCTCCTTATGGAACTCATGTTTGGTGTTGATTTTGGCACCCCCTTTTTGGCGGAGTTCAGCCTCTCGTGTCTTTGCTTGTCTGGTCCTATACATGGGTAAATTGTGTTTTTTTAATCAAAAAATCTCCTCCTGGTGTCTTTCAACAGTCAGATGTATCACTCATCATAAATATTTACCATGGGAAAAGTAATAACGGTCTGATATTGATGCAACATCAGATCATAAATCTGTTCAGTTGAAAGAGTAATAAAGGTCTGATATCAATGCATGCTGTTGATTACCCCACCTGACACCTACCTGATGGCAGTAATTCAAGATATGTAACATAACTGTAGCCTATAGGAATAGAAGATCACATTCCTGATGGCCTTTTTTGTTTTTGAATGTCAATCAGAAGCACCGATATAAAATCCAGTCAGTTTCATAACAAGCTAAAAACTCCTCACAGGAGCTTTAAGTACCTCAACATCTTCTGGATGGATTGAAACAGAGTTTGTGCAGACGTTCATGGTTTAAAGCCAATGTTTTGCATTGTGCACGAATCTCTCCAATATCTCCAATATCAGATTTCTAGGATTTTGAGCAAAATGTTTAAAAAACTACAGGATGAATCATGAAATGTGGAACACACATTCATATTGGATTTGGAAGACTTAAAATAATCTGACTGAACCTAATTCCCTGACATTTAATTGTACACCATAATTTGGTCAACATTCCAGTAGTTCAATTTACGACCAGATACCTGAAATACAAAAGACATTCCACTACTGAACACTGTGTACACGCAAACATACTAAACTGAGATGTTTAAATGATCCCATTTAACATGTTAAACATCAACACATTAATGTTATCACTCTGAGCAGGCTGATATTAGCATGCTGCTCAATGCAGTTCCTGAAAGCATCAAAGAGTCCAGTCTGCCAGAAATTATGTTTCTATAGGCTACAATTTGCTGCAGCAATTACGTTCTGAGGGAAACTCAATGCCGACTCAGTGGCAAGGGGACTTGTTGAGCAAAGGACATAACAATGTTTTCCTCTGAGAGTACCTCCATATTTGCCATTATAACACCAGTTGTCTAAGCTTTAAGCTCATCCTGAAGAGTGTGCCTGGACAAACAGATACTCAGTAGGCTGGTCACACTGCTCTATAGACTTTGCCTTAATACATTGTTGGAATCATTTTAGAAGTAAATCTTGCCCTCATGTCCTTAAAAAACACGTCGACCCTCTAATAATACATTTAAATCATGGGTAATGCTAGAGACTATATTCAAGCCTTATCAATACAAACAACATGTTTTATTAATCTATAGCTAACATTGATATTGTTCACGTGATTCATTTAGTGGAATTACTTTATGATGGTAGTCATTCATCGCTAGTTAACAGTAATGACCAGCTACTAGAAACTCATGAAAGCTAACAGTTTACCCTATGTTCCCATCTAACCAGTGGTGGACAGTAACAAAGTAAATTTACTTGCGTACTGTACTTAAGTGATTTTTTTGGAGATACTTATTACTTTTACTACACTACATTCAGAAGACAATTATTGTACTTTTTACTCCACTACATTTCTATCAATGCTCTTGTGACTCACTACTTTATCTTTGAAGTCAGCTCATGAATTTCCGTCTCTTTTCTGAAACTGATCCCTAAGACAGTAAAATATGTTTGTGTAGTTATGTTTGTCTCAGTGGTTTAGCCGTACCTGTATATCGTGCGTCTCCACAGTTGAACGTGGAGCAAACAAAGAGCAAATTTCACTCAGATCAGGCAGTGCATTTAGAGGTGGTAATGACAGCTATAATTCTCCACCTGAGCACCCATGGTCATATCTTCAGCCCGTGTTAGAGGTTTTTGAAATGAAGAATGGTATGTATCGTTTGAAATGTTCTCCCTGTTTCCCACTCTGCCCAAACATACAAACATTCACTGTCCAACCTGAGAAAGCGTGTTGAGCTACGTAACGTTTGTTTCATTCCAGATCAACATTTCAAACTAAGTTGTCTGTGCTTGGAGTAACTTAGTTTCTGTTTTTATTCCATGGTACAGTTTTTAGAGATTTCAAGTAATGGTTTCTAAATAAACATAATGTAACAGAATGTACTTCTATGTATTCTTTACTGCACTCATGTTTTGTGAAAATACAAAGTTTTGAGATATTTTAAGAAGTAATTTGAATACTTAAGTATTTTTAAAAGCAAATACTTCAGTACTTTAACTCAAGTAATAATTTGACTGAACAACTTTCACTTGTATTGGAGTACGATTTGACATGCTGTGTACTTTGTTCACCACAGCATCTAACCATACTGTTAGCTAGCTAAAATAATCATTAGCTTAGTAATTAATGCCTTTGTCATTAATGTTTGTTAGCTTGCACTATTGAACAGTAAAACTAAAGAATAATGTGGCTAATGTTAGTGTTGGTGACCTAGCTGTCAACATATAATAAGTAGTGAAGTCTGTTACTCTTTAATGAGGCCCATGTCTTTCGAGTAACCACAATCTTTCAGGTGCCCATCAGTTAGGATGGTAAAATGAGTACTTTCTGATGTAATGCAGTGACCCTCATGTGGAACTTCAGTTATGTCTGCAAAAATAGAGGTATTTCAGAGATTTCCATGATTTTTCCTGATAGGATACACTGAACAAGATCCATTGAGCTGTCTCAGGATTTGAAGACTTTAACATTTAGACAAAATAAGTAGTAAGTTGCCAATGAGTTAATATCACAGAACGAATGAATAAATGCACACGTTTTTTAAAGTTATTAAAAATATATCTCTATATTTACAAATAAAATCCTTCAAATTCTATATGGCAGGCTGATCAATCACATATTACAGTCAATTCCCTAAGTTCAGAGTAAACAATGAATATTAAAAGTACTTTCACTGCTTACATGGATCGGTGAGACTCTACTTTCTCCCTTATTGCTTTATTCACCCCCCACTCCACCCCATCCTCCAGCCTTCTGCCTTGTCAATCAGTAGAAGGAGGAAAAAGTCATTAAATCTCTCTGTTGGCCATACATGTAATTACAGTCTGCCTGTATGTTGCTAAATACGCCCCGGCGCTAGTCTGGTCTCCCTGGTCATGTTTTTTCCTCCCACCGGCCGTGTTTAAAGCCCTTATAATTGGCAGAGGCAGCGTGTCAGGATTAGAAGCTGCTGGTTTGAAACCTCGAGCCCCCCAGCCCCCCTCAGACAACCACAACCTTAACCTTAAACCCTAACCTCCCTCTTACCCAACATGTCTTGTGATTAAAAACAGAATATAATTTCATTCTAATGAATTCAAGTTGTAAAGGAATATTGTTCTGAGTAAAGTTTTGTACTGTATATGGACGCTGAGCATTGCCCAACTCTAAACATTTATTAATCAAGAGTACCTGTCTTACTGCTAAAACACTTAACCTCAATGTTTTCATACCTGGATGCTCCTATTCATTACATATATATCCCTAACACTTGCATAATTACTCATCTCTATGTACTTATATGAAACCTATTATGGATAACCTTGTTAGCCTTGTAAAGGGTTTTACAAGTGTTAAATAAGTTGGTGTATATTTGACTGGTGCCTGCAGGACGCTTGTGGTTAGTTGTCTACCTCTCTCATCTCACAGTACAGTCCTCTTATTCAAAACACCGCTCTCCAAACAGGCAGTCACTGCAAAAATATGCCACTTTGGGAAAAAGGTTTTTCTCATCATTTAGAGATATTAAACTCATCGTTTAAGTTGTTAAATGTGAACGTTGTAAAACTAGAATTCTGTAATCATCTTAATGAAAAATCTTAATGTGTTTGGATGTAGCAGAAACCTGTGGTGGCTTTTTTTTCACAGTGCCACAGGGCTCCCCCTGTCTCACTGGCAGTAGTAAAACCCTTGTGGGTTGAGACAAATGAAGGTTGTTTGGGCCATCAAAGCATCTAAAGTTGAAATGATGGAGCTGATGGTCAGTGATGTCAGAAGAGATGTTGACTTTGTCTGAGTCAGAGCACTTTCTGGTCAGTAGAGCCCCTAATTTCTCGGTCTGTCCGCTGCAGTCTCTCTGTTTCAGTCTCTCTTTTAACTTCTCTTACTCTCACATCATTTCACTGAGTCCTCTCTCACACATCTAAAAACTGTTGCCCTCTCATCCAGGTCAGTAAGCTAACCTGAACCAAAAGTCTATGTATTCATTCATCTAAAATGTGCATGAATCTATGTACTCAGGTATGAGTTTTGTGTAAATGTATGATCTGTGTTGACTGGGCTTCCATGTTAACAGTCTTGTTTTTGCACATCTTGATGTGGAATTGCTAATGAAGATGAAATCATTTTAAGTGTCCACTGTAATCTAACTTGGGTCATTTTAAAAATGCACAAACCTGGTAATGATAAAGGGGAATTCCATTCACGCAGGTGCAATGGTCATTTGACTTGTCCACTGCACACATGACAAAAAATGAACATAAGCACGGTTCTAAATGTTTCTCATAACTATATTTATCTTACAATACGATACATTTTTGTTGTATTAAAGTATTCAAACTAGGGCTACATTGACCCAACTTTTAGACCTGATACCAATACTGATACCTAGTCCTTAGTATGGACCAATACCAATACTTATTCAATCTGAAGTATCAAATCAACAACCTGGATTCCTCAATGTGAGGATGAGACTGGGATACATGTTTAGGCAACATCAGGGTTCTCTGACTTTGTCTGACTTTGACTTTGTCAGAACCCCCCCCGAACAATAAATGCATATTTAAACTGACTACATCATTATTGATTACAAAAATTATTAATGCCTACCAGCAGTTTGTTAAGTAAATCTTTAATACTAACAGGAATTATAATTCAGTGGTGCCGGTTTGGCCTGGTGGTTGAGTTGCACGCCCCATTTACGGAGACTGTGGTCCTCAAGTGGGCGGTTCGGATTCGATTCCAACCTACGGCCCCTTTACCCATGTCACTCCCCACTCTCTCTCTAGGTTTCATGTTCTATCCACTGTCCCATCCTCTATTAATAAAGGGCCTTAATATTAAGACCTTTCTATTAATAACTTAAAACTGAAAACCTCTCAATACAGCAGCGGATTAGACATGAATTAAAATTCCTGTGGGGAAAAAAACTGCATCAAATGCGTAAAAAAAAAGCATGTTAACATTAAATCATTACCATGTTACAAAATAGTACAAACATACTACGGCACTTTATTCATGGGTTATGCTGGTCAGAAATGTCCTTAATGGCAGTTTAAATTGAGTCACTGATGTATGATCTGTGAAATTTGTATCTTGTAGCACCGCACTGTGTGGCGTGTAACTTGTGTCCAACAAGGCTACTGTTGAACTTAAGTGTGTGTGGTGAAGCTCATTGATGTAACATCATTTAACTCTGTTGATAAGTATTAGCATAGATTCTTGTAGAGTTCAGGCAGAGTGGTGTCAAAAAAATATCACATGATAGTAAAGTAAAACTTTCTCTGTTATTTTTCACACTTTAAAGACATCCCTGGGAAGTCTGTTTTTCTTGTACAACTGATAATAGTAACTGCTTCATTTCCATTTCCGTTTTTGTTTGGTTGAGCTTGTTGTTTTCTTTTGCATGATGGGTCTTAAGATGCTTGATCAAATTGATTGTGTTAAATTTTAGTACGCTGCCTCTCCCTCTCCAAACATTTGCTTTAGCAAAATGCACAGACATACCAACATGCTGATGATGTATTATGCGCAAATAGTTAATAACTGAGTTGAGTAGATCTGCCTCCCATGATTTGGCCCTTTGTCACCTGCTGAGTCAGGATCCAGAATCAGATCGGTGCATCCCTAATTATCACATAAGGAAAACTATTATTTCCAGGTGTCAGCAAAATGAAAAACTTGTATGAAAAAGGGACAAATTCCAAGGTGGAGATTTTTTTTCATTGTTATAATTTTATGGCTTGATGAAAATAGAGTGCAGATGTTGCTTATGGGAAATGGAGGCTGGTTGGGGTGTAATTATGGGTAAGAGGTAAAATGAGGCTGTTGATGGTGAATTTGATGTTGTTGACTCGGTTGTTATTTTCATGAAAGAATCTGTATGTGTGCAACCGAGACATGTTTTTGAGACTGAGGAGGACTGGTCTTCATATAAAGTAAATCTCACACATCTACACAAATACCACTGGAGCATTTACAAATACAAATGCATGAGTGAGAGAAGACCAGTGACGTGTTATGCTTAAAAATGAGGTGTCCATGTTCTCAAAAATTAATTATAATCAAATGCTGTCTATTTATCTCTAAATGCATGCTCAGGGTGAAAAGCTTACAAGCTGTTATGTCATACTCCTGTGTTCCACTCTGAAATCATTTAGGGAATTTTACAAATCATTGACATTTCACTGCTTTCTGATTGATAAAACACTGCATGGTGAAAATCAAGGGTATTGGGCCTTCATTCAAGTCAAAACAAAACATTAAATTAACCCGAGCTACAACAGCCAACATTTTGGTGAAGGCAATTCCTTGCTAACAACAGCACTATGGGATAAAATTACAACAAGAACAATTACAACATACAGAAACATTATTTCTAGCTGACTGTCTAGCTAGCTAGAATTATTGAGCTGTCGTCTAACGGTAGCATTAAATAGATTCCTAACTAAAATTACCAATTGATAGTGTTACTTTACATACATTTCTATTTACGGTTAAAGTTAGCTATTAATTGGTCCAATGCTGTTGGCTAATGGTAATGAATGGATTATTAAATATGATGTTTTAGCTTGAAGAGCTGTACTTCTGAATTTTCACTATTCATTTTCTTATATGTTGTTGATCATTTTGTTTGTATGCAGTATTATAACATTATAACAGCATTTCAGCCCCCCAACCGGAAGTCCGGGTAAAATGGCTTCATCGACAAACTCTGCCAAGAACTTGAAAGAGTTTATGTGAGAGATTATCATTGATAACACTGACAGCTACAAATCCTGAAAGAAAATTGGTGTATAGTGCTCGGTAGTCATTCGAGGGACACTTATAAATATATAGGCAAAATCCATCAGAAGCTTTCAGCACCTCTACAAATACACACAAAGTTCATATGTGTTTAAATGTTTTCCCATCATTGAGTAAACAGAAGGTATTCACGTAGTTAACAAATCAACACATCCAGCTGAAACCAAAAATCTTTCATCAGTAAATTAATTTAGAAATCAGTGACAGCTTCCAGAGCTTCCAGATGACTTCTGTTAAACCTTCTGTATGTTGTCTACTCTTGTCATAAGTCTGATGTGCTTTCCGTCATGTTTGCACTGATGTTTCGACTGAGGTTAGCAAAGCAACAACTGAAATAAAGAAAATAAAAAGTATGTTTCAGCTTACATGTGTTGAGTCTACTTGATGAGCTCTGCCTGAATCAAATGAAATTTAGACTTAGGTGCCCATTGTGCTTAATTTACAATCCTGTGGTCACTTGATGTGTGATAATTAAATTGTAAGAAAAAATGTTACCCAAACATCACCGTTAATCACTGACTGAAACAGATTTTAGGAGCTTAAAGACTGAATGCAATGATTTCTGGTTTGCTTAAGAGCTGTCACACGTGGCAGACCTTACTTTAAATACTTTTTGCTGCTATGTGTGACTGGCATGGCTTGGCCCATTTTAAAAGTATTGCTGGATACCCAGTCTTTTCAAATGACCAGCAATCTCTTTAAAAAAACTTGAAACATTAATAAAGCTGGAACATAGATAGAGCTATCAGAAATTTCCTTTACAGTATTAATAAAGGCAAGAAGGGTTTAGATAGAGAAAAAATAGGATCTACCTATACAAAAGAGGGAAACAGTACTACTTCAATTTCATTTGACCTGCATACATTGCAAGCCTGCACGTGGGCAGCGATCAAGTCAGAGAAAAATGTCCCTATAGGAGACAATAAAGTGCCTTGTATTATATCACATCATATCATGTTGTATCGTCTTGTGTTGTATCCAAGCGGCAACCTCCAGTCTCAAACTACAAAGCCCATGCGTAAGTGTTATAAATTGCGGTTCATCGAGAGGCTGGCTGCAGAAACACCGGAAACCACATAGACACCAATTCAAAAAAGACGATCTTTGCAGCATTAATAAACATGTTTACAGCCTGGTTCAAAAAATGGATTGGCTCTACGTAGCTCATTTCTCTATCAGCACACACTGTACAGGGTTTATTTTTTTTCAAACGCAACATTTCAGAAGATATTAAGATTACAAGTTTTTTCCCAAATAAGGACATGACTGACGTGACTCCCGGATGGGAGCACATAGCTGTTGGCTAGGAGGCTCAAACTCCGCCCCTTTACGTCACACTATGCCTGGTTGAGTTCCGAATTTCCAATATGGCTGCTGCAGTCGATTGGCTTCAAAACAGCGCTCAGGAACAGATGGGTGACGTCACGGATACTACGTCCATATTTTATACAGTCTATGGTTGTGTCATGCTGTCGTATCTTATGGAATTGTTTCATGTTGTGTTGTGTCGTATCGTGTGGTCTCCTGTCATATTGTGTCATGTCATATGGTGTTGTGTCGTGTCGTGTAGTGTTGCATCGAGGCATGTGGTGTCTTGTCGTGTAATAGCATTGCAGACAACAGTGAATGTAGTGAAGGGCACCTCTGACATCTTTCAAAGCCCCCATCTTAATGCAAGCTCAGTGTGCCTATAGCTTATTTGCAGCTCTATGTTGAAAGACCATACTGATGTCTCAGTGGCCTTTTCACCCTCACTGCCTTGTTCTATATGGCACGTAGTCTGTCGTTACTGCTTTCAATGGACTTCATAAAAACCATTGTAACTATTTGAACAATAGTGAAGTATCTAAAAGGGTCACTGAATGGGAATGCCTACGTTCAATAAACAGCTGAACAATAAAACACCAAGGAATTTCCCTAAATTCTGTTTCCAAAAAATAAATATTTCACTGTTGTTGCTTGGAGGAGTGAATGGGTGTATCCAATAAAGGGTATTTGATTTCTGTGTTTATTTTTCCCTTTTTGTTTCTTTATTTTAAGATGTATTTTTTGCACTGTTTCTTGAATCACTAATATGGATTGTTATCAGTTACTTGCCCTTTTTGTTTCATTTTCCATTACAATCTCACAGTAGTTCTTATCTATCTTTCTCCTAGTGCATCAGCTGGATTTCCCATTTCTATATCTACTATAAGTCTCTATGAGATGCTTGTTTCTCAGCCATTCCACTTGTTCTCTGTTAATCTGCACAAACACCCCCTCTACCCTTCCCAAAGGCCTACGCCCCCACCCCAACCCAGACAGCTGTCTCACCGCAGCACAGAGCTACAATGTGACACCATGCTATAAATATGAGTTCACATAGACACACAAACACATACACACGCACACTATAAATACCATCCCTGTGCAAAACACACTGCTGCAGTATAAATATTTAAGTATAAATGTGTAATGAATTTATTGATATGTTGCCCATGCCAGCAGGCACTGTTTTGAACCGCAGCGTGGTGAACCAGTGTGGTGGGATTGAAGTGGTGCTGAGGGATTGTGGGAACGCATGTTCCGAGTTAGGCAGCTGACCAATCGGTGGGCTGGAAGCTGGAAGCCGCATCAGAGAAAGAGCTACTGATCAGTAACAGTCCTCCTCATAGCCATCCATCTCTCCCATTTTGCTCTTTCTCGCCCTCTTTTTCACTTTCTTGGTTTCTCTTTTTCTATTTTTTGTACTACCTCACTGAAGTCAGCTCAGATTATTCCCTTTACTTTTTATACCTTTCTGTCACCTTTCTCTTTTTTTTTTAATCGAGTGTATTGTGTAGTGAACTGTCACTCTTACGTTTTGAGATTTTTGTGAGCTTATGAAACCCTCTCATTTTACCCCTGATTCAGTCTTTTTTCTTTTGACTTTCTTGCGCAATTCTGTAATTGGTAGTTGCACCAGGGCTTTCCGAGAATGTGTCTGATTTATGAATGACATTTTTTTTTTCTGGGTGAAAATTTGCTCAAAATGCGAGAAAACAGATCCCACAGTCCCACCAAGACTTGCACAGAAAACAGGTTTTCTGCAAAGTGATCAACAAGTGAACCACAGTTCCTTTTTTTTTAGCTTAATTGATACTGAGCAACGTTTTCATAATTGCACAAGAATTGTTTACTTGCTTGACTATGATGCCCTACAATCCTTGGTATTTATTGAATAAATGTATTTATCAAACAGATGGATGCAAATCCATTCTATGTGAGAATACTTGCTGTAATTATTGATGGAGCGCTGACAACAGAGACTGTCCAGTTATGATGTAAGATTATTTCCCTGGAGTACATCTGATTTGAGCAAGGCGCTTGGGAAACATGGGATCAACATGTAAAGGTGGTGCAGAAACAAGACTGAAGTATCCAAGGAGTTGCAATTCATACTTTCACACTCTACACTTTGGTTGTTAGTCTTGGTATTAAGAGAAGCCAGTATCACTTCCTTTTGATAAAATCCTGATGAAGGTTTTGCACTATAGAGAAAACTCATTCTCTGCTGTCTTTAAACTCTTGGGTAAGTTGTATCTATTCTTGATCAGTAAATTCACAAGCAGATTGTGCTTTACACTGTCTGCACTCTGTTCTGTCTCACATGGCTTAAGATATTCCTTTGCAGTTGACACCTAGCTGTTTGCACTAATAAATGGGTTGCATTTGAGAATACAGATATATTCTATTCTGCTCTTGTCATTACTCATCTCTTGACTCAGTCTGTCTTACAGTGTGTGCCTGCTGACAAGCAACTAATTCATCTAAAGACTATACCTACCTCTTCTGTGTCATTTGTCTTGAATTTAGGAGTCTTCTCAAACAAATCAGGACCCCTCCATCCCACCATGGACAGGTTGCCAACCTATCACAGGGCTAACACAGAGAGACAGACAACCATTCACACACACACTCACACCTAGGGGCAATTTAGAGCGATCAATCAAACAAACCAGGACCCCATGAGGTTTATTTACTCAACAGTAAACAGCAACACCACCATTTCTTTGTTTGCATGGTTTTGAAATAATGAGGGAGATCCCCTGGTACAACATGAGAAGGATCTACTTCTTCCTCATAGGCACTCAGTCAGATGCTTTCACTTTCTACCTGGAATTCTGTACCAATTCGTTACTGAAACTCAAGTGGCCCAGTATATTTTTCCCTGTCTGCCTGACCTGACCAGACCAGTTGAAGACATTTACTTTCATGGTCCCTAAAAGGCTGCATTTGTTGTAAGATGCTTTGGGCAAAAAGATGTGCATCAGCATTATAAAATGCCAAAAAAAAAAAGATGTTAAGATGCATTTTAGAATTTGCTTGGACTCTAAAATGAATACAGTTATTCATTTTCGGATTTATCAAGCATTCTGTGTACAATTGTGTTTGTGTTCACTATCACTATCTTCAAACCTGCACTGTGTGTTTACATCCTCTCCCTCCACTCAACCAATTCTCCCTGTCCCCTCCCTCACCTCTCCTGACCTCCTCTCCCCTCATCTGTGGACTTTTCCCTTCCTCATGTCTCGTCAACTCTCCCTCTGTTTTTTCAAAGCCACATCCCTCTGTCATTCTTTCAGCTCATCTCATCAATGGTCACTGTTACTTTTATCTGATTCAATTTAGCGTGTTTGTCTATGGGTATATGTTTATGTATGGAAGCACATGGGTATGTATGTGTGAGAACAACTTGACTCAACACTGTTTTATATTCCAACATCTCTTAATTTGCCCATTCTGGTGTTTACCTTTGAGCACCCAGTGTAATCATATTGTCACAACCTATTTCAGGGTGCCCACTCAGCCTCTCTCTATCCTCTTCTCTGCCTCACTTGCGCTTTTCCACTCAAGTCAAGTCCTCTCACATGCTTTATTTTATTTCTGCTTTCTCAATTTACCTGTCCGTCTTCCTCTTTTCTCTTTTCTGTTTTGATTCTTGTTTTCCTCTTTCCAATTTTCTCCATCTTTCATTCCTTCCTTCCTCTCTCTCTCTCTCTCTCTCTCTCTCTCTCTCTCTCCTTCCTCCTCCCCTTTGCTTTCTCTCCCTCTTTCTGCCCAAAGTTCTGCAGCCCAGCTGGCATGGTTTTCTAGTGGTGTAGTAAAATATAAATATAATAAGGACGTTTTTGAGCTGGTGAATCCATTCTGAGCAGAGAAACATCACCACAGAGCCCACAGATGTGGCACACACTCAGGAGAGAGAGAAAGAGAGAGATGAGGGTGGAGAGAGGGAGGAGAAGAAATCCCTCATTTGACATGAAGAGAGTACACCAGGAGCACTGACTGCATTATTGTTAGCATTACATACCTACAAGATGTGTTATTAGGACACTTCATACAAATTTGACCAGTCTTGGTCATCCCTTTCCAAGCAAGCATCACTCAGCCATCGAATCTGAAGAATAGCCCAATTAAAGGACTTAAAAATCAAGTTATTAGATACGAAACCCATGTGCAGTGATGAAGAAATTCCACAACACTCTAAGGCTGAAATCTCAATATCTACATGCAACTGTATTTAAACCTCAGCATCATTACTCACTCAATCATGGTTAGTAAAGGGAATGTATCTGTTTTCAAATCAAAGACACTTTTTAATTTAGAGTGCCTGTCCTTTTGTTCTTTTATTTGACATAGGAGTAGTGTGAGTCTATGAATGAAAGTATGCTTATGATAGTTAAAAACTGCAAATGCTTTGGTGTTGTCATGCTGCTTAACTAAAACTCATTTGTTTTACTGTACACTTAAACTGTGTGAATTTGACGACCTATAGCCGTAGTTACATACCTGCTTCCTTGTGTTTTCTTCTCTGTGCTTCCCTCTCTCCACGCATAGTGTTTTAGTGTCAGAGCACAGCCTACTTCAGTCCCCTGGGCAGCTCTTTGTTTGCTTTAGCCATGTGGTGGCTAGCCTAGCCGCTAACTCCAGGACACATTTAGACTGTGCTCCACTTTTATATCATCCTGCTTTTATTTTCCTTCCGTCTGAACAAACACACTCCTCTGAATTGGCCTTTAGCTGGACTAGAATTGATGCGACTCTCGGACATTGATAGACAGATTTGGTCATTGTGGTTTTTTACTGGCTGCTATGTTAGCCAAAACTTAGCTAGCTCCTAGAGTGCTTTCAAAAGCCAAGAAATCATTTTTGACAATAATGTATATATGAGGATTAAATGGAGGCTTGAGTCAAGGGAAGCATACCCTGGATGTTTTACCCTCTTGTCTTGAAAGTTAAGGCTTACACGCTTTAGACAGAAGCAATCTAATGCTTCGAAATTGGATATAATGACCTGGCGTTAGGTGTTTATTGTGGTCTGGGGTTGGACGCTGAAGTGTGTGGAGGGACAGAAGGAGGAGGAGGAGAAGGAGGAAGAGGGATGGTGGTTTTTGCCACCAGCTGTTGTTACCTTGAGCATAACGGCCTTTAACCCCCATTACAGCGAATCACCACAAGCCACAAACACGCTAGCTTCCACTGAATGCAAAACAACCAAAACTCACTTGTTTACCAGCTAATGTGCTATGTACTCACTCACTCTTACTCATTCAACCCCCCCTCGTACCCTTTCTTTTATCAACTCCTCATTTCACATCTTGCTCCCTCATTTCCCGATATGGTCTCAGCAAATCCTTTGTACCACTTTCTCACCCTCTCTCATTATCTCCCTCTCTTTCTGTATCATCCTATTTCCTCCCCATATTTTTTCTATTCATCTCCTCCTTTGCACTTCCTTTCATCTGTTTGCCCCACTCAGAGCCTTTGTTGGTTAGGGCCCGGGGTATGCGTGGGTAACCCCGGTGCCCATGTGAAGGCCGAGTGCTGTGGACTCATAGAGCCCCAGTGCCAGTAGATGAAAGCACTGAGAGATTCTGGGGCTGGCACCCATCTCCCTCTGTCCTGCCACCGTGGCCTCTTATTTCACAGAGAAAATTAATAACTTTAACAAACATCAATGAGCCAGGGCCTGATGCTTGGTTGGCGTGTCGGCTGGTCTGGTGTGTGTGAATGTGTACTGTGCACACATGGCTGGATGTGTGTAGTTCTGCTTGTGTGTTTGTGGGTCTGCATGTGTGTTAAAGCTCATACCTTACACTATGTGAACCAATAGAGAAGTGCAGAACTTAGCTTACAGAAATGGTGCAAAAGGGAACAGTTTGATGAATGCTCGAGACAGAGATATTTTTAAATGGTATTTGGTGCTCCGCTGGTTTGGTCTGATCAGACTGTTGTCTCCTTGAAAGGCCATGGCGTCCTTTCTTGAGGCAAAGATGAACTGAAAGACGGATGGATGAAGGGAGGGATCAATGGATGGATGGATGGGCGAATGTGACCACTTCTGAAGCATTGTCGACAGCCGGGCTGAATAGGCAGCGGGCCTGCCTGCAGCCACTCCCGTATTTATGATCTTCAAAGGGAAGATGACACACACACACTCACGCACAACCACAAAATGCTGATAGTTACAGGAAAACATATGCTTGTGCAACCGTGGGTACACATCAATTTGCATATGGATTTCTGCTTGCTCATTGATGCACATGAACCTTTGTACGTGTTGACACACTAATATAAGGTAGACAAAAGAATCAGCACCCAGCTCTGCAGTAATGTCCTAAAGTTAAACTGCAGCATTCATTGACAGATATTGAACAGTGTACATTGTGTATTTTCTGCACTTACCCGTTGTTTGAACTAGGAGAGTAGAGCAAACCTATTACTTTCCCTTTGAAAAGCACTAACAGTGATTTGCTAACTAAGAGTGCAAAGTAAGTTCTACACATTAGCATTTTGGGATTCAGTCTCTTGTATTTTGTATAAAAGCATGGGGAGTCTCATTTATGTACATTAGTTAGTTAGTTAGTTAGTTAGCTTGGCTCCAGTGTTGCCAATTTAGCGACTTTGTCACTATACATTTAGCGAGTTTTCAGACCCCTCTAGCGACTTTTTTTTCAAAAACCAACAAGCGACAAATCTTGTGACTTTTTCTGGTTTGAAATGAAGACTTTTTGAAACTGACGTGAAAGCATGTATCGTTCTCAACAAGCAGTGGATGCTGCTGTGAGTCCCTCCTAGCTGCATTCAGAGCAGGAGGCGTTCATCCCTCAGCATCCAGACTGCAAATGTATCATGCATGTATGAAGACACCGCTGGTTGATCCCGCCTACTGTCTCTTTTTGGTCCATTTAGATAGTTAATGTAGATTGTATACAATAAAAATGTAGAAAATGTTATGGTTGAAAATTTTTAGGTTTTACTTTGATTTGTTGTAGGCTCCTAAGTGTAGTTATAAACACAGTTAGAGTGTTTCATTAACCTCTTTTTGTCTCTCCCTCAACGTTACTCGTCTCTCCTGCAGTGTCCATTACAATTCCAATTGTGCAAATTAAGCGATGACGTCATTTAGCAACTTTAAGGACTTTCCTTACTGAGCAGTTGGCAACACTGGTCGCTCAAAGGTTAGCAGACTACCAGCATAAACTAAAAGAAACAATTTACCTGCGAAGAATTTGTGCATAAACCTCTGAAAAATGTTGAAAACTTGTTAATACAAATTAATATCTGCATGGATTCAACAACCAAGATACAATGTGTCAATTGGCTAGATTTTAAATGTATTAGCTGTCAAATTTGATTAGCTTAGGACAGAGCGAGGTCCGCTGATTTCCTCTTCATGCTAAGCTAAGTTAAACTGAGCTAAGCTAAACTTAGCTAAACTAAGCTAAGCTAAACTTAGCTAAACTAGGCTAAGCTTAACTTAGCTAAACTAGGCTAAGTTAAGGTTACTGGATGCTAGCTGCACTAAGACAAAATGAACAGATTTAATAGTGCTCTGGTCTTCTAATTTATCTTTAATTAATAAAGTAAAAACAATCATTTCAAAGTGTTGATCAACATGCACTACTGCCTGAGAAATTGATGTGGCTAACAGCTCTGCAAGGTAATTTTTCCACCATTAAAATGTCCTAGAAGGTAACCAATGGCCATCCATCCACAGTGAAACCAGAAATTCCACTCCTACAATGGAGTGATTAATCATCATCAGAGCATACTTTACCATAAAAAGATTGACAGAAATTAACACTGGTGGCTCTATATGATTTAGAGTCCTTTTTACCAGCTTGTATGCTCCATACAGGGCAAGTCCTAATGAATTTACACAAGAGTCAGTTGACAGTCTATTTCAGCTTAAAGGTAAACACAGCTATAGATGGCTGTTTACTGTGTGTGAATCCCTCTCTTTGCTTTCCTCTGTTCCATCAAGGGACATGAAAAGCAGCGGTGCAGCAAAAAATACTTTACGGTGTTTACACTCACAAATAATAAAACATAAATTGTGGAAACCCTCAGCCTTGTACAGTCCTGCTCATTCAAAGGAGGCTGCCCTGAGAAACAGGGGTGAGACCACTGATTTTCTGCGGGCAAATATTTGAAGAGCTAATTTGGTGGGGTTGGGTTTGCT
Organism: Notolabrus celidotus; assembly: GCF_009762535.1. Taxonomy (NCBI): domain Eukaryota; kingdom Metazoa; phylum Chordata; class Actinopteri; order Labriformes; family Labridae; genus Notolabrus; species Notolabrus celidotus. Next base: position 19,064,288 of record NC_048281.1, read on the forward strand.
GCTGTTGAACAGTGTATGTATGTGTATGTGTGTGTGTGTCAGCCACAAGCAGCCACACAGCCAAAAGTTATTAAATTAAAGATGTCCATTTTAGGAAGTTTGTAAAGAGTTAATACTCATTTTGATTATTTGGCACTGATTAAGGTAATTAACAGGTTTAATTAGTGAGTCAAATAATCAGCTTGGCCGTCAATCAATCAGTCAGCTAGTCCTCTTGCCAAAAACCCAGGCAAACAGTCTGTCTCACATCTAAATCACTCCATTACCCAGTCAGTCAACCAAACACTATCAAGCAAATCAGCCAATGACCCTTGAACTTATTTGATATTGGAATGCAGCCGAGAAAAAAAACACTCCATTGGCTACCTACTCTGGGAAACAAATTGGATTAATTGATTGTGATTGCTTGTTGTTCACAACCTAAAACACAAAAACAAGGTTGTCAGCATGCAAACTTTTCAAGGGCACAGTCAAAGACAACAACTGGAAATGAGAAGTGGCATTAATAAAGGGCAAAGCTACTGTTTACTATGCTGTGTTTTAAGCGCGGACAGGACTCTCCAGTGCGCCATGCATGTGCCCGGAGGGGCGGGGTGGGTGGCAGAGCAGGGACAGCGGGAGAGAAGGGAGAGGAGAGAGGAGGAAGGCAGGACTGGCAGGGTGCGGTCTGAAGTGCCAACAGATCGTTTTGGATCACTCAAATCCCTTCAATTCAACTGGAAAGCTGCAGCTTGTTGCGCGCTGGCCGCATCTGGGGAGGAAGAGCTTTCAAACCAGGCAGCGGGGCTGAAGATGTTGTGACAGTTCCCAGCGTAAAAAGAAAGAGGGAGAGAAACCACAACACTGCAACTTGGATATCAGTAACCACTCTCTCTCTTTAACTCTCTCACCCACCAAATCGACTTTGAACCTGTTTGTTTAAATACACGGACTTTACAGCCTGCACACTTACTGTTGATTCTGTCAGGCGGCGGGAGCGAAGTTTCTCAATTTTGGCTCTGTTTTGTTTGGAGCAGCTGAAAAGTTTTTGGTGTCCTCATGGTGCCGGGTACAGCCGAGGTGCTGAGCGTCTTTGATCAGAAGTTTTCGGACGTGATACTGCGACTGTCACGGACGATGGAGTCGGGAGCTGAACCGGAGAGTTACTGAAGACGTCGCTCTCTCTCCCCCGGGAGCGTCCTGCCTCCCCCCGGGGCGATGCGGATCTCCTTCCTCCTGCTTACCGCCTCTCTGTGTGCCTTGGTCCTCCTCCTCGCACCTGCCTCGGAGGGCTGCGGACCGGGGAGGGGGTACGGCAAGAGGCGGCTCCCGAAGAAACTCATCCCGCTAGCTTACAAGCAATTCAGCCCCAACGTGGCCGAAAAGACCCTTGGAGCAAGCGGCAGACCCGAGGGCAAAATTACGCGCAACTCCGAGCGCTTTAAAGAGCTGACGCCGAATTACAACACAGATATTATCTTCAAAGATGAGGAGGATACCGGCGCAGACAGGCTCATGACCCAGGTAAGGAGGTCAGATAAATGAAGGGGAAGTGCATGAATGGAAAACATCATGCGCAAAGATGAGCCATCGTTCCCAAAACACACCTATTACTGCCCTTTTCCAGTGTTTTTTTTTTAAATCAAATATCTGACGTCTTCTTGAGCGTGTACTGAGATGACTGCAGAAGACCAGTCTCAAGAATCTGAATGACCTGATTCACTTCGGACTGATCAGCCACCCTGTTGCATCTAATTGACTGCTGAATGTTTGCCGTCAGTTTAAACCAAAATGATTGATTTCCTTGATGTTAAGCTTTTCGTTTTCCCCCGGATTTTACTTCTTTACAAATGTTGTCACTGCTGCTTCCTCGAAATGCTTGTTTCACTTCAAAATCAAGCCTTATTTTTTTATAGATAATCACAACAATTGTAACTCGAGTTTTGACCACCTGAGCACGAGGAAGTGCGTAAAACCTCAACCTTTGGTGTTTCGTCCATGTGAATCCAGGATATGTTACAATAGATTAAAACGTTTTTTTTTAATTTCATCTTCATATTAAATCGAATAAAATCATATCATACCATATTAGAATCTTCATTTTTAATAGTACTTCTTGTTGTTTCACCGTGGAAACAACAACTAGCATAACTACTTAACTCCCTGACTTGGTTGTTACCTAGGTGACATAAAAGACAATTACTTTAATCTTACATTGATTATTTATCAGTTAAATTTGTATAATTTGAAACTAATTCACATTTAATTTCCTTAAATCAAATTCTTGTAAATAAATTTCCACTGCAAAGAGGCAACCTGACCTCAAATTTTATGTAAGTGTCTGGAAATTTGCTGAATCATCCCAAGCAGGCCACATGGATAGTTGTACTTTGACCATTCACCTGACAGGATTCACCTGACACAAATATAATGGATCTATAACCAACATTTGCCACCATGTGTTCTCATTGTTAGTGTAGAGGTAGCTCATCATTTTCTACGGGATGGAAGTGTTGTTAACTGTTTGTTCATTCATTCGTCCTCCCTCTTGTTACCTGTCTGTTCTTCTCTCTGTCCCACCTCCCCTGTCTCCACCTCTATATGATAGCTATGATGTCTCATACTTTGTGCCCACCATACACACATACACACCGAAAGTCCCTCACCTTGGATAACTCTCTGAACACATTGGTGCAACCAGACTCGTATCCCAGCTCTTCTCACACTGTCCCTTCTGTTCTCCTCTTCCTCTGGCTATTCTCAGCATTTTTAGTACAATTTGTTTTTATCTTTTTACGTTATCTTATCTCTAAGTATGCCTCTCTTTTCCCCTCCTTGTACCCATTTTAGCGTTGCAAAGACAAGTTAAACTCTCTTGCCATCTCTGTGATGAACATGTGGCCCGGTGTGAAGCTGAGAGTGACAGAGGGCTGGGATGAGGACGGTCACCATTCAGAGGACTCACTGCACTATGAGGGACGTGCTGTTGACATCACCACCTCTGACAGGTAGGCATGCAACAGAGAACAAGGGTTTAATGAGATTGATTACATTTAAACTGCTTGCAGTCTGATAGTCGGGACAATCAGTTGAGCTTGTCAGCAACATGACAAGACAACCAATTTGTCTGTGAACTTTGAGTGTTCTTTACTGACTTTAATCTAGATGTAAAATGTACAAATCCAGGTTTGGATGTGGCCAAATTCCATCTAAATATACAACATTTTCAGTGAATTACACCATTGATAAATATATGGATATCAGTGGGAAACTGGTGTTTTAATGTTTGGAGCCTTCTGCAATGTTTGCCAAAATCAGATTGAATTACATTTGAACTCTGTGAAATCTTTTTATTTTTTTCTACAGGGACAGAAATAAATACGCCATGTTGGCTCGGCTGGCTGTAGAAGCTGGATTTGACTGGGTCTACTACGAGTCCAAAGCCCATATTCACTGTAGTGTCAAATCAGGTAAGAAATAGATGTGACTCACAGTGTGTGTGTGTGCGTGTGTGAGTGTGTAGCCTGTGTTTTCGTGTTTGCCTGTGTGTGCATTAACTTTAAGTGTGTTTGTGGACAGCTGTCATTACCACTAATGAGGTCGATGCCAGATCCTTTGTTGGCAATTCACTATTGGTTAAACTCGACCTCAGTCAAGTGTGTGTATGTGTGTTTGTGTGTGTGGCCTATTGGGAACCAATCAAAGCAGGGTGTGCACCTGGGCTCTTTGCAGTATTCAGTCTCAGCTCTTGGCACTCTGGCATCATAAATGTGAAATATTGTGTTGTGAAATATGGAAACAGAGCCAGTGTAAATTTATCATTTTTTGAATTCATCCATCCATTCAAACTTTTATAGGAGACTTGAAAATTATTGTTTTTCATGTTTACAATTGATGTTAAAGATCCTGTGAGGAGTTCTTAACTTCCAATGAAGGAGGCTGAAATTAGTATTGATGTCTCTGTATGACCCCACAAAAGCAACAAGACTAACATTGGGATGAGATTAATTTTTCAAAGTAGTTATTAAAGTGCCCGTTATACATGTGGCAGGGTAGGTGTCAGTAGAGGTGATTAAAATGACATGCTAAATAGCACTAAAGAAGTAAAGGATGAGAATTTTTAACGGTCAGTCACAGGGGTTCCCAAAAGCAACACAGTCAAAAAGTTCCTCACAGAAAAAGAGAAACAAAAAAAATGCTACACAGTGTCTTTGAATACAAATGATCTATCAGGTCATGTACAAAGATATTTCCATGCTGTGACTTTTTCAATGATACTGTTCAAACTAATATCTGTTACTCTGGAACAAGCAATATATTGCTGGTGTAGCAGGTCTCAGTGCTTTCTGATGAGCATTCAAAGTCAGTGGTAGGTTATCAACATCCAGTGTGTGCAAAGAAAGAGAGTATCGTCTGCATAAAGATTAATATTTTGGTAATGGATGAAGGTGATACTGTGGCTGTGGGATAGTGCAGTAGCTAATTTTTCATTTGTAATACTCCATCTCTGGAAAAACATAATATAATAATATCCACAGGATGAAGAAAAATAAATAAAATAATGTACAATATATTTAGAGTAACAGCCAACTCTGCTTTTTGTAACTTTTTGGAAGTTTATTTCCTTTTTAACTCCAATACAAACCTTATGAAACACAAATCAGATCTTATTCATATTTAAACAATCCTTGGCAGCGTTTCACTTTTTTCACATATTTTAAAATCCATTTCCCCCTGTCTGGTACCACCAGCTATGTGATGCCAAACTACATTCTAGCCCTGCGTAGAGGTTAGTAGGCTGTGAGATGATTAACTCTCTCTTTGTTTTGCTGTTGCTTTTCCTTCAGTAGGTTTCTCTCAGATCTCTTATCCCAGTCTTATCACCTCCCAGTCACAGTCCTCCTTTTTTCTGCAGCCCTCGGGCTTACACACACACACCTTGGACAAATATTTGGCTGCCTTAAGACTGCTTTAAGACGACCCTCCCACAAATACACTCATACATGTATATTGATGCTTTTCTTATTCACAATGCCTTCATTAGTCTTAGAGACAGTCTAAGTCTCTCTCCTCTTCAGTTTACTTAGTCAGTTTACTGGCTCTTTTCCAATATACTAAAATGCATTGTTTAGAAATAATCTCAATGCAATGTGCTAGAGCTCTTTCTTTGTGGAACAATTGAGAGCGGGCATGTGACTCAGTTTAAAACACAATCCAAACAAAATCCAGACCCAGGTCTGAGTCTGTGTGCTTTCCTGTCTCTCTGACCCCGGGCCGTGCTCTGACTGTGGTGATACAATCAGCTGGTTATCCATTAGCTCTCACTGACTGCCTTTTCTTACCACCTCGTCTCACTGTGTCTTAAAGGGCCAACTTATATATAGAAAACAGCTCAAATTCATGCCATGTGGCAGTTTTGGCAACCTAATAGAATTTCTATAGGCAAATAAGACACGACAAAATTTGCTTTTTAAAAGTAGCATTGTATTACCATAGCATTGCAGGACACACAAACCTGATACAAGTGTTTTCAGAAAGAGCATGTATTTTTTTCACAAAAAAGTAGTCATGCCAAAAAATGCTAGAAATCCCTCAAAATGTGCTTTTTAAAGATATAATACCAACATTGCTGGTGTTGATCTGAAGTGTTTTCCGTGGTGTAAATGAGGTCAAAGAATAAGAAGCTTGGCCGTGAGTCAGATTATATGCATATGTTAACAATCTACCAGTGATCCACTGAGATAAAGTTGTCCTTGAGTCAGTGTCAAAGTCTCAGGTTTATTAGACCACTGAGTGATCATGCATCCACTGTACAAGTCCATGTGTCTTTGCTCTGTTGCTCCAAATACATAATATAAAACCGTTTTTCTTTATTTTATTAAAATGGAAAATCTTTCTCTTCTTTTTCCAGAACATTCCGTGGCAGCCAAAACCGGTGGTTGTTTCCCTGGGGATGCTCAGGTCACCGTCGAGGGCGGGTCTACTAAACAAATGCGTGACCTCCAACCCGGAGACCGTGTCCTGGCTTCCTTAACCACAGATCCTCACGAGACCCTGATCTACAGCCCGGTCTTATCCTTTCTGGACCGTCAGCCCAACGCCACAAGGGTCTTCTACATCATCAGCACCAGCACAGGGCTTAATATTACTCTCACGGCTGCTCACCTGATCTTTGTCACAGACTGTACAGAAGAAGAGACAGCTGGGGAGCCACTTGTTAGCTCTTTATGGGACACCAGGTCGGGCTTGAAGGCAGGCCTGAGGACAGTTTTCGCCAGTGACGTCCTGCCGGGACAGTGCGTACTCACCTCACAAGAGAAAGAGGGGTCACAGGCAAAACTTTCCATCATCACGTTTGTAGAGGAACGGAGGAAAACAGGGCTGTATGCCCCGCTAACCCAACATGGGTCCGTAGTGGTGAATGGTGTGTTGGCATCATGCTACGCTGCCATGGACAATCACCACTTGGCCCATTGGGTCCTGGCCCCACTGAGATTCTTCTACAGCCTGATGGGACCCTCAGAGCCGCAGACTGACGGCCTTCACTGGTACCCTTCGCTTCTACAGAGGGTGGGACAAATACTGCTGGATGCTGGACGCTTCCACCCCTGGGGGTTAGACCAAGGACTCATAGATGAGCAACAGAGATATGTCTCACACTGATGACGTCAATCACTTCCCTGTATTCAGGAGAACCAAAGCACAGAGGGCCGACAAAGACAATCGATTTTTATAATGGTAATTTTTCAAACTCTACTTGCCTGTGTTTGCTGTAAAAACTTTATTTTGTAGAGACGAGGGCTGAGATATGCATCTCTGTATATTTGGAAAAATAAGTTAAATACATTCCAGAAAATTTTAAAGACTGGAAAAACTACGATGGTGACAGAAAATCCAAGAAAGTTCCAGAAGCTCTTGATGTAAATTAACTTGAATTTAGAAAATACTCACTCAAGCATCTCTTATTCATATAAAGAGCTTAACTTAATGACAAAAAGGTTCCCCTCAGAGCATGTCTGAAACAAAACAGTGGTAGCTTTGACTAAAAACAAATGACAAAAAGAAAGACAGACTAGCGTGAACGAAAACAACTGATGAAACATACTGTGGTTTAAGGCTTTATATGTACATTGGGTATTTATACAGTTGCTGTTCACTGTCTGAGCCATCACTACATCAGTCCAGCCATTTCTATACTGTACATCCATCAAAAGAAAATAATATTTGACTAAAATATATGGGATAGAAGTATCTGTATTAACTGAATTTGATGTAGCAATTTGTAAACATTTGGATAACGCTATTTGGGCCTTCCTGAAAAACTACTGAATAGCAGGGAGTAATAGCAGACATGGTAACTGTATATAGGCTACTTCAGCTTTACAACATTTTGAAGTACTGATGAAGTAAACAGGACACGGCTATGCTGTCAATCTGTTTTACCAATTATGTCATCTGCTGTCAGTCAACTTGATTGTCTCAAACTGATTCATATTGTTCATTTATATATTAATTTAAAAGGTTTATTTTGTGACATGTTTTTTAATTGTTTCAGGTATTCAATTCAGGTTACTTTTATCTGGTAAAGGCATACACCACACTCAGGCTGTATTTAACTACTGTATTTAATAACAGCTACGCATTATATTCGCCATATTTAAACAGCAACTGTCTTCCTTTCTCATTTTGCTCAGGACAGGAATCTAAAATGATGATATAATGTACTATGGATGTTTTCAAGGTTTCAAGTCATACAGAAGTGGTGAACACACAACAAGTTTTTTTTCTATACCTTCACAATTAGTAAAAAAAATATTGTTAAAATTCAGGGTGACATTGGGCTGTTTTTTTCAGGTAGAATAGGCCTGAAGTATTTAATAATCTACTAGCTATTGTAAGACAACAGCAGACACTGACTTCTTTGCGTGGAGGTGCGGTTTGACAAATATGGTACAAAAGGAAAGAGACGGATTCCTGGCTAACAGTAAATTTAGGATGCTAACGGTAATGTTGGCTAGGATTTGGCTGAATGCTAATATCTGCTGTTGTGACTGAGCTATCAGCAGCTATGGAGTTATTAACTTGATATTACTTGTACCAGATTTCACCACGTAATGTTTCTCAGTTGCTAATATTTCAAAGTAAAACAAAATATTTGTTATATATAATATAATATTATACTCCGGCTTCCTCCCATAGCCCAAAAACATGCTCACCAGGTTGATTGATCACTCTAAATTGCCTTTAGGTGTGAGTGTGTGTGTGAATGGTTGTCTGTTTCTCTGTGTTAGCCCTGTGATAGGTTGGCGACCTGTCCAGGGTGTACCCTGCCTTCCGCCCGAAGCCAGCTGGGATTGGCTCCAGCCCCCCGTGACCCCTAACAGAATAAACGGTCAAGATAATGGATGGATGGACAAAATATTTGATCACATTCATTAGGTGCTAAAAATTAAGGCACAATAGCTAACATTCGCATTCCTAGATGAAGTTACTGGTAGCTGGTAGACATTACCAGCAAACAAATTCAAATATTTACCATTTTGTATACTAAACCATCAAACGTCAGACTAAGCTATGACGGGCTTTATAGTCTGCTAATATTAGCTGTTTCAAAAAGTAGCTACAGTTGTTTTAACATGAAAAATGGTGTAATGCTGGTTAATATTTTTTACCATTGTTTGTTCATTAACTGATAAAAGTAACTGGTAAACTGATACTGAAGTATCAGATTCACTGCGCTTAAACAATTTTCAAACCTTGAGTACAGCCTACAACATTATATCAGAATTTAAGCTCTCCTCAGCTTGACATAAGAGGACACCGGCTGCTGTGTGAATATGTTGAGTTAGATAATAGATAGAAAATCGCTTTAATCGTTATTAGTAAGTTATTTAATTGTTGTCCTTTGCATGGTCTTTTTTGTACTTCATTTATCACCAAAAGCTTAAATCTGTGGCAGAGATACAGATATATATATAGGGTGTGAATAGTAAGGGAGGAAGATGAGCGGCTCATGAAGATTGGATAAACATTTTGTTAAAGTTTTAGTTTATAGCATCCTTTTAGTTGACACTAGGAACTCCAAGGCATTACTCTATATGCTTACTTAAAGATTTGTCACATATGTATATTGAGCTATTGTTGGAGAGACTATTTAAAGATATATTTTTAGAAAATATTGTAAACTAATATTATTTTTCAGCAGCTGTTTGCATACAATTTGTATTTGAAACATAAAGTTGTTTTTAAACTTGGACCACTCTGTGTTTTCTTACCACTACAGGGAATTAATCATCACACAATATGTCACTAAAGAACTAAGTAATACTGTTTACTGTTTAACTCTTTGTAAAGTATCTTTATGCTTACAAAATGCTGGATTTGATGGAGAATCCCTAACTTCAGAACTATGAGGGCTATGAACTTTTAAGATGTTCTGATAACCATGTGACATAATGACACATGAACAGCTGTACACTAATGATTGCGATAAATGGTGATGGGTCAAGTCAGCTTGGACAATGTGGATGCTGCATGAGCTGTGGTTACAGGGTGGGCTGCTAGTTGGTTTCAGTACCACGGACAGCAGCACACAGCCTGACTTCTGTTTCCTCCCCATGATGCCTCAATGTTTTTTCTTCTTTGCAGGATGTGGAATAAGTCTTGGATCACAGCACAACCTGCTGGAGAATTTGTTACATGCAGTCAAGACATGGTCATAAAATATATTGCAGGAAAGGCACATGATTTTCCTTATCTTAGTCAACACAAAAGATCAACAAACATCTGAGATTCTAAGTAATCTTTATTATTATTGGTCAGTTAGGTACAGGAAAAACATTTTGTCGTATCCCATTTCTCATTGCAGGAGACTGATCCGTTAGAACAAATAGAGAAGCAGACCCAAGTGAAACACTCACCACCTTACATAAATATCTGAAAATAAAAATATGCAAGTGACTGTATATCTGCAGGTGATGCCTTCACGTGAGGCTTTTTACATACATATGAAAAAGATCATGCACTTGCCAAGTGGTAAAATACTGTAAACCATTACAAAAACTTGTCCACCTGAGTCTGGGGATTTGTAAAATTTCTCTATGTGTCCTGTCTCCATGCAATTTTGTTTATCTCTGTTTGGACCTTGATACTCAGGCAACATTTGAGGCAAGGCTGATGGACAACCAGCCAATAAAATCAGGACTGATTTGAGAAGGAATGGTGGAAAAATAAATAATATGTAACAGCCCACCAACCTCATTACTAAGGTAAACAAAATACTATCATAAATTAGATATAAATTAAAAAAAGCCTGTTTTCAATGCCTCAAAAGTGACCAAAGTATCATTGCCATAAATTAAGGGTGTTCACACAACAACACATGGGAAGTCAGCATGCTCACAGTAACTCACATACAGATATGAATGTCTTTATAGAATATGTATCTGTCATCACAGCTTGGCAAAATTACACTTATACACAACAAATGCACGAGAACACCTGGAACCATAATACCAGCCAGTGGAAAAAGACCCACATATGTTTGAGTGGTCTTTGTCCAGTCAGAAAAAACCTTCTGTAAAACAGACAACCCCATCTCCTAGTAGGTAGGTGGTGAAATCATCCAATAACAATAGCCTATAGATAAAGAATTTATGTTTCCAAACAACTCACAGACACACACGCATACAATCGTACACACGGGCATTTTCTCACACGCATATTACATGTCAATAACATCATGATAACTGTGACTATCTTTTGAGTTGTGACTGGATGAATGACTGGATGTGGAGCTATCTCAAAGTCAGTCATTCATTGACTGACTGAATATGAGGCAACTTCAACTACCTACAGTAAGCGGCTATGTTGAAAGCAGTAAACCTGACAGAAGTACAAAACACTCCATTACATCATAAGTTGGCAATTATTCTGACATAGTTACATTAGGCTATATGTAATCATTGCTTGGCAGCATAGAAAAATAAAAGAAGTTGCTCTGGTGCATATTCTGAATCATCTGCATTTGAGTGAAGTCGTCTCTCTGCAAACGGAAGGAATTGTTTTCGGCACACTTTTTATCAACTGGATGAGGCTGGCTCAGTTATTGTATATTTGATTAGCATTAGGGATGTAACCACACTTGACAAACTATTATACTACCAGTTGCAGCTCTGGTTGCTGTGTTGGCTAGCTTATCAAGCACGCCTGGCTAATGCATATTTGAAGTCCAGCATAAGACCATTGAGTTCCTTTCCATGTCCCGTCCACAAAAATTCACACTACGAGGGATAAAAATCATGAATGTTAAAAATCTAAACATTCATAGTTAAAGACCAGTATTTCTGTTTTTAAAAACATCTCCATATTAAATTTCTGCAGTCTTTAACAAGGCTGGTGTCAAATGACCAGTAAACTGCATATTTGTTTGTTTGATTTTGGGTTCATACGACTGAAACCACAAATTGAAACAAACACAACAACCATGGGCCAAAGTTTCACAAGTACATATTAAGGGAGGATTAAAATTGGGTGTGTCCAGAAGCCTTGTGTTGGCAGCAAATCACAAGGTATCTCTGGGTAAATAATAAGTCAATTAAATTACATATGGTCATAATTGAAGTATGCCACCATAAAAATCTAATTGACACAGGTGACAAAGTTACAACAGGGTAATAGGGCCACGTTTAAGATTTTAAAAAAATTAGGGATGCCGGTTTAGCTCGGTCAGTAGCGCAGGCAGCCACTAAAGAGCGGCTGCGGTCCTCGTTGCAGGATCAATTCCTGGTCCCAGCATAATTTGGTGCATGTTGTGTCCCCCTCTCTTTTCCCAAATTTCCTGTCTCTCTCAAGCTGTCCTGTCAAAATAATAATAATGATAAAAACTCTCAGGAATAATTTTGTTCAATTATGGGAAGAAAATCATAAGAAGATAAAGTCAGAATTTGATGGATACAAAGTATGACGAGAGATAAAACTTATATTACTAGGATAAAGCTGTATGTTTTTGAGAACAAATGGGGGAAAAACAAGTTGTAATGATGTTGAATAGTCACATGTTTTTTGAGAATTAAGTTATTTCCCAGTTTTTTTTTGTCTTCAATGTGGCCCTAATCCTTCGTCGTACTGAACAAACCTGTGAGCCTTTGATGGCTACAAATGTCGCTGCACTGTCTGCATGATTTAAAGGCTTATGTTTTTTCTGTGTAATTTGGGGAGATAAAGTTCCTTAAATCAGGGAGGACTGAACCCAGTTTTTTAACTTCCTGTTACCTGGTTTTCACAATGACATGCACTCACCTCTTTACAAAATGATATAAGGACTTTCACTACACTGCTACACGTGGCATTGTCTTCATTGTTTTATCCAGTCCCACATCACCCAGAATGAAATTAAGCTCATAAGTAGACTTTCTTTGTTATGATGGTGCCTTGGAGGGTTTATGATGAGCCATGACTTAAGAACAAAACACTATTTTGCAGTAACAGCGGTAGCCATTGCAGAGGTACCCACCCCTGCATATATTCTATAGGATCCAGTAGGGGTTGCAACAAGGAGTGGGACGTGTGAAATGGCTACATCTGTAATGTGTAAATGTTGGCAGAAATCCACAGAAATGCCAAGATCCACTTTTCGCACAGTGTAGCAGACCTTAGAAATGCACGATTTCAGCCAGGGCTGTGACAGCTCCGTTTCTATGGCCAAAGTCCTTTTGAAGATACAGTATCAGGGCGAGAGAGAGGGAAGGAAAGATCGAGGCAAGAGAAAGAGAGACATTAAAAAGGAAGCTGGAATGACGTCCTGTACTCCTCTCTCACAGCCTTTGGGTGAAGTTTTCAGGGAATACTCCTTTAGCTGCGTTTTCTTTGTTCTGTCGCCAGTCGTCCTGCTTCATTCCCATCAGCCAGCCGTCATCCTGAACACAAACAAGCAAATAAGTACATAATCATCTTACTTTCCCTGTAACACATCAGTAAAAAAGAAATGTATGTACATATTGTATATGTGCATTTACCTGTTCGTCAGGGTTGTCAAAAGTGATTACTAGAACCACATCCCCAGCGCCCATCTCCAGCTCGTCTGTGTCGTTGGCGGCATAATCATGCATCACCTGGACCTATATCAAAAACATCAGTTATCTTCATTCATACATGCCATATTTTGCTTATTACTGAGATATTTCCATTCCATATCCTGTTTGTACCTTAAACAGAAAGCCAGGTGGCATATCTGCCTCTTCTGATGCTACTTCTGTTGATTCTGGTTTATGTTCTGGTTCTGGTTCTGGCTCTGGTTCTGCTTCTGCTGCTGCTGCTGCTGCTGCTGCAGGTGCCGGTGCCTGAAAAATGAAATACATGTAATGTAGTACACACTGAAAAAAACATAGAGTTGTCAAGAGACATGATTGCAACCTAAAGTTTTATTGAGACAGTGCTAGTGCCTTTCATAGAATCTTTAATCTATATAAAAACTATAATCTACAGTGTAAACCTGTAGGGGTGAGCTCGAGCCAAAACAGGCTTCTCGCTTTGCCTTCCCTGCCCTTCCCTTTACATCTCTCCACAGACTCTTTTCTCGTTTTTTCTCAATCATCTTTTCTCTTCCCTAATGAAAATTGGAAAACAGAGGGAGGTAGAGGATACAACGTAACCCCAGGAGCCCATCTAGTTCCATGGTGAGCAATTAGGAGCCAGTTGGTAGTGCTAGTGTATTATCATCATTGTCAATGCCTAGAGTTCACATATGGAGTGAAGGTGGCAGGGCTGTTTGGGTGGCCATTTGGTGAGCTATGTAACTTCTTAGTTTGGCAAATGCACTTACATGAGCACACAAGTATCTTCACAAATCTATCACAAAATATCATGAGTCCTAAAGATAACCAAGTGTAGGCAAGGCAAGGCAAGGCAGCTTTATCTGTATAGCAAATTTTTATACACGAGGGCAACTCAATGTGCTTTACATTAAAGCATTAAAAGCATTTGAAACATTCAGACGAGCATAAGAGAACACAATTAAAATAACAAATATAATAAAACAGAAACGAAAAGGATAATTAGAAATTTATTAAAAGTAAATTAAAAATTTGCATTTAAAGTGAGTTCAAATGAGCTAAGATAGGAAGGCAGTGTCAAATAAAGTCTTAATCTTTGATTTAAAAGAAGTGAGAGTTGGAGCAGACCTACAGCTTTCAGGGAGTGTGTTCCAGACATGTGGTGCATAATGACAAAACACTGCTTCACCATGTTTCGTTCTGACTCTCGGGACTGAAAGCAGACCAGTACCTGATGACCTCAGAGGTCGAGATGGTTCATACAGTAGCAGAAGATCAGCAATGTATTTTGGGCCTAAACTATTCAGTGCTTTATAAACAATCAGCAGAATTTTAAAGTCTATTCTTTGACAGACAGGAAGCCAGTGTAGAGATCTAAGAACTGGAGTGATGTGGCCTACTTTTTTGGTCCTTGTTAGGACTCGAGCAGCAGCATTCTGTATGAGCTGCAGTCGTCTGATGGACTTTTTAGGGAGTCCTGTACAGACACCGTTACAGTAGTCTAGTCTGCTAAAGATAAATGCATGGACAAGTGTATGATGCAGTGTAGTGTAGATTTGAAAATCCTAGATTCTGATCCTTTTTGGAACACTTTCCAGGACTTTAGTTTTAACAGTAAACCTTTTTTGAAATAATTTTTCTTCAGGTCATTACTATCCGATTTATTAATAAAACTTTACAGTGTTATACAGATATGCATGTTGCATTAGTTGTTCTGCACTCACCTCCTCTGTTGCCTGTTCTTCCTCTGTTGCTGCAGCAGCTGCTGCCGACTCACCCTGTGAGCACAGAGACATATTAACAGAGAGAGGTCAGAGAATGAGACAGATGGAAGATTAAGTAAGGTGGGAGGAGAAATAAAAGAAAGAAGAAGAGACAAACCAGACAAAGACAGACAAAAAGACAAACCACACAGCCTAAACAGCAAAGTTATGGCTAATACGTGTATGCTGAATTGACAGTAAGCGTGGTACAAATGCACTGTTGTTATATCTATTAATCTTTTTGCAGCAACAGAGTATAGGCCTTAGCAATGACTAGGATAAGTTGTGTGTTGTGTATTGAGGAGCCTATATACTCCTCTCTTTCCCTAGCAGAAAGTTTTCAACTTGATGCATCCACGCTGCTGGTCCAGATGCATCCTAAATCTTTCCACCTCAAGGTTTCTCCCCCTTTCATTTAAAATCTATCTCTAAAACAACTTTTTCTCTCCAGCACCCCATGCTCACACCTCTGCCTCAAAAACCGATGCATCCACCATTTTCGTCCTGATGCATCTCTCAATTCTCTCCTCTCCGTAGTTACCTGACCCTCCTCATCATCATCATCAGCAACAGGTGTTTCTTCCTCAGCTGGAGCCTCAGCTGCTTCATCGGGCACCTCTGTGACCGGCTGGCTCCCATCATCGTCCCAACCCTCCTGAGCTTCAGCCACAGTATCGTAATGAGCCTGCTGACTCCCATCATCCCCCTCTTCCTCCTGAGCCGCCTCCTCAGAATCATAGCGAACCGGTCGGGTCCCGTCATCCCCCCAGCCCTCTGTGGCAGCTGCTATGGGGTCATAGCGTACAGGCTGCGTACCGTCATCTCCCCAGGCATCTGTAGCAGCGGCCACAGGGTCATAGTGCTCCTCGGCATCCTCTTCCTGGGCACCACTGTCCTCAGGCTGAGGGGCAAGTGTCAGGTTTCAAGGGGTCAGAGCTCAAAAGACATATTTTATCTTGGATGTTTTACAAGGGCTTCAGAAATCAATGGTTGGGGACATTTTAAGGGATAAGAAAGGAAAGGTACAAGGGGCAATCTGGGTGAGAGCCAGGACCATCAGGATAGATAATATTTGCAAGGCATTTGGGGTAATTTATGGGCAGAGTAAGAACAAAACGGTGGGAGAAGGGAACATTATATTATAGACTACAGACATGGCCAGGTAGGCAAAGTATGGGGAGAAATAGAGGGTAAAGATGCCGTGAAGACCAATGTCACAGGTTCAGTAACATTTTCTGAAGTCATCATCAACAACATTGTTATCATAAGACCCAAGAGTAAAGATGCAGAAGAATAGACCTTTGCAGGGAGGGTTTGGTTCAAATAAAAAGACAGGTGAAGATAGGGAAGGGTGGCAGCAGAAGGCAGAAACTCAAAAACTGTCAGCCTTTTCCATCAGAAAATAGATGTTGGATCTTCTGTTTGTGGTTTGCAAGCATGGTATGTTTTGTTCCACGGCTATGTTCAAATGAAGAAAGAGGAAGGACGCTTTGTAAGAGTAGAGGTGTCATTTCGCTCTGAGCTATCACTGCTTTGCCTCAAGCTCCAAAACAGTTGTACTGTACGTTTGTTTGACACATCTCTCTTACAGCGATAAGGATGAACAAAAGGTTAGTCAATGGTCAGAATGCAGAGTTGCAAGAAAGTTGCCCACTAGCTACATTTGGTTTTCCATAGAGTATTATTTCCATGAAACAATCCACTGAAAACATGAGCAACTTCACTCAACTTCCACAACAAAACCGTTCCCTGTGTGTCACATGGAGCATCTAGCTATTGCATGTAGCTTCTACATGTTGTGCAACATGTGAACATACAGGGATATAAGGAGAAACAGAAACAAAGGAGGTTAACTCAGTTACAAATATTTCCTCATGTATTACATTTAATGTAATATATATATATACATCTATCTTTTATTTGAAACTGAATTAACCATTTCAAAATCCCAAGTTCTATTTGCACTGTACAGCAATCTCCTCAGTGTTTAGTGTTGTCACATTAAGCACTGCAGACACAAAGACAATGCACAAACAGATCTGGGACAGACAGATGACAGATGAACCAAAGACTGACAAATGACAGAGAGAGAACCAAAAAAAGCTTTTTTGGAAATGTGTGTTTAAAAAATCCAGCATGTCCCGCTTATGTCTTGCAAACTCTGGTCAAAAAGCAGCATGCATAATAAGAGCGGGGTGAATAATGGCTTTATAAGAAGTAAATGCTGGCATCAACATGTGAATAGATGGTTACTTTCAACACAGTTAAGAATTCTCTAAAGATAATGGTGATCATTATGAGGTTTATAATAAAGCATTTTGGATATTAGAGACACACTAAGATGAGGATGACATGCTTACCCATGAATCCCAGTTTGCAGGCTGTGGAAAAAGAAGAACAGAATTAATAGACAGTGGCTGAGGTTAATATCAACTGCATTCAATAAGAAATTTCCAGAGCAGGTCCCATGCTATAAAATTACAAGCTCATAGCAGAAAATCTCCAGCAGAAAAGAGTTCAGGCAATACTATGTTAAAAGAGGAAAATAAGCTAAATACAGACCTGAGTAGAGTTCACAACAGTTTTAAATATAGGTAAAATCACCAAGCCTGTTAAAATGACTGAATTGCTAGATTGAGCACCATAATCTCACATGTGCAGGACAAGATCAGCAAAGAAATAAGAGGTACTGCCTTGTCCAAAGGGGGCACCAGAATCAAAACAAACCTTGAGCTTCAAATTCTACAGACTTCCAATATAGCTTTTTTTTTTAATGATGAAACTATTAGTATATTTTATTTCAGCTCTAACATAGTCAATTGTCTGTTAATAGCATTAAATATATTTGTTTCAGAGTGACATCGCACATTTAAAACAGATCTTATGTGATATTTTTACACAATTCTAAGTTACAAAATGCCAGGTAACTATATGGGTCAAGCTAGAGATAGCTGTTTGTTGTTTGTCAGATATTAAAATCTTACACTGAATTTATTTATAATGAATACAAAAAACTAGTACTTATTCATCTCATCTCCTGAGAATTGAGCAAAACCTAAGGTTCTCAAGTAGATGCTCATACAAAGTAAGTTCAACTCGCATCATTCCAGTATCTAAACTGCACTCTACTGAACAGTTCTGAAGAGAAAGAAGTTAGAGCAGAGCGGGGCTTTAGTCTACAGTACATGCCGTGAGTGACCTGTGGATAGTGCTGAAGCAGGAAGAAGTGATCTCTAAAAAGCAGGTTTCTACAGTTTATCATGCCGTCATCAACCTCTTGTTTGTTAAGTTGGAAAAAAGCAGAGCAGGTAACACCGGAAACTATGCCAAGCTTTTCAAGCGATATCATTTTATCCAGACTCCATGATACTTAGTTAGATATTTACAAAGTTAAATAACTACGCTGGCAACTAGAAATCAAATAAAGCCTGCAAAGATCACTTAGACTGATGCATCATGTAATGAAACCTTTCTGCATAAAATGTTTCTCTTGTAAAGCTTGGCAGTCCTTGCAGTGAAAAGTTTCTAAAGTCTATGTTGCCATGCCATAATTGTCCACCTGTGTGACCGTGGGCGGTTTGGTCGCTGCACTGAAAGAGTCCAGGTCCATGTCCAACAGGCTGCTCAGTGCTGGACTGTCAAACTGACAACAACAGGAATAGGAGGACTCATTGGCTGAATGGGTACAATAGAGGGGGAAAGACAGGACAGAGTGGAAGGAATATAGGATAGGAGGAATATAGAAAAGGATAGGATAAGATAGAATAGGATAAGATAGAATGGAAAGAAAAGGAAAGGAAAGGAAAGCAAAGGAAAGGAAGAGAAAAGAAGGAAAGGAAAGGAAATGAAAGGAAAGGAAAGGAAAGGAAAGGAAAAGAAAGCAAAGGAAAGGAAAAGATAGAATAGGGCAGGATAAAGGACAGAGGCAGGAAAGGAAAGGAAAGGATACGATAGAATAGGGTAGGATAAATGACAGGGGCAGGATAGGAAAGGAAAGGATAAGATAGAATATGGTAGGATAAAGGACAGGGGCAGGAAAGGAGAGGAAAGAAAAGGAAAGGAAAGGAAAGGATAAGACAGAACAGGGTAGGATAAAGGACAGGGCAGGAAAGGAAAGGAAAGGAAAGGATACGATAGGGTACGATAGGATACTATAGGATACGATAGGATACAATAAGATAGAGATGGGGGGACAGGCCTAGAGAGGAAGTTCTTAAAGGCTCTGACCTGTCCAGAAGAGTAAAGGTGGAAATTAAAGTGCAGAGTTTGCTCAGCAGCGGTATACTAACCTCTGTCGGTGAGGTGACACTGATATTAGGAGCGGCTGCAGCATCAAACAGGCTGACTATATTTTCTGGTTTCATATCCTTGGATGGCGTCACCTTTGGTGGAGGAGGAACTGCTGGCCTTAGCTAGGATAGAAAAAGTTAGATAGTGATGTTGTCTGGCCAGGAGATCTTTGTGGTGGTATTACATTATCCTTGAGAAAGATCCGCAACATGTAGTTTGTAAGACATGTTCCAGCAACATCTCAAGACGAGGAACAACTAGCAATGACCATAAACAGGCAGACATGTCCCTAAGCAATGAATATTGTTTTTAGTACTGCAGGGTACAGCCTGAGTATGTGTGTGTGTGCTTGTGTGTACGTGTGTGAGTGAGTGGGTTTACCTTGGATGGAGATTTGGGTATTGGCGGTGGTCCTCCTGGCCTGAGAGTGTGGTTAGATGCATCTCTCCCACTAAGTGAATTACAGAGAAAGAGAGAGAGAGAAATAGAGGGCAAAAAGTGAAAGTTACAGATTAGAGGGAAGGTACAAACAAGACTGGCAAAATGTGAGAGAGAATGTCTGGCAAAGGTTAAAAAGAGCAGCTAGAAGCTAGCATAGCTTGAGAAGTTAAAAGGCATGCTCTACAAAGAGTTCAAGCGGAAGTTGTAGTTGCAAGAGCTGTCATGCAAGAAAAGTGAGTGTCCTCTTTTTCCATCTCTCTTCATTTCCTCCCACCATCCCATGCAAGCAGGCTTCTTCCGTGTTTCTTCTAGATCTTCACAAGCGAGCAGTGATAAAGCATTCAAAAGCAGCTCTGGATCTGTAGATATTTCGTGGTTGGGAAACCTGCAACTTACTGCTGGACCAGGCATTTTTGTGTTTTGTAAGCTTTCAATGGCAACAAGAGGTTACTCCCGAGCACATTTCCAAAACTGGAGGAGGTGGGTTTTACTTTATTACACTATATTTGTAACTTCATGTTAAAAAAACTTTTGTTAAATTGTGTGTCATTTCTAACAATTATATCCAACAAAATGATGCCCTGTGGCCCCCTGGTGGACTATCCATCCAGATATGTACCTTACTCCAATAGCACATAACTGATTACTCGCCTGGTGCATACTTAAACATACAGGTTTGCTCAACTCATAAATATCTGCAGCTCTAGGTGCTCATCTCTTAGATCAGTGTATCTATTAATCTACTTGCAGACCCAAGCACTAGTTCAGTCTTTTTTTTCTCCCAAGCCTGCAGACTGACTGACAGACAGCTGGACAAACATGTCAGTTGGACAGACAGACAAGTTGTTTTGTCACCACTGTTACCACATTTGCTGCTGGTTACCTCCTATTTGCTCCTGATGAGGCGCCGCGGCTACCTGTCTTTCTGTAAGGGGGGGTTCAGGGGTGGCTCCAGGTTAATGCATACCATTTACTTTGTTTATTTCCTGCAGCTTAGATTTGACATTAAGTGCTTTGATACATTAGATGTTTCAGAAAAGGAAAGATCAACCTAATGCCAGATAGAAAGAAATAGGATGAACAATGAAGAATCGTAAAACTAGTGTGTGCACCAATAGTACTATACGCCCAACTTAACCATCCTGTTATGTTGCGGGTCAAATTGACTCTTTTTGAAGTCTGTTTTAGGCAATATATGCCTTCTAAACCAGCTAAATACAGCATAAAAATCTGGGCAGCATGTCACAGAAGAGGAGTCGTGTTAATTTTTCAACATCACTTCATAAAAATAAAAAATAATCAAAATTAAAATTAAATAAAAACAAAATCTATGTCATAAAAAACTATTGTATTTATATTTAGGGCTTTCTAATGTACATTTTTTAAAAGTTTAATGAAGAACGAGTGAGTTATCCTCATTGAACCATGATCTGTGTGAATTAAAGAACACCATTGCACTAAATCTTGATTTAAATGGTTAGTAATGGAGTTAAAAATTAGATTAAAAGAAGGGTATTGGGATTCTTTGGGGTTCTGACCCTTTTGGATAATTGAATATGCACCGCGTCAAATTGACCCAGGAACGTTATTGCTGTTCCAGAGAAACGAACATAACATGAGGGTTAAGTAAGAAAGCAAACATAAATATTTTACCCATGTGATATTTCTTATTTTTTCTGCTTACCTTCTACAAAAACAATCGTATTTCTATGTGGAACACATCTTAACAGCAAGATATGCTGGAAGTAAAAAAATCTATTTTCAGTGGGGATATGTACAGTACATCTGTTACCTTTCAAAACTTTTTTTTTTATTATTCTTACCTCTTGTTTTAAAAAAAAATTCAAGCAGGGAAATAAACATGTCTATTAAACATAACCAAACCTCTCAATTTACTGTTATTGCAACATAAGTTGGACTACACTCACCAGCAAAGTGAGTAATGTGTTCTAAAGAGATTAAATTATTAGCACACATTTCTGAAAAGACCTTGGGCTTGTGTCCATTACCAGCATTTTGTTTGCACTGGCAGTGCCTATTCTTTTCACAAAACCAATGCAGTACAGATTTCAGTGCTCAGTGTTTACTTCTCCATCATCAACTAATCAAAAATCGAGAAGAGGTGGGACTTCTGATATCAACTTTGTCAACAACATTAGCCAAGGTCCATACAGCAGAGGTCTTTACAACAGAGGTCCATATGGCGGAGAAGGTAACAACACTTGTTTTATGAGGGTGCCATTTCCAGTTCTAAAGCTGCTGCTAATGCTAAAACAGTTTCTACCAGTTTATTTTACATTTTCCTTGAAAAAAGTTGATCCAATAAAAGCAAAAATGAAGCATACAGGGCATTTCTAAGTGCTGCAGACAACTTTTGTAGTCTAGCGACAGTAAGCCCCAGTGCACTGATACTTAGGTTAGTAGTGGACACAGGCCCTTATTTGGGAATTATTAAGGTGGTTAAGGGCTCTTAAATAATTTGCATGGCTTTGTACAAACTTTAAGGATTTTTAAATTCCATAAACTAGTGGTTTCATTTTCTTTTTACTTGGGTGGAATACAAAAAACAAATCCAAACAGTAACAGAATATCCCAGCACAGTCCGAAGAGGATTACTGCCTCCTACAGATATCTATTTATGTTTTTATTATTAAAAAATCTTAACAGATGCCAATGTGCTGAAGACATTATTTAGATATATGTACAATCATAAGAAAAATTAAAGAACATGATCTAAAAAAGTGTATTTAAAATGAAGTCTATTTCCAATGAGTAATTAAGTTGCCAAAGTCATTAGGAAACAGTCTGCCAAAGTAATTCTTTGTATGATACAGCAAGGATGAAAGATCACTAACCTGGTTGTGTCTGTACCCTCCAATTTCAACAAGGTGTCATACAAATCCTGATCCAACTGCAGAGGGGGAAAAACGCCATGCAGGATTATTATTGTTATACCTAACAGCAAAAGCATTGTATCATCATCGTACACAGGCACAATCCATTACATAATCATTAGTCTTTTTATCTAATTAGATTTTTTTGTTTCAATTTCAGAAAATAATATCTATAACTCTCAAGCTCAGAGAGCGACAGGAGTTAATCTCACTTTACTCTGTCTAAACGTCATCTGTGAATTTTGCTTTACAGTTAAAAAAAAAAAGACTCTAGCAGACTTTGCATCAGGTTTCAAAAAGTTCTGAAGGGTATCAAAAAGTCTTCCTCTTATGCACAATAGCAGCCATTGCTGATGTAGATAAAACTGTCCTTGTCTGCCTTTCTCATCAGTTGCTATCTGATCTTTGTGTCAATTTGATTTGTTTGGTCTTTTATCTAAATTCAGCATAAATGAAGGACTAAGTCCTACCCGGCCTATTTCCTTGTGAAACTTCTCCTCAAAACCAGCCAAGCTCTGGAAGGTGCTGACGTAAAACCCGACACGACTACGGAGAACAGAGAGAGAAAGATACAGAGAGAGAGAAAGAGAGAGAGAGAGAGAGAGAGAGAGAGAGAGAGAGAGAGAGAGAGAGAGAGAGAGAGAGAGAGAGAGAGAGAGAAAGAGAGAGAGAGAGAGAGAGAGAGAGAGAGAGAGAGAGAGAGAGAGAGAGAGAGAGAGAGAGAGAGTATTGATTAAGTTAGCGGCTTGATTTCATTTAATGTCCTGTAAAAGGAAATGTAGCACAGATGTAAGTAAAACATAATTATAGCAGCAATCCATCAACAGGAAAACCAGTTTCCACAAACAGACTCCCACACACACATACAGACCTGTTCCACAGTGAAGGTAACTCCTCTTGCAAATCAATATTAATTTCCTCGAACACCTTCTGGGCTCTCTCCAATTCATCCTCTGCCTGTAACACACGCACACAAACACACGAAAGGTTGTGATTAATTCAGTACTGTATGTCTGTGCCTGTGTGCTGAGTATGTTACTAAGATTTTCATGTACCTGGTTCCTGGAAAGACTGCTCTGAGCAACATTGTGTGCAGACAAGATACCCTGAGCCCAACCTGGAGTGGCCCTCTCCAACAAAGAGGAGGGCTGAAAGACAGATGAATTTGAATATGTGTGATCTATGGTAACATAAAGCATATTTATGGACACTGTTCAACATAAAATGGACATTAGAGACACTCAATTCTCATGTTTTATTTTGCATGTTATGTGACTCAGTTGTAATGTCATATATGTTCATGTATGAAGGAACCTGTGATTTTGTGGTAGGTTCAGATTTGGTTAAAATTGTTAACTTTCACGGAAGTACTTCTGGGCAGATTCAGGGTCATTAGGCTGCACATGCCATTCAGTAGACTTAGATGTCTAGCAATGTGATATCACAATATCACAGTTTATTCACAGTCTTTGAATTGCGTCGATTGCCATGTTTTGCTGGGTGGGAAGAGACGGCAGTGTAATTAACAACAGCCTGCTTTGATATTAACTTTGTGAGTGTGCAGAGTATTGTCAAAGTGTGAGCAGAAATGTATTGCATCATGTATGAATGAGCAAAAGTGTCAGCCACATGTTACTCAATAGACCCAGATGTCCAGCAATACACAGCAACACTAAGCTGATATACTTTTGATTCTTTATATCCAGAAATGGAGTTTATTTTAAAAGACATGCATGCCATAAAGAAACTTTTTGTGTCCAAATGCGCAACAAAAACAGCAAGTGGAACATTACTCATTGTATTTTGTATTACCTTGGTGATTTTGATGCCCCCGTCCTTTTTTTTGGCCTTGTGTGTGACAGAATAATTGTGTCTGGCACTGTCGTAATCCACCAGCTTCCTGTCCCTCTTTGCTATACGAGCCTGGAAGAAAGAAAAGAGGAGTAATTCTGTTCTTCACATGTCAAACATAACGATTATGGAAAAACACGTTTTTTTTCTGCTCATTTTTTAAACTGTGTTTAGCTTACGTATGTTTTGCAAATACTTAGTTCTCGGCATTGACAGAAAAGGTTTGCCAGAATCTGAGAAAACAGTTTTGGCAGGTTTCCCCTCTGCCTGTTGACGCTGTGGCAAAAGCGTTAGTTTCTGTTAACTTTCTAACTCATTAAACAACATTGAGGATATTTTTTATAGTACTTGTAATTTATTTGAAGAGCACAAAACTTTTGTTTTGCGATAAATGGCTGACAAAACACCAGCAAAGTAAACAAAAGAAATGAAAGCAAAGGAGGAAAAGACATGGAAAAACA
This sequence comes from Notolabrus celidotus, assembly GCF_009762535.1. Lineage (NCBI taxonomy): Eukaryota > Metazoa > Chordata > Actinopteri > Labriformes > Labridae > Notolabrus > Notolabrus celidotus. The sequence goes on from NC_048281.1 coordinate 19,089,019, forward strand.
GGAGGAACATTCAAATGTGCAAGGAACTGAATACAAGGGAGATGTCATATCGCAGGCATGTATGGAGAAAAGATAAAATAGCTTGGCTAACAGATTTGGCAGTGTTAGAGGACTGGTTGAGTGAAGAAAAAAACATCAACAGACTGAAAAGGTTCTAGGATATCTTAATCAAATGCTGTGATCAATTCCTGCATCTATTCAAAGTGCTGATGGAAAAATGCTGATGTTTAACATAATAGATAAACTGAAGTTTTGTGTGATTTATGCTAAAGGAGCTGGTTAATGTTTTGATTCGACAGTAAATGAAAATTTTGGTTTCATATCAATTTGACCTGCAAGTAGAGTGTTAAAAACTGCTTTCATTAACACCAGGTAAAATGTGTGATAATGTACAGAGAGTGAGTTGTTGCTGCAGATTAGAATCCTTCGTGTCAGGGTTCCTGACAATGCAATCCAATGCATTTTGAAACCACCCTCACAATACATTATCCCTTTCTTATTACTCGGCTTTCTTACTGATCTTCCAGTTGTGTAAGAAGCTTGATTCTGATTGGTCAAAACTCCTTGACAGCAGTTATCAACATTCACTAACATGAGCAACATCAGTGTCAAACTGATCGCATGCATTCATGTCAAAACAATCCACTAAAAAGAGTTCTGTCACATTTAACAGGCAGATAAGAATCCATCACCATGGAACGCTAACTGATGTGGAATCACTGGGATTATTTTCTTTAAACTTTAAACATAAATCATTTTAAATCAATAAAATAATATTTTAATCAATGTTTTTGACAACGTGTTTGTATTTTAAGTTAGTGGCCGGGTAATAAGTGGGATAATGTATGGTTAGCAGGTTGCAACCTGCTAACCATACATTATCCCTTACTTAGTTACTCATGATTCCAAGTTATATATTCAAATGATTGGAAATGTAACATTTACTACTTGCATTTAACCCTGTAAACACTTTATATTTTGCATTTTGATTATATATGATGCTCTTTGTGTAACTCTTATATTTGTGCTGTACTTTTTGCGCAGTCAGGAACTACAATATCCTTTGGGATTAATGAAGTTCTTATCCTACCATGTCTATATCAAGTTCTAGGAATTCAATCCAACCCCAAACAAATATCAATCACCTGATGTCTGATGTGGTGGAAACCCAAGAATCCACTGTATTACCAATGCTAAAAAACATTCTGCAGGTCTCAATGAACACCCACCTTGATATCAGGGAACTGTCCCAGGTAAGTATCCATGGAGATGAGAGCATGATCAACCAACTTTTGGTGGTAGTCTGTCCAGAGCACATCACAATCCTGCAGCATAAATGAACATAACAGTACAGTACATGATCACAAACACACAATGTTGGTCAAAAAATCTGATTCACTGGTAGCAAAGCTCTTCTAATTGTAACGGTCCACTTTCTGTGTCTACTTCTCTGTTAGTGTTAAGATGGTTCCAGCAGCTCTCTTGCTTTTTTCTTGGCTGGTGGCCTGTTTCTAAATTGAGAATACACTGAAACTCTTCTTGCTGATTGCAGTATTTTCTTGCTGCTATCTTGCAGCTATTTGGCAGATGATAACCATTAATCCAAAAGTAATTTCAACAATGACCCTAATGAAGTTGGAGGAAGACTTAATGAGATATAATTTTGATGTGAAGGGGACAGAAAAATCCAAAGAGAATCACGAACAGCTGTGTTTACCCTTGAAAGAGAAGATGCTGGGATGAATAAAGCTTGCAGGAGCCAAACACATGCACACACACACACACACACACACACACACACACACACACACCATACACACACACACACACGCACACACACACTCACTCAATCACCTAATATACAATATAACAAAGTGGTTTTGACCTCCACCTTGTCTTCACACCCTCACACCTGCAGGCAATGTCTGCATTTAAAAGACCTTTGTGAAAAGGGGTTTCTGACCTCTACGATGGAATCCACTTCTCTTTTGCCGTACCAGTCATCCTCATACATGTCCGCCAAACATGCCTGCACATTCTTGGAGGACTCGTGCATTGCTAAGATAAAAAAATAATCACACAATTGACATCAGTGGAAAACCTGGGAATATATTCAGGACAATGTGCATATCTTCTGTAACTACATTCCTGTGTGTGTTTATGTAATAGTCTGAGTTTGTAATGGATTGTGTGTGTGTTACCTTTAACTGCCTCCAGGTACGCCCTAAGGTCCCTTTGCAGTTTGCTACCTTCAGTCTGGAGGTGAAACACAAAACATAATACTCACTACACAACACAAAATGGTGTGCCGAGACACATGCTGATATTAAAAGCCTGTTGAGCCTGCATTGTAACATTCTGAATCAATGGAAACCTTTTTCCAGCTAGTGCAGAATCCAGCTTGTTTGAGCAGAGAGTACAGGGGTGACCAAAAAGCTGGCCGACATATCTCTCATATTGTGTTTGTATTGTGTTTTTTTTGCCATCATCAGTCAATAGCACATTGATTTCTGGGGATTTTGGGACGTGACTCGGCTGTAAAACAGTGTCACTCACTGAACTGCACTCACATATTGTTTGTTGAAGTTGATCACTCCTTCCTCAAAAGCAACATCTTTGGTCTCATCTGCTTTGCCAAGCTTCTGAAGAACCTGTGTGTAAAAGGAATAAGAAGTTAACAGCAATGTGGAACTGACAAAGGTAAATGTGAAAAATCAACGTGTGGTCTTTGGAGTACACTGAGAGAGTGAACATTCAGCTTTTTGAATGTCTTTCTGTGAAGTTATTTTCTCCATGTTTAGGAACACATATTTTCCACCTGCAAATAATAGAGGTGTAAAAGCAGTATAACAGATACAATATACTAGCAATGGTTCAGTGAATTATAGGAGTAAACAATATTTGAATAACAGAAAAGCTATCCTAAGAAGGCATGTTGTACATAAATGCATTTATGCATCAAATAGTTTTTGCCAAACACTCATACACATGTTGTCAATGGTGTATAATCATAGATTTGCAACCCCCACTTGGTTTACAGGGGTTACAGCGCCTGTCTTCATTCTGCCTCTCTCTCTTGATGCGTTATGATAGTCAAATAGCGCCCCCTAACTTTTATCCAATGCCAAACGCGCAGGTGCATAGACGCAGAAACTAGGCCTCACATCACTCACCGATACACATTGCAGCATGGGTTGTATTTACTATCATGCTGTCTACTTGCAAAATGTTTTTATTCAGTCATTATTTGTGCGGCACACGCTCATTAAGATACACAGACAATGATCTCACGTGCTGGTGACACATCAGTCGAAGACGTCTAAATTATGAGTAGGCCTATTGTAACGTTTATCCCACTGCAATATGATCGTGCCCGCTGTATGACATTGACGTTAGAAACGATGTTTTTGAAGTGGACTTCCCCATCCCCAAATACAGCATCCCTGCCATGATTATTATCATGTCGTGATGCGACACTGCGCCTGGTTGGAGGCTGCAGCACTACTGCTTTGAGGCACGCAGGCCTGTGTATCCATTTCCCACAAATATCAACGTGTCACTGAACAGCTCTCACCTTCTCCTGGGCTCTCGTTAGTTTCTTTTGAACGTTGCTGGCCACTTTCCCTGCAGTCAGACCCTTCCCCAAATTCAACTCAGCCATCTTGAAGCGTAGATCAGTCTTTGGATGCGGAGAGGATGGAAATGAAAGCAATAACGATCGGAGGGACCGCTACGGTGACCGTTTGAGGCAAATGCATCAATGTCCGGTGGAGAAATAATGGTTGTAAATGCAATTGTGTGATGTATCTGAATGTATCTATGAGATATGAGCGCAGAAGGCTAAGCTGTATTCTCAAATGTTGAGCTGCTGTGTGAGCGTCCGTGACTGAGGAGGACGCTGTCAGAGATGCTCTTAAAGGTACAGATGCTGCTGTACGCACAGGGAAACCATACAATACAGCACCATAAAGGCTACTGGTAACCTAAACGATTGAAACAATTACTATTTCCGAAAACCAAATCTCACTTTTCGACCTTTTTCGAGAAAATATTGATGATTCTTTCATTCTCATTTTAGTTATAAAATCTGACCTATACCACCTGGAAAGTCTTTCAAATGAACAGCGTCTCAAATCATTTGTAACGTTGATTGGTAAAAAAAAAATCATAATTTATCAAAAAGTCAGGGTACATTGGCAAAATAAAATAATATAAAGGGGCTGAATACACCCACGCATGCGCAGTATTCACGCCTTGAAGACACATCTGCTCAGTCTGATATTATGTCGTTACGTAATACGTGAAGTGACATGAAATATTGCTCATCATCAAGAGATTATCAAAGATCACTAGTCAAGGGATTCAATGGGAAAATGTCCGGAGACCAGTGAAATGTTTCCTGCAGCATTTCAGTGGAACAAAATTCAACTTATAACCATGCGATAAAATTGCCTTTCAAAGAGAGGCGTATTCACTTTCACTTCAAACATTTTTGAGTAATATATCTTACATAAATCTACTTCTTAGATTGTATTTCTCACTCTTAAAGTTCACAGAGTTACATTTTCTACTGCAGACTAAAGCAGGTTTTAACTGGATCCTTAAATGTATTAGGGTACCATCAGTTGCTCGTTTCCTATCCAGTAGATGGCGCTATTGTCAAGCATAATATCAGAATCAGAATCAGCTTTGTTGGCCAGGTATGCTTAAACACAAGGATTTTTTCTTGGTAAACTGTGCTCTCTTTGTACAAAGGCATAAGAATAAGGTTTACAAATAAGAATATAAATATAATAATAATAACATCAACTATAAACACAAAAAGAACAACAAATAGGCATGACTAATATGTGCAGGCTTTAAATAATATGATAATAGTGCAGTGGTGAATAGTGCAGAGGGAGTTTTACATTAAAAAAGTATATGTAGGTGATAGTTAAATAATTAAATTAATACAAATATGTGAACTCTGCTTGGAGAATTGTTACATTTGTTACATATCAGCATAACTGTACACAGCCTTGAGTAAGGTAGTTTATTTTTTAATATCAGGCTGTTTGGGGATTTTTTTGCTCAAAAGTTAGACAAGTTCTGACAGAATTAAAGGCCCTGCTTCGGCAAAGAGAGCAATCTGTTAACACATAAATCAAAGGGTTGTCAGGGATGTTTTTAGTCATATCAACTTTAGCTTTGTATCCTCTTTCTTACACATCTTTAAAAAGTGCATAAAGTTAGATTGAATCCCCTTCAATAATCGATTATCAAAAAGACCTCTGTCATAAACTCCAGCTCTTTGTTGACACAGGTGGCTGCTGGCTGAGTAGCTCTCCAAGGTCCTGAACTGCACAGTGCAGCTGCTGAGGGAAGTGACTGACAGCTGAACAATAAGCTCTTCATAGACCAGGCTGGCGGTATTTATGTTGTGTGTTTCCCCTACTATTATAACAGATGTAATTTTATCTCTGTTACATAATCTGGCATGAGTGTGTAGGCTACTTAACCAGAAATTATTCTTTCATGTGAGAAGTATAGAGGCTCGTGGAGGAGGCGTTTGCATAGCTCCAGGATGTATATGTAATAAGCTGCTAAAGCTAGATCGAAGAAACCGGTTTTAAACGTCTAAGTAATAATGTATGGTGCAAACAACAGGGATCCATGTAACATTTAAGGCTTGTGAATATTATCAACTACATGTTTCAATATCCTCCTCCTTCCTCCTTGTCTGTATCTTCTTTTCCTCACCCTCACTTTCTCCCTTACCGTCTTTTTCTTCTTCCCCTTTCAATTCTCCACCCGTCTCCCCTGTCCCTTTATCCCCGACAATAACAACATTTGGCCACGAGTCACCAAGCCCATTCGTTCCCATACATTCACATGAATGGCTCCTCCGCACCCCCCCTCTCGTGTTGCGGGAATGGTTTAACCCGTTATCCACAGAGAGACAGGGAGCACAAAGGGAGCGCACACACTGGTCTTTTAGTGGGGATATAATAGGACAGCATGATGTAAACATGGAATAAAAACCGCAAGGCATCATTTCCATTTCCCGTCTTGCTGGTCCATTATTGACGATCAATATTACATGAGGTGCTGGCTATAACAATAGCGTCTCTGTCTGGACACGACAAGGCAACCAGTGAGTGAGAAATTGAAGCCAAGAGTGGAGAAGAGGAGTTGAGCTTTGTTTCACATCTCCGCTTCGAGGTTCATCTGGAGTTGCTGTTTGTTTTTGGACCAAGCCTGGTTCAATAAGAGAATGATGGCTTTTTTTAGTTGACCAAACAGACGAGTGGATATTTTTTATTTTTAAAATCAGTTTGCCATCTATTGGCCTCAAGGGGGATAATAGAAAACAAGCTAACATGTTTAGTTTTTCAAGGTAAGACAGTTTTCTTTGTTCACCTCAAATAAATGAGCCTTTTTGATGTCAGTATATCACATATTGTGTTGCAGCGTGCCTATACTGACTATTGTGCAACGTTTCTCGCCACCCAACAGCCTTTAACAAATAGACTTCCAAATGAAAATAATGATCATATAATAATGATGAATACAATGGTTCCCATATTGCCAACAGCCTCATGCTCATCGCTGTAATTGGCTGGGAACACTAGACACATGGAGGAGTAGCACAGCTCTTCCATTGTTTTCCCTCTATTGTTTTCAAAGCGAATTGTTTTACGCACCATTTGAAGCTCTGACACGAGACATTAACACTTGAAGACCCTTTAACGGTCACATATCAGTGGACGCCGGATGAATCCTTCATGATGTGTGGGAGTGAATAATTTAAAAGACTAAAACTCTGAATTCGATACCCGTGTGCATAATTGGGTTGGACTGCGTGTAAACACTGGGAGGCAAATTGATTTTCAGTCACGTGCGCCCATATTCCTTCCACATCCATCTTTCTGTCAGCCAGTATCAATCAACAAACATCTGGACTACATTTAAAATCCAATCCAGAACTGAAGACTGAAAAAAAAAACCCTGTGAAACAATTTCCACTTCTTAAAATTTCTCCTCATCTGGTCTCTTCTTTAGGGTACAGTAATAGCACATGAAACATCGTCATAATTAGTACTTTGCCGGAGCAAAGGAGATGTAATTATGCAGCAATAAGCCTGCAGAGCTAAGTGTGCAGGCATTTTTCTTTTATTGCCTTTGTTAACCATGCACATTTTGTCTCTCTACCACATACTGTCCCAGTTCTGCGGGTAACATTATTCATAGAGGGATCAAAAACTAAACATGAAAAGAGTGTAGTTATCTGCTTCATTCCACATGTTTTTTGGTGCTAATAATGTGTTCACTTGTTTGGAAATGTACCCTATGTTTTTTTTTATTTGTACCCAGCTTTCTTTGTAATGTTAAACATGGTGATATAAACAAAAATCTATTTGTATGCCACAGGAAAGAGAAGAGGAAACATATAAACATCATAGGGGGATGTAGAGTATATAATAAACAGTGCGATTATAGGCTGCTATATGGCTTTCATGGGTGACTGACAGGATGGAAAATGACCAAGCACAGTCTATCAAAAAAGTTAAATTACAACTCTGAGCAGTATTTAAATGGAAGATGCTGTGAGAAGATGCATGAAGTGCATTAGAAACCACTGTGTAGCTAGAGTGCACTGGTGTCAAACCACAGAGTTTCTTACTTGGTAGAGCTGTAACATCGTTTAATCAGACTGCCCTATCGTTTGTAAGTTATCTCCTGGAGTGACCTATGAATGTAAAAAATTAGAAGTACGATGAACCTTTGTTGAACTTTTTCAGCAAAAGATACAGGTCTTTGTCTTCTTACCTTGAAATACCAGATACAATTAGGTTCAGAAACATGCTGTTTTTACTGTCACATGATAACATCAGACTCAGAGTGGGTCAAGCCATCTACTGCATCATCTTTCCTATTAACTGGAAGAAGTTTGGGTTGAATCCCCCGACCAACAGTGCAATGTTTTCCATGTTATTGAGAAAAAAAACAAAGATTTCAACATTTTCTTTGAAATGTGTAATGATCCAAAATCAAAAACCTGAACAGTTTCTGTTGAAATCCCATCTCTCTTGTGCACCCAATGGGATCAGCACTGTGCTCTCCCTAAATTACGCCTTCAACGTTGAATGACAGCTCTTGATATCCCACTTCAATCTTATTGCCATGTTATAATTGGAAGGTCTATGTTTGGATAAGATAAGGAGGAGGATGTGAACAGACCGGGAGACAGTCAGGAGATGGAAATGTGACAACTTCCTGGGACTCAGTCCCACACCTTCAACAAATCAATTAAAACAGTTTGAATGATATCCCCATATGGTGCTTTCTGATAGTTATGTAACCATAAGTGAGAGCCAAGCAGTCCCCAGACTTTGGACTGTGGCCAAAGGAACAGGTTTGGAGCTGATGAGATGAGAAGTCTGGCCGGAAATCAGAAATTTTGTCTCCTAATAACATTTCAGTTCCCTCCATCACTGGCTGCAGAGTGAAAAATCTGTTGCCTTAACAACATTTTTTCCTGGACCTCTTCAAAATGTAACTTCACTAAATTTAAATTCAAGGAAAAAAATCATTGCATGACAGTAAACACAATAAGAATTAAGTGTTTAATGAAGAGCTTTTATCTTCATCTGGATTCAAATATTTGTAAAAATGTTCCCACCATCCAGTGTTTTAATCTGTATTAAGATCTAAGCAAGTGATTCTGTACTAGATCCCAGTGTGGAAGTGAACATGGACGGCCGAGAGACTTTCATTCATACATTCGTTCAATTCGAGGATTGCCTTTGTTGCTATGCACTCACTGTGCAGTGCTTTGACGACAGGTTATGTAAGTCCAGTGAACATCAGCCAAAAAGACTTAAGACTGAGCATAAAATGTCTATAGGGGTTTCTGTGTCTGACAGAGCTGGTCTGCAACTGGCCTCAGTGTTTTTGTTCTGGGTTAAAGAGAAAGATGAATGAGAGGTGAAAAAAGGCCACCACAAAGAGAGTGTGGAAGGACTGTGAGCAGAAATGGGAGGCAATAGTAAACATTAGGAGGGAGGTTAAACTATAGAGGGAGTGGGGGTGTTATGACCTATTCAAAATGAGGAGAAAAACAATCGAATTAGGAAAATAGACCAAGAATAGTCAGGGGGGATGAAAGACGAGCTGAGGAGAGAAGGAGAGAGAAAGGAAAGGGTCACAGAAAGAGAAAAGCGGGAGAGAAAAGACAACGTCAATCCTAATCCCATTAATACACACTAGCGCTGTCCTTCCCGCTGGCATTTTCACACCACACATACACTGGCTCGCACTGGTGAAATACATCCTGTTTGGTATGCAGCTCACTGTAATGCTGTCTAGATGTCCATTTAATGATTCAAGCACTCTAAACAGTAAACGTATAGTGGTCAGGATGCCATCAGTGCGATTAGGACAGAATCAGGTTTGAAGTCACTCTTTTTTCCCCACATCTGACTCACAGCCTCTAAAAGCCCTCTGGCCATGTGTGTACTTGGCTGTCATGTGTTTTTGGTAGCTGGAAGAAACCCTCCATAATGTCTGAGCAGACACATCTGCTGCATCTGCAAATGTTCACGCAGAGATAAAAACAAACACAATGGCGAAAAAATGTGTGTGCAGACACACAACTTTGTTGTACAGTGTGTGGGAATGTGGAGTGCTTGCTTTCTTGCTATGAGTAAAGACTCAGCAAGAAGACTTTTGACCATCCTCATGAGGATTATGGCTAATATTGGGTTTAAATCTCGTCAATTAAACATTCATCATTTGCAGTGTAAACTAATACTGTGTGTTTGCTGATGAGAGTGCTAACACAGGAAAATATCAACAAAGAGAGCCAACAGAGCCAACAGAGCTGATATTGAAAGCTGTATTTCAGGATGGGTCTTCGGAGAGGTACAGAGCTGTGAGCAGCACGGCAAATAGAAACAGTGAACGGTAGACAGAGAGATTTTATACAGAGACTCTGTGCATTTTTATGTGTAGTGTGTCTGGGTTGCTGCATATATTGACCAGTTTAGACACAATCAGCATACATTTAGAAAGAACTTAGCATATCTGCTCATGGTCTACCCTTTATTGCATTTTGTATGTATGTGTACCTCACCCAAATATTGTAATTTTCTATCTTCCAATTCTACATGCCAATATTTTAGAGGCAAATAATGGATTTTCACTCCAATAGGTTTATATGCCTAACAGCCATGGTTGGGAGTTAGTTTTCATATTGGGTTTTTTTATGACCTTTTATGAGCATATAAGATTGAAAAATGAGTTTTACACATATACTGTATAAAATATGGATGTAGGATCCGTGACATCACCCATCTGTTTCTGAAGATCTGTTTGAGGCCAGTCATCGTCGGCAGCCATATTGCTGCTGTCGAGCGAGTGTTAGGTAAAGAGACGGAGTTTGAGCCTCCTAGCCAGCAGCTACAGTGTTCCCGCAGTCAGCTGTGTCTCTCATTGGAAGACTCGTAATTTCTCGAATTGCCTTATTAGAAAAAAATCCCCCCCCCCCCTGTACAGTGTGTGCCGATCAAGAAATGAGCTATCCAGACTCCACTCGTCTTTTGTACCAGGCTGTAAACATGTTTATTTCTGCTGTCAAGATCGGCTTTTATGAATTGTTGTGTATGTGGTTTCTGGTACTTCCGGAGCCAGCCTCAAGCGGATCCTCGACGAAATGTAGTTTTCAGCACTTCCGCATTGGACTCATATCTTTAGACTGGCAATGTACACTTTTATTTTCAGAGGTTGCTCAAGTTTGCCAAAATAAAGTTGAGTAGAAGTTGAGTTGCCATTTCGAGTTTTGTTATTGTTGCCTTTACAATTTCACTACATTTCATAGAAAATATTGTATTTTAAGAGTAATATGGATATTGTGGAATAGTTTTCGTTAATAATTATAATAAGGGATGGGATGTTCCAAAGTGCCTAAGTCCTTAAAATTGATCTTTAAATTCCAGCTTGTCTAAAGGTAAGAAAACACAATTAAAAGTCTAAGTTGAGCACAATTTATTTGACACAGCTCAATATGGGATCACAGAGTCAGCTGGTAAACAATATCAACTGTTGTAGCAAGTGTGGCTAAGGTTAGCAGAGCTAGCACCTCCAGCCTTTACTCCCTAGATACAACATATATCATGCATTTTGGGTCTATAATAATACAAGTATAACTCTTTTGTTTTAACAATCAGTAATTTCACTGCCGAATAGTCAGTGATGGATGTTTGATCATTAATTTGACTAAACACGCACACCCACAGTAAGGGCCCAAATACTTCCATCACCACAGGTTTTTATGCTATTTCTAAGACGGTGAGGAGCTGTAGGTCTCTAGTGTACACAAAGCGGTCTTACATTCAGAGGAAAATGTACAAAGAAAATCTGACAGGAAAACAGCAGAGCCGAGCAGCATGAAAATGATTAAGTAGGAAATGAAGCATAATGGTTTTCACGGAAATGGCAAATATCTTCCCGCTGTAAGAAACATTATGTGATCTATCTGTGTGTCCAATAGATTAACCTTCATACCTGAATGGGACAGACTGACAACATAAATGCCTGAAAAAAACATTGCTCTGTAAGTTGTTCATTTCATGAATTTTGAATGAGTTTTGAAGTACACTCAAAAAGTTATGAATAGACACATGAGGTCATGAGGGACATTTTGACATAGACAAATGTGTCCATGAGGTGGTTGAGGACAAAACTCACACAGGAAGTCTTAGTATAGCGTTTGACGAGTGATAAAGAAAGAGAGATAGCAAAGAGGTTGAGAGCAGTGGTGAGATAAATGATGCTGGTGAGGGACGGTGAAAGACAGCAAATGAGCTGTAATCTGATGAAAGCCTCTTTGCTCCCCTGTCACCTCACCTTCAAGCCACGAGCAGCGACCAGGGCTTACAGGCGGATCAATGCTGAGGCCACCAACATACAAGCACACACTCACACACACACAAAGTCCCATACACTTCACTTTAACAGCTCTGATGTTGTCAATACACATAACACCTGAAGATCCACGGCATGGTCACTGCACAGAGAAACAGATTCCATCCACTTTCATACTTTGCTGTTGCTTTTTAAAGTAGTATGCTTAACCATCTTCGGACATACCTCTCCCTCTTGGTGTTTTGTATTCTTTTTTGTGTGCGTGTGTTTTTGTATGCATGTCTGCGTGTGTGGGTGTGAGCGGTCTGTAGGTCACTCAGACATCTCAATAAACTCGGAGCTCAAAAGAAGGGAGGGAGAGTGTGAGGAGGAAGTTAAAAGTACCCATACTAATCACTCTCTCACATTTAAACCTAACGACCCGGCCAACCAAATGACCCAGGGAGAGGCTGTTTCATTGTGAGTGTGCTCGAGTCAGAGTTTCATTTTACAGATACACAAAAGGCAGAGGAAAAAGATGTGGGCATGAAATAGAGAGCAGAGGATTTAAGGGATTTCTTATCTAGTGGCAGATAAGAAAATGGTGAAGTTAAGACTTCCAACAGTTAAAGAAATGAAAAATGTATTTTAAAGACATGGTTCTGCACTTTTTTTTATTTCATAACTGTGATTCTGATACTTGAATGTGCAAATTTGCCAATATGAAGAACTGATCAGATACTAGCGTGAGACGCCTATCAATAAAAGTTATATACTATTAACCCCTTACTAACCCTTAATCATCATAAAACAAAAGAAAAATGAAAGATGAATCCTGACCTAAAATAAAGCTTTGCCTCTGAAACATATAAGCTAACATTAGCAGCAACTTTTCTAACTACTATGAAGCGTGAGTCACATATTAGTGTGAATTAAATGTGGATAATGGTCTCACTGACTTCCCCTATTGGTTTCCGAAAAAATGTTAATGAAGCACATTGATGGTGGTCGCCCAATCCCAAATGCTGACCCCAACTAACTACTACAGCTACTCTAAAACCAGCAGTTTTCTAGAGGTGGAGTTGAGCCCTAAAGCCTGGTTTATACTTCTGTGTTGACTCTACCCCATAGGGGATGACAGTCATGAGCACTTGTGTGTCAATATGTCCGCATCGCTCTGCAATACTCTGCCATCAAGCTTTTAGGCAGTGTGATTTCTATGCTAGTCAGATTGCCTTTTTCCAGTCCTGCTCAAGCAGCAACCTCCGGTCTCAAACTATGAAGCCCATGCGGATGTGTTTTAAACTGCAATTCATCGAGAATCCGCCTGAGGCTGGCTGCAGAAACACCAGAAACCACATAGACACCAATTCAAAAAAGACAATCTTTGCAGCATTAATAAACATGTTTACAGCCTGGTTAAAAAAACGGCTTGGCTCTTCGTAGCTAATTTCTCTATCGGCACACACTGTACAGGGGGTGAATTTTATTCTAACGTGACGGTTCAGAAGATATTAAAATTCAGAGTTTTTGCCCAAATAAGGACATGGCTGACTTGACTCCCGGACGGGAACATATAGCTGTTGGCCAGGAGGCTCAAACTCCGCCTCTTTACATCACACTATGCCTGGTTGAGTTCCGCATTTCCAATATGGCTGCCGCCGTCGATTGGCTTCAAAACAGCGCTTAGGAACAGATGGGTGACGTCACGGATACTACGTCCATTATTTATACAGTGTATGGTTCTGCTACATTTTCTGCTTGTTTGTCCACAGGGAACTAAGGCAACTACGAGCATATTATGTTCAATTGGCACTGATAAATGTTGCTGTTGGTTATACACTGCCGATGGAATGTACGGCAGACGTACAGCGATACTAGAATTGTACATGCAAGAAGTACGACAGGTTACATACGTGGGCTTCTTCATTGGAATAAGGCTATGCAGACCTTCGACGTAGGCTACTGCTACAATTCAAAACAGAGGTATAAACCAGGCTTACCCTTGCAAACAGCTTCAACACGCCCATAATCATGCATATGCATCAACTTAAAATGTCATAAAATTAAAACATAGAAGTTATTTTAGAAATCATCCGTGCACACAGTGGTCACAAATAAGGAAATGAGGAATAGAGCTTCAAACCTATTTTTATACCAGGCTGTAGACATGTTCAATCCTCAGATTTAGCCTCAAGTGGACACGTGTTACTGCAGGTTTTCTCATTGGCTTTTTCTGCACTTTTTAACAGTGGCTGCTTCCTCTGGCATACTTCATCTGCTAAAAGATTGGAGTTAAAAGGATTTCTGACTTTATTTGGTGTAAACTCAGCTAACCCAATACTCAATAATAGCACAGCTCTTGTATTGTTTCCTCTGATCATATGAAAATGTCCGGAAATCTGTCAGGAAATGTAGAGCATTAGGGTTTGTAAATGTTTCTTAACCAGGCACTGCACAGTGTAAGATGTGATCAAAACATGATTAAAACTGTAGGAGACGGAAATGGGCAGAAAGGAAATTGGATGGAAACAAAGTAGAAAAGCAATCAAGAGAAGCCAGGGCAATCTCGCATTAGACTTCTCAAGCTTGTAAAACTAAATTACAGGGAGAATGTGATGAATGTTTTGAAACTTTGCTCTGTTTAAAGGTGTTATTATCTCAAATCCGTGCAGGGAAAGACAAAATGTAGAGTTCTACTGTTCATGCAGATTTTTTGTATTAGGTACAGTAGTTTAAGCTCAGCAGTCGATTAATTGAAGATGCGTCAGTGGAGGCATTTCCTATACTATGAAACAAGCCTTTTATGCCTTTCTTGTTACCATGCCAACTGACATGGGCACTCGTCCAGTGATTGAGTAGTGCACAGAAATAGGCCTATCAGTACTATCATCAATGAATTAATTCATCATGTAACCCAAACAGTTAACACTGGTTCTGATAAAAGGTGTCAGAACTTCACAGTTTAATGTGAATGGGGCTGGGTGGCTGCAGATGGGTCAGGGAGCCTATGCTGACCCCTTGTCTACCCTTTTAAAGAGCCCGCATGAGCATCAGAACTGGACCACAAAGCAGTCTGAGAAGGTGGTGTGGGGAAACCCGACAAGCTCAAGGTGTTGACTTGGTCTCCAAATTCCCCAGAGCTCAATCCAATCAAGCATCTGTGGGATGCGCTAGACAATTAAGTCTGATCCATGGCGGCCCAACCTCGCAACTTCCAGGACTTAAAGGATCTGCTGCTAACATCCTGGTGCCAGACAACACAGCACACCTTTATAGGACTGGTGGAGTTCATGTCCCTTCAGGACTGTTTTGGTCCTAGCCTGACGAGATGGGGGGCCTACACGATGTTGGACAGATAGTCACAACGTTGTTACTGGTCTATGTACCTAACATTGGAGGAGTATACAGGAAGTGATACATATGTTCCACATGACTGCACCACCGTCATAACTATTATTACAGCCACCTTCCTGTGGATAACAAAGGTCAGCAACACACCTATACTATTTTTTTAAGCAGTGCACTTGGGGCTATATATTGCCACATTACTGCCTACCTCCTTACAGAAATGACAAACATTGTCCTCTTGAATCATCTAATAGAGATCATTTTAATGTTAAATCTCAGTGCTCAGTGCAGTTCCTATAATTACACAGTAAATTAATTCCTCGGTTTCTTTATTCTTCCGCAGATTGCATGAGAACAGATGCCTTATAGGATTGTTTTGCTGTCTTTGTTGTCACATAGCTATCTTGAATCCTAAGCAGATTCTATCTCTAAATCTCTAAAAACACCCTTCTCTCTCTCTCTCTCTCTCTCTCTCTCTCTCTCTCTCTCTCTCTCTCTCTCTCTCTCTCTCTCTCTCTCTCTCACACACGTTCACACAGTAGTAGTCTTCCCAGTGACAGATGGGCTAGATGGAAACACAGTCATCCTGTCAGTAACCATGACATCAGCAACACTGTTACTCAGTGTCACATGCACATGAATGCTCTTCGTCTTGCTCTCCCTAAACTGGAAACTGAACAAAAGACTGGAGGTGCTGACAGACAGTAACCAGGACAAGACCATCATTGTTCAGAATCAAGACCTAAATTGTTTTGGGATAAGAGGCCGAACCAGGAAAAATAAGCCTGTGATTCGTCAGACAGAGAGACATGATAAACAGTCAAAAAACGGAAAGGAAGTGTGATATATATCTTGTATTCACAAGTCGTACAACATATAGACAGTAGGGGTCATTGCATTTTATTAAATTCACATCAGATACACAGACACACCAGCCTCCTGTACCTGTTCCATCATAATGCTAATGTTGCTGGTGCTAGACGGATGGCTATGGATTATGGGAGCGTTTGCCTGCAAAAATGGTCGGGTACAGTGTTCATATCTGCTTTCATACATTTTAAATCTGTCTTTTTATTAGACAAGAGTGAGGCTAGCAGTTCTGTGAGATCATACTCCATGGTTATTTCATCTGTATGCATAGAACAGCAAGCTAACATATTCAAAATGACTCCATTAGCATGTTGATTTCTAACAGAAGCATGTTAACCATTTACTTTAACCTGTTAGCATTGTAAATTTAGCTTGTACGCAAGCATTGCTGTGGTTGAGTAAAATAGTGTTTACATGTAATGTCACATACCATAAAGACTTTTTCTGAGGGGAACATGAATGTGGAACCAAATGTATGTCCTGCTAGTTTGATATATTTAGGGAAAAGAGTAGAGCTTATGTTGCTAGCACTTTAATGGCCCTTTTCCACCGGCCCGTCTTAGCCCGACTCTACTCGACTTGACTCGACTCAACTTGGTTTTTGTTGCGTTTCCACGGGTGAGGTACCTCTTGTCAGATACCAGTTTTTCGTACCTGCTCTGCTCTGGTTCCAAGCAAGCTGAACTGATACTACAAGGTGACGTCGACGGACTGCCGGCCACTGATTGGTCAGGGAATGTCGTCACTGAAGAGTCATGAGCGCGACACCTAACACAGGAATCAAACCTGCCATTTTTGAAAAACGGCATCAGTTCTGTACAATGTTTGCACGCAAAGTTTCTCTGTGGTTTCTCCTCTCGCTCGGCCTGGGACAAAAAATCCACAGACCGAGCAGCAAGTACATCATTGCCTCCATTTCCTCCATTGTTTGTGATTGTTGTGTTTGCATGCGTTCAAAATGACGTGAATGCAGTTTCGCGCAGCTGTGTTATGACGACCCCTTCCACCGTGAGTCAGTACTTAGGCTGGTGGAAAAGGTATCCAAACCGAGTAGAGTCGAGTTGAGCCGAGTCGAGTCGAGTAGGGCTGGAACTGTGTGGTGGAAAAGGACCATAACTAGCTGGAAAAAATGTACAAATGTCGGTCCCAAGGATTCTCCCTCTGGGGACAATGAATAACTGTACAAAATACAATAAAGTGAATCTCTAAACAAAGATCTGACAGAAACTGCCATCCCTAAAGCAAGGCCACCTGTGTGGCTAGTTCAATTACTTACTAGCTATGTGTTACCCATAAAAAATGGCGACACAAATAATTGGAGACAAGGTTGTTCTGTCTACTATATAGTGATCCTATCTATAGCATCTTGTTAACCTGACCAGGGGAGAAGCCTTGATATCTCAGTAACAGCTTAGGTGGTATTAGAAAGGTTTACCTCTCAAACATTTCACCCTAGACTAATCATGCTAATTCTCTATCCCACTTTAGCCTACTGACCTCTTTAACCCAATGAACTCCACCCTCCAAACGTGGTACTGTATTGTATTGGATCCTCACACAAGTCATTCGGTACATAGAGAATTATAACATTATTTACAACCATGCTCTAATACCTTATCTGATCTGATGAGCTGAGTGCACTTAGATACATTTAAAAATCAATAACACCACTTCATTCCAGAGTGAGAGGAGACAGTCTACCTCACTCCTGATAGAGAGCTGAGGAAAGCAACTACTTTGGTATATCTGACTATGGTTATAGTTTGGTGGTTTCAAAGTTTCAGGATTACTGAGATTTCTGCTATCAGCACCATCAATAAGTACAAATGGATTTTCATTTGTGGTGCTATAGCGTTAGAAAACTACATTTAAAACCAAGAAACAAGCAGTTCTCATTACTCGGGACAATCCACAGAACACTCTGACGTGAGATGAGTGGAGACTTTATTTTAAGTGGAAAGTACTTCAAGGGAAACTGTTCCGAGTGAGGTCTGTTTATTATCCAGAGCAGTGACAACAGCTGTTGAGAATTGAGTTTAAAGTCGTCGTGTCTGAGCCAAGGCAGAACTCTCTGAGACAAATATCTCAACCCTGAACAAATGAATCCAAACCCAGCTACATGATGGATTTTTGTAGAACTCAGCTTTTTTTTTTTATTGGAGCTTTGTATGAATCAAAGGCAGATTTTCCACTTTCACAGAACAAGTCAGAGGAGCCCACAAAATGCTGCAGTATTGATTTTGTGATGTAGAAAGAAATAATGGGAAAAAAGACTTTGAAAGAGACTTGTTTTGCTCAATACAGTATACACTCCTCATTGCAAAAGGTGTGCTTCCTTTGAGCATACTGCAGCTTTGCCTCTCTGGAGCTCAAACTTAGAATCACCTCTGTTTTCCTTGGCACAGAAAATAGAGTTTACCTGAGGTTTGGTTTTGCAGATGATGCCAGCATGCCTTGTAAATGTTAAAAGACAGGAAGCTGACCTCCAACTGTGAGGAAGAAAATATAACTGTCCTTTGATTTTTTTTTTGTCAGGTCAGTCTCACTTTTTTTCTTGTTGAAATTTTCTTTGCATTTGGAATGTAACAGTATACAATACAATTTCTTTGGCATTTAATACCTCAGTATCACAGTCCTTCTTTAGTCCGCTTCAAATATTTTCCATCGCATAATCACCCCCAGCTTCTCTGGGAATTGGGAAAGGTGATAGTACATAGTCTGAGTTTTTTGTCCATGTTGCCTTTCCAAGGTTTTTTGTTCCTGAGGCATTCTATTGCAATAGCATATTAATAAAAGAACAGGGGAGCTTCCTCTTGTGATTCTCAAAAATAAAGCAAAATTAAGAGAAGCCAAAGAGAGCAGGCTGTCACAAAATACAGATAGCTTTAAAAGAAATCAGATCTTAGCGGTTTCAGTCCATTTTGTCCAAATCCGGTAAAACTTTCCATGTTTAGCCTCACTTTTTGTAGAAACATTCTAACTTTCCCTGCAAACACTTTCAAAAGAAGTAGACCTAACAGTCATATTATCCTCACATGTAAAGCCTCTCTAATCCTGCTAAACACCATGAGTGTGTATTTAGTTTTCCTATTTTTTCTGTAGTTAGCCTTTCTTTTTGGGTGTCGGTTTGTTCTCGCTCTTTTCCAAACCCTTCCAATCCTCACCCTGGAGAGCAGAGTGTCCTCGTTCTGATGATGCTCTGTCGCCACTGCTCAACGTGGGGCCTCTGAAATATTTATGCTGACACACATACACACACACACACACACACACACACACACACACACAAACACACACACACCTAGAGAAACACGGGCACAAACCTGTCATGTTGTTGCCTCTGAGTTTTCCCACATCAATAGAAGAGTAGAAAATATAATTTGTCTTGTGGCAGGTTTAGAGAGGAAAAGCTTTGCACATGTGCAAATATATACAGGCTTCATAGACGCAGAGGGAACTTCACTCTTCTTAACATTCATCTGAATGAAAGAGAAACAGTTTGATATTTACTTCTTATTTTCCTGTTTAAATCTGAAATAAAAATGTTGATCCAGTTATATGCTTTTATCACTTCCAGACTCGACTACTGTAATAGCATCTTCTATGGCCTTCCTTCAAAACAACTCAACAAACTAAAATATATCCAGAACTCTGCCGCCAGCCTGCTCACCCACACCTGCTCCCGTGGCCACATCACCCATGTCCTCCAAAACCTCCACTGGCTGCCTATCAAACAGCACATACATTTTAAAATCCTCCTACTCACCCACAACGCCCTCGATAACCAGGCCCCCTCTTACCTCACCGACCTGCTCCACCACCACACCCCCTCCTGTAACCTCCGATCCTCTAACGCCCACCTCCTCTCTCTACCATCTGACACCAAGCACCAGACCTGGGGGTACAGGGCTTTCTCTGTCGCCGCCCCCACCCTCTGGAACGCCTTACCACTTAACATTCAAAACTGCCCCAACCTGTCCACCTTCAAAACACTCAAAAATACCCTCCTATTTAGAACTGCTTTTAACGTATGATTGCTTTTAAAAGTATTTCATTCATGTTTTTATTATTCTGTTGTTTTACATGATGTTTTATCCTTTGTGCAGCGTCTTTGATTTTTAGAAAAGCGCTTTATAAATGAAATTTATTATCATTATTATTATTATTATTTGTACAGAGTCATTAATGTACACAGTGACATTCATTCAGGGAGAGCTGCATATGTCATGTCAGCTGTTCCTATCAGTTTAAAGGCCATCGAGCTCTCTCATAGATACAGATCAAAGATGTTACAACCATAGATCTGTAGAAGGCAGCACACTCGTGGAGGTGAAGGTGAAATCAGACTGCACTGTGGCAACCACAGCTTCGAAACCTGAAGTACAAGCTGGCATACAGCAGAACAAATCATAAAAGCCTTATTACAGTGCCAGCAGTGCTGCGATTTGATCTGTGACCCCGGCTTGTCGACTCATCTGGAGGAGAGAGGAACCGAAGTAAAATCTCCAACAGAGAGCACATCAACACGCAGGAAGGTTATTACGCTGCCTGTGGGTTTGATATGTAACCCAACATTATTTGCCTGTTGGGCTGAGAGAAGCATGTAAGCAAGGATATGGCTGTGATTTGTGATAGAGGTGCTGTGCTGTGATTCAGTGCCCCCCATTTGTCAGCGGGGTGGAGAAGTGAGCCTGTGAACCAGCATTTAGATGTTGTGTCAGTTTGTATGTTAAAACCTCAAAGTTGAGCTGAAAGTGATATCTTTTAGGGGGTTCGGCACAGTGGAAACACTGCGACCTGTGTTGAAACCATGACACTGATTACTTTGAGCTCCCTGTAGCATAACTGAAACAAAGATTAACAATATAAAGGACAGAAGACATCACATGGGCCTGCCTCACTCTCTCTTTAAGAGTGAGCAGAACTATGCACTGTAGTAATTAGATAGTGATTTATAGTTAAGTCTCTATGGGAGCATTGTGCCACGGAGAAGCTAATAATGTTTTGTGCCTAACAGAAGCCTTTAGGTGTATTTATCACGGAGAAACCAACAGTACCAGAGCTGTTCTCCAGTGTTGATATTAATTTGCAGTGTGATGTCTTCCCCCGCATGTTTTGGAGGCAGAGCACACTTTTATAATCCCATGATGATTTTGGCTGCTTTGAATCACTCAAGCAGAAATGAGCACACAGCACATCTGCGACAAAATCTCACCTTTGGAGAAATCTGCAGTTATTTCTCTACCCTACATTCAGTATGGCTGTCATACAAAATATGTAGGCTTTATATCATAGATCACTCCAGACAGGATGAATGGTTACTGTCAAATCTTTTCATAAGTCTATGATTAGCCCTGAGTACTTTTATTGTCGGTGTCTAGCACCATCACTATATTACAGTTAAAGAAAATGCACCATTTAATTGGATATCATAATTGTTGGTGAATCACAAAGGGAAATTAACTGACTGGGGTCAGAGATCAGGACCATCTGCTGCCAGTGGCCTCAAAGAAACCATCAGCGATTGGTTCTGAACATTCCCATGGAGACAAGGGCTCCTCCCCATTTGCAGGGTCCTTGTAGCGCTGCTTGTTGTTATAGCAACAGACAGGACGTGACATTGTAGCATAATACGCTGGGTTATTTTTTTTCATCTTTGTCATTCTGATGTTATTTGTTGTCTATTTCCTGACCTTGTCATCTCTCTGTGGAAGCAGCAGCTTATCAGAGGTGATATCAGGTCACAGCATGACGTGTATTTGGAGAATCTCAGTCAGTTTGAGCAGTCTTGCAGTTGAATCTGAGGATATTGTTGTACTTAATTGGCATCAAATTGTTGGTCCTGATTAAAACAAAATAACAGTGCAACACAATCCCTCTCACATTCACTTCTGACTGGTGTTGTCAAAGATTTGCAAGTTTGTCAAAATTAGCTGATAGCAAGCATAGCGTAACGAAACAGTCTACCACTTTCACCAACAATTCTCATGACTTTATGATACAAATAAAGAAGGTCTGGTTTGCAAGGTGCAGGGAAAATGAAAAGAAGAGCAACAGACGTTTCAGTAGTGACTAGCATTTCCCTAAAGCTGCAAAGACTTACATTTCTTTGCCTGAAGCTCCTTTAGTTATCTGTATCGGACATTTTGCAGATCATTGCAGAGCCAACAATTAACAGTTCCAGGAAGGGAACAATCCTTAAATGCATTGAAAAATACAGAAAAGCCCCTCATGAATGGGCATGTTTGATTGACAATAACTAAAGGAAAAGAAAATAAAGGCAGCTTGAATGACTGAATCATTATAGCACCTTTTTACTTTGTCATTATTCTTGTTGGCGGTGCAGTGAAGTCCCCTGTCATACATTCTCAGCTGGATCATTCTCCAGAGTCAGGGGCCTGCGGTGCAACTAAGCTACAGCCTTCAAGATCTGTTTCCCAGCTCAAATCTGTCTTTCCCAAATAGGAAGTGATGAATTGGAAATCTCCCAAATGCTTTTCAGGGTTTTTCATGAAACTTGGACACGCTACAGACTGTTTACAGGTCTTTCATTTGAAATTTCATATGAGAATTGGGTTCATTTGACAGAATTATGGAAGTGTCTATTCCATTACATATTTTGTTTTTGATCCAGAATCAGAATCAGGAGCAGGAGCATTTCAGATTAAGCATTTCTAAACATTTTTTAAATCTCAAATAACAACTTCAGGGCTACTCTCTTAGTGCTTTTGTAATGCCTGAGATATTCAGTATTTGACTTTATCTCAAATAACAACTAAAACGACAACTTCAGGGTTACTCTCTTAGTGCTTTTGTAGTGCCTGAGATATTCAGTATTTCACTTTATCAACAGCGACTGAAAATGAGAACCACCAGCCTTCAGGGCAGCAGGATGCTGTGATGTGTAGGTGGATCGTTCAGTGAACCAGACAAGCTGAGTTCCTCCTGTCAATAAGTACTTAGTTGAAGTTTCCGGCTGTAGGAGTGTTGCTCTGCTCTTAAGCCTGTGGAAAACTTCAGAAATCAATAAAGCGTCACATACTTTCCTCGGAGTTGTTATTATTATTATCGACTTACCTGTAAAGTATGTGTTGTGTAGCAAACATGGTGGCCACAGAGGAATGCTTTTTTTTAAACGCCTACAGTCGTATCAATCATCTTCAATTTCCTCTGAATCATGTGCCCCCTGCGTCACCCATGGAGGGTATTCAAATACTTAATACTGCTGTATAGTTCATCTTAATCTATGGGAATGCTTTTGATTCCATATTAGTAATGACAGGGAGGCCCAGAGGCCCAGACTTAGGCTGGTGTTGCTGACATAAACTCATCCGATGAAAGCTGCCGTGGTGAGGGCCTCAAAGTAATTAACCATAGCAGCTGACATTTAGATGTCTTAATGATACCTGGGACTCTAAAGCAATTAATTATAGAGACACTGGACATTACTTCCTGGCACTCATTCACATCATAGCTCACTGATTGTTAGCTCTGCCGTTAGACTTTAACATCATACTGGGCAGCATTACATTTCACTTTGCTGAACCCCATCCACACTGCTCCCAGTCAAATTAAAATCTGCTAGCTGTTGAGTTGCTCTTACAGTGTTAATGTGATGATCAATAATCACTGCATTCTAATTTGATTGCTCCTTATCCTGACTGTTGTTAGAAGTTTTAGTATTTTAGATTCATTTATAAATGCAAAGTACTTTAAATCTGGGTTAGAATGTTCAACAAATCACATTTAGATTTCCTCATGAATCCAACTCCTGTGATGCTTTATTTCTCCACAGCACACAACATGAAATGATAATAAATTGGACTTGGAGTATGACTGGACATAATGGAAGAGGAGTTATATTGATATAAATCACTGTGGCTGCTCATGTGTGCAGGTGTGAGTGTAAGTGTCTGTGTGTGTTTGGTGTCTGTGCCACAGTGCATCAGCATCTGCTAAATCAATACTACTACTGTGCAATCAGGCAGGTGAGTATGTGTCTGCAGTTTGTGTATGTATGTGTTCAAGGGTAAACGCTGGAGTGTGAGGCTGAGAGATAGAGAGAGTGTAAGAGGTTGTCATATATACTCTGACATAAAAAGTGCAATGACCTGAAGGAGAAAAACAGACAAAGGTAATGGATCCAGAGTAACAGGACTTAAAATTTAAAAGGCAACCTATAACCCACAGAGACTCTGGAAGAACAGTGTTTATTAAGTGCACTGCTTGGCTATAGTTGGGAAGCCAATACGGCTGTAACTTAAAGCTCCTGTGAGGAGTTTTGACTGATAATGAGACAGACTGAAATTACCACTGATGCCTCTGAGTGACTGACGGAAGCAGACAAGAAAAGAAGAGATAAGATGGTTACTTCTGTATTGTTGTTGTGAATGCTAAAACTGCAGCTGGGACAGGGTAGGTGTCAAATGAAGCTGTTAAAAGCACGCTGCGGAAACAACCTTTTGTGCACATATTCTATGGCAAAGATAGTCTATGAGTTAGAGCTGTAGTCAGGCCTTAAAATTTAGACCAGACACGACCCAGGCCCTACAGAATTCTGCCTGAACCCGTTTGAACCCCAATGACCTAGATTTTTTTAAAGCCCCAACCCGTTTAAAGCCCGTTTACTGCCCCCGACATTATTCATTACTGGTCTGGCTAATTTTGCAAGTTTTAGGTAGGATGGTCTGTTGATCTTCCACCAGCAAAGAACATCGGTTTCATCTTCCATGACAGTCGTTTTAATGTAGCGAGATACCTCGTCGCCTTCCCAGTCAGCTCGCTGTACATTTTCCCACTCCTCATAATTCGCCCTTTTGCCTAGAGGATGAGCGCATTCGTCTCTGGAAAGCTCTGGGTCTCCACATCTCCACATCGTCGTGCACTTGCAGCACCGTGCATAGTTTGCAGAAGAGTGTGGGCATGAGCATGTATGGCCTCCCTGTCTGAGTGTGACAACATTCTCAGCTGGTTACATTTTGGCCAGAGAAATGTTGTGATCTTATAGAGGTCCTGTATTATCACTTTACGCACGAGCCAGTGCTCGTGCCGTTGACGCACGACTGCTTGCTGAGGGGAGTCCAGATTCACCTGACCGCTCAATTACCACGCAAGCCTGAGCCCGTGCAAAATTATAGAAATTATGACCGAACCCAACCGAACCCAAACGTGACCCGACCCGTAGTATATTAGGACATCCTCAGGTCTCAGAGTGAGGTGTCAGACCTCAGATGAAAAAGCATCATGTCTCAGGAAAAACTCTGTCATATCTCCGGAAAACCTTCATCATGTGTCAGACTTCAGATGGAACTGCGTTGGACTAAAAGGCTTCAGACCTAACAGCCTCAGACTAAAAGGCTTCAGACCAAACAGCCTCAGACTAAAAGGCTTCAGACCAAACGGCCTCAGACTAAAAAGCTTCAGACCAAACAGCCTCAGACTAAAAGGCTTCAGACCAAACAGCCTCAGACTAAAAGGCTTCAGACCAAACAGCCTCAGATTAAACAGAGTCAGACCAAACGGCCTCAGACTAAAAGGCTTCAGACCAAACAGCCTCAGACTAAAAGGCTTCAGACCAAACAGCCTCAGACTAAAAGGCCTCATACCAAACAGCCTCAGACTAAAAGGCCTCATACCAAACAGCCTCAGACTAAAAGGCTTCTGGAGATATGATGGAGTTTTTCCGGAGACATGATGATTTTTCATCTGAGGTCTGACACCTCACTCTAAGACCTGAGGATGTCCTAATATGCACACCGTAGTACGGACGTTCGTTTATTTGACTGTTTAACAATTGCAAGAGGGGATTTTCTGTTTGAAAAAAAACCCTATAGCGTCAGCATTGACATAAGAGGTAAGATGGTACACAGGGGATGACGAAGTCAACACAAATTGAAAGTTCCTCCCAGGAGCTTTAAGTTTCAGATTTTAATCCCGTTTTCTTAAATCATTCATGATGAGTTTTTAGCTCTGTTTTTATGAAAGAGTAAAATTATTATTGATCCCACTATGAGAACTACAGAGTCAAATAAGAAGAAAATTAACATTAGGATTGATCATTACAATACACTAGTATTTTTTTTACGCTTTTAACCACTGTCGTTAGGAAGGTGTCCGAAGTGAGTTAAATCATGCTGTTAAAAGTCTTTAAAGATTCCCAGTGGTTGATATGTCTGACTTTTAAAAGAGAGCAGGATTATATTTTGTCATCGCTAACAATTTACACATAGGACGAGATCAGCAAAGAAGAAGGAGCTATTGCTTTGTTGAAAGGGGGCACTGAATTATAGACAGCCTGGAAGAGAGTTATTGGAAACCACTCATGCACATTTGTACAGAGATACAGTGAAGCACAGGATGCACTTTGTCGCTAGACTACTTTTTTATCTGTGACGCTTCACTTTCAAGACTTTGTCTTTTCTGAGGCTTTTAACTTTGCTCTGGGGAGAATTGAGAAAAGGAAAAGTAACAGGTCTAGACTGACGCCACTTGGAATCACACATGTCCCATGGACATCGTGTAAAAGGACAGATTTGTGTAAAACTTTAAAAGTGTGTCAGTGTTAGTGCACACTCACACCTCTGCATGAATGACTTAGCAAGAGATGTCATGTTGGAGACCCAGAACATCTCCGACAACAGCATAAAAGATGCAGTGTAGTGCTTGTTTCGTGAAATAATGATGATAAAGAAAAATAAAGCTGTTAACGCCACTTTAACTGCCACTCCATTCAAAGGTGTTCAGAGATGAGTGAGTCTATATGTAAGTGGATGTAATTTGTGTCTTTACAGTCTGTGATGAGCTGTGCATGGGCATGCAGTTAAGAGTAAACCTCTCTGATCTTTGATTTAAACAAAATAAATATAAAGGAACTATCAAATAACTGTTAATTTTTACCAAAACTTGGAGGTGACTTACACAGTGAGTGATTGAACATGCCCTCAGCTACCTTCATAGAAATGATGTGATTTTGATACAGCTTACTTTGATGTATTTTGTTAGCTGGCTGCGCAGATACTCCCAAAAGAAGACAAAGTTTAAGCCTGGGGCATATTTTATCCGTCAGAAGTCCTCCAATAAAAAGCGAGGGTTTGAAATCTCCCAGCGGCAGGTCTGCAGCTGACACTGCTCTCCTAACTGATCTTTTTGTGTCTTTTTGAGACCCAAAGAAATCAATTAAGTGTAGGCTTGTAAATACTGGGCTATATTACTGTATATAGCAATTCAGCTCTACACAACACCCTATCAGGTAAAAGGTTAATACTGCTTGTGCTACGGGGTATGAAAAATAAACTGTAAGAGCAGTAATTGTTCATAACAGGCAAACAGTTTTAACAAACCCCCATTTACCCTGGAGCAACATTTACAATTAAGTTGGTGGATTAATAATTTACATTAGGTAATCGCACAGAAACACTGGTGCAATTTAATCATTCTTTTCATTACAATCGTAAATTAGATGAAGTTTATTAACATAGTGTTTTCTTTTTTCGGAGAAGAGAATAAATGGAGTGTTTTATAGGGAAAATTAACAGACTGCAGTACAGGTTTTGTTTTGTTCCTCCTGAAATGATGCATGTGTTTTTGGTAGAGCCGCGCTTGTCTCATAAGTTTTGCCCCCATGTATCAACAAAATGAAGAATGTATTCTTTTGTTGTTTTGGCATAAGGTTTTGCTTGTGTATTGCTCTCATAGATCTGTTTCTCTGGAGCTTTTGTTCCTGTCTTCCAGTAATGCTAAAATAAAAACAAGACTGCTCAGTTTCTCATGGGCTTATCTTGCTTTTAGACTTTAAACTTTTGTTCAGTAGGTTATACTTTAAATTGTATTTGTTATACTGAAGTTGAAATCATGTATTTCTCTAGTGTTGTTTGAGACTCACTCACATTACAATTTAGCTTGTAATCCCCCCAGAAATCTGTCAAAACAACAACCAACATGATCTATCCATCCATTTCAAAATCCTATTATTAGTCCATAAAGCACTCAATGGTTCAGCTCCCCCGTACATCTCTGACTTGCTCACAGTGTATAACCCGACCAGGATCCTTAGGTCAGCAGGTGGAAGTCTTTTAAATGTACCCAGAGTCAAATCAAAATCTGGTGAAGGGGCCTTTAGTTACTGTGATCCATCTTTTTGGGACAAACTGCCTGCTGATCTCAGGTCCATCACTACTGTCTCCACTTTTTAAAAAAGACTGAAAACATATTTATTTTCTCAAGCATATGAATGATATAATGACTGTTGTGACTGGATGCATGTGCAGCAACACTTGCTGTTTGTCTGATTGCTGTGTCTGATGTATGTTGGGTGTATCTATTGTTTTTCTGTTTTTATTTATTCGATTTGGAAAAATGTCTTTATGTTTTTAATTATCCATGTAAAGCACATTGAACATATGTGTAATGAAATGTGCTTTATAAACAAAATTGCTATTGCTAAAGATATGATTGTTTCATAATGGTAGGGGAACAGTATCCCTGGTCAATACTGCAGCACTTCTTTGTAGCATACATTAGTTTTGACCCAGCAGTCCCTCAGCAGTGCATGCATTAATGCGGATGTATTTCAGTAAATGAGCTGAGCAGCAGTAGATCAGAACCGAGCAGAGACACAAATGTTCAAGGAGATTTCAATGCTTCCCTTCTGAAAAATAGAAGTAGTTCTATGACGCAAATACCACTCCCCGCAGTCATGTACTTGTGCCACAACTTCCCACCACATGCAAATTTATGGAAATGCTTCTGTTGATCTTGCCATGGCAACGCGTACGTATGTGCAACAGATCTTCAGCTTCAAGTCCAGCACTTTCAAAGTGTTGGCAAAAATTTGTTGCAGCCTCTTAACTGTTCAATCCAAGTGAATGATAGTGACTAAACTGCAGTTTTTTTCACCTGCAGGAGAAGTTGTTAGAGAGGCTGTGCAGAGCTCAGATGTGTCTTACTGCTCAGTCAGCACAAACAGCTAAGAACTTAACATGAGTAATCAATGATCACTCTCCTCTGTTGTTTCTTTCTCTCATTCATCCTCACTCCTGCTTTCTTTAACTGTAACTCTTTCTTCTGTGCTTCACTTTCACAGGTATGCTCATCTCAATGGGTGAGGCCCACTGATCCAGTCATCCCTACACCCCTGCCCTCCTCTGTTCTACATAACGCTGTCCCCTCTTCCTGTGAGTCAACATGGCGCACACCTATAAACTTCTGGGCCTGGCTGAGATGGGACTGAAGTGTGACCAGGAGATAGAAAGGAGATATGAGATTGTGCCCTCGGTGGTCTGCTCCATGTGCTGCCTTTTTGGGATAATCTACTGCTTCTTTGGTAAGTGATGATGCAGTCCGTGTTTTACTCATTAGGGTTGAGCTGCTAGTATCTGAAGTGTATCTAAAAAGTGTTCATGCATTAAATAAAAGCACTGAAAAATGGGATTTAATTAAAAGCTGGAAACAGCTCAAGCATCTTTTCAGAATCTGGTGTCTGCGTGTTGAAAGACATTTTGTGCTAGTGCCTCTCTTTATTAGCTGTACACAACACTGTGTAAACATCTATTTATCAGCTGAGCCTGTTTCTGGTTCAGTTGACCTGTAAAATAAGAGTCTGACATTTTGTGGTACTAGCTTTTTTTCTTTTGATGCCAGCAGTCAAGATAATATTATCCACCTAAGTTGGTAAGCTAATGAAGGCAGAAAACACAAGGGGAAAGTTAGCCTGCTGCTTGGAGAAAACACAGAATTCACCCAAACTGCATATCTAGATCTAGATATATAAAGCTAACCGATGAAAAAGCTTGTACAAGTATGAAAACTGCACTCCTTGAACCTTAGAATGCCTCTCCAAATGTACTAGTATGCATGCTATACTTATGTTTCAAGTTGCATTTTTTCATTGAAATTCTGTCTGAAAATCTCTGTGGTCCCAGCTGAAAGACGTTCATAAAGTGTGTTTGCAGACATGTATGTTCAGACCATATTGTCACAATATGAAATGTAAATGTCAACCATTTGAGAAGCAAATTCGTCTCTGTAGGTGAAAGTAGGGTTGCCAACTTCCTCACTACTAAATAAGGACACAGGTGCACGGTGCCATGGTGGTGTGAGCATGATGTGTGAATTCAGCGTATATTCTGATTCAACTGGAAATGCAGAAAGTGTATATTCCCTTTAATCCTTACTGTATCATTATGTAACCTCATATGAATAAAGAAACCACAATTTGGCTCTTTACATCAAAAAACAGGCAAAAGAAAAATGTTATGCAAAAGAGGAGTATGACTCACCAAATGTACTTTTTCCATGGATACTTTTTCCTGCTCTTGACTGACTCAAGCAGAATTTTGTCCTTTTGCACAGCCGGAGAGAAGTACGTACATGACAAGTCACAGTTTACAGATATTTGAAGTTCATTTGTGATCAGCTCTCTGCTGCATCTGTGTCTTGAGTCTGACCATTTAATGGCCATCAGAGACAAAATCCTCTCCACACTTTTTTGCAGGACTTGGCGCATTTGCGCTGTATACATGATCACACATATAAGCACATGATCTGCCACTCGCCTACTGCAGTTTTATCTGATTTAGGATCTATAGAGTGCAGTCCGCTGTATTTACAACAGTAAATAATCAATATGCGGGACAATTGAGGTCCCGTATGAAACAAACCAATTTAGCCCAATATACGGGATGTCCCGGCTAATACGGGACAGTTGGCAACCCTTGGTGAAAGCCAGGCTTGCTACTTTTGACTGTTTAAAGCTTCATGCTAAGCTAACTTTGTCCTGGCTTTGTACAGCAGGAAGAATATGATCCTCCCGTGAAACTCTTTAAAAAGCAAATTAGCATACATCAAACTGCTTCTTCACTATTTATCTTGACAGGAATCAGTCAATGTGTTATCTCCCAACAGTTATCATGGAGTTATTATCACATACTGTTTTTCAATTAGTTTAAAGCTGCTCAGTTATGTTGGTCAATGTAAACAACACATTTACAAAAGAAAGAAAAAAGGATTTAAGCATTAGTTCTAATAATCAAAAGGAAATATTGGATGTCAGCCAGGGGAATAAATGACAGCCTTGATGGAAACAACAAAGAAGGGACATGTAGCTGTGATATATTTCCTGGACGTGTTACTGCTGGGAAATAATTGGAAGTGCTGAAACATGCAGCCGGAGAGCCCTGAAATCTCCACTGTTTATCATTTTTCTGTCATTTCTATTTCACTCTGCTCAGCGGCTGTATGATGTTATTGATTTAGGAGGAGTACAGAGAGGTTACCTTCCTTCAGACTGTGTGAATCAATATTGAAATCTTGACCCTTCAGACAGAGCTACTGTGGTGGTGCTTTTTCCATGTGGCTTTAACTTGTCTTAAACGAATGGACTGGACGACACCATGGGAAACTTACAGTCTGCAGTGCTTTCTTAGAATGAGTCCTTAAATCTGCATCCCACTTACACACCCTCCCCAACAGATGTCAGACTTATTAAAGACTGGACTTCCTGCTGATTTTTAAAGAAAAAAACACATTATTTTCTGTTTCTTATTTAAAGACATGTCCCAGTTTCTCCCAGCTTAATGTTGAAGAAGCATCAAGAGAAAAGAAGCACAGAGTTTAATGAAGTGGACCCCCTGTTGTCCTTACTTTGATTCCACTGTGCACACACACAGACTCATACTGTATGCAAGGGTTCTTTCATATATACAAACACTAAGTCCTTTTCATGAGGCTTAATTTTGTGCCCAGTGAGTGACCGCTGTTAATTGCATCAAGAGTATTAAGGCCACACCCTAATGAGTTTAGATGATAAGTCCTTACAGGAATGTGTAATCAATGAATGATTAGAGAGAGAGATCTGTTGTTATAGTTACAGGATGGTTTACATGAGAGTTCATATTGCTGGAAAGAAAATGAATGCTAGACATTATCAAAATTCCGGCAAAACATTACAGGCGATTACATTCAGAATTTGTAATACAGTTGTTGTACTCTGATGTGAGCGTATCGCCTGTGGATGTCTAACAGAAATTGTATCTACAGGATATACCTGAAGCTATTTTCTTGTTAGAGTTGCTGATAATTTATTCTGGTTGTGGCCTTGTGAACTGATGGTTTTGGGAGAACTGTAGAAACACAGAGGCACACAAGATCATATTGCATGCAACTAGAATTGATTCTTGAGTACACAAAGTAAGGAGACTTAAATGGTTTTTAAAGCTCCTGTTGGGAACTTTCAGTTTGCAGTTCAGTTAAAAAAAATCATTAAGCAAATGTGAAAGTGCAAAAAACTCCAGCTCCTTTTAAGGCCCGCCTTAGCTCCATCTCCTGCCTGTGTCTGGTTAATAAAAAGGTGGGTTGAGTCAGCATTTCTTATATGTCGACCGCCATCATTGGCTTCAAGACACGTCACCAGAAACCCCTGAGTGATGTCACTGATCATGTCCATGTTTTATACAGTAATTTGGGTCAATTTTGGCCTTCCCTTTGAACAAAATGGTACCTATCATGTCTTTGTTGGTCTTGTCCTGCTGACCTGCCTTCTTCGAACAGTCTAATGCAGGGGTTCCCAAACTTTTCAGCCCGTGACCCCCAAAATATGGATACCAAAGACTCGCGACCCTGACTAGAAAATTAGCCTACCTATATGAACATGTGGGTGTGTTTCCTGTGCTGCTATGAATTAACCTACTGCTACTGATGCTTTTGTTAATTAACTGTTCACTAACCCTAAACTTAGGAGTAATCTGACAAAAAGAAAGGCAGAAAACTCATTACATTTTCTATTTTCAAGGTTTTATTTCAAATTTAGCTACTATTTCTGTCGATATTTTTTACTATAATGCGTAAAATTTACTATTTTAAGATAACTTTTGTCATTCAACTTTTTTTATTGCATTATTTTTGGTATTTCTTTGTTAACCACAAGTTAACAAATTATATATAAGTGTAATACAAAACCAACAAAGAGAAGAGAAATTAATAAATAAATAAAAAAATACAAAAATGATAATGATTAACAGTACAAACAAAAATGAAGATAAACATAAGAAAATAAGGTAATTAAACAAAAATAAATAATAATAGTAGTAATAATAAGAAGAAATATTTTTAGATAACATAAAAAAAAACATTCTGGAAGACATCTCACGACCCCACATTTGTGTCTCGCACAGTGTTTATGTATGTTGTAGCCCACAGCAGATAAGTTGCATGCAAATATGTAGCCACAGATTCACTGAAGCGTACAGACGACATTAACATTCATTGTATATGTCCTGGTAAAGCATCAGTAGCATCCGCTCCTGCATTACAAACAAGTTACCCAACAACTTCATTGTGCAAGGTTGACAGCATGCAGCGGGAGTATGGACAAATAGCTGGGCGGATTAAAAACAAATGTGGTAAACATTGCTTTTGTTCATCCTCACCTCGAGGATGGAAGAAAATGTCAAGTTGTCCTGAAGACGGTGTTTCCTTGAGCTTACCTCTTTTATAGCATGCTAACAGTAAAATCATTTCAGTTTGCAAGCTAATTATCCTGTGAGCAAATTAATGTGTTTGTAACTGCCTAATTAACACTAGCTCTAACTGTCTGTAGGAGATATCAAGTTCATCAAAAGATCGCTGGTATGCTTCTAAAAAAAATTCACAGCAAAGTGTCAAATAACGAGAAGAAATAGCACCATTATACTTCAAAAAATGTAAGCTCTTCAGTTCTGCACCATCTGCTATCTATCGGTGTGTTTGTTCGTCAGCATACTCTGACAAAAAGAGAAGATAAAGAGATGCAGTTTCACTCTCAGTGCCGCACGCTGCTCTATAACCAAACAGGATCACTGTTCTGCAAATGAGACACAATGCATAGTGTTGACATTTCACAGACACCCCACTGTTACATTTGAAAAGTATTAGGGAAAACCTGCATCTTGTCGGTTTTCAGTAGTTAAATTGAGTCTCCCTGCTGATAGATGTCTCTCGCAATTGGATTACATTCAAATGAATGATTTTGAGAATAAAGGTTAGCATGTGGAAAATCTAAAGTTGCTGCAGAAATGATGAGTGATGTTACAGTGACAAGATGGGTGAGGCAAAATAAGAGTGGGGGGAGAGGAAAGGGGAAGAGGGGGTGAGCAAGAGCTGGATCAGTCAGAGTGAACAGATGGGATGGAGGGTTTGAGGGGTGGAGGAAAAAGTAAGGGAAGCAATGAGGAACAAAAGAGGGGAATAGGAGGGTTGAGCAGGAGAGTGGAGCAGTGGAACACTGGGGAAGAAGAAGGAAAGGGACACAGGGAGAGAGGCCAAGGAGCAGCCAGGGATGAGCATACTACTTCAGAATGTGTCGTTTGATTGATGGAGACTATCTTATATGGAAGGACAATCCTGGCAATCTGTGGTGGCTGTTGACAAAATCAATTTTCTGTACACAATGTCAGACTTTTGCTTACTTGTGTTGCTTGAAATATATCTAGAAAGAGGTTTGGTCATGAGGGAGGTGCATGGACCCAGGGTTGGATGAGAGGAGGAGTATTGTGTGGCTCGGCTGTGCAACGCCTGATTACACAAAGATAACAATCTGATGTTGGTTCCCCTCGAGACACAGTCCAGTCAGATGGAGGAAGAAGAAAAACAGAGCGAAAAATAAGAGAAGACACAGGCATTAATAAACACAGAGGCAAGGATGAGATTTGAACTGTTGATAGAGTGAGCGTCTTTTGCTTTGCTGCCTTTTTTTGTTGCAGTTCAGAACATAAAAATGGAAATAAAGTGGCGAGAGACGAAAACCAAGGGCAGGAGGGACAATACAAAGGGGGCAGGAAGAAGTCGAAGGAGAGCAGCTGTTCTATTCAGCGAGCCAGTTGACTAATGAATGTGGACGACCTTTTGTGATACAATGATTATCATACTCTAAAGCAGCTTCATGGAGGTTTCAGGAGACAGTTTATCCTCTCTTATCTGGACTTGCAATATGGTAATACCTCTGTGTATGTGAATAAACTGCTACTTTACCTATTAGAGTTAGGGCAAATTCAAACTGCTAATTGCTTGCAGTTCTTTGTTATGCCCCCGATTAAATACTTTATCCTCTCTGTTTCCATTTAATTACACCCATTCATTTTCAATAACTTCTGTACAACTTCAAGCAATCTACACTTCTTTAATTTGATAATGAAACTGAATAATATAACTGAATAAAATGCATACAATATATTAAAAACATCAAAGTCAAATACATGCATCCAATCTTATTAGCTAGGGACTTAAAGCTATGTGTACAAGGCACACATTGCTAAGTGCTAATAATAATAATAATAATAATAATAATAATAATAATAATGATAATAATCATAACTTGTATTTATATAGCACCTTTCAAGAAACCCAAGGTCGCTTCACAGGGTCAGGTAGGGGTTTTGAGGGGTAGGTGGGGATAACACTACCTAACGGGGGAAGGCCTTGAGGAAAAGGTGCGTTTTGACTGCTTTCTTAAAACTCTCCTGGGTTGGGGCGCTGCGGATGTCGGGAGGGAGAGAGTTCCACAGAGTGGGGGCTGCCACACTGAATGCTCTGTCCTCAAAAGTCCGCAGCTTAGTCCGGGGGATGGAGAGGAGGCCCAGGTCTGAAGACCGTAGGTTCCGGGATGGAGTGTGTTGGTTGAGGAGGTCAGCCAGGTATTGGGGGGCGAGGGCATGCAGGGATTTGTAGGTGAGGAGGAGGAGTTTATAGGAGATGCGGTACTTAACAGGGAGCCAGTGGAGGTGAGTGAGAGTGGGGGTGATGTGCTGCCAGGGCTAAACTTAATCCTTATTGATTTCTCCTCTAGACATCAAGCATGAACTATACGGAAGACAAATTTGAAGGTCTTGCAATTGTAAAATCATCCACGGACACAGAAACCCGAACATATCCTTAGTGACATCACCAAGTGGTTTCTGAAGAGGTGTTGTGAAGCCCAAAGATGGCGGTCGCCATATTGTGCATGCCGAATCTAACTTACTTCTGTCTAATCTGTCAGTCAAATAATACATACTCCTAATTATGCAAGGATTAATTATCAGAAATGTCCCTCCCCATGCAGCTGATACAGAGCGACCGAAACCATTCATGTACCAGGCTGTGAACCTGTTTGGTTCCCTTTCACCTTGGCTCAAATAATGATTTCATGGCTTTTAATGTCAACCTCAAGTGGGGACTTGGGAACTATGTTTTATTTGCACTTCACCATTGGCTTCACTTTTCTACACCAGAGGTTCCTGCTTGTCCATCAGCTGCACTTAAATTAAAAGATGAAGTCCCATTTAAACAGACTTTATTTCAGTTACTTCAGGTTGTAAACAAACTGGTCAAATGTATGATAAGTAACAAAAAAGATCATCCAATTATCCGTACAACTGCACAACCCAAAAGCTGTTTTTGTTTTTAACGGCTCTTGAGAGCACTGTAAAGCATGAGCGTTTTATTAAAATGAGATCATTAGTAACAATGAGTCCAGCTGCACAGCATTTGTATGCCTGTGACAGTCTCTCACAGTGGTCTGTTCCTCTTCTTCTCTCTTTCAGGCTATCGATGCTTCAAGGCCGTGTTGTTCCTCACAGGCCTCATGTTCGGCTCTGTGGTCATCTTCATGCTGTGCTACAAGGAGAGGGTGATGGACACTCAGCTCAGCGTTGAGGCATCAGTGGGCATTGGCCTGGGCATCGGAACCCTGTGTGGCCTTGTGACCATGTTGGTCCGCAGTGTGGGTCTGTTTATGGTGGGCCTTCTGCTGGGCCTGCTGGTCGGAGTGGCTTCACTGGTGGTGGGTAGACACATTTGACTGACTTACAGCATTTTATATTTGGTCCTTTACCTTTTGTTGCACATCTTTTCCCCGATTCCTTAATTAATCTAATGTATCTACTCACCTATTGTAAATGTAGGAAATCATCCAGAGGGTGTTGAGATATGGGATGTGAAATTCTATTTAAAATAACTCTCTTTAAGGCAGTAAAAAAGCTGAAAATACCACACTGACAAAGAAAATCTGACCTTCCTCTCTTTTTATTTTGTAGACAATGGAGGAGTTCTACCACCCGAGAACAGTGTGGGTTCCCCTGGGTATCCTCCTGGGCTCTGGGACTTTATTTGCCGTCCTCACTCTTCAGTGGCAGCGCTGCTTTGTCACCTTGTCCACAGCCACATTTGGCTCTGCCATCATCACCGTCACCGTGGATTACTTTATAGAGCTGTTTGCCTTGGTACACTACATCTACGAGAGACTCAGGGTAGGCTTTTGTGTGTGTGTATGTGTGAGTGTGTGTCTGTTTTGTGTGATTTACTGCCCTATAACTTTTGACAGATCTTGTGTGCACAGCACCTCCAGGATTCAACATCAGGCTGTTTGCCTTGGTCAGCGACTTGCCTTTTCATTGTTTGCATGAGAGAGGGAGACCGACTGACAGAAGGCTTGTAAAATAGATCTGTGATATGGAGCTCTTTTCTAGAGTCGACCACCCCAACGTTAGACTCTTGATCTCTGAGAAAATTGAGAAAAGTGGAAAAGTTGTTTTAAATCAAATAGGTTTAAAGTTATATTTTTGGGGCTTTTGCCTTTATTCCATTGGACAGGTGAAGAGAGATAGGAAATGTGGGAGGTAGAGAGTGGGGGAAGACATGCAGGAAATGGTCGACCGGTTGGGAATCAAGCCGGCGACCCTTGCGACGAGAGCTGTAGCCTCTGTATGTGGGGTGCTTAGACCACTAGGCCACCAGCGCCCCTCAATCAAATAGTTTTGACTTAATTTTTCCTTTCAATTTTGAGTAATATTGTGTGATTTACATATACACCATTTCTATTTTTTTCTTAGTTAACTGTGTAGAATATCGCAATATATCGTGATACTATCGTGAGGTTCTTGCCAATACTCACCCCTATTAGTGAGTATGCAAATTTAGAGTGAGGAAATAATCTTGATTTTGGTGTTTGTCTGAGAACAGTGGGGTCCATGCATTTAATGTGTTGTTGAGCTGAGGAAAGGCAGGCTTAGTCAGCCAGTTTGAAATTATCATAAGTACTTATGACATAGAGTTAGATAGCTTAAAAGTCAAAGCACATGATCACACTAATGCAAACATTTTTTAATTCAATATGGTCATAAAACAGTCCTGCTGAATTGCTGAATATATCAGTGGGATGGAAGAGATAGCTATTCTGTTGCAAAAGTATCCTTAAGCAAAATCTCTTTAGATGTAATATCAGCCTGTCTGTCTCTGAACAGTGAGTCATATCACCCAAATGTTGGCGTGACATTACATGGAGGTACATCAAATACCTCACAATCACTCAGAAAAGGTGAACTCACAGACAGTCTGCAATCAGCTCAGCTCCTGATTTCACTGCTTGATGATTTCCCTCAAAGTAAAAAGAGCAATCAGTTAGTTTCGGGGGCAAAAACTTTCAGAAAATCATGAACACATACCTACGCACTCCAACGCTTTGATACACTGCTCTAAGAGACTGATTTATGTAGACAGGTGACAGATTCAAGAGAAAGCAGTGGGATGGTTAATGTTCTCAAACCATTCATTTTGGTTTCATTGTTTTTCTGACCATTATCACATTTTCACACATCTATGAAACCTTTCTATGTACAGAACAGAACATGAGTATAAATTGGATGGGCAACTACAATAACAAGTGTAATCATTGCAGGTGGCGCCCAAGAGGCAGGTGTGCTGGTTTACCTGGGTCATCTTGGGGGTGTGGCCTGTCCTGGCCTTACTGGGAGTGCTGATCCAGTGGAAAGTCACTGCAGAAGGGTTTTCTCACACAGAAGGTGAGTAATGCTGCTTTGCACAAATGAGCAGACTGCTTTCAACAGGTTGAAATTCTAACTCTACATATAGGTATGTTGTAGCAGCACCAGATTTAATATTTTGCCATGTTTTTGGATTTTGATTTGTGCATTAGTCTGTAATTTATGGAAATGTAAAGGTAGTATAACTTAAATATGGTGTCCAAATATTGAATTATTCAAAAAGCTGAGATTGACTGCATGAAGTATTTCAAATCAAGACAGGAATTTAGGGGTACTGATCAGGTGTAGAAAAAACACCATGAGAACACAACAGATAGAGTTTCTATATCGAGTTCACTGTGATCAATAACAACCTATTACAATATACAATATTACAATAGTAGCAAAACACAATTAACCCCTTACCTTAATCTGACCTCTTCAGTCTTTATTTTTCCTTACATTAGATAAAAATGCTCAAAGGAAAAAATATTAATTTTCAAACTGTGATAGCTTCTTTTGCGCTGGTCATTACACAATATGTAAAAATATATCGTTTTCATAGTTTATATTCTGGCAACAGGACTGAGGACTCAAATTCAGACTGTAGGTAGGTGTTGAGCTTAGGTGACATGGGAAGGCAGGTCCAGGTCACTACAGCAGGTTTTGAAAATCCACAAATCAATGCCCTTGTGAGGAGAGAATGTCTGAAGCTGAGAGGATAGACAGAGAGTATGCGCCTATGATACCTTGACCCTCCTGTTATGTTAATTTCTCTGGAACAGCAATAATGCTCCTGGGTCAATTTGACCCGGGGAATATTCAATTATCCAAAAGTGTCAGAACCCCAAAAAATCCCAATACACATTTTTTTTAAATTCTAATCCTTAACTCTATTACTAACCTTTTAAATCAAATTTTGGTCCATTGGTGTTCTTTAATTCTCACAGATCATGGTTCAATGAGGATAACTCACTCGTTTTTCTTTAAAATTCATGTTAAAACTTACTTTAATGTACATTGAAAAGCCCTAAATATAGATACAATGGTTTTACATGACATAGATTTTTTGTTTATTTTATTTTACATTTGAATTTTTTTTTCTTTTTATGAAGTGATGTTGATAAATTAACACGATACCCTCTGTCACATGCAGCCCAGATTTTTATGCTGCATTTAGCTGGTTTGGAAGGCATGTATTGCCTAAAAAGGGCCTTTAAAAAGGGTCAATTTGACCCGCATCATAACGAAAGGGTTAGAGGAAAAAAAACAGAAAGCAACACTTTGCTCCTGGTTGAGGATCTTAGTAATAATCTAAACGTAGAAATACAAATAAACATCTCATGAATAAACAGCTAACTGCATTCCAACTGTTTTCTGCTGAAATAAAGCTACAGCCTCTGCTCCTACCTGTAACTGGATGTGCTCTGAAAAAGCTGAATCAAGTGAGGCAGTGCTCACCTCGCCGTGTCCTCTCTAACTTTATGGTAATGTAAGCCACAGGCTGCAGTCAAGGCCGGTGCAGACCTGTTAGAGAAGGTTTAAAAGTATGTTTGATCAAGCTAAAATCAGAAATCTGTTTAGGCAGGGAGGGATAATCTGCAAGGTCTGTTTTTCAGCCTCGATATTGGAGTTTGGATCATTGATGAGGATCAACTTTTTAAGTGCAGCTTTGAAGTCATGTTACAGTATTTATCACAAATAGCCTATCACCATTATCCTATGTAATGAAGCAGGACTGCTATACGCACCCTGTAGGAGCAGTTTATGTGAGAAATGCTGAAAGTGTGCATTAACGCTGGATCGAACACAGTGTTATGTTATAAATGTGGAAAAATAACATGTTTGTTTTTGGACATGATTCAATGTTTAATTGTGCTTATTTTGTAAGCATGTCAAGCTCTCAGCGTCAATCTCACAAAGGCTGCCATTTTATAAGACTGAAAAATCCATTGTTATTTCGTTAAACAGTCAGTTTGATGGCAGCTTTAAGAGTCTCAACCATTACAAGGGCAGGGAAAAGTGTGTGTGTGTGTGTGTGTGTGTGTGTGTGTGTGTGTGTGTGTGTGTGTGTGTGTGTGTGTGTGTGTGTGTGTGTGTGGAGAGAGAGTTTGAATACACCAACATGAGTGTTGTCAGCAGAATGTGATATTGATGGAAACAGCCTTTTCTGAAAGCAGCCACAACACAGATGGTTAGATCGCACGCGCGCACACACACATACACACACACACACACACACACACACACCTACACACACACATACACACACACACACACACACACACAAATGCACAGTGTAAATGCAGAACACAAACAACAGCACACACAAACAGAGACATAAATACACCAGGGCAGAGTTTCCCCCTCACACCCTAACTTCTGGGAAATTATAACACCCACATCTCATTTGTTTGCACAGGCACACACATCAAGTCTTACATTTGATCTTTGCTGGTGTGTGACGTGCAGAGTTATAGTGTCTTAGAAGAAGTCACACATGGCCTCAAATAATGGGATTAAACAGCCAGCTGCCATGGCTTCCAGTCAGAGGGTGTGGGCAAAGAGATAGAGGAAGCTTTTTAGTGCTATTTTAAAAATGTACAATTGCGTGTGGGGAAGAGAGACCTAGAAATGGATAAAGGCATGAAGAGGGAACGGGCAGGCAAAATACTGCTAGCATGCAACTGAATCAATTCTCAGAGATTCAGGAGACATAGCTTTGTTAAAATAAAGAGAGTTGCTCAAAATCCTAATTTATCATAATGTAGCAACATACGTGTAAGAAGACAAACTTAATTAATCCCTGAGAGGATATTCATTCATCGCACTCTGTTGTGGAACATGCTGCACATGCATAGGCCTGAAATACACACACATGCACAAACAGGATCCTGTGGACGTGCACTAATGGAGAGATATCTGAGCTAGGGGGCTGCACACAATGGAGTGCATCCAGCAGTTGGGAGCTTGGTGCCTTGCTCAAAAAGGCAGATCTCAGGAAGTTAACTGGCACCTCTCAAGCAACTAGTCCCAATTGCCCCCATTAATATGGACAG
The DNA here is from genome assembly GCF_009762535.1 of Notolabrus celidotus. NCBI lineage: Eukaryota > Metazoa > Chordata > Actinopteri > Labriformes > Labridae > Notolabrus > Notolabrus celidotus. The sequence continues at coordinate 19,130,954 of NC_048281.1, forward strand.
TGTGCCTCCACCTCCTCCCATTGTGAGAAGTGAAGCCAAAATATTGTCTCAATGGATGCTGACATATTGCATGCGCAGAAACAATCTGGCTGGTGGAGCTGCAGGACTGACATTACGGCCCTTGTGCTAACCAAAGGCAGATCTTTCCAGTTGGTACAGTCTTCACCAGAACTTATTTTTGTCTTGATTCAAAGCAGAAAATCATGAATAGGCAAAGTTAAGTGAATCTTGTGTTAGTGCTAATTACAGGAATTTTAATTGGTCAGAAGCCTGCATTTGTCAACAGAGGTATCAATCAAACAAATTGACAGGATTTTTAAAAAATATTACAACTGAAATTCTAAGGAGGACTAAAAAGGAGGAAATACAATGACAAAGGTAGAAAATAAACTTTCTGATGTAAAGAAACGTCAAAAAGTAGTTAAAAAAAGATTAAAAAAAACATGATTGTATTTCTGTATCAACATCATAGACTGTTTAAAATATGGATGTAGTATCCGTGATGTGATCTGTTTCTGAAGCGTTGTTTTGAGGCCAATCGTCGGTGGCAGCCATATTGCTGCTGTCGAGCGATTGTGACGTAAAGAGGCGGGCTTTGAGCCTCCTAGCCAACAGCTACAGTGTTCCTGCCTGTCAATCAAGTCAGCTGTGCCTCTCATTGGAAGACTAGTAATCTCAATATCTTTGAAATTGCTGCGTTAGAAAAAAATCCCTCCCCCGTACAGTGTGTGCCGATCGAGAAATGAGCTATCCAGACGACACTCGTCTTTTGTACCAGGCTGTAAACATGTTTATTTCTTCTTTTTTTTAAGTTATATTTTTTGGCCTATTTGCCTTTATTTGATAGGACAGCTGAAGAGAGACAGGAAATGTGGGGAGTAGAGAGCGGGGGAAGACATGCAGGAAATGGTCGACCGGCCGGGAATCCAACCAGCGACCCCTGCGACAAGGACTGTAGTATGTTGAGCGCTTAGACCTTAGACCTTATACCACCTGCGCCCCAACATGTTCATTTCTGCTGTAAAGATCGTCTTTTAGGAATTGGTGTGTATGTGGTTTCCTGCACTTCTGGAGCCAGCCTCAAGCGGATCCTCGATGAACTGCAGTTTTTAGCACTTCCGCATTGGACTCATATTTTTAGACCCGAGGTTGCCGCTTGATCAGCATGTGTGTTATATGCATTGCATACAGCATGCGTTAAGGAGTATAGGTTAGACAAGGTTCCAGCAAGAAAACTGAATGTTATTGCACTTCCTGCAGCTTTGAGATAAGAGTCGGGTCAGTAAGGGTCATTACTGCATCGTTTAGAAACCTCTATGTATGTACCTCTTCAGTATGGAATCTTAAATGTAGTTTTAAAGACCTTGTGTCCTGCTGTCAGAGTTCATCTGTAGTCTCTAGCTGCTAAAAGCGTTCTTTGTGGCCAAAAGCCTTGTATTGGCAGAGAATGTAGGATGGAGAAAGAGAAAAGGCAAACAGAGAGAGCAGGGGAACTGGGGGAAGGGTGATTAACTGGGGCACAACGGGAAAAAAAGCAGGGCGGCCGAGTTGAGCAGTGAGGAAAACCATCCGTCTGTTAACTGATTGAATGGCGTGCGGGACCCGGCATGAATGAATTAGCTCACATGTGTTTGCTTTGTCCTTTTTTTTCAGCATACGTGGACAAAGATACACACATCTTTGTGTTTCTATACTTGTAAGAGCCCCAAAACCATTAGAACCAAATTCTTAACCACAACTCTTAGCCTAGCTTGAACCAAACTCTCTGACAGCCTTTAAAGAAAATTTAAGAAAAAACACACTGTCCTGACTCCCAAGGTCTTAATCTCACCATGGTCGCAGCAAAGATAGGCACACAAGCATATGAACACACCCTCACACACACACACACACACAAACAGTAGCATGTAGCCGGAGAGGCCTGCGGTGGGGTGAGCTGAGGAAAAGAAAAAGGGGGGTATCATTAAGCAGTTTCCCTGGCAGATGGTGCCTCGTTAGCTGTCCGCCTGCACAAAGAAACAACAATAGACCTCATAACACTTCCACACCCACACACAAACACACACAGTAACTGTGATGCATGCAGTACATCATGTGTTGGTGGAGTTCAGCAGGGTCCCGGTGCTTGTGGCGACACTTTGACATAATATAATGAACATGAAATAAATCCCCAACACCCCCCTGAATCAAAGTGCTGACAAACTACCAATCCAAAAATAGTTGTACATGTAATTAATGGACAGCAAGACAGGATGGATTCCGGACATCCTTTGCTTGGGTGGGTGTGAAAATAACACAAACACAGTCACCCACTCACAATATGTCAGGAGACTGAGCAGCTCTGTACGAGTACAGTCATCCGACTGAGGAGTATGAAGGAACTGAGGAAATGGACAAAAATGGTTCTTCCTTCCTGTCTACCTTTTGAAGCCTGTATCTACAATAATCCTCATAAGGAAGATTTAGCACCAACATTTAGATGCTAATTAGAATATACATAAATAAATAGGTTGAAGGTTTCTCCTGTTTGTGTTGTCAGTCTGAGTGATTTTCAATGTTTCTTTCTGTTCCTTCCCTCTCTCTCTCTCTCTCTTACTTCTTTTCTTTCCACACTTTATCACATATCTGGTCTTTCCCCCTCCAGTGGTTCTAAGCCGACAGCAACGGAGGGTCCAGCTCATGCGGATCAAACAGCGGGAAGAGCGGCTGAAAAAAGAGAAGGAGAACAAGAAGAAGAAGAAACGACAGACCCAGAAGACCAGCCAAAAGCCAAAAGCCCATGTCCATCATCACCATCATCACCAGCAGTACCACCATCCAGCGGCATCCCATCCTCATCACCAAGCCCAGAGTGCTCAGCCTCCCAAAGTCCCTCCTCCCCAGACTGAGCCTGGCTACCACCGAAAATCCAACCCCAAGAGACGCTTTGATGGAGACGTGCTGTCACCGGTACGAAGAAGCACCTTCATCAGTGATATGATATATGATAGACAAAAAAATCAATCCACATGTGAAAAAAGAAGCACTAAGGCACATACCTACTATAAGCAGCTAGCAGCTAATAACTGACCTGGTCCTTGTATTGAGATTTTATGTCGTCTTGTTTGAATGAAGTTGCGTGGAAGCCAGGTAAAACCTCAGTAAGTAGGCGCTCCCAGCTGATAAATTGTACACTGTAAAACATTATAAGCCCAATTAGTTACACCCATTAACGTTTTTTCTTTAACTAAAAGAGCCTGAAGATGTTTTAGACTTTGAACTAGGCTATATGATTTTTTCGAATGTAAAAATTGCAACAATGAATTGTTTGGGCGATTTAGATATTTTGTCATACCTGAACATGTTCAATGAACTAGTTTTTTCAAGTTCTAAGTTTAAAAAATAAAAGAACAAAAGAAGCAAGAATAGGGACTGTTTTCTAGTATTTTAACTTTTTAAAAATTGTCCTCTTTAATACATTGCAAGGTTTAAGCATGGCTGAAAACTACCAGTTACACACAGAATATGTATTATGTATTTTATTTCAAACTTTATTGAGGCAGTTAATAGTAAACAACAGAGGACTACTTTCACTGGCGGATGAAATCTGTGCACCTGACAACGGAGTTTGAACAGTGTGAAGCAGCTAGTTTTGAAGTTGAATGAACTTACCGAATCAGAATCAGAATCAGAATCAGCTTTATTGGCCAGGTATGCTTGAACACACAAGGAATTTGACTTTGGAAAACTGTGCTCTCTATGTACAAGGCATAAGAATAAGACAAAAAAATAAAAAAATAATAACAATAACATCAGCTATAAATACAAAAGAACAACAAATAGGCATGTACAGGCTAAAATAATATGATAAAAGTGCAGTGGTGAGTTGCAGAGGTAGAAAACTTACATTTTCAAGTTAAACCAGCTTGAAATGTCTTACAGTGTAGGCTGGGAGCTACTAGCTGTTTGGGAGTCAAAAGCCAAACTTCAGTTAATTCTCCTTAATTTATTTTTAGCATTAAACAAATGCATATCACCTGGTGGGTTCTATAGTTGATGTGAGGTTGATTTTGTTAGCTTAGGACTGACTGGGCCTTTCTGGGTTGTTTTCAGTCATTTCGCCATTGACAGTCTTTGTGCTAAGCTACGCTAGCCAGTTTTGAAACTAGTGTTGTTCTTATTCTGAACTAAAAGTAAGCAAATAACTCTAACTAAGCACTTCAAGCAATGGTTGTACATATGTGTAGGCTTTGAGTCATTTTCTGTCAGGCTGGGGGGGGTGTTGGACGCAAGTGCGGACCACAGGGTTTCTATAAGTTAGGCCGACTCCAAAAACGGGATAACCACACAAGGATTGCAAACAATCAGAGGGAGAGGGGAAAACTATAATACAGAAGGTTGAAACCAAGATATACCAAAACCTAAACAAGGTGTTGATTCGATAATAGAGAAACAAAACCACTGCTGCAGAGCAACTGGGAGGAACAAAGAAATGAGGGAGACCCAGGAAAACCTTTTTATAAAAGTAAAAGAGCTGCGAGAAATGCCTTCTAAGAAAACTAAAAAGCATGGGGTAAATGAGAACAATACTCTTATAAGAGCAAGAGAGCAGGGGCAAAATGCTGGAGGTGTTTTTGTGATGCTTTGGGAACCAACACAACACAGAGAACATGCGACAGATCCACTCACTACTCAGAGGGAGAGCTAATGAGTCAGCACATGGAACTGGAGCCCAGGAGTATATATAAGCTTCCCCCAACCTGATCCAGATCAGGGGCAATCAGGCACACACACCTGACCCTGCACTATGCTGATCAGTTCACCACACTCAGAGAGTGGCAAACTGAGTGCCCCTCACATTATGTCACAATTCTTTCCGAAGTCTACACGTTGTATTCTTAACTGAACCTTGTATTATCTGTGCATCCACAGAGCTACATCAGGAGCTTCAGGGACAGACAAACAGACAGACGAGCATACTCCCACAGTCGAATGATGAGCCGCTCCAGGATGGGTGAACTTGACTACGACTGTGGCTCTCAAGTGCCCCTCACAGCCGCCAATGGAGCTCCAGTCCGTATCTGAGACAGCGAAATGCACACACGCCAACTGTACAACAAACAAAAATCGCACAAGGATACTTTATTCTTCTTTTTCACAGAAAGGAGTTGGAAACTTTACCTTGACCGTGCCAATATTCAACTGCCTATCAACCAACTGAAACTTCCTATGCCTCCAAGGTGGTTTGTCTAAGTCCTGCACTGTTATGGTTGTTGTTTCATCCAGTTCTGTACTGTTTGAATGTCAAGACTCAAGAGAAGACCCCCTTTCTTTCGGCTGGAGCAAGAGCTAGTCACTGTTCATAAGGATGTGAATCTTAAACACTATGAGTCATCGCAGACTATGTTTGACATCAGGCCTCTTGTGTAATTACTCATAGGCCTATCAGGTCAATCCACTGAATTATCTCTTTGATGGTTTGAATTTTAAAAAATGGTTGCTTTAAGCCATAAAAAGCAATTTCCAGAAAAACTGTGGCAAAGAAGGATCAGTTCATAACACGCCATTTCAAAATGCAACTTACGTGGAGTCAAGGTAGCACTGCCCTCAAATAAACCTTGAAAACACTTTTAAGACCTAATCTAAGCAATTTTCCTCAAGGATTCCATTTAGAGAAGGACACTACAAAAAACTCAGCTAATACTGCAACAGAACGGCAGCTCTGCTCCATCGTTTTCTCCACTGAGAAGTCACTGCATGGCGTCAGGTGTCTATCAAGTCAACATGTTGTCTCCACAGTCTGTGTGGGAATCCAGAAAGTCCTCTATTTCTCCTACATGACAGGGATGTTTTTCAGGTTTTTAATGAATCAAACAGTTTACACCGAAGACAGTTTTTATGTTTCTCCTCAGCGAACGCTCCACGTCATTGCCTGCATTTTCTGCTTACCTCTCATCACTTCCCTCTGCCTGCTGGCAGCAAATGTCTTAACCAAGGACCCAAGCAGGAGACACATCTTTACCTTCCCTCATTTTCCTGAATTTTAACATTACAAGCTACTGTTGGTATTTCATTTGACACATCCCTTTCCCTCTTCTTATCTCAAGAAACAATCTATATTTGCATAATTTGTCTAATCAAACAAACAAGAAACTGCTGTCTGATACAGGTCACCACGGAATTGACAAAATAAATCTCTTTAATGGTTTTGGGGGGAACAAACATGGCAGAAAAAATGTCAAATTCAGTGTGTTTGCATGTGTGGACATACTAGCCCTCTGGCAAGTGATGGATTGTACCAAATGTTGGCCAGGGAGAGGGGGGTTCATTATAATGTATGTAGAACATGCTGTATTTCCTTCCTCCTTGTCTGCCAGTGTACCAGCCTGGTTGAAAATGTGAATCTAGGTTTTGATAACATGCTAAGTGATGAAATGTAGAAGGTTTGATGAGAAGATACTGTCGTGTAGAGGGTGAGACATAGAGAGAAAATGAAAGCATTTGCAAATGGCACCCTCTAATGTTTACTACTGGACCTTCTTTTTTCTAGACCTGCTGTTGATGTGTGCATATGTTTGTGTGTACATGCATTTGCCTGTGATTTGCTTTTCAATTCCAATATGCTCATTTACATTGTTGCATTCAACATCCAGAAATGTGAAAGGGTTAGATTTTATTTAGGAAGTATAATCAATACAAAGGAACTTTTTTCTTGTTTTTGTTGAACCTCTGTAGGTAATGTAGTTCCTCACAATAAACGCTCTTACCACTAACAATATCACAGTTAAAGTCAAAAACCACAGATAGATGACCAAAAAACACAAAAGTGAAGGAATGTACTAAAATTCCACTAAAAACAGAGATGTGTTGATGACTTGGGACAGTACCTATTTATAGATTTGACATCCTGAGGTTGACATCCTAAAGTTTAACCACATGATTTAACATCCTGCGGTTTAAATGAACACAAAGACTTCACAGCTCTGTTTTTAAATACCTGATGTGATGGACTTGGCACTGGAGGACCAATCATTCTTAACATAACCCGTTACTGCATGAGAAACCTTGTGTAATTGTTTCCTATGTGTCAATGTTTCAGTGTGTCTCTGTCGTCATGTGAAAACCTCAGACAGTTTTATTTCGTTGGTCCCAGTATGCATAAAACATGATCTAAATAGACTTAAAGAAGTCAAAGTTGTGGAAGTATGCAAGGCTGAAGTGGGACATGTTTCAATATCAACTGTCTGCTGTAGAGGAACATCAAAACCTCAATGTTAACAGTGACCTCAGTGCAGTTTGTAACATTTCTTGTAAAACATTGTGAATCTTGTGAGGACCAACTCTAATCTGTTCTGCCACAGTAAATAACTAAAGGACTTTCTCTTCTTTTCTTTTCTCCTCTCCTCACTCTGTTTACACCGTCCAGCTAAAGGGCTTTCAAGAAGCATTTAAAGCGTTACCCCCGTTACTAAAAGCATTGAACTGAGTCACCTTCTGTTTTTCTGTCTATGTTACTACAGTAAAGGTTTCTAGTAGTGGCAGTGCAAGTGTTATTTGGGGTTTTGTTTATACTTCTATATTTTGTTCTATTTTTGTCGGTTTACTGCACTAACCGCACTAACAATAACAAAGGTTATTTATTCAGTGCTTCACATGGTAAACAACTGATTCCAACATGTGAGGACTGAAGAAGATGACATCATACAACAAAGAACTAATACAGAAATAGAATCAATCCAAACCTTTCAAATAAAGATGAACAATGATAAGTAAGAAAGGAATGCGCTAAAATTGTGTGACAGAATTAGAATATTTGCAATTCTAAAATTTAGGAGTGATTAAAGATGTTATTAATTCAGAATAGTTATTTAAGCATTCTTCTGATTTAGGTTTGAAAATACAAAAAAAATACAAAATTGAACAAAATTGAAATATGAGAGTCCAGTCATTCTTGTGTGTGAGTTGGGGACCAAATACATTTAGTCTTATGAGTTTTACTTTGATTTTTTCAATGATTGTCTTCACCACTGAATACATGTTAAGGAACACTTGTACTGTAAATACTAAACTGTAAATAATTTTAAATTGTACAAATGTTTTGTTTCATGTTTACATCATGATCACTCATGTAATTTATCCAGCTGATTATTTTCTAATGACTTAGAACTGATTTTATATTGTGTTACTACTGTCTGTTAACTGACTTTAGTTTTTGCCGGGTGGTTGAAGCACTTTTTTCATTTTCAACCTTCAACATATGACGTTGAACGAACTGAGCCTTCATTTAATTTCACTAATTTAATAACTGACACTTTTTAACTGGCATTTAATTCCCTGACCACCCTGTTTAAATGTGTGCAAATGAGCAGTTTGTTATTATTATTATTATTATTATTATTATTATTATTATTATTATTATTATTGGGCATGAATTTATATGGACCTAAAATATGATAAACATTGTGTTCTACAATCTAATGGTCTTGTTGTCTGTTCTCGTCCTACTCAGTCCTATGTGTGCATATGTGTTCCCCATAAAATATATTAATTCTCAGGGCCAGACACACACACACACACACACACACACACACACACAAACACACACACACACACACACACACACACACACACACACACACACACACACACACACACACACACACACACACATACAAGCAGACACACACTGGCAACATGTGCCACTTTTGCACATAGCTCAAAGGAAAGCAGTGTGTTTGGAGCGGCAAGAGTTAATAAATCACCAGTGGATTCAACCCTAAACTTAACTGCCACATTTATGTTATTTTTTTATTTATTTATTTATTTTTTTTAATTTTGCCCAAAACTTAACCTCCTGTTATGTTCGTTTCTCAGGAACAGCAATAATGTTCCTGGGTCACCTTAACCCGGGGAATTTCTAATCATCCAAAAGTGTCAGAACCCCAAAAAATTCCAATAAACATTTTTTTAATCTCATTATTAACTCAATTAATAACCATTGAAATATATATAGTGCATTGATGTTTTTTAATTCTCACAGATCATGGTTCAATGAGGATAACTCACTCGTTTTTCATTAAAGTTAATGTTAAAACTTCTTTTTATGTACATTGGAAAGACCTAAATATAAATACTATAGTTTTACATGACATAGATTTTATTTTATTTTATTTTACATTTAGATTTTTTGATTTATATTTATGAAGTGATGTTGATAAATTAACACGACTCCCCTTCTGTCACATGCTGCCCAGATTTTTATGCTGCATTTAGCTGGTTTGGAAGGCATATATTGCCTAAAATGGACTTTAAAAAGGGTCAATTTGACCCGCAACATAACAGGAGGGTTAAAATATTTCACCAGAAACCCCAAAAGTTTAGAAGTGGTTAAATATCATATTGTTTGCATTTTGGAGGGAATACAACTTTACGCTCTGCTGGTTAGCTCCACACTAAGAAACTAGCCAGGAGCATGAAACTAAAGTAGAAAAACATGGCTTCTGGCTCTCTTTTTCGGTTCATCTGCATGGTGGTATCTCCTTCTCATAGCTCATAAATACTCTGATGTGGTCTGACAGAAGGTTTCTGGCTACATTTGCATTTCAGCTTGATAACAAACTACAGTGCTGCAGTTACGTAACAACAAAAGCTTCCTGTACACTGAGTCTGTCAAATACAATGTATAAATATAAGATATAGAAGTTTGATCATATTGCTTTTAAATTAAAGCCTCTAGGTAGCAAGGATTGAACATGTTTGACTCCTGAATGCTATCAGGCTCCTGTTTGTCAAGTTGACTGAAGAACGGTCAAACAGGGGGATAAAAACAGAGGGACATGCTGTGACCAAAACTGACTTGCAGTAGTTGCAAAGAAACAAAAACAGAGGCAGAGAGCTCCTCTGACTATTTATCAATTTCTTCAAGGAAAAGCAGGGAAATGAATTTCTTTCACTTCCTCTCCTCCTGTGCTGTTGAGAATAATCTCCCTGAATCTTCCTCTTGTTTCCTCTGTCTGTGTCTCTAAATATCCGTTTTCATTCCATCTGTACCCTCTCTTTTTTTTGTTTTCTCCCTCTCCTATGCTCATCGTTTATTGTCTTCTTCCACATTATTTCTTTTCTGCACTCCCACTCTTTATCTCTGCTGACATTTTCAGTCCAGTGACTTCAGACACAAACTGCACACAGACTATATTATTCTTGTTGCTGTGCTAATCTGCTCCTTGCTGGGAACAAAGCGTCTCCTGAGCCAGCTCATTAACAAGCCATTGTTCACTCTACCCTGCACCAATACCAGTTCTGTTACTGATAAAATAAACTCCTACTTTCTTTATAAAAGCAAATTAAATGTTAACAGAAGACCGTCGCGCTTGGCTGGGAAAGCTGGTATCATTTTAGAAAGCTAACACAGCCCACATCAGATGATGAATGCAGCGGGTAGAACATTTATAAAGGAACCAAGTAAAGGCGTATGCTGAGGAATGATAATGACCAGAGTTTAGAATGGATACTGTCATTTTCTATGTACTGACACAAGATTTTTCTTTTACAACAAAGCCTCAAGAAACTGCCACACTGATAATAAATGTCTTTATTTGGCTTTTTTTGGCACTGCGAAGCAACATAACATGTCACCCATACACATACAATCAGACCCTGCACATGCTACTGAGCTCAAACTTCAAACATGACGTTTCTCCTTTTTATTCATGTCTGTGTTTCTGACGTCTTACAAGCCTAAGATCAACATTACACTTTCCTTAGATCTGTTGCACAACTAAAAGCACTTCTTTGTCAAGTTACATGTGCAAGTTTGCACAGAGAGACTTGGAATAATACAAAATTAACCATTACAATTTTAGATTTGACAATGGTATTTCAGGCCTCGGGATCCTTCTTGCACCTTGCAAACTTCCTTTTGCATGCTCGGCCTTTGCTGTTGATTTTAACCTCTTGCCATTTTTGTAAACAAGATACAAAAATCGATTTGTGCAGGAAGAAACAGTAAAACGAGCTTAATTCCTGGAATGACCTTTATTTAGAACCAGGCTATCGGCAGAACAATATTTGCCTTAATACTGCAATTACAGTTTATCAAGTATACATTATGATGTAGAATGATGTATACTGGTGTTTCATTTAAATCAGCTGAAATGGTCTACAGCTTATACATCCTTATAATGGTGGTAAGAAAATGTTGTGCTTCTTTATTTTTTTATGTTTTTATTATATTCAGTGTTTCTAAAGTTGCCTCTGTTGGTTTACATGATGTCCTGCTGGTGCTGTGTGGATTCGCTGACAACCTAAGGAGGAAACAAGAGGCACTATTAGTAATTATAATGGCAGGAAAATGCATTGGCTATGTGCCGTGGAGTGTTGCAGAGAGTTATGTGGGAGCATTTTTCTATTCATTATATTTAAAAGGCAGCCATTTTTCTTTGCTATCACACTCAGGGTGCTCAGTTCTGTTACAATGTTACAACTGTTACAATCTCCTTCAAAATCCTCCTATACACATCTCAAGACCATCCACAACCTCGTCCCCCTGTATCTGTCCGTTCTCCTCCACATTTTCACCACCCTCTCGCCCCCTTTAGGTCTTCCGCCTCCCTCCACCTCTCTTTGCCCCCTGCCCGTCTCAGCACCATGGGGAGCAGAGCTTCCAGTCGCTCTGCTCCCCAACTCTGGAACTCACTCCCACCAGACATCAGAAATATTGACTCTCTACCCCTCTTCAAATCAAAACTCAAAACCCATCTGTTCCAATCCACATTCTCTGTTTATTTCCACTGCTTCATTTTTAACTTGGTGTTACTTTGCTTGTTGTTTTTATTTATTTTATTGTGTTTTAATCTTTCTGTAAAGAAGCCTTGAGTTTTAAGAAAGGAGCTTTTTAAAAAAAATTATTATTGTTATTATCATAATGTCATACTGCTGTGATCCAGGTGATCAGGCACCCAGAAATAAAATATAGAATGCAGAGAGAAACATTTGGACATATTTCATATGTGAAGTTAGCAAGAGAGCTTGAATGTTGTTTAACAGTAGCTTACAGATTAACAAACATGTTGTTTTCATTTTAAATGTGTCCCAATGTCTCTTCAGAATTCCATTATCCATTGTCTTTCAGTTGCTCTTGAATAAGAACATTTTGAAATTATCCAAAAAATAATTGACCCTGAGTTTAGGGAACTGACAACCTTGAATAGAGTTGCACATTATTATAGCAGCAGTTGAGCTTCCCACCCTGAGTGTGATAGTGTTGGAAAAGAGCGGCCGACTGAACATGGTCAATTGTCAGAGAAGTAGGTATTGTTTGGAGTGAAGTGCTGTGTAGGGGAGAACAGTAGGCACATACAGTGAAGCCTGAAAGCCTTTGTGTAGTGTTATAAGTGTCTATACAGTGGTGATGCCAACTACTACTCAAACATCACTATAGAGATTGCTGTCTTTACAGGGTCCATGCTTTTGTGGCCACATGCAAAATTTAGCCTATTTTATTCAAGGAAATGCTAAGGTGGTGGATAAATGAAACCTAAAGAGGGAATTTCCTCTGCAGAACGTGTAATTCTTGGAGTGAGAGGTGATAAAAAAGTGGTTGAGATATCAGAAGGAGACTTACAGAATGGGCATTAGCGCCCTGGCTGATAGAATACTTAATCTAGGTAAAAATATATCAAATCAACATGGATCTTGTAATAGTTATAATAAATACCAGTAAATGCATTGACTTTCCTACAGCATTTAGGTCTATGTAGGGATTTTGGCTGAAAGTGTAATGTTTATTTATGTATGAGTGTTTGCATACCTCTCCATCACGGGTCTCGATGGTCTTGATGAGCACCGTCTTCTTGGAGTGAACCTCTGAGGAGCGATGCTGCGACTCAGGACTGGTCTCTGTGAGAACACATTAATAGAACTCCATATGTTTTTCTCCATACAATAATCTTTGCTACAACTTGTTATATAAAGTTCATTCAGCTCTAAGACTAATAAGATTTAATGGCCTTGAACAAAATTATAGAACAAAAAAAAAGAGTCTATGGAGCACCTGTGTCTGCCACTTAAAACTGTAATTAAACTCTTGATCAGACTGTAATGAATCATGTCTGGACCTAATACATCGTCTTTAATTACCACTCATTGTTACATTAAAGCAGAGAGAGGGAAAGTACTGGCAGAGATGAATTATGTATTTAGACTGTTAATACATCAAGTGAATAGGCTGAGTTGTGTGATTATTGATGTGTGCCCTGTGGATGGTTGACCCTGTGAATCATGGCATGTCAAATGTTGCCACACAGTGGTCTAAATGTGTCACTGCAGCTGTAAAGCATGTAATACTCTTAAAATAGCACATACCATATACAGTCACAAGCTATACTTAGGGGTATTATCCCTGTAATGACTCATCAGGAATGTAAAATAGATTGTGTGGATCTCTGTCAGTGAAGGGAAGAACGTGTGTTGTTTTCTCTAACCTCTGAATCCAATGGAGGAGTAAGCAGACTGCATTGGTGTAGTGGTGGTGATCCTATGACAAAGAAAAACACAGAATTCAGAATCACAAGCAGGTCACAAAGAGGAAAGAGAGTAAAAAGTTAATGAATGAATTAGACTTAAAGCCAATTAGAGTTTTCAAACTGTGCCCAGTACAATCACACACCTGCTCTCCTCTCCCTCCAGCAGCTTGCGGTAGGTGGCGATCTCAATATCAAGGGCCATCTTCACATTGAGGAGGTCCTGGTACTCCCTCAGGTGGCGAGCCATATCATCCTTAAAACGAGAACAGAAAGAGCGTTAATGTTTCCTGCACAATCTACAAAAAATGCAATAGAAGGACCAAAGATCATGTAAAGAACACACAGTGTTTTCAGAGTTCACTTAAGTCTACTGTCAACTGTATTGGTAATCACTGATGTAGTGGTCAATATGGACCACTTAAGTCCCATACAGTGATCATTTTTTATTTAGTGTGAACAAGTCAATACCTTGTTGGAATGAGATTATTATCTTGCACAAGATAACTATCTTAAACCAGTATCTTGTGCAAATGTAGCAGCATTAATGATCCCATCAATTGCAATATTTTGTTACTATTTTTCACTATTTTCCAGTATTTCATTTTTATTATTGTGTGAATTATATGGGTTCTTATTAGAATTCACTCAGACTGGTATTTTGTGGAAAATATGAGTGCCTCTGCTGGAGTCCCTGCAGACATAAAGGGTGCACCCCATGTTGTGTAGATATGTAATAAGTTCTGTGGGGAGTTGGGGGGGGAGCATAAACCTAGCAGGGGTGAGCCAGAGCATGCTTCTAACCCTGTCTTTCTTTCCCTGTCTTCTTTCAAACACCTCTCTATGGAACCTGTGTTTTTTCTCTTTTCGAGTATGGGTATGAGGGAGGGTGAGATCTAACATGCAGGGGGGTGGTTCAGGGAATCTAGAGCTAACTGATGAGCCTCCCAGAGTTGCGGTGGGTCTAACTTGATGGAACACCAATGAACGGAGGTGCCTACTTGATAACCCCAGTGGCTTTTGCTGCCAGTCTGTCTCCATATTTTCCTGAGTAGGTGGTGACATTAGTGGTCATGTGGCAATATATATAACCTACCAGAGAGGTGGGTTTCTTTACTGAGGGCTTATCCTTTTCATTAAAGCACAAGTGCCTACTGTTTATTTCAAATTAAGTTCACTTTTACATGTTATACTTGTGAGTAAACCTCCAAACTATCAAACATGTTTGTGGTGATTTAGATTCTCTGTAGGGTACATTCAGCTCATCTTGATATTATGCTTTGCTAGCTAAATTGTCGCTTCATCATTAATCTCCCTGGTGTTGCTCACAAACCTGCTGTTAGTCAAATTATTTCTTACTGTTTTAGCATTCTCTGGGGCATATTACTACTACAAAGGTGGCTGTCGGAGGCTTGACATGCTTCTCTTATCAGAAAAACACAGCATGTTGGAGCCAAAAGACAGCGTTTATGGCTGGTTCACCACACAATGCAAGAGAGGGTACACAACTGCTGAGCAAACAAGAAGCTAATTATCCTGTGCACAGTTTAATTAGCTTTTGTTCCCACAGAAAAACATATCTTCTTACAGGACTTCAGGGGCTTTAAGGGTCAATGATGATCACAAAAATAAAAAGTATCCTTTAATTTGAATTAGTCTAAGTTCTGTCCAGAAGTGTGTCCAGAAATTGTATTATAGATTCAAGCAAATCAAATTTGATTAAAAAAATTAAAATTCAAGGGGTAGAAAATGGGACGACTACTCCCCATGTTATATTACTTGTAAAATGTTGATAAAAATGTCATGTTTTCTTACAGGACTGATAAAAACTTCATGTTTTTAATTAAATTAACACCAGCCAAGAAGGCACTGATCACCCTGGGAGCCAAAGAGCAGCTGCTCAAGTCATCTCTGAGATCAGTCTCTCACATTCCAGCTACTGTCTAAAAACAGCAGCAATAAAAGGTAATTACCTTCATCTTAGCGATGTCTTCTTCCAGCCTTGAGATAGTATCCTGGTAACCAGAAGCCTCACGGGTCATACGGTCCTCCATGTCTCTCATCTGGCGCAGCAGAGACTCGTTCTACAGAAGACAGAGACATCATGTTGAAGGTGGAAAAGAGAAGGCTGACAACGACTGATAAGAGTTGTATATCCTTTTTAAGGTAGTGCAGTACTTACGGTGCCCTTAAGTGAGTCGATCTCACAGGTGTAGGACTGGATCTGGTGTCTGAACTCCATGGATTCCTGCTTGGCCTGACGCAGAGTGTCATTGTTCTTGTTCACAGCCTGGTTCAGATCAGACACCTGAGAACAGAGGGGATGGGGTTAGAGCTGTGAAACAACAGCTTAGGGACACTATCTTTTTATGTGTATGTGTAAGTGTGTCTACCTTAGACTTGTACCATTCTTCAGCCTCTGAAATGTTCTTGGCAGCGATGCCCTCATACTGGATGCGGATGTCTCTCAGAGCAGCAGTCAGGTCTGGTTTGGACATGTCCATCTGGATCTGCACCTGAGTGTCCTGCATCTGACTCTGCAGCTCACGGATCTCCTGCAGGGTGAGGATTAGGGAAATAATTTTAAACAAGAAAAAAAATCAGTTTGATAATTAGAATTTTACTTTGCAGGGATATTTAGTTACTGTTTAAGAAGGGCCAAAACCAAGAGGAGAGAGGTGGATATTTCTCCTCTATGTCAGACCTTTAAAGCCATTTTTGCTAACAATGCACCTACTGTTTGGAGAATACAGTCAAATACTTTCAATAACTTTGAAAACTAATTTAAACGAATGATTTAAAGGTTGGACAGAGGTGATTAAATAGATCGATTCTGAATGGGCTAGCTGACTTATAAGAAAAGGAAGAGTGTAGAAAAATATGTGGAAATGAAGTGGTGATGATATCAAAATTTCAGGAGCAGGGCCACACCTCAACCGCGCCTCTTCCGTTTTCCCATAAATTCAAACCTGACCATTTCCTCCTTTCTCGCTTTCATTTCCGCATCCCTCCCTTCCTTTTCTCCTTCTGCTCCTCTCCTCCTTATCCATAGGGCCCTGAGGGGGTTCATCATGCCCGGGTGCTACGGCAGATCCCCTACGAAGCTTCCCCAAAGCGACTATGAGTCCAATATCGATCAATACAATAATCCGTAATCAATAAACTATCTTTCAAATCTCATTCTGTTGTTGGTGTGGTCCTTGCTAGTGAAACATCTTTTTTGGCGCCTTCGTCCATTAATAGCATTTTGCACCAGTAGTGCACAGAAACTCTTTTTTTAGAGCGCTCCTAGTTAATGAATTTTTGTGCTACACAGTTTACGTATGTTGTCCCACAGCTTTTTGGCTTCTCTTCATTGTGGCAATTAAAACAATGTCTGTTTTAAATTGCTTTCTGGGCTTTATGTTTACCATCTTGGTTTGATTGGTGATGGAGAAGTGACAGATGAGTGCAGGGGATTTCTCAAAAGTTCATAGAGAATCTGCTTGAGACTGTTTTCAAGTGAGAGCACTGCAAGTGTAGCAACAAAAAAATAGCAGATGCAGAGTGTGTTTCTGTACTTAGGGCGTTGAGTGCTGAAAATACCAAACTGCATTGGTTTTGTATAAAAATAGGTGCTTCCTTGCACAAAAACGCTGTCGGTGGATACAGTGGATAAACTCTGTTTGCAATAATCACAACTCTATGCCTTCCAATTCATGTTTTAGCAAACTAAAACTAAAGGTTCAAACATAAATCAATATAAGTGCATTAGATGTTCATATAACTATAATAGAATAAATAAATTGTCCACAAATTTCCTCTATGATCAATAAAAATTGAAAAATGATTACAAATGAAGTATAGCACAAGGCTTGTGCCGGTTACTTTTAAACTAGTCCACTTCAGTCCCACTCAGCTGTCTTTTGGTTGAACCAAAAAGTTATAAATAGCTTTTGCATCTGTTCATATCCTGACACACACATACACATCCAAACACACATCCAGCAGCTGACATGCTCTCTTCAACCAATCAGCAGTTCTGCATTTCTGAGCGGTCAAACTTGTGGCAGAGAAGAAAAAAATGATGAGAAGGGACCTCAACTGAGCTGCCATATGTCTGAGTGTGTAACATGGTATGTCCTTTGATGTCTGGGGGTGACTGTGCACAAATGTGTGTTGCAATAAAGGTATGTGCTTTGCATTATTTATAACCAATAACTAATAGAGTTATATTTGAGAACAGAAAGAGTATATGTGGGTATAAATATGTTTATACATCAGTAAGTGTGAAATATGTGATAGCTTGAGAAGCTGTGTGTCTTCAGATGTCCAAATATATCTAATGTTACAGTATAACTTCACATAGAGTTGTTATATGATACAGTACACTCCACACTACTGACATACATAGCACATAGAAATACTGTAGGTGTGGGGGCCCAAAGCGGCAACCTCCGGTCTCAAACTATGAAGCCCATGTGGAAGTGTTATAAACTGCAATTCATTGAGAATCTGCTTGAGGCTGGCTGCAGAAACACTGGAAAGCACATAGACACCAATTCAAAAAAGACGATCTTTGCAGCATTAATAAACATGTTTACAGCCTGGTTCAAAAAACGGCTTGGCTCTACGTAGCTAATTTCTCTATCAGCACACACTGTACGGGGGGTGAATTTTTTCTAACGCAACGGTTCAGAAGATATTAAGATTATGAGTTTTTGTCCAAATAAGGACATGACTGACTTGACTCCCGGTCGGGAACACATAGCTGTTGGCTAGGAGGCTCAAACTCCGCCTCTTTACGTCACACTTTGACTGGTTGAGTTCCGCATTTCCAATATGGCTGCCGCCGTCGATTGGCTTCAAAACAGCTCTCAGGAACAGATGGGTGACGTCATGGATACTACATCCATATTTTATACAGTCTATGGGTGGCCCAGACAAAATTTATAAACTGATCAACACACCTCTTCATGGATCTTCTTCAGGAAGGCAATCTCCTCCTGCAGACTCTCAATGCGTCTCTCCAGGTCCAGCCTGGCCAGAGTGGCATTGTCTACATCCTGGATACAAACACACAAACAGCAAAGCAATATATGAGGACAGAAAAGTTGCAGGGTACTAGATAGAAATAGAGTGGTAATAACTGAGAGAGAAATGTAAGAAGGAGCAGAGAGAACAAGAAGCTGAGAGGAAGAAAGTTGATGAGAGAGAAAGTTGTGCGAGGATGGAGTGTTTAATTTTTTTACTCTTGGCTCTGAGAATAAAGTGACAAAGGTTTGAGATATAACGCCAGGGTTTCTTTTAATGGAAAAAGAAGACGTACGGCTCTGAAAGCAGAAAGGTTGTTCTCAGCCTCTTCCTTCTGCTGAATCTCCTCATGCAGTCTGGAGAGAGGAAGAAAAACAGACAAAGAAGAAAAGAGAAAAAGAAAAAAGAAAGTCAGACAACAGCTGTGTTTGAGACAGTGTCTTCTTCTCCGGGGACCAATTATTACACAGATAAACTAGTTACCACCTCTCCCTCCTACATGCTTCTGCTCTGTGTTTTTTTAAGGCTGCCAGTAAAGTAACAAGAATAGAACTGACTAGACAATGACACATCAGAGCAGAACTTTTTTTGTAGCATGTTCACCCACACATGCACACACAATCTTGTGCACTTCTTGCTCTTTGAGTCCTAAAGCTGTGGTGCAGCTGCTGTCACAGAGTCAGAGGGGTTACAGTGAGTAAGGAACAGAGGTCTGCCCTTGGCTGCCACTGTTTCCAGAATTAGCTTTTCAGAATGCACTCTGAGCAACTTCAAAACGTAAATCATGTATATGATAACATCTCCTCTATATAAACACATTTAAACATTTTTAGTGATAGATTCTGCAAAATACTGAGCAGGAAGGAAGAATATATGCTAATATATGTTTGGATATTATAATCTAACTGTCATTGCCTTCTTATACTCTGCAGTGATTCTGTGCATGTGAGTGTGCATGTTGAGTGTGTGTGTGTGTGTGTGTGTGTGTGTGTGTGTGTGTGTGTGTGTGTGTGTGTGTGTGTGTGTGTGTGTGTGTGTGTGTTAAATGCTGGCAGGGCAGAAGGTCTCTGTGTGCTGTTTGATCTAAGTGGGAGCAGCAGGTGCTTTGGCAAGTTTCACTCACTGCTGCAGGCAACAATTTAAAGAAGGCTGAAGAAAGTGAAGGGTGAATGACTGTGTACGTGCCCTGCGTGTGTGTTGTGCATGCGTGTGTGTGCGAACTGGCAGTTCTGGCTGTGTTTTTTCAAACAGCTAATTTAAAGTGATGTTGCTCGCTATTGAAATTCTAAATTCAAAGAGCCAACCGAGGAGCTACAAATAGACTATTGAGAGATACACCCACATCACAGCTTTCTCTCTTTCCCTCTGTCTGTCTGTCTGTCACTCTCTCTCTCAGTCTGTTTCGCCCACAAACACAAAGACACACAGCACACACACATACTTGAAGACCTGTGTTCTGTGGTTTTTTAAAGTTTGTTCTTCTGTTGCTTTCACTTTAATCTCACAAATAAACACATTGTGGGCGGGTACATCTTTTCGTTCCTGTGTTTCTATTTACTTCTGTCTGTCTGAAACTTTATCTGCCTGTCTTTCTGTCTGCGTCAACTTTATTCTTGAGCCTTCCAGCCTCTTTCTCCCCCTGTTTCTCTTCATTTTCTTTATCTTTTTTGTCTCTTGTGAATAAATCATGAAACACCTTTGTAAAAAGCTGTTAAACTGTAACACCTACTGAAGTATAGCTGTTCTCAAATCTGTCCCTTGTTGTTTTGTCTTTCTTCGTAAGAGAAGAAGAGCCCCAATGTGGCTTTTACAACTTTGAAGAACGATTAATCGTTCTCCTGCTCTCTATTTCTACCTAAATTCTCTTCCAGGAATGTATTACCCTGTTTATCTACTGTAGAGAAGTAGTTGCAAACATGTGGGTTGCGACCCCAAAAATGGTCGCGTGAAAATTATGAGGGGTCTCAAGGCAGGAAGCAATTTTTGAAGCAAGTATAGTGTTTCTAAATCATGGACTTTTAGTTCAGTCTAGTTGGAAGACTTTTCTAACATATTAGAGCATAATGAGGTGGGAACATCACGTACTCACCTAAGCTAACAACTCATTAGCATAAAACCTGTCACAGTGCTTTGCTAGTAGATATTGCATTGCTTTAAAGAGTCACAAGCCAAAGGCATTTACAACCCCTGATGTAGACTGTCTCACCCAATAACAGAAGTCTCATGTAACAGAGATTCTATTTGATTCTTTCTGGAACAGTTGCTCACTCCATCCATCTGTTCTTTTGCTTGATAAATCAGCACCATGTGTTCTTTATTACATCTGTCTTCATTATTCATCCACTCCTCTTTATTCAAGAATCCAGCCAGTAACTTACCTGATCTTCAGTTTCTGCAGGTCATCACCCAAGTTGTCTCTCTCAACCTCCACTCGTGCGCGTTGGTTGGACAGAGCCTCTATTTGCCTCCTCAGCTCCCTCATCTCCTCCTCGTACATTTCAGCCACACGCCCGGGCCCCTCACGGCCCCTCAGCTTCTCAATCTCCACTGTCAGCGCTGCGTTCTGCTGCTCCAGGAAACGCACCTTCTCGATGTAGCTGGCGAAGCGATCATTGAGGTGCTGGAGCTCAGCTTTCTCGTTGGTCCTTGTATTGAGGAAGTCCTGGTTCATGGCATCAGCCAGGTTGAAGTCAAGTTTCTCACCAGAGTAGGTACGCATGGCTGAAGAGGAGCCAATCCCTCCACCAGCACCAGAGGACATCCTGTAGCTGGAATAGGAGGGGACACCGGCAGACTTGACCTCATAGACTCTTGAGGACATGTGGCTTGAAGCGGCGCTCCGACCACCTCCTCCCATGGAGGAGAAGTGGGAAGACATTGGGGATGAGCCGATGCCAGAGCCGAAGGTGCGGCGGTAGGAGGAGGCGGACTGGGCCGAGGAGGAGTACGTCTTGCTCATGGCTGGTTTTGGATGTCTTGTGGTCTTGATGGAGCTGTACGAGGTGCTGATACCCAACTGTCCCACTGGGCAACTGGGAGGGTTACGAAGTGAGGAAATGCCAGACACTGAGCACAGCTATTTGTAGATCTACCACACCCACTCCTACTGGACCCTCCTCTCCGTTCATCCCCTCTGCACTGCCAATACCTCCCACTCCACCCCCTCCACTGTACACCAATCCCATTTTTACTCAATTGATCACCTCTTTGTGAGGTTCATCAAGCCCTTTCCATTCACAATGGAACCACTTTTGAAGACTTCGCCATGAGTTAAGATAAGGAAAACACACAGAGGATACTGACCAAGTGTTAGCAGTGTTTTTCTGCCAAAGTTGTAATCCGAAAACACAACAATGGTTAAACCGAACGTATAATACTTAGATGTTGGATGTTGCTCAGGCTTTGGTGATCATCAGTGCAATCAGAAATTAAATCTCTGAACGACTTTCAACAATAGGACTTTGTTTTTTGGTATTTCTATCAACTTTAAAGTCTGTAGTATTAGAAGTGAAGGAAATCCCCTTGCTTTTTTAGGAGAATCGGAATTACTCAGATGGCATTTTCGTGCATTAGTTCATTCATTGTCATCATATCCCCTCTATTATTACCCTCGCTTTCCCTCTGTCGCCTCCCTCTATCCAGCCACTCATCTTTCCTGCAGCTCCTCTTCTGTTCTCATTCCTCTCTCCATGTCGCGTCTGTTGCCAGCCCCCAATTCAGCTGTCGAAGGGTCTGGTTTCAACTGCTGGAAAGGGCGGCATGGCATGTATCCATGAATGTTTTTGTGTGTGTGTGTGTGTGTGTGTGTGTGTGTGTGTGTGTGTGTGTGTGTGTGTGTGTGTGTGTGTGTGTGTGTGTGTGTGTGCGTGCTTTTAGTTGGGCTCATGATTGAGTGAGTTGGTAAGTGAGTAAGTCAGTCTCTGCAGTTGTTGTACAGAAAGTATAGTCTTGTCTCATAAACACTTTCTTGCAACCCAGCCCACTCTATATGTCAAGAGACCAAAATAGATCACGTTATATTTAAAGACACTTTTAAATAGCTTTACATATTTCAAATAGCTGAAGCCGACTTAACGTAGTTCAGAGTACGCACAAGTAATCGGATTAGGAAACTAAATCATCATTTTATACATTATTATTATTTTTATTACATACTTGTATTTATTTATTGTTATCTTTTATTTTATTTGTTTGTGTATGTGTATGTGGGTACATGTGTATGTATAAAATGTGTGTGTATATATATATATAAATATGTATATATGTTTTTATTATTATTATTTATTTTTTTTTATATGTGTGGATGTAAGATGTGCTTAGTCCTCTATATCCTTTCTTAATGTACCTGGGATTTGTGTCTGTTCTGTATTGTATTTATGCACATATATGTGAAGATATGTGTATGAATGTTTATAAATGTATGGCTAAAGTTGTTGAAAATCACTAAAAACAATGTTGGGAAAAAAGAAACTAAATCATAAAAACCCACGTTCTAGACAAAGAATTTATCTTCAGTTCTTCCCGACCCTGTCAGTGGTTATAGATATAGAACAGAGCTATGTATTTACCCTTTGTTACATAAGAAGTGGTATGATATGACTGATAGGGCTGCTGCCGGGAAAGTCATTCATGTTCTTCAGATTGTCATAAGGGCTCTCAAATGGGCTCACGCGCACCATGAGGGGGGTGCAAATCTGTGCAGATCAACCATGCAAGGATAATACTCAAACTGTTTGTGTGTTTATTTGGTGGAAATGCTATAAATAGGTTAGATTCTGTCTAAGGCTGGTCTTGAGTGTTGGGGAGTAATGACAGTTATCAAGCACATATGGAAGTGCTGCCTGAGGAGCTACTGGACCCCAGCCATCCTTGATAAGGAAAAAGGGAGCAAGATCCTGTCCAACCAGGCAAAGGCACCACGGCATCTCTAAGTTACCGATGGCAAAAAGCGACTTAAACAATGATAAGCAGTGATATAACATCAGTGGTGTTGGTAAATGAGATCAAAAAGGATGTGTTTTTGATTTATTTTAACTGATTTTAACTAATTGTGACCACATGATTCAGCCTATTGCAGTGATCTGCAGTTAAACTATTGTTAGCCTTTTGCGATCACAATGTTAAACACTTGCTTTTCTATCTCATTTTCCAACACCACTGACGGTAAGAGAACCTTGATAATGCTGTGACTAAAAATCTGCGTCAACAACAAGCGTGCTGGATGTGTGCATCACTTTTAAGTCTCCTCTGGAAACACTTCCGTTGTGTTGCAGTCTAAATGCAGGGCGTTTTTGTAAATGCTGTGCATGTGTTGTCAAATTGATGAAGATGATTTCTTAATTTGCTTGTGTTTTGTCTTTTTGCATGTGTTTTCTTAAGTTGCAGTGCTGTGAGCTCTCAGGGCCACCGTAGAAAATTTCAGTTTGGTGTGAATTACAAGTAAGCAGGTTAATGTTTCAACTTGAATGGTAATTTAAGTGTTCAGTTGAATGTTAATTCATCCCACATGGAGGCTGGTAAGAATCTGTTGCCAAAGAAGTGTCTCAAACATTGGATTCAAAAGGATGAACTTTTAAGCTGTAAGCATAAATCACTTTTAAATTAAAAAAAAAAGGTTTTTGCTATCAGTATATTGGGTCAACATTTTAATTTCCTCAGTTGGTATCAGGGTAACAAGCAGGATAATAGTAGGTGAGTGGGTAGTTATGCCAATTAGAATCCCATGAGGGTGAGAAAAGACCCCTACAAGATTCTTATTCGCTTCGCCACCTGCTCACTATACATAGTTCCTCACCATAGACTGTATAAAATATGGACGTAGTATCCGTGACGTCACCCATCTGTTTCTGAAGAGCTGTTTTGAGGCCAATCGTCGTCGGCAGCCATATTGCTTCTGTCGAGCCAGTGTGACGTAAAGAGGCGGAGTTTGAGCCTACTAGCCAACAGCTACAGTGTTACAGCAGTCAGCTGTGCCTCTCATTGGAAGACTCGTAATCTCAATATCTTTGAATTTGCTGCGTTTGAAAAAAATCAACCCCCTCACAATGAGAGCCAATCGAGAAATGAGCTATCCAGACTACACTCGTCTTTTGTACCAGGCTGTAAACATGTTTATTTCTGCTGTAAAGATCGCCTTTTTCCCATTCATGTGTATGTGACTTCCGGTACTTCTGGAGCCAGCCTCAAGCGGATCCTCGATGAACTGCAGCTTTTAGCACTTCCACATTGGACTCATATTTTTAGACCGGAGGTTGCCGCTTGTACCTTACATATTTATTCCTGCCTAAGTTCACCTTGAAAAGACTATTTGATCTTTTTGTGTGTCCTAACTTAGTAATTTGGCACAATGTTTGAAATAAGTAAGGAGTTGGTTGCTGACCGTCTGCTGTTTGGTGGTTGGCAGCTAGCACAGGAGGCTAATTGGTAAAAAAAAAAAAATTAATAAAGGCTGCCTGCCGAGGCTTTAGCTCACATTCAGAATGACACATTAAGGCTGCAATATAAGACAAAATAGAGCTAAACTATGCATCTGAAGCTTTATTACAGAAGTGGATGTATGTTTCTATGAGGAGTTTAATTGTCTGACCTTTTTATATAACAAACTTATTTCCATGGCTCCAAAGTAAACCTCCAGGATGTTTGGAAGTACAAAAAAATCCGCAACAGACTACTACCGGCTGTGTGCATGACTGCGTGTTTGAGTGTAAGAGGGCTTCTCGATGACTGCTGGGGGTCTATAACAGACGGAAATTGCTCATGTCAGACATCCCAGGCTACAGCTGAAAGCCAGCTCAGACTTGTGAGGAATCTCCACACAGCTCTGCATGTGTCACAGGAACTTCTGTGAACAAATGTGCCAGACAAAATGATGATCGCTGTGATTGTGACTCCAAGAGGCAAATGAAAGGCATATCATACATTTGACTTCCCACACAAGTGATACATGTGATGTTACAAAACTCTAAGGACTAATTAGACTCAAGGAAGAATGAGTTGTCCCACCCCAAAAGGTGTCAGGAATAAGGGGGCTTCAGGAGTTGGTGGAGACCAAATTGAGTCTGGACACCACAACATAGCAGAGTAGTACAGGTGAAGTAATAGTGAGCTGATTGTATAGGTAGATAGCGCTAACATGTAATTCATACTGATAATAATGTGTTGCCAAATCTACCAACAGAATGCAAAGTTTGCAGGTTCTCTCTACGTAATGAAAATATGTCAGAGTTATATATGAACTATATTAATGTGTGTCAACCTGAAATGTTTTAACATTTATTTAGATCATTAGCTTAGTGTGTTGATTGGTATAATTATCCAGTAGAGTGTTCTGTCAGGATGAAAACTGGGATGGTGGGTGGGTGGGTGGAGGGGTTCATGTGTGGTCGTGCGTGCATATGCTTTTGACAGAGCAGTATGTCAGCTGCTAGTGGAGTCAGTTCTATATTAAGCCTTTTCGTTTGAACTGTTGTCCAGCTACTTTCCCAAAGGATCATGGGACTGAGGCCAAGACAAAGCCTGACAGGTCAATAAAAATAAGAACTACTGATGCTGTTTTAGCTGAAATAGCATAGGATTAATATTCCGTGACGATCAAATTCTGATATAAAACATGATAGGTAAAGATATCTTACTAAAAGCATGATACAAATTCCGATCATTACTGATGAAATGTAAGAACCAAATTTATTTTTCCTGCCAGTCCCTGTTAAACACCACTTAAACAGTCTCAGTGTTCACCAGAGCTGGTTTTACCAAGACGTATGATCTCCACCATCTTGTGTTTTTACTGATATTTCACATTTGACAAATATGTCTTTTGTGTTTGCTATGTGAAGCTCTTCTTTCTTCCATTTTTGGAAAACTTGAGAACAAAATCTCTGAGCGAAGGGTGCAACTTTCCTACTGAAACAGAGACAGAGAAACAAAACCGGTGCTCCATTACACTTCACTTCCCCTCCCCATCATTGCCCAGTGGTTGCATAATATAGAAAGACTAACTACATCATATATCCTCTCAAATGTTCCAATAAATATGTTCCTTAACACTATAATGTATGTTAGTCCTTTTGTGACCTGTCCAGGACTTCCATGGCTCCTTTCCATGACTTTGCTTCATCTAATGTCAGAAGCCCATTTTTCCAGGAAGCACCTTTGGATTAGTGGGGAATTTCGAAGGCACCAGGATCCAGCAAGCAGGAGTGTTGACTCAGCTGATCTGGAAGGATTAGTAAGGCAGGGGGGACTTGACAGTTGTGTGGCCTGACCTTTGCATGATCTATAGAACAATGCAGCACAACCTGGTCACAACTGCACTGGACTAGCACCATGCTCCTGACATGGTCAGGGATCTCATTCCAGTTCATTTGATCGGATTATTACAGCTGCTTTAATTTGAGAGTCCCGCTTAGAGCATCCACATTAGCATGGCAGTGGTCAAAATGGGCATTAATGCTTGATACACCATTAAAGTGATTCTGTTTGAGTTGCTCGTGAAAATACTGGTGTGGTTGGCTGCAGTAGCCCCTTCTCTAATCAGGGGTTCAGCAGTCCACAATCAGCTCAAAGCATTCATGAATAGCCTGACGAGGAGACTGACCTTTCTATTAGACAGGAAACTGATTATCCAAGGCCTCAATAAGCAACTCAATAACTGGGCCCACGTGGACTTAAGTCTGAATCCAGTGTTATGTTAGGGTGTCTACATCTTATCTGTCTTTGAGAAGTCAGACAAGATCATGTAAAACATCTTTGAGTGCATTTTTTTATCACTTATTTTTTAAGACATTATCGTTACTAGTTTTCCATAATTAGGGGCATGGCTGACTTGACAGGTGGGCAGAGTAGTTGTTAGGGAGGAGGCTAAAAGCCCTTAACCCCACCTCTTTTACTCGTGTTAGCTTGACAGAAAGTTAGTTAGAGTCAGCATTTCCAATATGGCGACTGCCTGCAATAGGCTTCAAAACACCACTTCAGTAACCAACAGGTGATTTCACTGAGACAATGTTCATGTTCTATACTGTCTGTGGTGGGGACAGGCACACTGGACAGACATTCAGTTCACTGTTCATTGAATTAAATCTTCATTTTTGATGATTGAGCTAATCAAAGTAACGAAACGTCTTACTAGTTATGTTGTCTGAGGCAGAGGTTGCCAAACTTTTCAGCCCGCGACCCGGACGATATTTTTTTACTATAAATGGGTAAAATTTACTATTTTTCGGTAACTTTTGGCATTCAACTTTTTTTATTGCATTTTTTTAGTATTTCTTTGTTCACAACAAGTTAACAAATTATATATAAGTAATACAAATCCTACAAAGAGAAGAAAAAATAAACACATACAAAAAATAATAAGAAGAATAATAAAGAAATAATGAAAAAAAAAAACATTCTGGAGGACATCTCACGACCTCCCATTTGTGTCTCACGACCCCCCAGGGGGTCCCGACCCACACTTTGGGAACCCCTAGTCTAATGTTTTGCCAAACTAGGAAAAAACAAGGATTTGTCACAGAGCTATTCACAGTAAAAGCAGCCAAAAATGTAAAATGTCACCCCATGCTAGTTGTGGCTTTGTCAGTGACAAACATATGTATAAAAAATCATAAATTAAAATGAGGAAGACGCATGGAGTTAGTGAGAGTTTGCACCCACAGCACACTTGCTGCAGGTGAGCAAGTGAACAATACTAACATCCTGTCACATTAATGCATTTATTGTATTCTGATAGATCAGATGCACAGTGTGGGAACATGTTGTGAATTTTAAATGTCCGATGGTCCACCATTAACATTTTTTGTCTTGTAATCGTCTCATCTCATGAACAAAACAAACAAACAGAGTTTAAGTGCATTTTATTTAGTATAGCACCTTTCATAGAATAAAATCACAAAGTGCTTCACAGAAAAAATATTAATTAAAAATGAAATCATAAAAAATGAAATCATAAAACAGTAAAAGAAACAGACAATAGCATAATTGAAACATTAGTCTGTACAAGGTGAGTCGAAGGCCTGTTTAAATAAATGTGTCTTTAAGAGTTTTTTAAAAGTGACAACAGAGACAGCTGAACGAATATTTACAGGAAGAGCGTTCCACAGTGTTGGTGCCACCACTTTAAAAGCACGGTCACCTTTTGTCCTTAGACGAGCTCGAGGGACAACCAGCAATCCCTGGTCAGAAGACCTCAGTGACCTACTGGTGAGGTAGGGGTGGAGCAGGTCGGCGATATATTCAGGAGCCTGACCACGCAGAGCTCTACACACAAAAACAAGAACCTTAAAATGAATCCTAAAATAACTGGAAGCCAATGAATGGTCTTTATCATGGAAAAACAGGTTGTTGGTGAACATTATTTTCATGAAACACTTAAATTAACTCTGATGGGACAGGGAAATAATAAAGAGGACTACTGATACCACAGAGAGAGCATCAGATAGAGCAGGGTGATTCATGAGCAACACAAGCCGCTTGAACCCAAGAAGGGGCCTGATTAACTTTTTGAATGCTGCCAGGGTGGATCATTGTGACAGTGAATTACCTGTTACACCTTGATAACATATAATATTCTACTGTTGACTTTGCAAAGGCGAGTCCTGTGATTTTTCATTCAGCAGTTACTCAGTTTTGAATGGAAACAAGTGGACTGCTAACACCCAATAACACCACTTCCAAATGTTGCAGTGCGAGATTTGCTGTCAGGTGTTAAAACTGTTCCAGAAAGATCCCCCATCTGACTGCAAACAGGTACCAGGAATAATGTAGGCATTTTCCCTGTCACTGATCTTATGAAATGACTCGATATTATCATGATGAGATCTGACTGTGTTATCTATTGATGTGCCTGGAGCAGTCATTTTGGAGTTTCCCAGTTGAAGTCCACAGCAGCACGTCCTGTGCTGATGATGAGCTCCCTACAAGTTCCCTGACGACCACAAACACAGAAGCAACACCTGACCTGTAGCCTAGTAAAAGCTCTTAAATTAGCACCGGGATTGCAGCGCGGCTGGGAAAACAGTTACCACACAGACACACACACGCACCATGTCTGAGAATACCAACAGAACATAGCAGCCAAACCCCACTCAGCCATGTCATGATTTTATTTTGGGAACAGGATGCAATCATGTAACATAGATATATCAAAATGAATCCTGAACTCTATCATGATCCATGTGTCTTTGGTTTGTCTGGATTCTTAAATGCTTACAAAATAAAGTGAACTTTAATGTGTAAACTTTTACAAAGCCACTCCTGTTCTTTTCAAAATAACATTTCGAAAAAGTGTGGATTATGAGTACACACCATTACTATGACAAACAAAACAAAATTGTGGTGCACTTAACTTACATTTGTGGGCACACAAAGAGACAGGTTAACTTATTCAACACATCACAACAGTGCTGTGATTTGGAGCTGGGGGGGGTTTCTCGCATGTGAAATGTGAGTGCTGTCAAAAGCCACGCAGTGTGGATGACATGATGGTAAAATAGCATGATGGGGAATGGTATGAGTATCCTCTTTTACACTGTAGGACTTAATAAATAGAGTATGTGTTTACTCTTAAGTGTCAACTTAACAGAGACCGCTCTATGTGAATTTGAATAGAGGCATCAACGGTAAGTTGTCCTTGTACAGTTCTTTGGTAAGAGCAGTAGAGTCCAGTCTCTTTGGGCTGATCTAGTCAAGCCTTTTGACAAAATCTGTGAGGCTCAGAGGCGTCTAACAAACACTCACACAACAGGTCAAAAAACTTGGCAACAGTACCCTAGGGCAATAGACAGACTTTGTAGGACCAGAAACAGGTATCAGTTCGTTATAACAAACAATCCAACAGGAGACCAGGCAGAAGACAGGTTGAAGACAGACAGGGGGTTTGAACCGGGAAATCAAATCAGAAGAGTGCTGTAAAGTCTTGCATGGAAGCTGAGAACAATCTGGCAAAGAGTTGATAGACAGGGGAGGTTTAAATACTGAATTTGTATTTCCTTGCAGCAAATGCATTGAAATGCTGAAGCTATAATTATCTAAACACAGCTGAAAATGCAGACATGTAACACAATTTGCTGAATGCTACTGAAATATTTGGATGCCCTCCAGAAATTCAGAGGAATGTAAGCCAGTGTGGAGGTAACATTCTCTACTTGAAGAGGTGTGGTTCTGTTGATCGTCCAATAATAAAAATTCTGCTTTCTAAGAAACCTTGTGCTAGTGTGTGATTTAGTGTAATATATTCTTAATAATATTTCATCAAACATTTTAAAGCACAAATGAAGTCTGTAAGTTGAAGTATGCTGAAGCTTTAGCATCTCAAAGTTGAAGGAGTTGGAGGCAGATTTGCAGAATTCTCTCATCTGTTTCCAATGTAAAAATCGTTTTAAAAAGTTGAATACTTCAAAAAGTACAAGGAGTAGAAAAGGTTATATATGCTCTTGAGGGAGCTGAATAGTATAACAGTTGAACGGTGAAAATAGGACAAAGTATGAAGGCGTTGAAAATGTATGAAGATGTGGAAGAATACAGAATAATAAAGTCATAGAATAACAGTATGTTGAAATGCTGATTCAGCATTTCTACATAATAATGGTGACAATCCTGGGCTGATTAGATATGACTTAAAGAGTATGTATATATGTTATAGGCGAAGCTCGCTCAGCTGGTTTCATCCTTCATAAACACTGAATACAAGTTGCCAGGCAACAAACCAAACATGCATACACACATGCCAATGTGCTGGGCTGTCACACAAGAGTGATACGAGGACGAAGGGATGAAGGAGCTAAAGGATAGGGGCTGACATAGACCATACGTGTGTGTGCAAGTATGTGTGTGCAGTATTTGTGATTGCAGGCCACTGTGCGAGACTGAACCCAGAACTTCTTTATGGGCATCGTTTACGAGGAAATTTGTTCCTGATCTATTTTAGGCTAATCTGACGAGTGATGTGATATCAAAAGCCGGCGACGACACAATGTGCCAGAAATAGTCATCAAATCAAACCATGTGATTCATGAGCTATACCAAACAGATTGGTTACATTTTCACAGCCCTGTGGCTGCATACTGCTTTGAGTAAATGAGCACCGTTTCATGACAAGAAGGTACATAGATAACTGCTGATGTTAATCTTGTGATATTAAGTCCTTGATAAGATCAGTGTGTGCATATCAGGGCTGAGGCCAAGGATCTGGTTCTCCATTGAGCAGTCTAAACATCTACCTGAATTCAGACAAAGGTGTGTTAGTACCATTAAGAAAAGCAGTCAGAGCAGATACAACATGGGTGTTCTCTAAATAAACTATATCATCGTTGATTCTTCTACAAAGTCAGTGCAACTTCAAGATCAGAATCAACATTTGAATAAATATTCCTTGGAAGAAGTATTAGAAGTAAAATATTTAAAACCAAATGTTGAGAACACAAAAAGACAACACAGATATCCAAATCATGTTAAATATTCCTTGCATTATTAACTCCTGTCCAAAGAGAACAAGTCATTGCTGCCCTTGGTTCAATTAGAGCAATAACATTACTCTGACACAAGAGGGCGCTAGAGCACAACTCCTGCTGTACCTCCTCTCGTGCTCTCTGCCTCATTCAGTGCAGATCAGAAGGGACCAATTTGGCCTACATTTGCAGTAAAGTTGGGATACATATTTACGATGAACATTTTTGTTTTAAGTGTACTGCAGTCATACTTTAGCTGAGTTAAACTCAGACACTGTTCATGCATGCTTGGCCTTTTATAACTCTGATTATCTTCCTTGAACCCTTCCTTTCTTCATTACGGTGGCACTGAAGGACAAAACGAATTTACAAAAGATGAAACACTTTTCCAAAGTTGGAGACAAATTTACATTTTGGAAAACATTTTTACATTTTATAAAACGATATGACATTAACAAAACACTTGTACCAAGAACAAAACACATTTAAATTTAAGAAAACAAATTTAAATTTAAGAAAACAAATTTACAAAATAAAAAAATTACTTTTACAAGCGGTGAGACAATTTTACAAAAGACGGAACACTTTAAACATTTCTATAACAAATTAACATTCATTTTTAACCGAAAGGGAATGTACCAAACACCTGAAGTGATCAAGTGAGGGGTCATTTAGTTTGTTTGGATGGAGAAAAACCAAATGGAGCGATGTAACATGAAGTATTGGAACCAACTTGGGTGCTTATCTGGTTGATCCTGCCAGTAGCGTATGCTTGTCTCAAATATTAATCCATGCAAGTCTAAGTACACACGACCGGTACAGTAAAACTGCAAATGGCCTATTACATCAGCCATGGTACAGGTACTCCCTTTGGTACCGGATCACTTCCAGTGTTTGGTACATTCCCTTTTCTGTTAAAAATTAATTTAAATGTGTTTAAGAAATGGTAAAACTGCTCCAATGTTTGTCAAATTGTCTCACCGTGAAAAGTGTTTTTCTGATTTTGTAAATTTGTTTTCTTAAATGTAAATTTGTTTTGGCCTTGGTAAAAGTGTTTTGCTAATGTAATTTTTTAGAAAATGTAAGAATGTTTTCCAAAATGAAAATTTGTCTCCAACTTTGTAAAAGTGTTTCATCTTTTGTAATTTTGTTTTGTCCTTCAGGGCAAGCGTACTTCACTCCTTCAATACTAACCGAATAAACACAACCATTGCCCATCCAATGTTTTCAGTTCAGGGGATGAAACATCAAGAAAAGGTTCCAATCATTTCTTGACAGTTTTTGAACATGGTGTTGCTTACAACCAGTGTGTTTATTTGGCACATAAAACATACGTACATTGGTCTACGAACTGAGCCCTGCGGTCGTCTTATTCAGGGCCGGCCCGTGGCATAGGCAGTATAGGCAAATGCTAGGGGCGTCGGCCATCCATAGGGGGCGCCGCTTAATGAGTGAGGAGGAAAATTTGAAGATAATAGGAAAAATAGTATTGTTTTATCTCATTTAATTTGGGATTAAATTGCGGAATGATGCCAGTAAACATTTAAAAGCTTGTGATTCACTTTTGGTTTTAAAAATAATGGTTTGCAAATCAGTTTTTGAAGTCTATAAGTGTTCATGATTTACTTTTTTTTGTTTTTTTGCTGTTGTTTTCCTTAAACTTTGGAAGCTGTTAGATTAATTAGATAGAAAATGTAGGCTAGGCTTAAATAAGCATTTTGCTACTGCCTTCCAGTCATCACTTAATACGTTACTGTTGCTTTGTTTAAAGTGTCTGCACTGTGAAAATTATTGTGTTATATAATGACTGAATAAATAAATTCTACTACTATTACATTATTCATTTTGAAATTGTATTATTATCTTCATGCTAAATATCAGTGTTATTGCCATTTTATTAATGCTCTTTTAGAGGTAATTTTTATTTTAAAACAAAGGAAACCTTTAAAACATGAAGCTGGATGTAAGTTGTCTTTCAGTGTATTTGTGATGTGATAGTTGGAGTTGGTTACAATACAAGGGGCACCAGTTGAAATCTTGCCTAGGGCACCAAGTCTGTTAGAGCCGGCTCTGGTCTTATTCACCTACCTGTACACATCTTCCAGTTGTCGGATAGGTCAGAACCATTCGTCGTTTTGTGTGCATGCTCGCGCGTACATGAACAGCCTGATGACGTATGTGGATTAAAAACCTGGCGCTTTAATTCATTCATCTCCCCTGTGTGTTTCAACACCGTCATGACGTCACACCAGGTCGGCTCCTTGCCCCCCCTGTTGGTTCTCCACATTGATCGAGCCTATACGCTATTTCCTGCAGATCTGATGTCGTGGGTCGATACTACGCTGCGTGCAGCTCACAGCCCATAACCCTCCCCTTCTCCTCCTCTCCATCCCCACGCCCCGTCTGTTCCCACTGAATGAAGAATTAGTTTTTCTTTTCAACCATTTATTTCTCATTTTTTGTCACACTGGCTCACATTGGTAGCAATGTGAGCTGAGAACGCTGCTGCTCGTGTTCAAAAAAGAATCATAATGGAGATTTAAGCGAAACGAAAAGAAGAACCAAAGCATCAGTCTCCTCCTGCATCTCTTCCGCCACTGGGATCATGATCCACCTCAAACCATGGCGAGTCCTGCTCCTTTTAACCATGCTGTGTCAACCAGCGATGTCAGACAAATACGGTAAGATGATGATGGTGGTGAAGACACTGATGATGGCATTGTTATCAGAAGTCATGTTATGTTCCTGTTGGTCTGGTATTCCCGCAGGTACATGATGTTTCCAACTAATGACTTTCAGTGATCTCATCCGGATACTTTATCCGCCGTGGCATCGCTATTATGGGCTGTGTTATAGTGCTGAATTTAAAAATACATCGCCTTAGTGTGTGTGATTTTGTCAAATCAAAAGTAAATGATCCAACATATAGCCTATAGATGGACTGTGAGGGTAAATAATGGATGTTTATGAGATGAAACAGAGGGGGAGAAGATATGGAGGATGCAAAATGACAGTGTAGATAAAAACTAGAGAGCCTGTTTTATTCATTAATCTACAGAGCATAGGGAAATAACAGAATAATGACTCAAGCCTAATTATACAGCGTCAGTGACATTTGATTTTTAGTTACTCATATTGAAAATGGCAGCAGCAGCGGTTTCAACTGGACCCTTTCTCATTAACTTTTGCAAAAGACAGTGAAATTCAATTACTTTGCAAGACTGATGCATTTAATGAGCATAATTAGAAATCAATAAGGATGCAACAAGTGCATTGATATTTCCTCTGTCCCTTTAGACTTGCACCAAAAAGATGGCTGCTTTTTTCTTGGTTGTTTCTTCACAGACTAATCTACATATAAATGGATGTATCTGGCATGTGTAGATATTTGTGAAGTAAGCAGTGCACTCAGTGAGTAATTCAGGCTGAGATTAAGAAAGGCCAAGTGTTACTGTCTGTCTCTGGTTGACTCTAATGAACATGGGCGAGCTGGATTTTATTCAGAGTACTTTCCGCCCCCATTATTTCCCTTCCACCCTTGGGTCATTTGAATATTTCCAAGCATGTTTTCACTTCTATTATTATTTAAGTGTTATCGTTTATGTAGCAGCAAAATGTGATGCTTCATCAACAACTTTTAAAGAAAAAATTATAGAATCAAAGTGTGCTTTCCATACTACAAAACATCTTAAACAACCAAGTAACTGTGCACACAAGATTCTGATAGAATAGTTTTTCTGCACAGACTGATCACTCACCATCCAGTGACCAATGTGAAATCATCCTAAAAAGATTCATCACTGAACACTTGCATGCTTATAGTGTGATTGCCATTCTGCAAAGATTTCAGCACCATGGAGAGAAATCAGTAACCCCTGATGAGTCCTTCTGCCCATTCATCCATTGACACGTCTTTGCTTCTAGCTCCGTTCTTTCACACGATCATCCATCTCTATTTCTGAGCAGCGATCCATCTGAACGTCAGACTGTCAGTTCACACACACACACACACATACACACGCACGCACACACACACACACACGCACACACGCACGCACACACACACACACAAAGTATGATGATCATGTCAAAGCTGTCGTCTCTGCTGCTAGTCGTTCCTTAATGGCGGATGTCCTGTTGCTATGACAAACACTGTGTGATAGGTCAGGTTTCCTCTTAATTTGCTCATCATAATTCTGAAATTCAGATGAGCCTCATTGCAGCAACCCATGCCAGAATAAACATTTTAAACAAAGATAATTGGAAATGTAAAGTAATCAATTGTGCTCTTTGCTTAAGCTTCATGTTGTTTGTTTCCCAACACTCCCAGATGTCCTTCCTCAGACCACCAATCAGTGTTGGATGACTAGGAATGACATTTACACACAGTGTCTTCTTGAATAATGTGAATGTCAGTGCCTGTCGATATGTGATACAACCAAACAGAAACCTCTTGGCTAGGTTCCACTTACCAGTAAACAGTTAGATTTTAGACCAGGTTATTTACCATGAAGTGAAATTCTTAATCTTTTTACGTGTCCAATTCAGAATATATTCTCAGCTTTAACGCTTTAAATGAAACAAAATGTGTGTGTTTACAGAGTGTGCTTCTCCACAAAGAAGTTAGATATGAGTCACTCAAACCTCTGTCAGGAACCTGCGTCACTTCATTTAAAATAGCTATAAATCGTTCTTGTGCAAGTTTGTGATCAGGAAATCATTCTGCCGGCAACTCACCCACTATCTTTTGATTTTCAATTGGTTAATTACTGAGATAACATATAATATATGTCACATCATCACACACATTCACAAACAGATTTTGTATCATTCATTTATTTTAGTTTTTTTCTTTACCAGCGAAAAACAAAGCTACACTGCCTCCCATCTGCTCTTGTACACACTGTTATACACCCTAAGGCCTTACATGAAAGAACCAGTGAAACAGCAGTGAATTAAATACAGAGCAATGACTTAAAATATTTATGGAATCACTGTTTTCCTTTAACTAGTTGACAAGCTGGAAAAACACACCTCATGTCCACATAATTTAGATC
Organism: Notolabrus celidotus; assembly: GCF_009762535.1. NCBI lineage: Eukaryota > Metazoa > Chordata > Actinopteri > Labriformes > Labridae > Notolabrus > Notolabrus celidotus. The sequence goes on from NC_048281.1 coordinate 19,167,968, forward strand.
ATCATAATTGCCAAATTTTATTAATAATAATAATAATAATAATAATAATAATAATAATAATAATAATTCATCGGATTTATATAGTGCTTTTCTTAATACTCAAAGTCGCTTTACATGAAATAAAAGTAAATATAAAACAGGTAAATAAAACAGAACAAGGACAGAGGTGGGACGGGTTTAGAGGTCATGTGTTGTATGCTTTTTTGAACAGGTAGGTCTTGAGGTGGTTTTTGAATGATTGAAGTGAGTCAGAGTTGCGGATGTGTGGAGGGAGAGAGTTCCAGAGAGTCGGGGCAACGATGGCTCTTGGACTTGGTGATAGATGGTGATAATTTTAATAATAAGTGTCTCCTTTTATATTATTTAAGTGTGTATTCTTTTTGTATAGTGCATGTATACCTCTATGTACTTTAGAGATAAGATTTGTATTTATCCTTCTATCTTTTATATTCTATAGAGCTGACTTCTGGTGCAACACACACAAATTCGAATGTACTTGTACTGTCCGGTACCTGTGAATGTATCCGTTCTCTTCTCTTCTATTTCGTTCTATTGTATTTCAGTCATGCTTTTCAAAGATGTTTAATTAATAGCTGCTGTTCTAACTTGTGATGCATGTTGGCAATGCCATAGAAAAAAAAAACTGCCCAAATGAAATTCCCATAATTTCTTTGCTTCAAGCCTTTCAGAAATTACAGGTATGATGCTGATGACTGACGCCACTCAGGCTGGGGGGGCTGTAAAAATGTCCTTGAGCGATTATATAAAAGTATTATGAACTGTTATTGCAGTTGAGGTGGGCTTTCACAGTGACTGCAGTGAAATATAAAAGACTTGTGTTTTTTTGCAGCCGCTGTTCAGAACATTTGAAGCTAATGACCATGAGTAATCTAGGGTTAGGCTCACCTTGTTTTGCTCTCATTTCAGCCTCTTCAAATGTGAATTAAATCAGTGGTTGGCATGGAAATGACTGTGAAAGACTTCACTCTGAGTACCTGTTGGTCTTTTGTCTTTAAACCTCAGGTTGCCTGTTTGAGAGAAAGCTGTGCACGAGGGATCAGTTCTGCTCGGATGGTGAGTAAAGCACACACACACACACGCACACACACACACACACACACACACACACATAAACAAGCAAACATAACTTGCCCGTAAACTGTTAAGCCAGGCCTTTTCTGCATCCTTTCTTCACTCTACACTCTATTGAATAATTAACCCTGCAGCAAGAACACACACACACACACAAACATGCTGACACAAACAATGTCTATAAAAATATACAAACACACGTCACAGATTTTTCCTCTCTTATCCCCATGTGTATCTCTCTCTCCCTCTCTCGTCACCTGCCCCTTTTGCATTCCCCATCTACGTCTAAGCACCTCCCCCCTCCACAGTCTCCATGGTAACACTGACATCACAGTGAGGTCGACACCCCCACAGTTGTTGTGCTAATACAGCGATGAGTCACTGACACACGCTTACGCACTTGTCTGTGAAAACTGCACTTACGCACACGTTCAGTCGTTGGACAGAATATAGAATGGGTGAGCATGCTTGCAGACCCAGAGGACTGAATTTATGCCCATCAGAGGGTCTGAGGCTGAAACAGCGGAGAGAATATACTGTTTGAAGTCTGATTGAAATGAGCCCTTTCTTTCTCTGACTCCATGCCTCTTTTTAAATGCAAACTGAGCTGTAAATAATCTGTCTTATTGAGTCACCAACAAATACTAATTGGCCTAATTTGCATCTTGTGGAGGGAAAAACTACAACGCCGAACACAGTACGACTGCTGCAGTTTCCATGTCCTACATAAAGAATAAGCAGACAGTGTTGTAACTAATTGACAGGTCACATAGGTGCTGGAAAACTTGAGACTAGTGGGAGCAACTATGAAATAAATACAAAATATTCAGAGTCTTTGTGGTCTTAATTAACTTCAGTAACCACCATCATATCAAAATGTTTAAATCATCTGTCCATGTTCATTATCCTACAATTGAAACAGGAATGATGCATGCTACACTGTAATCTTTATATAAAGAAATTATTTTACTTGATGATTTGACTAAAATAGTTTAATTCTGATAGAATCCTTGCTTTAACCCTCCTGTTATGTTGCGGGTCAAACTGACCCTTTTAAAGTCTATTTTAGGCATTATATGCATTCCAAACCAGCTAAATGCAGCATAAAAACTGGGTAGCATGTGACAGAAGATGAGTCATTTTAATCTATGAACATGACTTCATAAAAAAAAAAAATAATGATACAATTTAAAATTAAATTAAAAAAAAATCCATGTCATGTAAAACTATTGTATTTATATTTAGGGCTTTCCCATGTACATTAAAAAAAGTTTTAACATGAATTTTAATGAAAACGAGTGAGTTATCATCTTTGAACCATGATCTATGAGAATTAAAGAACACCAATGGACCAAATCTGGATTTAAATGGTTAGCAATGGAGTTAAAAACTAGATTTTTTTTCCCAGGTCAAATTGACCCAGGAACATTATTGCTGTTCCAGAGAAACGAACATAACAGGAGGGTTAAGTTATATCTCTGATCAGTCTCAACATTATGGCACCTGCCTAATATTATTATGTAGCCCCCCCTCTAGTCAAACCGTGACCTCTGATGGTGTACAGTGGTATCTGGCACCAAGACGTTAGTAGGAGATCTTTCAAGTCCTGCTAGTTGTTAGATGTGGGGCATCCATAGATTAGCATTCTCTTTATCAGCAGTTTGAGCTTCAGTAGCTCTTCGGATGGTTTGTAACACATATCCCGCCCCTCGTCCATCAGAGAGCCTCAGCAGCCCATCCGCACACAAACCCATATTTCCTGATTCCAACAAGAGTTGGGTACTTAGTTTTCACTCCTGTCTAACATACTGAATCTCATCAACTGACAGGTGTCATTGTAACAAGGTTATCATTGTAACTCCCTTCACCTGCCAGTGGTCAACCTTTATGGCTAATCAGTGTTTGACAAAAGCATGAAATGCTAGTTGCTTTTTATCATTTTGACATGGTTAATTGAAGACAAGCTATTGTTATAGATTATAACATCCCTTAGTCTAAGCGCTTTATTTTCTGTCGCATTCTCATTTGCAGAAAAAGAAGACATTTAAACAAACTTTAAAATGAGATTTAGTTTTGTGAATTTTACTTTGTTAGTCCTCATTTTTCTCAGGTTGACATCATGTGTATTATGTGATATAACAATTATTAAAACACTGAGTATTCAACTTAGTTTACAGAAGGGAACTGTTTGACAATGTGCACTCTGCCAGCAGGGTTACAGATGATTCAAGTTTGCAGAGTGATGTTGTTTACGACAGCTAAGTGATGCATCACAGTTGTGTTGAGTTGTATCACAGTCTAGACAGACATTAAATCTGTACTAGATTCACAGTAGCAGTGGCCTCCCGTGCTCATGCTGTATCCACATCCCAAAGGTTGTTTGGTGAAGTAAATTAAGCATTAAGCCAAGTGTTAGATTGTTAACCATCTTTGGAAAAGCTGCAGCATAACAAGAGTTTATATATGAGTTATGTCTGATTATGTAGAGTGATTTGAGTCAGATCAGAGCCATATATAGAGGGAAAATATATTATAGCTTAGCTTAAACAAATAAAGTAGGATATAATCAATAACTATGAATATTTGAGAATAACTTAAGATAAAAAATCAGAATCCATACGGTGTTAAATGTTTCTAAGATACTGATGACAGTGATCATCCAGTAGCATCTTGCAGTGTTTGTTACTCGGCACACTTACACACTTTGATGCCTAATGATTTATGCTCACTGCACAGCACAGCCTTCTCTCACTGCAGCAAACCCCCAGACTTCTTCCAGTTAAAGTTACTTTCTTTCTGCAGGGCAGTTGTCTGCCACCAGTGATACACAAGATTGATTGTGCCCGATGTGTTTTGCCGTGCCATATAGAATGCACAGCATCTTTTCGTTAGTCTCAGCATTTGTTGATCTGCACTGTATCTGTGTGTGAGACAGGCTGTGCTGCTGGCTGTTATTGCGTTGGTTGTATGCCAGGTAGATTGGAAGTTTTCCCCCTGTTTTCAGCCTCAGAGACAGCCAGAAGTGGAGTTCTTGTTATTTGCTCTTGTCCAGTTTGTGTTGCTGTGTAGGCTCTTTTCTTATCTTTCTCAAGGGCCAGCTGTGCAGTATAATCTGAGGATGCAGTATTCATACATAGACCATGGTCATGTTGATGTTGTAGTTGTAGAGTATGTGCAGTCTCTTTGAGTGTGATGTATGTGGTCAGTTGCACAAGGTCACATACTATCACCCTAGGTCTCTGTGAGCAGGTGAAGCACCCTGGACTTGTCAAGCAGCTGCTCCTTGAGGTGCTGACCATGTGAATTACAGGTGCATGTACAACATTTAACATGACAGTCAACAAAGGAATACAGCCAGGGTTTTTTCAGAAAGAGTTGCATTCAACTAGGTATTTTTGGATGTGGAGGCCAGAATAGTTCAGGTTATGGACACTTCAAAGAATTTACGACATAACTGTTGGAGCTATTTACATTGTTTCATATTTTTTATTATTTTTACTTTAATCAATTGATTTATTTATTGTTATGTAATTAACTTTGATGCCATAGTGGTATTAGTATATTTCGTTTCTCACTTTTATGGGTTGATAGTTTTGCACCGGGTGATGTCTATATATATGGGTAGGTAAGATAGGAGGGGCAGACACCGGGGATGATGAATGGTTTTTTACCAGGATATTTGAAAGAGATGCTACCTTTTGTTTGAGCAAAGCTTTTTGTTATACAATAAACCACCAAAAGACTGAATACTTGACTGGACATTGACACTTTTTTGGACACGTTGTAAGATCCACTCTCCCCGTGCCCCGTGGCCGGGTTTTGATTTGAGATTTAAGTTTTGCAAGTTGACCAAGTCAAATAGCCAGTACAATAACTACTTGTTGAAGAGAATGTCAGGACTATTTTAGTTTGTTTTCATGCATTGTACAATTCAAACGTAAAGCTGTCCATAAAATCAGTTCTCCAGAAAAAGCTATTTCCATCCAGATCTTCACTACATTTCTATGATCTCTCATTTTATATACAGACAGGTTAGTAGACATTTATTTTAAACATGAACAAAAAACTTAAACACAGCAACCACTTTCAGCTCAGGAATCAATTGACAACATACAGCCAATCAGAACAGAGTATCCAACCCTCCCAGGGCATATTGTTGTCAAGTCAAACTGTAAAAATAAAATAAATAACAGTAGAAAAAATAAACTAATTATAATTAACTAGGCTTTAATATATTAAAATGACTATAATACAATCTACAACTTTATCCTAGGTGAGTTTATAAAAATAAGTATCTACAGTATTTAGTAAGACTAAAACTAAAAACTATATATATATATATAATATTTATAACACACATGATACGTGATTAATTATTAAATACTTGGCCTATTTCATATGATTTAATACTTTTGACAGACCTCCTGATTGTTGAGTTGGTTTATTAATTATATTAATTGTGGTAAAAAAGCAATGATAGGCAGTTGTTTAAGTTAAATTCAATTGAATTGGATGCTGTTTTGTGGTTTTCTTGCTCTGTGCTTATGTTGCATTTGCATATGTTTGATGCAGGTATTACTTTTGTTTTGTTTTTTTCCCCCTTTATTTTAAGGTTTTTCACCTGATTAGAGTGAAAAATGTTTCTGAAAAAACTCTGACATGAAAGATTTCAAATAAAAGGAGGAAAATAAGATACATGTTGGGCTAATTTGAGCGGAGTCCAGTCACCTTTGGTCTGATTGTCTGTCCTTACAAGTTGGGACACTGCATCAAAATTAAATAACTTGACAATTGTGTTCTAAACACTGTACCATCTCTTGATTTTGACCTTAATACTCTAGGATTGTAGACATCACTATAATACAAACTAAAAGATATTCAATCAATTTCTACTGTATTACTGTTTACATGATTGCATACATATTAAAGACGTACTGCTTCAGAGGTGTTATCAGGAATAAATTGACACCCTGCAGCGAATCAGAACCAAGTATTCACCCAGGACGTGATGATTTGAGCTGTAAAAGTTTTAGCGTGTCTTTTATTTATTTATTATTTATTTATGATTTAAAAGGACCATGCATATTAATTAACACTTCTGTAAATATGCCAGATCTGCCAAAAGGCTAGTTGGCATCCGTTGTCCTTTGCCAGATGTTAAAAAGGCTCCCTAAAAAGATCAAGATTAAACAAAGATAAAATAGAGTAAAACAAGATCAGAATAAGAAGGTAGAGGAGAAACCAAAACACAAACAAACAAGTAAAAAGAGAAGAAAAGAAAAGTACAAATAGCACCATACAATTAAAAATGACTAAAAGCTACATAAGGACATGATATGACAGTCTTTGAGAAAGTGTCCATGGACATAAAATACATGGAGCAAGACAACCAGGAAGCAGCAATGAGGAAATGTTAAAGAAGACACATGCAGACACAGCAGTCTTGAATTCAACATACAACTCTAGGGTTGTCGACACCACAAATATGTCTACTATTAATTCACTTTATTTCTGTTTACATGCCTCAATTGATGCAAAACAGACATATCCTTCCAGGGCTTAGACAACCTCCACCTACCGTAGAGAATAATAGTCTAATGCTTTACGTGACAGTCAGTTTGGCACTTATTTAACTGGAGCAATTTTTTCAAATCGTATTATTTTAACAAAACAAAACATTCCTCTCACAGAACAGATTTCCCCTGTTCAATGCTGAACACTGCTATACTTTATATCCCCTGTACAAATATGATATCCACAGAAATAACCCAAGCTCCAGAAATAGTCCCAATCCAATCAAGCCATGCAGTTTGCTGCCTCCTCTCCATTCATCTATCATTTCTCTTCCATCCCTCTGTGTCTCTCTTCTCTCTGCCATCACTCGGTGCTCCGCCAGGAATAACAGCCACTGTATTTCTTCTATGCTAGTGAAATGCAATGCCAGAGCACAATATCCTGTGTCATATCATATCACTGGCATTGAGGATTTGTAATTTGTTTAGGGTTTTATGTTTTTTTTGCTGACTGAAAGTATGTATGAAAAGCTGTGTCTCTTCCCTGTGTGTTCAGTAGAGGAAATATGTGCATGTTTGGATTTATAGCTGCATTTCTTTATCTATTTAGCAAATGTCAGACTAAAGATTAACATGAACAACAATAACAAAAGACATTTAAAGTGAGTGGCCTCAGAAGTTAAGGCAAACAAGTCCATTTACATTCTCCTCTGTGAGCGATAAAAGGAAAAGCGTCACTGTTCATTGTTCCTGACTCTATAAACCATTAATCCTCTTTAATCTGTTCAGTATAGCCATGCACAGTTTCACCAGTTTTAGCTGGGAAGAGAAAGACAGTGATGACTCATCAGTGCGCTGGATAATGCAAAGTCTGCTCTGCTTCATCTTTATTCCAAACACACCGCAGTCCAACAGTCTTTCACTTTTGAAAGGCCTTTGTTTATTGATCATCAGCCATACAATCTCTGTGAGGTTTGTGATTTCAGCTGCTCTTTATTTGAAATATTGTCATAGCCACAGTGTTTGGTGCACAGCTTATCCCCTCTGCTAGACCCCCCTGTTTTTCAAGTTTTTATTAAAGCAAAAGCAACTAAAGTATCATTTCTTAAATGACTTCAATTCGATCCATGCCTTTGTGCAGTCATACAGGCATACATTAAGTACTAACTCTAGCTTAAAATGATGCATCAGCTTCTTTTCCCATATGAGTTGATGCATGAAATTGTGTGGGCAGAGGTTGACATATTGTGCAGAAGAAGCACTTTTTTTTTTACTGCAGGTGATCAAAACGGATCAATCTGTAAAAGCAATATAAGAATAGTTCAAAGAAAAAATACTGAGGTTATCATCTACATCTGCCTGACGATGGCAGAGCCCTGTCAGAAGAAATTTGACAGCCAATCAAAGTGTGTGGGCTGATCTTCAAAACTATGAGTCACTGCTGCTGCTGGCTGGTATGGTGTGGGTTAACATGAGAAAGACGGCTAACACAAAGCACAGCACTGTACCTCAAGGGCAGCTTCACTGAAATGTTTGTATTGAAATTGACATAAAGACGATGAGAACTTCCATTGATGCATTGTTATGTTATCTGTCATTGAGTTGTCATAATAGAAAAAGCAGTGATGTTACTACAAGAACCATCAATGGCTTTGTTGAATTTTAGTGTCTCAATTAGCTCTGACAGCATGATAGTGAAACCAAGACCCTGACACAAAGGCAGCTCAATGAAATTCCACCGTGATTAACTTTATCATCACAGTTTTTCTCAGTCGCTTTGGTACATTTCTCAGATCAGAACTGAAATTCTCAAAACTACTTGATCAATCTTCACATCATTGCGTCACTTGTGCACATCAAAGAAGCAGTTTCTCATTCCTTTGAACAAGTTGCAAATGCTTTGGTACATCCATGCAAATGATTATGTACAATTCTCTGCTGTTTTCCTACATTATCAAGTGCTTATGTCATGTTGATAAAAATGTATTATAATGGGTCTTTGTTGAATAGTTTAACCCTCCACAACTTTTAGGCATTAGTTCATCGCATAAGCCTTCACATGCAAAATGGTTGAACATGTCAGAATATGTCAGTCATATTTCTGTACATTTCCATTACACTTTTTTTCTTAATCTGTCCTGAAATGGTAAATTGCTCCCCGGTGAATCTTGTGTGAAATGTGTGAAGCATTAGATCAACCAGTTTTCTGAAATAGCTCAAAGGTGCATCTCATGAACCATCAACTGGCAAGTATATATATAGCCGGAGCACAACACAATGTTACAATGTCTGACAATGGAAGGACAAGGAATTGGACTGGGTCAACAGCCAGAGAGAAGAAGAAGAGGAAGAGGAGTGAGGCTGAGTGGTGGAGGAGTTGGGAGGCAACAAATTAAAGTACAAACAGTAAAAGCGTAAATGTGAATCTTGTCCAGTCTCTTGCAATCAATCTCCCACATACACTAAGGTGTAACTTACAATTTACAATAACTGTCATCTAAACTTTAGCCATAGTTTACATCAGAACGTCCTTCCAGAGTACACTGTTATATCGACGACATGACTAAGTAATTTGACTGTCTTATCCGTACACAGACACAAGGACTTGTCACTCTGATGGCATTGGCATGATCATTGACACAGATATTTACTTTTGAGAGATGAACTGAGGATTTTGAGCAAGATACTGGCTTTTGCAGGTAATCCATGGTGTTTAGCTATTTGTACGAATTGTTTTGAGAAATGCACTTACTGTTTTGCAAATGTCGAGGATGATTCAAGAAATGTACCAAAGCGACTGAGAAAAACTGTAATAGATCTGCCTTTACTACTGTTACATGTCATAACAGCAGTTATTGTCTGTGAACTGGGTTGGATTTTGTGCCAAGAGTCTTTTTAAAAAGATCACCTTGAAAAAGAATTCTGTGAAAATGCGATTCAAATGTAAATTTATGTGTCTGTGTGTTTTATTCAAGACGGGCTGTTTGGTCAGTGTCGTAGCTCTAAGCAGGACCAGATCCAGTACCAGGTGTCAGTTCCTGTTCTGAAGAGGATGCAGGATGTTCTCAAGCAGCTCATGCAACGAGGTAAAACACTTCAATGCAATCATCACTATCATTCCTTTACGTGGGCATGGTCTCACTGATGTCACCCTTTGGTTTCTGAAGACATTTTATGAAGCTGAAAAAATGTCGGTTGCAGTGGATTGAGTTGAGTTTTGTTTTTTTAACCAGGCTGTAACATGTTGCTGTAAAAAATGACATTTTGATATAGACATAAGATGGGTTTCCTTGGCTTTTAGCACCACCCTCTAGTGGAGACTCGAGGAACTGCAGAGGTTGCCACTTAGTCTGTTATTGAAATAAAATGCTCAAATGACAGAGGTTACATACTAGCATGTCGTTAACAGGATAGCTAGTTAAAACTACAGTGGCCCTGAAGGGCAAAACACAACATTTCAGAAAACAAATCCTCAGGTCTCAGAGTCAGCTGTCAGACCTCCAATGTGAGATGAAAATGAAACAGTTTCCTCACAATGTGGTTGAACTGTGCTTTTAAACATCTATAACAAAGTGGTGGAATGAAAAGAGCTAAAAAAAAAAAAAGAAAGTATATCCAAGCAGCCCTGTGGTGTCAAGAATAGACCTGCTACCTTCTAATGATGGTTTTGGGTTCAAACCCCACTAAGGGCTTCCATTGTAATGTGGAATTGAAAAACTTCCTTAATTAACAATGTGTGTGAGCTGTGCTTTTAGATTCATACACAAAAAAAATTATGAAATGAAAAGACCTAGAGAGGCAAGCACTGCAAAGTTCCTCTGTGGTGTGGTGAACAGGGCTGCTGCCTTTCAATGCAAGGGCCCTGGGTTTGAGTCCTAGCAGGGACTGTCCATGCGAGATGGAAATGAAACACATTCCTCACACTGGAGTTTGAAATGTGCTTTTTGAGTACAATATCCAAACGTTGGAATGTAAAAGACTTCCAGAAGAAGACCTGTGGTGTTGTGGATAGGCAACATGTTGTTATGTTTGTGAAATGTTGCTGTGTTTTCTGTAATGTCGTCATGTTTTCTGAAATGTTATTGTGTTTTGCCCTACAGGGCCACCGTATAAAAGACATTGAATGGCATGAAATGATATCTATAGCACTAAACACAAATTACACTTGATGCTAATCAGGAAGTGATCAGTCCTGGTAGAACTTTATTAACAATGGAGGAATTTGAAATGTAGTATATAAGATAACACATGATGCTGTGGAGATGAATGTCTGCATAATCACATAAGTCCAAATAATAGTTTCTGAAGTATTCCAGTTCATATCAATGTGGTGAGCTGATCACACAGCTTCTGCTAGCCATTACATTCAATCAATCAATCAATCAGACTTTATTCATAAAGCACTTTTCATACAATGTCATTGTAAAACAAAGTGCTGTACATAAAAACAACCTAGAATAGAATAAATTAAGAAAAAGATCCCACCCCTAACCCCGACCCCAAACCCATCCCACAATCCTAAGGTTATATTTGCAACAATAGTAATGAAGACAATAAAAATAAAACAAATAAATCAAAATTAAAAAAGAAGTTGCTGAATGAACTGAGGAAACGCTCTCATGATATCTTAATGAGGAAACACTGGAGGTAAAATAAGATGTTAAAACTCAACACAAGAAATTAAACTCACCAAAATAAAATACATTTCTAAGATAATAAAACACTAAAATATTAAACAATTTAAAGAACATAAGATGCTATACTTAAAATAAATAAAAAAGTACATAAATAAATAAAATAGAATAAAAGTGACTAAAATTTGAAACAGATAATAAATAAATAAATGAATGAATAAAACTATTAAGAATAAAATTAAAACTCAGATAAAAGCGAGACTAAAATGTTAGGTCTTGAGTTTGCCTTTAAAAATGTTGATTAGTATGGCTGATCTAATAGAGCACCTAAAGATACACTGCAAAGTTTGATTGGTTGTGCACCTAACCAGCAGCAATGATGACCTCAGGGACATTTTAGGATTTCTGCAGAAATCCATTCATGAAACAAAAACGATCACTCTTATTGCATAAGAAGAGCATTGATATCAGAGAATCTGAACTGTACCCCCTCAGTCTTGCAGCATCATTCTCAGCCTCTGTAGCTGTATTTAATTGCTCTGTGTGTGTTTATGTATGTGTTTGTAGGTCTTTCCTGGCAAGATGACATCACCCAGTATATTTTATCAATGGAGCTGAAGAGAGTTCCCCACACCACCCAACCCCATAAGCCGAACACCTCCTCCTCTTCCTCCTCTTCCTCCTCCTCTCATTCCTCTCAGTAAGTACACTCTTCAGTTTCAGTGATGACATCTTACAGAAAACAAATGAGTCAAAAGAAGGAATTGGATCCATCCATTCATTTCACACTGAGTCACCATTCATAATCCTGTGTTCCTTTATCACTCCCTCCTTTCAACCTGGCTGCATCCATCCTAATCCTCTCTTTGTTTCTCTCTGGGTTGCCAGGTCCAAACAGCATATCCCTCAGCACCACAGCTCTAAGTCTGGGTCCACAGCACCTGGTGGCAACTATCTGGACTACATGATAGTAGAGCCTCCTCAGACCCCACTGCGCATGCAGACAGCCTCAATGGACCCATACACATACCACCAGGTACACACACACACACTCTCACACCAACCCACACATCCATAGCTTTAATCATCGCCACAATTCAACCACACAATTAAATAGAAATGCTTGAAATCCCAATTAAGGGATTTCCTCTTTACTCTCTACATTCTCCCAATCGGTCAAATAATCCGTCGTCACGGTCTCCGCTTCCACTGCTACGCTGACAACATGCAACTTTACATCTCCACTAATTCCATAACTGCTCCAACCCTCTCCACCCTGACCAACTGCCTGACCGAAATTAAATCCTGGATGCAAAAAAAACTACCTCCAACTCAACTGTGAAAAATCTGACCTTCTAATCATCGGCCCCAAATCCCTCACCACAACCACCAACAACTTCAACCTCTCCATCGACAATGCTTCCCTCACTCCGTCCTCACATGTTCACAACCTCGGTATCATTTTGGACTCCCATCTCACTCTGGAACAGCACATCAAGCACATCACCAAAACCGCCTTCTTCCACCTTAAAAATATCGCCGTCTCCGTCCATCTCTCTCCTTTTCCACTGCTGAAACCCTAATCCACACCTTTATCACTTCCAGACTCGATTACTGTAATAGCATCTTCTATGGCCTTCCTTCAAAACAACTCAACGAACTACAATATATGCAGAACTCTGCTGCCCACACCCGCTCCCATGACCACATCACCCCCATCCTCCAAAACCTCCACTGGCTCCCTATCATACAGTGCATACATTTTAAAATCCTCCTCCTCACCCACAAAGCCCTCCATAACCAGGCCCCCTCTTACCTCACAACCTGCTCCACCACCACACCCCCTCCCGTATACCTCCGATCCTCCAAGGCCCACCTCCTCTCCCTACCACCTGACACCAAGCACCAAACCTGGGGGGACAGAGCTTTCTCTGTCGCGGCCCCAACCCTCTGGAACACCTTACCACTTAACATTCGAAACTGCCCCAACCTGTCAACCTTCAAATCACTCACCAAAACCCTCCTATTTAGAACTCCTTTCAATACATGATTGCTTTTAGATGTATTTCATTCATGTTTTTATTATTCTGTTGTTTTATATGATGATTTATCCTTTGTGTAGGGTCTTTGAGTTTTTAGAAAAGTGCTTCATAAATAAAATGTATTATTATTGTTATTATTATTATTAATAATAATAATTCATCACAATCTGGCATAAAAATATGCTGAAATGTTTCAAAATTGTCCTATGCACTGAAAACCTGCAAAAGTATTGGATAAAGCTCCCTCCAATAACGGCAAAGTCATGAGATCTTGGTTCTCTAGTCTTCCTTTTGATACTTGAAACTTCCGAGTGGTGAAATGAACCTGTTGCTCTTTCGATCTTCCGTAGCGTGTTCATCTGAGGTGTTCTATTTTTAGATGCGGTGTGAAACTAATTAGCGAACATTAGTTCCGCTTCAGTGCAACTTCATATAACAAACAGATAGATGGACAACCAAAAACTTACAATGTAATGATGATGAGAGGCAGTTATATTGGATTATATTTTTAAAAATCTCTCCTAATTCCAGCATAGATACCAGGATGAAGTGGAGAGATCACTCATTGGAGCAGGAGGTGGCTATGCCCGCCCTTCTTCAAGGTCCCAGGCCAATCAGAGAGAGCAAGAACGTGAGAGGCAGCTGCTACAGGAAGCCCTGTCTCTGTACCTGGCATCTCCACAGCCATCCTACCGCCACCGAGGTCCTGCTTCCATGGCCCCTGCAGGTAAACAAGATTTTCTTAATTAAATACACAAGATAATGGCTAATCAGGATTCAGGGAATTAGAATATGCAGCATCAGATAACTTGTCATAACTTACATCTTGTTTTGTTTGAAATATAGAACGCATACATTTTAGCAAGTCAATTTTGTTAATCATCACAACATATTATGCTACGAGCAGGTCTGCCTTATTATGAGGAATTGGACCTGGAGATACCAGTGGACTATGCAGAGGAGTACACCCTAGAAGAGAGACTTGACACTGCTGGAAGGCAACAAGCGATGCAGAATAAGAAAGTGCCTCAGGACTTTAGTGCTCTGTCTGGAAACAGTGGTAGGGGAAATGAACTTTGACCTACTTAAACTTTAATTACATAATGGCTAAACTTGATATCACAGAGATAGAGATAACTTTGCTATCCTTTGTTAGATGGCCTGCTTCAGAGGATGTCGGGGGTCCTGCAGAGGTATGGAGCTGACCCAAGAGAGCTCAGCCAAGAGCAGCTCTACAAGCTGGCCCTCATTCTGCAGCTGCTGCAGGCCCAGGAAAAAACAGGTACTGTGTTTCAGGTATTATCAGTGCTCTGTTCAAACTATAAGGCCAGACAAAACCAACCCAAGTAGAAAAGTGAGGAAGCATTTTTCATGCAAATGCAGAAGTAAATAGAAATACAAAGTCCCCTGTTACAGTTGGGCAAAAAAGTATTTAGTCAGCCACTGATTTTGCAAGTTCTCCCACTTAGAAAGATTAGAGAAGTCTGTAATTTTCATCAGAGGTACACTACATCACATTGTAGGATTTTTAAATAATTTATTTGTAAATTATGGTGGAAAATAAGTATTTGCTCAATAACAAAAGTTCAACTCAATACTTTGTAACATAACCTTTGTTGGCAATGACAGAGGTCAAACGTTTCATGTAAGTCTTCCAACAGGTTTGCACACACTGTAGCTGGTATTTTGGCCCATTCCTCCATGCAGATCTCCTCTAGAGCAGTGATGTTTTGGGGCTGCCGCAGGGCAGCACGGACTTTCAACTCCCTCCACAAATTTTCTATGGGGTTGAGGTCTGGAGACTGGCTAGGCCACTCCAGGACCTTGAAATGCTTTTTACAGAGCCACTCCTTCGTTGCCCGAGCGGTGTGTTTGGGATCATTGTCATGTGGAAGACCCAGCCACGTTCCATCTTCAATGCTCTCACTGATGGAAGGAGGTTTTGGCTTAAAATCTCACGATACATGGCCCCGTTCATTCTTCCCTTAACACGGATCAGTCGTCCTGTCCCCTTTGCAGAAAAACAGCCCCAAAGCATGAGGTTTCCACCCCCATGCTTCACAGTAGGTATGGTGTTCTTGGGATGCAACTCAGCATTCTTCTTCCTCCAAACACGACGAGTTGAATTTTTACCAAAAGGTTCTATTTTGGTTTCATCTGACCACATGATATTCTCCCAATCCTCTTCTGGATCATCCATATGCTCTCTGGCAAACTTCAGACGGGCCTGGACATGTACTGGCTTAAGCAGGGGGACACACCTGGCGCTGCAGGAGTTGAGTCCCTCTCAGCGTAGTGTGTTACTGATGGTAGCCTTTGTTACTTTGGTCCCAGCTCTCTGCAGGTCATTCATCAGGTCCCTCCGTGTAGTTCTGGGATTTTTGCTCACCGTTCTCATGATCATTTTGACCCCACGGGATGAGATCTTGGGTGGGGCCCCAGATCGAGGGAGATTATCAATGGTCTTGTTTGTCTTCCATTTTCTTACAATTGCTCCCACAGTTGATTTCTTCACACCAACCTGCTTGCCTATTGTAGATTCACTCTCCCCAGCCTGGTGCAGGTCCACAATTTTCTTCCTGGTGTCCTTCGACAGCTCTTTGGTCTTGGCCATGGTTGAGTTTGGAGTCTGACTGTTTGAGGCTGTGGACAGGTGTCTTTTATACAGATAACAAGTTCAAACAGGTGCCATTAATACAGGTAACGAGTGGAGGACAGAAGAGCTTCTTAAAGAGGAAGTTACAGATCTGTAGGAGACAGAAATCTTGCTTGTTTGTTATTGACCACAGACTTATTTTCCACCATAATTTACAAATAAATTATTTAAAAATCATACAATGTGATTTCCTGGATTTTTTTTTCTCATTTTGTCTCTCATAGTTGAAGTGTAACTCTGATGAAAATTACAGACCTCTCTCATCTTTCTAAGTGGGAGAACTGGCAAAATCAGTGGCTGACTAAATACTTTTTTGCCCCACTGTATATGTTTTAGATATAACAGTGGGTTTATGAGGCTACATGATGAAACTTGTTTGTGTTATCATTTGCAAAGGAATTTTTCAATGTAAAATCTGACCAAAGCCACAGAATGTTGCCTTTTTTAAATGGTATTAGCTGCAAATCATTGCTGTGTCTTTCTTTTGATTAGATCCAATTGAAAAAGACCTCATCGCCCTCAAGGAGGTATGCCAACATCCTTTGTTAGCATCATTCAATACAAAGCTCGTACACTTTCTCTCACTGACACATCTTCCCATCATCCCCCTGTAGATGCAGCTGTTAAAAACAGACACTGTGTCTAATAAGCCTGAGAAGAAACCCTCCACTGCCTCTCGTCCCCCTGAGGCCCCACTTGCCCCCTCCTCACTCTCAGTCCCAGCTACAGCTCCAGCAAAGAGCGCCAGCCTCCCCCCTTCTGCCTCCCAGCCCCCTCGGGCCGCTCCTGTTGAAGCTGGACACGGCTCCAAGGAGCAGGGGCCACCACTTGTTGAGGGGACAGGAGGCAAGGAGGAGTATGGGTACATTGTTACCAACCAGAGGTCAGTTTAACAATTGAAGTAGTCACCTTAAAGCCATATATGAGATCTATTTGATGTGTTTGAACAAAGTGTTGTGTTTATCTTTGTAGTCCTCTGAGTTTGTATGACGGAGTGAAGCTATTGGAGCTCCTGGCTGATAAGATACACCTGACAACCAGCAGCTTCATCAACATCAGGTAACATCATCATCATGTGTGTGTGTGTGTCTTAATGTTGTTAATGTGACTATTTCACTCTAAATCATAAAGACAGTTGTCTTGGTTTTAAGCATGCATCCCTGTGGCTTTGTGTTTCAAGTGTGGTGGGTCCTGCACTGACATTCCGTATCCGCCAGAATGAGCACAACATGACGGCTGCAGAGGTGGCTGCTAAAGCTGGTGAGGCTTCAAATCACACACACAGACACACAGACACACTTACACCTACCCACCCACACACACACACACAGGCATAAAGTGAGAAGTACGTAGGCTGTTGTACTGTCACTTTTTGTTTGTTCCACTGAAACTGTTTTGCCAAACTTGTTTTTTTTAGGGGGGGGTTGTACATGGAATCACATCATTTTTGTTGTTTTTTACACCCAACAGTATCTGAAAAGACCTTCCTGGAGTCTGAGACAGGCCTGAAGATCGTACAAACTGGTGTGGGAGAGGTAATTGATACTCATCACTGCTTGTAGTAATCATTTGAACCCCAGAAACATATGATGCAGTTGTCAAGGGAACAGAGATATATGATTGCTCCTTTGCATTATTTACCATTTAAACTGAAATCTATCCATACGAGGACCCTACTCTTTGTCAGACATGCTCGAGTCCAATGAGGATGTGTAGTTTTCACGTGGTGGCAACCACTGCCTCCATACTGTGATTTGACTTTGGACTGTATAAATAGATGCAAGACTCGACAACCCCCCCCCATTTTTGTACAATGGGTGGAAAGATGCTAAATTCATCTTCATGTACAGGCAATGAGTTATTCCTATTATTTTATAGTTGGTGGTTTATTTGTAGTTGCAGAGTATTCTGTGTCTAAGTCGGATGAAACAGTTCAAATACAAAGTATATACAAAGTAAACATTAGCTCAATTTTCAACTTGAAATAATGACTTAATGAGCACTAGCAAATAGCTTTATGTGATGCCACTCCACACACAATACATTCATCTCAACTATAGTTTGTTTTTCATGCACAGCTACATTCTGTGCTGCGACATTCTGTGTAGCTGTGTGTAAATCTCTGTGTATGTGGACCACCTGGAGGCCAGTCGACCAGAACAAATCAGCAAGGCGACACATAGTAACAACCAGCATTTTCACTTGTTGCCATGGTGCTTTATATCCTCTATCTCCCTCCCCCCCCCCTACTGTGGCTCCTAGATCCTAGGTGCTATGGCAACAGTCATAAGTGTCATTAACCTCATTATTCACTGTTCGCACAAACAGCCACATACGAGGCCTCATATTCATCACCTATATCTCTGTTGTGTACATATGAATGTGTCAGTGCAATCAAGTGAGAATGTGAATTAAATTAGAAAACAAGGATTTAGTTGAACACTGAGACACATAAGACACCTGACCAAAAAATGACTAACTGGAATGGAGTTTATTTTGTGTTGGCTGAAGAAAGAGGTGTAATGACACACAGTGGATGTGTCATAGTCTACAGAGGTTCACTGATATCCATGGAGCCCCCTGCTGTCTTTGTAATGGCTTCCTGTATCATACCACCATGACCTCTCAGACCTCTGTCTTTAAAAGTCAACATCAACCTCTCACTAAGCAAACCTTACTGTCACATACAGTTATATATAGACACATGTGTTGGTAAAATGAAATAAGTGACCTTTAGAGACCAGTGAAGTTTCCCTGGTGAATCGACATCGGCCTGAGTGCTCTGAAAAGCGAGCGTAACATGTCGACAAATGGAAACTGCGCTCTCAGGAGATACAAATCTATTTTCTTTGTGTTTCTTATCCACTGTCAGCATGTTTCTCACATCTCTCTCTCATGTTGTCTGTTTTTCCCAGAGGACGGATGCACGGGGTCTCCCTCAGGTTTCCAGGGTTTCCCAAGGGTCCAGCGGGACAGTCATCACCCTTGTTTCCATGGCAGTCGTAGGTGGTGTGCTGGTATTGGCCATGGCGGTAGCTTGTTTCAAGCACTACAATCAGCAAGTAGCCAATGGAAAGCTCGGTTTAGGGCCAGAGGGAGGAGCAGAAACACACTTTGACTATCAGGTATGGCAACATGGAGAGATGACAGTCCTGAAACAAGGATTGCTTTTGACATGTCGATGTCTTGTTTTTTTTTTTTGGTCTTATTATTTATATGTTTAATGGGTTGGGAAGTATAAGAAATCATAACATGTATAGTCGAAGGGCCTGGCCTATGCAATTCTACATCTGTTATTTAGATGAATCAGCTCCATTTTAACATGCCATCCCTAACTTCTGTTCTAGACTTGCAATAAAAATAACACTATTTAACCCTCCTGTTATGTTCTTTTCTCTGGAACAGCAATAATGTTCCTGGGTCAATTTGATCCGGGGCATATTCAATTATCCAAAAGTGTCCGAACCCCAAAAAAATCCCAATACACATTTGTTTTAATCTATTTTTTTACTCCATTACTAACCATTTAAATCAAGTTTGAGTCCATTGGTGTTCTTTAATTCTCACAGATCATGGTTCAATGAGGATAACTCGCTCGTTTTTCATTAAAATCCATGTTAAACTTTTTTAATTGTACATTGGAAAGCCCTAAATATGAATACAATAGTTTAACATGATATAGATTTTTTTTTTTTTTTTAATTTTTTTTAATTTTTATGATGTGACACCTCTTCTGTCACATGCTGCCCAGATTTTTATGCTACATTTAGTTGGTTTGGAAGGCATATATTACCTAAAATAGACTTTAAAAAGGTCAATTTGACCCGTAACATAACAGGAGGGTTAAGTATTTGTCATATTATGCTAGTTTTTTTACATAAAATGATTCATAAATTTGCTATACAGTAAATTAGTGTCATGCTTATGCACATCATTGATTTCTTACCTTTGTTCTCTCATTTTTCCTCCCCTTCCTTATTCACAGGAGCTGTGTCGGCAGCACATGGCCTCTAAGTCCTCCCTCTGTCGTCAGGACTGTGTGGGCAGCAGCATGGCCGGGTCCGCCATACCCACAGGTGCAGGCGGTCGAAGGGGTACCGACACCTCTCGTGTCAGCAGCGTCTCCTCCCAGTTTAGTGATGGCCCCCAGCACAGTCCATCCTCCACCCACAGCTCCACGCCATCCTGGAGTGAAGAGCCTGCTCAGTCTAACATGGACATCTCTACTGGTCACATGATACTGGTGAGTCAAAAACACATCCGGTGGATTTTCTGATGCAGAAAAGGAATTTTTTGACATTTAATTGGTCATCTCTCCATCAGGCTTACATGGAGGATCACCTGCGTAATAAAGATCGCCTGCAGAAGGAGTGGGAGGCTTTGTGCTCCTACCAGGCTGACCCCAGTTCAGTCGCTGTGGCTCAAACACCAAGCAACATGGACAAAAACAGACACGCTGAATCCCTCCCCTGTAAGTTCATTAATGTATCACTATGTGTGATGTCATCAATTTTGAGTCATTGAACAACATATCACTGCAATAGCTATGCAAGCACAAAACACAAAAACATACACTGCATAGTACAGAGGAAATGGTAAACTTAGATAGTGCTGCTATGTTTATTTACTGAATGACTTCTTCTTTTTGATACCTGTTTTTTTTTTATACAGATGATCACACACGAGTGAAGCTGAAGCCTGAAGTAAACCCCAGTAAACACGACTACATCAATGCCAGCTCCATTGTAAGGACTCTAAAAACAAACATTTCATATATATGTTGATTACATTTGGTAAATGATGACAAAAGAAGTAGCCATTATTCTTATGCCTCAGGTGCTGTGTGCTGTGCTCACAAAGCCAACAAGAGATTAACAATACTGAGATTTTTAGAATACTTACTTATGTATTTACAAGCATCTTACTGTCTGGATATGTTCCTGCTTAACCCACAGTGTGATCATGACCCTCGCCAGCCAGCTTACATTGCCACACAGGGACCCATGGCTCACACTGTGGCTGATTTCTGGCAGGTATGGCAATTCTCCCTATATCTTTTTCTTAGCCTCTCTGTTAATCGTTCTTATTCTGATTCATGCATTTATTTTCAAATTCAAACCTCAGGGGTGATTCCAAAGATGTCAGATTTATTATGTGGGGAGTAAGCAAGCATGTATGCATACATGTTTTTCAATGATGTATTCTGTCCCACGTGCAGATGGTGTGGGAGAACGGCTGCACGGTGATAGTGATGATGTCAGCTCTGGTGGAAGATGGAGAGAAACAGTGCGAACGATACTGGCCTGACGAGGGCTCTTCACTCTACCACATCTATGAGGTTCATTTTCTGCTATAGATTATAACCTTTGATTCCAAATCTACCAGTGTGTTTTTTAATGCTGTTCATGAACAAGCACTCAGTGTATTCTAAACAGCTTGGTGGCTTTAGACCTGTTGTCATGGTAGGATGGTTTAAGCAGTTTTATGTAAAAACTAAAGACCACTCCAACATGAATCTGAGAGCTCTGTAATCAAAGTCAGATCTCTGAAACTAATATGGAATATCAAAAGAGAGATATTTACTTTAGTTAGAGCAAAAATATGGAGTTTAAATTCTTGAATTTGCACATTTTCTATTGATCCTTTGTTTTCTGAATCAATACCACATTTTCTGTGAAGGAAAATTAGGGCCATATCAATTATTGGTGCATTTTTCTTCAGTTGTGTTCACAGAGAAATTCTGGCAGCATCCTTTGTATTATCATATTTGGGATATGAACATGCAAAATATCAAGGCCTTTGCGTCTTTGTTTTGCCGTAGTAACAAAAGTCAAAACAATTGGTCAACAGGGAAAAATGAATAGCCTGAAATATGTTTGCAATGAAAAGATTTTAAAAGTCTTTCAAGGTATGTTTATTTCTTTATTTCTTTTTTTATTAGGATCCCCATTAGCTTCCACTTTGTGGTTGCTATTCTTCCTGGGGTCCACACAACAAAACAAAAACAAGAAAAACAATTATTTAAGATATCATATTATCCATAAAACAAAGATGCAATAACAGCCAATTATAAAAAACAAGAATGAAAATGAAAAATAAAATAAGTATCTGAACAAATAAACGATGAGTAGCAATGAACTACAAAACAATGGAAACAAAAACAAAATTCTCACAAACACATGGCACCATAAATAATAAAACAAAGACTTTAAAAACAGTGATTACAAAATAACGTCTATGAGGAATTTATCAGCATTTGTTTGAGTGACTTTTTAAAAGAAAATCTGTTTTTGATCATTCTCATGTTGGTGAGGAGTTGATTCCATGCAGAGGAACCTCTAAAAAGAACAGACTTCACCATACATTTAGTTTTAGGACTTGGTGTTAGCAGATAACCAGTGCTCACATGACGTGTCGTATACCTGTGATTGAAACCAGAAAATTTGAGTCTATCACAAAAGAACTGTGGTGTGTTATTCCATATAACAGTTTGCATAAATGACAGGAGATGTGATTTTAATTTAGCCTCCACAGTTAGCCAATATAATCATTTATGCATCTCCATGTTGATGTGGAGAAATCCAACATTTTACGACAGGAAGTGAATAAAAAGGAACTTCTTCATAATATAAGTCTAAACAAAGTTTCCCCTCTTTCTCCCTCTGGTCTTTCTGCCACCCCTCTCTTTTTTTGTGTTCCTCAGGTGAACCTGGTGTCAGAGCACATCTGGTGTAAGGACTTCCTGGTGCGTAGCTTCTACCTCAAGAACGTCCAGACGCAGGAGACTAGAACTCTGACGCAGTTCCACCTTCTGAGTTGGCCGGCTGACGGCATCCCCACCTCCACAAGACCCCTGCTCGACTTCCGCAGGTAAACAAACCACACAAATACGCATACTAGTTCCTGTTAGATTCCGTCTCAGTTAGAAGAAAACATCTGATGTAGCAAACAGGTGGCGAGGATGGCATGTGTAATGCTACTGTGACTCATTAGTCCACTTCCCCTGTCATTCTTCAGTGTGTCATCCATTGAAATCCCCTCTTTGCTGCATTTCATACTCCTTCCATCACCTGAGCTCTCTCTCTCTCTCCCTCTCTCCCAGTGTGCAGGTTGACAGGTTTGTATTTTAACATCTCCCAGTGTCATTTTTGTGGTTTGCAGCTAGTACTCTGGCTCCAGTTGCATAGTCACAAAAATGAGCATTGGCAGGTGTGACTGGCTACTGCAAGAGGGACAGTGAATCTGTGGCTTCCTTATTTTAAACTTTTTTCTTTCCTGTTTTACCATCTCACTTTCCTCCACAACCTCCCCCCTGCATTTTGAAATAACCTCCTTCCTAATGTTCTTTCCCTGTTCCCAATCTGACTGTTTTTATCTGTCACATACACAAGTCTTTTCCCTATCCGCCTTAGATTTATCACATTTGTTTCCCTCGTATTACCCCACAAGTAACCAATGATAAAAGGAGACATTCATAATTGTTCCTCTGCATTTATAAATGTCTCACTACTGACAATAACATTCACTAATATGTGAACAAGGTCAGTTTGAGAAGATTAAGATGTATTCATAACAGAGCCTTTTCTCTGTTCTCTGTTCTCCTCTCTGTCTCTGCCGTCCCTTGCTCCTGTCTTTCAGAAAGGTGAATAAATGCTACAGAGGTCGCTCCTGTCCGATCATTGTTCACTGCAGGTAAAAAAAAAAGAAAATTAGATGAGTAAACAAAACAAATAAGTGCATTAGATGTCTTAAGAATACCAGAAAATGATTGTTGTGTCAGTGGGAATGTAGATTGGGGTTAAAAAAAATGTCCTGTCACTCCCACAGTGACGGCACTAGCAGGACTGGCACCTACATCCTCATAGACATGGTGCTGAACCGCATGGCCAAGGGTGAGTCCCTCACAGCAGCACACACATATGGCGTTTTTTGACCGCAGGAAGTTTACCCCGGAACTAGGGACTTTACCCCTGAACTACGTGCATTTCGACCATAGGAACCAGCGTCTAAATTTAGTTCAGGGGGAGATAATCTCCCCCTGAAAAGCCCCTGCTACCTGGGGGTAGTACTTTTCAAAGGTCCTGGGACTTTGGGTTGAATGTAACAGTGTTTATGGAGTTTACACAGTTGTTGAAAAACAGAGGGAGTTCCTGGGAATGCATACTAGTTAAGTTTTTTATTAAGATTTCGAAATATTATTTAATATATATTTTTTTCTCCATACGTCACTTCCTGAACAATCTACCCGGGACTTCAGCCTGCGGTCGAACGCAGACAACAATGGGGGCACAGGAGCCTTTTAGTTCTGGGGAAAGTAGTTCTGGGGGCTAAAAGACCCCGGAACTCTTGGTTGAAATGCACCTATACAGGGTTTAACACAGTACATAATTCAAGCTTGAAACGTTTTGGAGGATTTTGAACATTTTGATACTATGTTCATGTTGGAGCTCTGTGGAGAATCTCTTCGGTTTTTGACTGCCCATGTGAAGCACCACTCTCAAATGAACTCTGTGATAAAGAGATTGTTCGCTTTGCATGCTTTGTTGTGCTGATACTGTGGTCAGCAGATGGTGCTAGAGTTACAGTATAGTGACATTATTCCACTCACTTTGAAGAGAGGCATAAATGCTTGTGTCATTGAAGGGGTTTATTCCTCATAGTTGTGGTGCAATAGCTGGAAATTATTTTAATTTATTGACGTGAAATGCAAAAAAAATATTTTACTGAACAGCATAAAAATGTATCTGAGAGCAAAAACGTTCATGAAAAATTCACAAATGCAAATTAATTTCATGAAGGACAAAAACACTAAGCAAAAAGCTGAAATATTTCATGAAACACTACAATATTCTTACAGTTCATGACTTATTTATTATTTTTCATGGAATATTTTTGCATTTTGTTTAAGGGTTTTGTTTCATGACATATGTTGTGTTTGGGGGGATTTAAAACATTCTTTTATTAAATATTTTTGCATTTTATGAATTTTTCTTTGCGTTGTCAGAAATACTTTCATGTTTTTGAATTATTATTGCATACTCTCATCTCTTTGGTTCAGTGAAATGTTTCTGGTGTCCAGTGAAATTTTTTTTTTTGCATTTCATATAAAGTTTGTGCAAATAACTTTCCGGGCCACCGTAGTTAGAGATAGTTTTAGATACCACAACTAAAGCTTTGCATCGCAGGTTAATGCTTATATTCTTCACATAACTATTAAATTAACCACTTTGCTGTGTATCTTAAAAGCCAGATCTGAAAGTTGTGAGTTTTAATATGGAAGTATATATCTGCAGAAGCAGAACAGTGTCAGGTACGCTCTCAAACTGCTGTCCTGATTCTCTTACTGTTCCTGTTGTCTGTAGGAGTGAAGGAGATCGACATTGCAGCTTCACTGGAGCACATCAGAGACCAGAGACCTGGCTTGGTCCGCACAAAGGTATGATAGATCTGTGTATGTTTGCTATGTCTGCACCTAAATCCAACACACTTAACTCCAACCACCTCCCTTTACATCTGTCACTTTTCTTTTTCTCCTGTCCCCATCTCTTTCTCTCTCATCCTGATCAGGACCAGTTTGAGTTTGCGCTGACAGCAGTAGCAGAGGAGGTGAACGCCATCTTGAAAGCTCTGCCACAGTGAGGACATGCACAGAGACAAACAGTCATGTGGATATGCACATACGATCCAGCCATGTCAGTCAGGTCATCACTGTAAATAAGAATTTGCTCCACCACACCTGGAGCGGGTACTGCCCTTATTATCAGCATGCAGTATTTTACCAGCTTCTCATCCTCTGGGTTTCAAATGTTTTGGACCTTAATTAACACAACAGACATATTTTTGCTGTCATGGCACAGATATGATGAACCTACTTCACATACCATCTCACCTGATGTAAAGAGTTCAAATTTGCAAACACAGTGCCTCTGTTAATCCAAATAAAACGTCCATGATAATTTCTACACTCGTCTGGCAGGACATTTCCCCCTGACTTGAACAGTTTGGCTATTTCTGTGCTAACTTCTTGGACTGATGTTGAATAATGTTAAATCCTTTCACATTTCTGAGACAGCCATTCTCCTGATATGACTTTGTTCTGTTTTCTCCCTCTTGAATGTGCTGGTTCATGTCTGCCAGAGCTCTGTATGCTACTGTCTGGTGTGTGTTGACCTCTGGCAAGTTTTTATTTGTCCACGCCTTGACATCATGATTGTTTGCTTCAGACACTGGCCCTTTGTGGATGCTGTACACTGACCACACAGCACACACCACCCTCTCTCTCTCTCTCTCTCTGGGTTTCTTTGTTGTCTTTCTGTGTACAACCTTGTGATTTATGTAAATAATCAACCTGATGATAGTGTTTATTTCATGTAGCAGACAGATGGAAAATATCTATAAAAATGTATTTTTGACTTGAATAAATTTGTGATGTGATGCAGCAAAAAAAAGCCTCAAGTGTTTCTGTTATATTAACTAAGCTTCAGAAAATGTATCTGTTTTGTTTGGTATAAACTACTCATCTACAAGATAAACTAACAGCAACTGACACAGCGTACTCAGCAGGAAAGGCTTTATTTTCCCTGCTTTGTATACTTAGAAGCATTTTGCAATTTGCCTTATTCATCTATTCAATGTGCGGGCAAAATACAATTTCAGCCTGAGCAGTTAACCCTCCTGTTATGTTCTAAGGGACAGCAATAATGTTCCTGGGTTCACTTGACCTGGAGCATATTCAATGATCCAAAAGTGTCAGAACCCCAAAACATCCCAGTAAACATTTTTTAAATAGCATTATTAACTCCATTACTGAATATTCAAATCAATATTTAGTGCAATGGTGTTCTTTAATTCTCAGATCATGATTCAATGAGGATAACTCACTCGTTTTTAATGAAAATTCATGTTAAACCTTGTTTAATGTAAATTGAAAGGACCTAAATATAAATACAATAGTTTTACATGACATGCATTTTTGTTATTTTATTTTACAATTTGATCTTTTTTTTTTTTTTATGAAGTGATGTTGATAAATTAACAAGACACCTCTTCTGTCACATGCTGCCCAGATTTTTATGCTGTATTAAGCTGGTTTGGAATTCATATGTTACCTAAGATGGACTCATCCACTGTGACATTAGAAATGCCAAATAAAACTTTTAACCTTTTTTTTTTTAGATTTTTGAACTTTAAGATGGGTCAATTTGACCCGCAACAGAACAGGAGGGTTAAGTTAATGCAGAGATGATAAGAACAATCTCCTTTTCCAGTCTTTCACTACATAATAAACTATGACACACACATACATCCAATATACACATTTCTTCTAAATATTCTTTGTTTAAAGTGTCAGTCAGTCAGTAGGGAGCCTTGATGTGCAGAAAGAGAGAAGTGCATCGTGGGGAATTGACCTTTGACCTGTAGAAATAAATGTACAAGTACATGTTACAATGAAAGCTTTAAAAGATATCACCCATTATCAACATGACGTCTAAAGACAGATGCTACTTCTGGTACTTCTGGCTACAGAGGAAGGAGAGGGAATGACTAAAACATCAATCAGGGTGCTTCAGGTTCACACGCTTTCTTTACCTCAGGCCGGGGGCTACGGCACAGAGCAGCAATCAGGGTTAGCTCGTGAAGGCCTCGAAGTCTGAGTCTGAAACAGGAAGCAGGAAATGTAAGATAAAATAAACAAACTCCAACTGCAGTGCCAAAAATTCTGTTCAGTGATGTGTATCAAAATCAGATAACTATCCAGTTAATAGGAGTGCAATGTTAATACCAGTATCAGAAAAAATGTCAAGTGCATGAGTACAGCTGGCATATTCTTGAAAATAATAACTGTCAAAATGTCTCTGCTCTTAGTTTCAGTCTTTATTTGCCTTTTCCTCTTTGAACACTCTGAAAAAAAACACAGCAGTTCAATGAAACACAAATAATACAGGCTATATATTCACCAGAGAAACCATCTGCTTCTTTTCCTCCCCTTTCGCCCTCAACATACAGTAACAATGCAGATAAACATAGTAAACAGTGTCCATATTATCAGAATTTTCATAAATGACAATATCTTCTCATAGCTGTGCTTGATTTGCGCCGGAAGATATATTTTTGCCCTTATTAAGTTAAAGCAAGGCTCCTGCAATGAAAAACCAAGGAGGCACTCATGAAATATACAAAATGACACCAGATACATTTATTGTGCACTGAGAGAGCAGTGTAGAAAAGTCTTCAGAGGAACAAACACTGCCTGTAATACGTCACATTAGTAAAAGGCTTGTCAGTCAACAGTAGATAGTGATTCTTTCTACGTATTAACACTAGACATATTCAGCATATTGTGTTTTTGAATCAACAGCAGTTTCTGTTATTTTCACTGTATTCCACGGATACAACAGTGATCACATTAAATGCAGTTAGTAGCACCTCATTTTTAATGTGAACAGAAACGAGCATATTGGCGATAACATTACAGTACCTGTCTTTCTGTTATTCCCCATGTTTTACAGAGTAGACATCTCTCCTCAATACAAACAATTCGAATAGAAGATAGAAGTCCCCTGCCAGTTCATTTACAGGCAGCTGAAGCTGAGAGGGGCTTCATTTGATTGGTTCAGTGCATGGATATTGTATCATGTATGCAGCGGGCTTTTACATAAACCTGTGCATGTGACTAAACTTGAAACGTATATTGTTAAGAGACGTGAATGTTAGTGTTGATGGAACGAAAATGAAGCTACAGTATCTCCCATTCTCAAACACCGGACAAAACTTCCCTTCACTGCTGTCGAGCTCTCTACCATTGTCTTCAGATACTTGAAATGTGGACTGTGATGCTGGTGTAGAGAAAAGAAAGGATAATACAAAATGTAATTGATATTTGATATTTTTGGCACGTGTGGTTGAAATATTATAAAAGGAAATACACATTAAAATATAAAAAAACTATCATGATTGTTTTTTACTAAAGGCGTTTTTCGACCGCAGGAACTTTACCCCTGAACTACATGCGTTTCGACCGGAGGAACCAGGGTCTAATTTTAGTTCAGGGGTAGATAATCTCCCCCCTGAAAAGTCCCTGCTTGGGGGGTAGTACTTTTCAAAGGTCCTGGGACTTTCTGTTGAAAGTAACGGTGTTTGTGGAGTTTACACAGTTGTTGAAAGACAGAGGGAGTTCCTGGGAATGCATACTAGCTTAGTTTTTTATTAAGATTCCATCCATTATCTTGGCCGCTTATCCCGTTAGGGGTCACGGGGGGCTGGAGCCTATCCCAGCTGGCTTCGGGCGGAAGGCGGGGTACACCCTGGACAGGTCGCCAACCAATCACAGGGCTAACACAGAGAGACAGATAACCATTCACGCACACACTCACACCTAGGGGCAATTTAGTGAGATCAATCAACCTGGTGAGCATGTTTTTGGACTGTGGGAGGAAGCTGGAGTACCCGGAGAGAACCCACGCATGCACGGGGAGAACATGCAAACTCCACACAGATCCACACCGGGGATTCAAACCAGAAACCTTCTAGCTGTGAGGCAACAGCGCTACCCAATGCACCACCGTGCAGCCCTTTTTTTAATTAAGATTTCAAAATATTATTTAACATAATTTTTTTTCTCCCCAAGTCACTGGCCTGATTTGCACAATCTACCCGGGACTTCAGCTCGCGGTCGAAACGCAGACAACAATGG
Organism: Notolabrus celidotus; assembly: GCF_009762535.1. NCBI lineage: Eukaryota > Metazoa > Chordata > Actinopteri > Labriformes > Labridae > Notolabrus > Notolabrus celidotus. The sequence continues at coordinate 19,197,598 of NC_048281.1, forward strand.
GGGCACAGCAAGATTTTAGTTCCGGGGAAAGTAGTTCTTGGGGCTAAAAGACCCTGGAACTCTTGGTTGAAATGCACCTTAAGGGTTACAATCTTTTAAAATGCTCAACACATTCTACATGGTACTTAGCCTTCTGCCTGCATAGTGTCAACTCATACTCTGATCTATCTTTTGCAGTCTGACCCAACATGAGTATTATGTTTTTGTGAAAGTGCATTAAGGATTAGAGATTGATTTGCATTCAATCATATATATAAGTACATACATTAAAACTAAGTTACCGCTTTGATCATTCCTGACAGGAAAAGAAGGCCCGCGTGAATTCACAAGGCATTTGTATTTCCTACGTTTTTATGTTTGTGCTTTAGCGTCTTGTTCCTGAAAGTAGTGTCATAAATCAGTTAACAGATCATTAATAATCAAGGTGTTTTTTGACATCAAATTAAATCAACAGAGAACGTTCTGTGGCTCTCATCTCTTACATTTTAATCTTTCATTAATAGTGGACTGAGTGTGACGCACTTCTCATACATTCCCTTTGCCTGAGGGTCGGATTGAGAAAATTCCCCCGCAGAGTCTCTACAGACCTTTGTACGAACATATGTGCAAAGTAAAATATGCCTACACTCACAACACTCGCACTCTTACTGGAATTTCAATTACTGCTTCCTTTACCATATCCAAATCTCCTTTCATCCCACTCTTTCAATCTGTAGTTAATATTAATGTTTACATTCATGAACAGTCCTGTGTACTGCTTTGCAAACACAACACTGATTCCTATATTTAGCTGTATTTAAATGACATGGATACATCTGGGTTGGCAGTCAATCATAGGAACACGGCAAAACACCCAAATCCTGTCAGAAGGGACTCATGATCTGTTTTGAGGTGTCAAAACTGCATCAAAGCCTTAAGACAGTTGAGGCTACGCTTTAAAAAGAGTCTGTAAATCACAACACGTTAGAGTTTGGCTGTAGTCACCACACTGAGGTAAGTATACAGAATAAGGCACACGCATACCAGCAACTTAGCTCACTATACACCCGCACTTCTTTTTCTTTTTCACACACTCATCACTGCTTTTTATGGCACGCTCAGACTCCTGCGGACTGCTTTGGCTTTGGCTTTGTTGTGTACTGCTGGTTGTTGTGGGAGACTCAGGGGAAGAGTCTGATTCCCTGCTCCCCTTTTCCCCAGTTTCCCACCCACTCTCAGCCCCTGAATCCATTTTAAACTGCCCCTTCTCATCAACCTCCCCTGACACCGTGTGTTTACTACCATCCGGATTAACAGTTGTAGTCTCAACAAACACACGTGACTTTTGGCCACCGCCTTTGGCAGTCATAGCTCTGCCTTCACGCACAGCACCTGATATGATGTCGGTAACAGCTGCTCTCTGCTCGGCTTCCATTTCTGACAGGCTGCATGCCAGTGCCATCTGCAGATCTTCGTCATCTTCGTCGTCATCGCTGCCCGCCTCGACCCCGTAGTTGTAGAAGGGCGCGGAGCTAAATGAGCGATGTGTGGATGTAGTGTGTGAGTCGGCAGGTGGTCTGTTTTGGATATTTGTCTTCTGAGGCGTGTGACCGGGCCGGCCCTCTCGTCGGCTTAGCTCCAGTGCCAGGGCCATTTCATCCTCCACACCTGGGAACAGAACACACACACACACACACACAGAAGAAATATTAGATAAAAAATGCACATGTATGGAAATGCGATGACTGAGGTACAAAAAGATATTCTGTGCTGTGAAACTGTAACCACGCAGCAGTTTTATCTTCAAAGCAAATACCTAATACATAATCAGAAAGAAAGAAGTATTACATATTTGTCCTCACATTTTTGAATCACACTGTTTAGTATTATGTTCTCTTACCATTAATCAGGACACTCTTCAAAACCCCATCTTCTTCAATCTCTACTCTTTCCTGTCCATTCTCCTTTATCCTATGCAAGACAAGAAAAAAAGTAATAAGAGAGTTAATACAAAAATCAATGTTAGTGTTCATCATGTGACTTTGGCCTGTCAACTTTTTCTAATCAAAGTGCAGAATATATTTTGTAAGATTCCCCTTGATTAGGAACTAAAATGTTAACTTTCCAATACAAGAGTGATGAACTAGAGTCAGAGGGAATTAACAGGAATTTATGGGAATAAACGGGAATAAACCAGGAATTGACTAAATTGAAGGTTAGCTCTTACTAGGGAACTTAAAGGTGCTGTGAAGAACTTTTGTTTTGTATTGTTTCTGGCGCCCCCCTTGTGGACAAAGTGATACCTCTTATCTCTTGTCCTATACATGCAAAAGTAGTGTTTTCAACAAAAGCCTCAACCTGTTGTGTTCAACAGTAACCTTTATCAGGCAATGTGATTATATTCCATGAAAACAGTCAAATAAAGGCTGTTTCTGAAGCAAGATGTCCATCATCTGGTCTGAAACCTACCCCCCAGGGCGGTTTCAGGCATTAAAAATGACAACACAGAAGGTGCCAGTGTTGCTGCTGATGGACTTGTTTGCTATTGAAGGTTATAAAGAGGCATCAGTATCATTTTCAGTCTGTTTCTCAGCCAGTTCAAAACTCCTCACAGGGCCTTTAATTATAGTTGGGGAAAATATATTTTAGCACAATCCTGACTAAAACAACCAGATTTCATGCAATTACAGTTGAATATCTAAGCTATTCCTCAATCACATGCGCATAGCACACTTACTACAGGGCTATTGAGACCACTCCCCATACATGCAATTTTTATTTGCATTTTGAATGGGACTTTTTTTGGGATTGCATTTTTGTTAATCTTTGAATGGGTTGGGTCGGGGGGATGAGTAATATTTAACTCAACATTCGTATTTTGTTCTTCAATGAATGAAAAAATATTTAACACTTGATAAAGTTCTACTTACAAATAAATCTGTATTGTATTATTTTGGATGGATGTCTGCTTATAACAAAACAAATATTTATGCTTGGATATGATACCTTTCCATTAAATGACCCTCAATTCACAGTTAATTCCCATTAATTCCCATAATTTCCAATTTGGAATATTTCCAAAATTCCCCAGCTTAACTTCCCATGGAAATTTACCAGACACTTTCCGGAAATTCACTGGAAATTGTCCACCCCTTTGCATCCCTAATTGCTGTACGTTTATTATTTAGGTTTAAAATGCATTAATATTCGTCTGCAAATTTCCAAAACAACAAAGGCCAATAAATAACTCCCAATATTTTTCCAAAATACCCAACAGCACAAATATGATTTAATCCAAGCTGTATGAGGTCGCCTTGCTTTAGAAAATGTTTGAGCTTGAAATCATGGTGTTGACAGATTTAAAGATCTAGATCCAGGATAATAAAGAATCCTATTATGTTTCAAAATCCAAATATCCCAGGTTCGCTAACTTCTCTAGATGCATCATAACATACTTCTTTGTGGTGGTGCGTTTGCCATTTATGACGCGAGTGGAGGTAGATACTGATTTGAAGTTGCTCTTCCCTCCGCCCATGTTGTCCATCCCATCAAAACCACCCATGGAAGAGGAGAAGGAGGTAAAATCAGCTGAGGAGAGGATATGATCAGAAATCAGAGGAGAATGTATTTAACATTTTGCATAGAATAAAAGTAAACATACATTTACTGTATGTTTATGCTTCATACATTTTCCCACAATATAATATTTTGATTACTTCAAAACATGACACTATTTTCCATACAACTTCCTGCTTACAGTGAATCATTGTTTACCTCCTGCAGAAGGAAAGGAGAAGAAGCGGCTGGGGCCGAGGCGAGAGGACGAGCCCCCGAAGGATGAGAAGTCATCTGGATGAAACGAGGAGAATACTTATGATAACTGAACTGTTGAATGGGATGTCATGTTACAGGAGTATTTTATGAATTAGGAAGATACATCACGCAGTGTTGGCTTCTATTGTAGTACTGTGTATGCATGTACACTTACCAAAGAAGCTAGCGAAGGGGTCCTGGCCAGCGAAAAACTCCCTGAACACCTCGTCAGGGTTGCGGAATGTGAAGTTGAATCCTTGGAAATCTGATGAAAAGTCTGAGGTGGAGGATCCTGGAGAATGGAGGTGTTGGTGTCACATTGGTGAGAGAGAAAAAGTGAGATAGAGGGTAGATGAGGGAAGACGGATTAGGATCCAGAAAGAGAAAAATTATGAGAAGTTAAAAAGGGTAGAGAGTAAGTGAGATACAAAAAGACACAAGAAAAAAGGAGGAGAGTGAAATAATTGAGAAAGCAAAGAGAAAGAGAATGCAGCTGTGTAATTACAACATCAAATATACTGTAGCTGCTACAGATCATAGTTTCATATGTTTTTGAATCATACCATTACATTCAAACAAATAGTACACGCATGAATATCATGACACATCATAACAGTAGGTTTTGATTTACCTGTGTGTCTCGTTCTGTCATTTCCATATCTGTCATATTCATCACGCTTACTCTCTGCAACACAAGGACAGAGCGCAGTTTTAGTATCATTTAAAAATACATACCAACACCCAAACATGTCTGTCTCTTTTTTCAGAATATCAAACACACCAACAACCAGCCATCCCACAGACCAGCAGACATAGATACATGTTGGAATATAAAGACACATTTTCTTGACTTACTGTCAGATAAGACTTCATACGCCTCGGCCACTTCTTTGAACTTCTTCTCTGCTTCCTCCTTGTTGTCTGGATTTTTGTCTGGATGCCATTTCAGTGCTAGTTTCCTATATCTGAACACAAACCAAATTTTATTCAGATACACAAGAAAAAACATACAACGACACTAGGGTTACAAAGGGGTGGAATATTTCTGGTAAATTTTTGGAAAGTTTCTGGTAAATGGGAAGTTAAGCTGGGGAATTTTGGAAATATTCCAAATTGTAAACTTTCCATGGGAATTATGGGAATTTAATGGAAAGGTATCATATCCAAGCAGAAATATTTGCTTTTTTTTAAGCAGACATCCATCCAAAATAGAAATAATCTGTGCATGTGATGGAGGAATGCACAGTGCATGTATGGGGCGTGATCTCAATAGCCCTGCAGTAGGCTGTGTGATATGTGCATGTGATTGAGGAACAGCATAGAGATTCAACTTTACTTGCATGAAATCTGGTTGTTTTAGTCAGGGTTATGCTAAAATATATTTCCCTCTGCTATATTTAAGTTCCCTATTAAGAGCCAACCTTCAATTTAGTAAATTCCTGGTTTATTCTCGTTTATTCCCATAAATTCCTGTTAATTCCCATGGAAAGTTTCCAACTTTGAATTTTGCAACCCTAAATGACACATCTACAAGCTAATACGAAGGCCACTTCTACAAGAATAAGAATTTACAGTTTCCTACTAACTGTTCTCTACCCTCAATATATCTTTTCAATGTAATATTGTGTTTTTTGGTCCTCTGATGACACTGAAATCTCTGATGAATCTAATGAAATTAATATACAATACGTACTTGAATAAAATCATAAACACAATTAATAAAAAAACAAGAAACTGCATGTTTTAAGGAAGACCCAAAATGTCACTGCTTACACAAACTGGAAGCACTGATTTAAAGGTTCTCATCTGAGTATCTCATATCCAAGTCAAATTCTGCTTTATGGTTAATTTATCAATGAAAAGAGATTACTCACGCCTTCTTGATGTCGTCCTGAGAGGCAGTTTTAATCACTCCCAGAACACTATAATAATCCACCATGATGCCTCCTGTCACTTTTTACACCGTTCCTGAAAGAGAAATCATGTTCTTTGAAGTTTACAGTATACTCAGCTCTGATTGGACAAACACATAATGCATGCATCAGATTGAAGTATGATGAAGAGAAGTCTGGAAACCTTCGGTATCTGAGGTATTTCCTAAAATCCAAATAAGGTAAAAAAAAAAAACATTTCTGGGCTCTTTATTTATTAACTGCAGACAAGTGCTCGTATACACAAGAAGCTGTTTGGGGAATGACCAAAGAAGGAATTGTTGTTAATGATTTTAGAATAGATTTTAAGATTATTTTATTGGTTTTTAAATCTCTTTATGGTTTTGGTCCTTCTTATTTATCGGATTTGCTTTTGTCATATGAGCCAGTGAGAGCCCTCAGGTCTTCAGGTAGTGGACTTTTAATTGTACCAAAAGTCAGAACTAAGACTCACGGTGAGGCAGATTTTTATTATCACTGCCCACGTCTGTGGAACACCCTACCTGAAAGTCTGAGGGCTGCACAGAGTATAAACATTTTTAAAAGCAAACTCAAGAGCTACCTTTTTAGTCTCGCTTTTAAATGAGTTTTATTTTTTATTCTTAACAGTTTTATTTATTTATTTATTATCTAGTTCAACTTTTTGTCACTGTTATTCTACTTTATATATTTATGTACTCATTTATTTATTTTAAGTATAGCATCTTATGTTCTTTTAATGGTTTAATATTTTAGTGTTTTATTATCTTAGAAATGTGTTTTATTTTGGTGGTTTTAATTTCCTGTGTTGAGTTTAAACATCTTATTTTACCTCCAGTGTTTCCTCATTAAGATATCATGAGAGCGTTTCCTCAGTTCATTCAGCAACTTCTTTTTTATTTATTTATTTCATTTTAATTGTTTTTATTACCATTGTTGCATATGTTGTGTTCTTAACCTTAGGATTGTGGGTTGGGTTTGGGGTTGGGGTTGGGGTAGGATCTTTTTTCCTAATTTATTCTATTCTAGGTTGTTTATGTACAGCACTTTGTGTTATAATGTCATTGTGTGAAAAGCACTTTATAAATAAAATCTGATTGATTGATTGATTGATTGGTTGATTGGTTGATTGATTGATTGATTGATTGATTGATTGATTGATTGATTGATTGATTGATTGGTTGATTGATTGATTAATTGATTGATTGATTCTGTGCACCAAATTGTCCACAAATATAGAAAATATGTCAATTATTTTTGGAATGAATGTTTCTTTAAAAGTGTTGATCACAAATGCCTTTGCATCATTGATTTTGCCTTGTTGACCTTTTTAAAGGCTGAGTTACAGAAAAAAGAAACTTGACTGACTATTAGTCAAGACAAACTATAATTCCAAAATGATGTTAGATGCTATCATATGGAGAACAGCTTGATCCTGAGCAATGAGCAAATCTACAATCTAGTCAAAGAGTCATGACTACAAGTTTTTGGTAGGTGGGCTTGTACTCTGCCTGGAAAACATCTCCAAAAAACAAACAAACAAACAAAATGTGTTTATTTATTTTTCAAAACTTGACTCAACAATAAATTGTTTAAGATCAGGCAACATTGCAGTAATCATCAACTGTAATATCTCTGATATATCTTATGTGATGTAAGATTTGTTATATTAAATAAGCATAATTAAATAATAGTAATACAATGTTTAGCTGATATGTCATTGGCACTCAAGAATAAAGTCCATCACTGGTATATTAGTTTTATGATCGAGTCATAATGGTTTGATATAATCTGTTATTTAAACTGAATTTCTTATTTATGGTTAGTAGGAAGGTTGGGGGTGAAAACTCAAAAACAAAATCTCTTTTAAAAAGGTCATCAAAAGATTTGATTTAAGCTTGAGATAGACTCAATTAATGTATTATCTGTTGTGATCTTCTGTTTCTGTATTCTTTGTACTATTTTCTATTTCTCATTTAGATTATTTTTGTCAGGGTTGCTATGGCTTATTTCATGTTCAGCAATATTTTATTATATATTTTAAGATGTTTTGAATTGTGATTGTAAATTACTGTTTTGTATTGTTAGTGTGGACCCAAGGATGACTAGCGACCACGTTGTGGAGGCTAATGGGGATCCGAATAAAGAATAAAGAATAAAGAATAAAGGGGGTGAAAGTTGTCCATTGTTAGCACCATTTCTGTTCCCATCTTTTAACAGTCCAGCAGGTTATTAAGGTGCATGCATAAAAGGGCTCATATACAGGACACAAGCACCATGTTGGTTACAATATTGCTAATCCATTTTTTTTTATGTTTATGATTTTTAATATACATGACAACATCACAGAGCAGTCACAGTCAGAAGAAGTCAGCCTGCTAACTATCATGATATACTCCTAGTCCAGAAGTGGACTAGTACAGATCCAGAGCTGGAGGGGACTTCCAAACTGGAGTAAAATGACTAAACTTAACTTTCTAAAGCCCCTCGGGAGCAGCCATGTGCTCACACAAGTATTATTACAATGTTATTTCTAGAGTCATGGCATCTGACAACTGCTGCTGACATGACAGTGGGCCTACGTCAACTTAAATACACGGGCAGATGTACTTTGCAAGGACAGGTGTTGTCTCTATTCAAGAAGGTCTACGTCACTTTAACATGGGTAAGCATTTAAATCATATTGCTTTATATTTCGGTAGACACAAATTTTTTCCCATTTGGTGAAAGTTAAACATCTAAGGTAAACTGCAGTTACTGGTGAACCTCCTATAGACTGTGGGCAGCCATAACTTCTAACATTTAGCGGACGCTGTGTACTTACCGTCGGCGTGTTTCGGGTTAACTTGCGGGCAGAGAGGAGCGTCTCCACCGCTTTGGATCAACAATGAATCGGTTCAGATAGCGGTGCCTCTGGAATGCGCCCCCTCCCTTTCTTCGTGACAGCGGCACAGACAGCCTCCTCCTTCGGCCTCCCTCTCCACCGCCTTTGCACAATATGTCTGCAGTGTTCCGCTATGCCACAGCGGTCCTCTGTTCAGTCCTCAGCCGGGGAAAAACAAGCGGAGAGTTCTGTAGCTGACTTCTGTGCTGCTGGGGCTAAAGCTGCACGCGCTGCGTCAGAGCGCCTAGAACATGCGAGTGTGTGGTTACGTCACCAGACCAGCCCTGCTTCAACGCCCGCCTGTTGCATTGTGATAATGTGGCTGAACTACAGTCAATGGGCTGAACCAAAACAATGAGGCCCTCTGATACCTGCTCGGTTATCCACACAGGTTAAGGATATCGGCCCAATTAGACATTAGGAAAACTGCTTTTAAAGAATGTAGAAACATACTTACCAACCACACTGTCAGGGGCGTCAACAGGCATTCTGACCCCCTGAAAAACATCTCACTGGGCCCCATCACCACAGCCAACCCTACAAAATATAACATTGCTGCTATGGTACTGGTTTATTTGCATTAAACAAAAATATATGCTTAAAACTATCCTGGTTAACTATGGGGCGCCGTTTGTAAAGTTGTGCATACTGAAAATAACAGCAACATTTCTCCACATTTAGCTCCAAAATGTCATAAAAATGTAGAGTGAATTTTTAAAAGTCTGTTTTTATCACATTTAGAGCAATATTTGTGATCTTCTTTACATTTAATTTTGTTGTGAAAAATATATTAAGTTAAAATAATTGTTAAATCAGAATTCTCAATATAAATCTAAATGTTACATGTAAATCTAAATGTTAAATGTAAATCTAAATGTTACATGTAAATCTAAATGTGAAATATAAATATAAATGCTAAATATAAATCTAAGTGTTAAATCTAAATGTTAAATGTTGCCTTGCGATCCTAAATATTTAGCTGATATGCAAATTCACACTGCCGTCTGGCGGAAATACCAAAATGAAAGCTTCAAAAAGCAACTTAGCTTGTCTGTACCACATTGTACCATGTTATTTTTGGTGTGCACAACTTTACAAACGCCGCCCCATACTTAACTGACTCAAATCTAAGCTACATAGCAATATTAGCTTTTTTTTCCAATTTCTCCAAATGCAACTGTTCAATATTGACCTTCAGACTGTCCACCTCTTTAAATGTGATTATTTGAAGCTAAGTGACTTGTTGAATAACAACAAGGGGGCATTATTTGATATAATCTAACCGCATGAAGTTAAATAAAACTCTGAAAACCTACAGTTTACTTTCAATCACATTCAGCCACACTTACTATGAAAATACGACAATGACAAGCGTTTTTATTCATAGACAGCTGTTTAAAATATGCGTTGTTTTTTTTGTCATTCAACTTTTTATTGCATTTTTTTCAGTATTTACTTTTCACCGCAAGTTGACAAATTATCTATAAGTAATACAAAACCACAAAAAGAAAACAGAGGGAAAAAAAGACAAAACAAAACATATAATAATAATAATAAAAAGAATACAAAAAATAATAACGAAAAATAGCATTCCTAATTTTCTCAGTGATGTTTAGAGGTTAACATATATCGTATTTCATGTCACAATATTACATTTCATAATGACGTTCATCAGACATAGAAGACAAAATAATTGCACATCGGATACCATAGTCACCTTCTCCAATCATTTACAACAAGGACCCCATATTGATCTGAATACTTTGGTGCTATTGTTAATTCTGTATATAAGCTGTTCAAAGGAAGCTATCCTGGCTAGTTCATTTCTCCATTCACTAAAACGGATCTTCTGTTTTGTTTTCCAATGTCTCAGCACAATCCTGCATCCTGTTATAAAAGCTAATTTCCCCCAAATATACATTCTTGAGGGCAGACTAGTCACCTCTGGTAAAATACCTAGAACACATAACGTATATGCGTTTTTAACGTATTAATCATGCAATCCACATTGATTGATCAATGCTCACGGTCTGTCCCGCAGCCGCTGTCCGCCCAGCACTCCAGGAGCTGCCTGCTGCTGACAGACAGCTGCGGTCCAAACGTAAACAGAGACTCCCCTGTATTCCAGAAAGGAATTCTGAATGTTTGTTTATTTATTCAGACAATTCTAGTTATCTTATAACAAAACAAAAGAAAAGCGTAGTAGAAAACATTTTATTTCAGGCCCATGAAGGCCCCCCCCTCCTCACTTGGGCCCTAGGTAGTCAGTCCCACTTTTCCCCCCACTACGACACCCCTGTACACTGTTGCTAATGCAGTAGCGTAATGCTGGTTACACTATTTACTCAAGGACAGCACAAAGTAGGCCTATAGTCTAACTCTCCTTGGACTAAAACAATAATATCCTTTTCTGCAGCCTTTTTTTAGTTGGCCTACACTATTTCACAGCTGTTTACTAATTAGAATTGCTTAAACGACAATGAATCATCACATTTGAGTCACTCAATATTATCATAAGCTACAGACTTGTAATGCTTCTGAAGGAGTATTTGTATTTTTGACACAAGGTCTATCAAAAGGGAACAATCTACTGTTAATATTCAATAATTCATTAGTGTGTATTGTACTACAGTGTAGTTACAAGTTGTAGTTATTATAGATTTGTTGTTGTAAATAAGATTCATACTTCTTACCATAACTATAGTGGTAAAAGTACCCCATAGAGAAGATCTAAATTCATATGTAGAAGACAGTAGTGACTTTGTGAAGTCAATGTTGAGTGATTGAGCATTGTTTACAATAGGAGACCACATAACTCACCAGGAAGTTTGCTTTCACTTCATTATTTGCACTGTCATAGTTGGTCAGGGCCTTGTCTCAGGACACCAACTCACAAATGCCCATGTATTAGCCGGTCACAATACTCCCATCTAGTGGCTATAGAAATCAACTGCAGGTAAAAAAAAAAAAAAAACAATAAAACAACCAACCCAGTCCATTGTATTTTGTGTGACTAAAGGAAATTGGTAAAGGGTGTTACACCAGAGTTTCCTTTCTAAATGAGTTGGAGGTGATTCAAACACATTCTAAACTCTTTGGAAAACATATTAAGAGGAAAAACTCATGGAAGACATTTAAAGTAGGTTTCATCTTTTCTATATATATAGAAAATATATATATATATATATACAGGCTATGTATATATTTAAATACCTTATGTGCCAAATAATTATCACCACATAGCTAGATGTAATGTGACCCATTTTCTATGTTGTAGATGTTAAATGCAAAGCTCAGAAGCCTGATATAGTTCAAAATGCTTTCCAAATTGGCTGCTGGGCAATCCGAGACCAGTTTAGAAATGATCACAAGTTCATTAAAAAGGTTTTTTAGAACTTTTTTATTGATAATACTGTCATTTCACCACCACAGGTTATCAGAATGTTGATGGGAATGTGAAACTTTCATGATAACTTTTGGAATGCGTGATGGTAAAGCCCAGGCAATTTTTGGCTCTTCAATATTCCTCTCCTTCTTCGTCCTCCTCTCCCATGCTGTCAGTGCCAACCTCTTCATAATCCTTCTCCAAGGCAGCCATGTCTTCTCTGGCCTCTGAGAACTCTCCTTCTTCCATTCCCTCCCCAACATACCAGTGGACAAAGGCTCTCTTGGCATACATGAGATCAAACTTGTGGTCAAGGCGGGCCCAGGCCTCAGCGATGGCTGTGGTGTTGCTCAGCATGCACACAGCCCTCTGCACCTTGGCCAGGTCTCCTCCAGGAACCACAGTTGGAGGCTGGTAGTTGATGCCCACCTTGAAGCCAGTAGGACACCAGTCCACAAACTGGATGGTGCGCTTGGTCTTGATGGCAGCGATGGCAGAGTTGACATCTTTTGGCACCACATCACCACGATACAGCAGACAGCAGGCCATGTATTTACCATGACGAGGATCACACTTCACCATCTGATTGGCTGGCTCGAAGCAGGCATTGGTAATGTCAGCTACAGACAGCTGCTCATGGTAGGCTTTCTCTGCAGAGATGACAGGAGCATAGGTGGCCAGTGGGAAGTGGATACGAGGGTATGGCACCAAGTTGGTCTGGAACTCTGTCAGGTCAACATTCAGAGCTCCGTCAAAGCGAAGGGAGGCTGTGATTGAAGACACAATCTGGCCAATGAGCCTGTTCAGGTTGGTGTAAGTGGGCCTCTCGATATCCAGGTTCCTGCGGCAGATGTCGTAGATGGCCTCATTGTCCACCATGAAGGCACAGTCGGAGTGCTCCAGGGTGGTGTGGGTGGTAAGGATGGAGTTGTATGGCTCCACGACAGCTGTGGAGACCTGGGGGGCTGGGTAGACGGCAAACTCAAGCTTGGACTTTTTACCATAATCAACAGAGAGTCTCTCCATGAGCAGAGAGGTGAAACCTGAGCCTGTGCCTCCACCAAAGGAGTGGAAGATGAGGAATCCCTGCAGGCCTGTGCACTGGTCAGCCTGAAACATGAGAAGTCACAAGTCATGCCAGTTCCCTCAAAACTAGATAACATTTTTTCTTGAACCAATTGAAAGAAGGTTTTTTGATGAGCTGAATGCAAATTCTTGAAGGAAAACTTCTTCAAACTCTTACCAGTTTACGAGTCCTGTCTAGAACCAGATCAATGATCTCCTTGCCAATGGTGTAGTGTCCTCGGGCGTAATTGTTGGCAGCATCTTCTTTTCCTGTAATCAGCTGCTCAGGGTGGAACAGCTGCCGGTAGGTTCCTGTACGGACCTCATCTAAAAAAAGACAGAGGGAAATGAGTAAGTCCATGAGTCAAGATTGTTTTAAACATCACATACTGTACTTCAGCCTCTTAATTTGTTTGGTGTATGAGTTTGGGATTCCAGAGTAATGTACTTAATTTGAAAACTGATTGAATTATATGGTAACTACAATACAATGTTGAGTGCAAACAAGTGTCAAATATTATGAAGGATATGAAGGATAAGTATATGTTAATTTTGACACAGAACAAACAATACTAACCAATAACAGTTGGTTCCAGGTCAACAAAGATGGCTCTGGGAACATGCTTTCCTGCCCCTGTCTCGCTGAAGAAAGTATTGAAAGAGTCATCTCCTCCACCGATTGTCTTGTCACTAGGCATCTGTCCATCCGGCTGGATCCCATGTTCCAGGCAATACAGCTCCCAGCAGGCATTGCCCATCTGGGCTCCGGCTTGGCCGACATGCATAGAAATACACTCACGCTGTAAACAGAGAAGAGAGAGTTTGGTTAAGTAGGAGTCAAAGGTATATGAAAACAGTCTAACATGAATCCAATGGTAATATTACAGTGGTGGCTTTAGGTGTTGCCAGACCCAACACCAATGGCACACAAATAACTACCATTAGTGTTGCCCCGTACCACCTTTGCACCATTGAATACCAGGAAAACCCATGAGGAAATGTTGTTCTGGAGTCTTTACATCATAAAAAGGCTGAGAATAGGATAGATATATACACTTTTTATTATTTATCTGGCATTCATGTTCTTTCTCGGAACTTCCTGTCTGTCAGGATTATTGGAATGATAGGCATGGAGTGCAGAGGCGAATTTGGCAAGACACATTGACTGAGAACACTAAAGCAAAATTTAAAGCTTCAGCTGCTCTAAGTGCACACCAGTGAGCCAGCATTTAAAGGAAAGCTATAAAAAAAAAAAGTCCAGAGTCTGCACTATGGGTTTTTGTGGGAGAGATGCAGCAAAAGCACGCAGGAAATGCCAACAGATTAACATACAAACCAAGAAACTATGACACAGACAGGAAGGCCATGGTTTAAGTTTATGGGAAAACCATCCCTCTCTGCTCCATCCTGTATCTCCTCCCTTTCCTCATCTCCTCCCCCTTTCTGTCTCTCTCCTCCCCCATCCTGTCCAGCTGCATAGGGCTGCGTAACAGCCAGGGATGTCTCTCTCTCTCTCTCTCTCTCCCTGTCTCCCTCTCTCCCTTTCTCCCTCTACACATTTCTCCCAAACCAAAAACTCCTAACAGCTGCAAAATGGCTGCCAACTTACTCATATGGCCTAGGCCAGACCACTCCTCTTTTCTCTGTTCTTTCTGTCCATCCCCCAATGCCACGATTTATCTGATCACTCTTTCTGAGTCTTAATAAGTCTAAATCCTGAACAAACAAATATATTTTGTCTGTAGGTACATGCCTTTCCTACTTTATGGCAAGCTGTAAAGATATGAAGTAATAATGCAGACCAACTCATAAAGTGTCTGTCATCTGACCTAGATTGTCTGAGAGAGGAAAAATGACTTATAAGGTCTTGTAGCCATATGTAGCTTTCCTAGTGAATTCCTCTTCCTGATTTCTAAACAGACATGACCTGAAAAGTTTCATCTGAAAATAAGCACTGAACTACTGTCACATGAAAGGATAAAGCTCCTTTTGTTTTAGTAACCTCCACAGCAGAGGCCTTATAAGCATTAAATGAGTATGGCTGATAAATCTGTATATTGTCAAGAAACATAATGTCAGAGACAAAAGGGAGGCTGAAGGAAAAAGAGAGAGAGGGAAATTTCCAGACTACGTCATCAGTGGAGCAGTTACTCACCATTTTGTCTGCTTGTCCTTCGACTGACGTTGAGGATTCAGATCCAAGGAAGAAGTGCGGAGGAGAGGGAGAGTCAGGGTTTATATAGGCGAGGATGTGGAGGGGGCAGGCTGAAACCACAGCAGGCAGCTGCATTGCTCATTCGCGGGAGGGAGCAGCAGTTCAAAAAAAAAAAGAGGAAGGGAAGTCCCTAATGCAGTGTGTCATATAATCCGCCCATACATTGATCTGCTTTGTCTTTCACTTTGAGATTAGGAGCTTATGTTTGCAAAAATAAACCTTGTTCCATTTCTCTGTAATTACTTTTCTTCTTTTTCTCACTGCATGTTTGAGTGACTTACCATTTCTAGTGCGGCACTATTCTGAAGTAGTCTATTAACATACAGAGCAGCTGTGTGGGGTCATTTCAAGAGGCATGCAAACCAGTCATCCCTGAAGACTTTTATCACATTTAACAATGTTTAACTGTGACTATGGGCAGACTCATTATGCTTATTTTATGCATTCCTCTGCAGCCAGATACTCGCCTACAGACATGCTTAATCCACCCTGTGTATTAAGTCTTTAAGTTAATAATTACACAATATAGAGATAACAAAGGCAGTGAGGTTCTTTATTATTCACCATGAAGAATACAAGACATGTGCTTTAATGGTAATCAGAGCAAATGTAGAGCAGTAAGAACAAACAAAACAAATCTTTTATATAATATCAAGACAAATTTTCTGCATTTTTCTGTTACAACTTTGTGAACAATCTCCTTTTGATCTCAGAGCTAGTGTAGGATTCGTGCGTAACTGGGATCACATTGTTGCTGCAGGCCACTGCCTGAGTATGAGCTACAAAAACAACAACAGTCACTGAGTTAAGCAGTTATTTTTCCTTCTCTCCCGCTCTCACTAAGTCACAGCTGAATGGCATATAGAAACTGACATAGGAGCCCTTTCATAACTTACATTCCAAATGGGATAGTACAGAGGGGGGAGGTGCACAAAAGAGAGGGTTTGGCCTCAGTTTCTCAGCTTGATACAGCACAAAGGAAAGATTCGTGAAGGCTTGTAAGAGGATAGGAGCAAGTGCAGTCAATACGTTTTTAAACTTTACTTTGACATCATCCTGTAAAAGTTAATCCAATTTTTTTTTTCAGAAACTTGAGTTTGTTTTGTGAAAGAGTATGTAGTGTGTACTATCAGTTTACCTAGGGTGGTTGAAAATGATAGAATGTATCAAAATTCAATAGTAGTTTTTTGGGTTTTCCCACACATTTTCTAGAGCCCAAAAAAGAGAGAACAAGGATTAAGCTTCTGTAAACTTTGGATTAAATGCATGACTTAAGGAAGTCAATAGTCGTCTTCATCATCCTCTTCTATGTTGTCAGCACCCACCTCCTCATAATCCTTCTCCAAGGCAGCCATATCTTCCCTTGCTTCTGCAAACTCCCCCTCCTCCATTCCCTCCCCAACATACCAGTGGACAAAGGCTCTCTTGGCATACATGAGATCAAACTTGTGGTCAAGGCGGGCCCAGGCCTCAGCGATGGCTGTGGTGTTGCTCAGCATGCACACAGCCCTCTGCACCTTGGCCAGGTCTCCTCCAGGAACCACAGTTGGAGGCTGGTAGTTGATGCCCACCTTGAAGCCAGTAGGGCACCAGTCCACAAACTGGATGCTGCGCTTGGTCTTGATGGCAGCGATGGCAGAGTTGACATCTTTTGGCACCACATCACCACGATACAGCAGACAGCAGGCCATGTATTTACCATGACGAGGATCACACTTCACCATCTGATTGGCCGGCTCGAAGCAGGTGTTGGTGATGTCAGCAACGGACAGCTGCTCATGGTAGGCTTTCTCAACGGAGATGACAGGAGCATAGGTGGCCAGAGGGAAGTGGATACGAGGGTATGGCACCAAGTTGGTCTGGAACTCTGTCAGGTCAACATTCAGAGCTCCATCAAAGCGAAGGGAGGCTGTGATTGAAGACACAATCTGGCCAATGAGCCTGTTCAGGTTGGTGTATGATGGGCGTTCAATGTCCAGGTTCCTGCGGCAGATGTCGTAGATGGCCTCATTGTCCACCATGAAGGCACAGTCGGAGTGCTCCAGGGTGGTGTGGGTGGTAAGGATGGAGTTGTATGGCTCCACCACAGCTGTGGAGACCTGGGGGGCTGGGTAGATGGCAAACTCAAGCTTAGACTTTTTACCATAATCGACAGAGAGTCTCTCCATCAGCAGGGAGGTGAAACCTGAGCCTGTGCCTCCACCAAAGGAGTGGAAGATGAGAAATCCCTGCAGGCCTGTGCACTGGTCAGCCTGAAAATCAATTCACATCTTTTAGTCTGGAACAAAGGACAAACAACGTCAATATTCTGGTCACATGTTCTCTCAGATGCTCACCAGTTTACGAGTCCTGTCTAGAACCAGATCAATGATCTCCTTGCCAATGGTGTAGTGTCCTCGGGCGTAATTGTTAGCAGCATCTTCTTTTCCTGTAATCAGCTGCTCAGGGTGGAACAGCTGCCGGTAGATTCCTGTACGCACTTCATCTGGAAGGTAAAATAAAAATATAGATTGAAAGATTCATATTCAAGAAAGGATCCTCAAATTGAGTTTCAACAAAAACATTAAATATAAATGTTTTTCTAATGGCCCAATTTTTTGAGTGGTAATACAGTCATGTGTATCATCTCTATAAGGGTTCACTTTTTCATTTAATAAAAAACTGTAGTGTTGGCTATCTTGATTTATTTCCCATAAGTAATTAAACATTGTAAATAAATAATTTTAATGTAGTGGTCATTCTTGTTTTCCACATTTTAACATTGTTTAGAATCTGAACATTTTATTTTACTATAAACACGTACAGTAAAGCAACCCTAAACCCAGTGTTTTAGCTTAAAAAGTATGTAACATGTCATCAGATTCAAGTCAGGTACTGACCAATTACAGTTGGTTCCAGGTCAACAAAGATGGCTCTGGGAACATGCTTCCCTGCCCCTGTTTCACTGAAGAAGGTGTTGAAAGAGTCATCTCCCCCTCCAGTTGTCTTTTCTGATGGCTTCTGTCCATCCGGCTGGATCCCATGTTCCAGGCAATACAGCTCCCAACATGCATTGCCAATTTGTGCCCCAGCTTGGCCAACATGGATGGAGATACATTCACGCTGCAAAGTAAGCATCATTGTTGATTTTCCAGAACAAAGTTTTCTCTTGCTGTATTTCTGAAACAGAGATTATTCTCTTCCAGCCATAGATGTACATGTTCTCATGATATAATTGTACAATTTACATTATTTGAACAAATTCTGTACATCTTAAAATTTGTATTGAACACAAAAAAATTGCACTTACAGTAAATGTCTTGTTAAGAAAGTATATCTTACCATAATTTGTCTCTCTTCTCCAACGTTCAGGTATCGGAAAGAAGATCTAGTGCTGGAGACAACAGTGCAACTCTGCTTTTTTATAGGCTACCTGCAGCTTAAGGTGAACAGTGATTTGATCTGAGCTGTAATAAGAGAACCCACTGATGAAGCCAGGATAAGATCATCCGCTTGACAGAAATAAGCACAATGTAAAAGGAGGTCACCGCCCTAATCATTGTGTGAGAGTTTTGCAGGGGTGTGTATGTGCACCTCATATTTCAAAAGTAAAGACACACTGATGAGAGAAAGGTAACAATGAAGTTTCACTTGACATTAATGAAACTCAAACAACTACTTACAATGAGTTTTTGTATATAGTACTTTGAACGTTCATCAGGAGAAAAGAAAAATGTGCCCCTTTTAAGTACGCATTTGAAAAGCTGGGATCTGGGCGCTGTATAGGCTTTTTTGTGACTTTGTGTCATTTAAATGTGGACCTGAGAATAAGATGGTTATGAATTTGAGTACTTTGCTAAATCCAGTTTTCCTGGGCTTACAATAAGTAGGCATCTGCCCAATAACAGTAATAAGCAGATTGATTCTTTTACAAAGATTTGCGTTGATACTTAAAAAAATATGCATTTTGAAAATATAAGTAGAGTCCTAACTTTTTTTGTCTAAATGTATAGATTTTTTTTTCTTAGTTAAAGTACACTTTAACACACTGCATGCTGTTTTTTCTGTCTTTGGTGTTACCTGGCTGCTGGAATCTGAATTTCCTGAGGGAACCTTCCCAAAGGATTAATAAAGTTCCTATCTATCTATCTATCTATCTATCTATCTATCTATCTATCTATCTATCTATCTATCTATCTATCTATCTATCTATCTATCTATCTATCTATCTATCTATCTATCTATCTATCTATCTATTTTTTAATGGAATAATGTGCAACATACCAAATTAAAATGAGCAGTCAGTGTTTCTAAAGTAACCCACTTTATATGAGACCTGCCTTCCCTGCTCGCCTCACAACCCCATGGGAGAGCAACGAAACAGAATACGAAGAAACTGCCTCATTAGAATTGGGCTGACTAAGTGGAGTAAACAGCAACTGCCTGCCAGAGTAGTTTTATAATATGCACTATACAAGTCAAACCACATAGTGAGTGTGTGAGGAACAACAGGCACAAAACAAATGTTTTTTTTCCCTCTCTTTTCAAATATGTAAGCCTGGAGAAGCATTTGATTTCAACAGCGTGTGAAGCATAGCGTTGGCAGTTTTTAAAGTGAGTTTCAGTTGGGTGCCTGTTTCAGCTGGCAGGAATAACCTAAGCATGTGATACAGTACCATTAGCCCAAAGGCAGAATGCTCTGTTTTAAAGAAAACAAGTCAAACCACTTTCATGAGAAGCAGGCATGCACTGCCATTAGGAATTGTTGATTTAGTGTAATCCATTGTTTGAGGTTAAAACAAGGCAGCTTATTCATTCACAAATGTCACGTTGTCATCACCATTGCTATCACAATCTTTTTTAATACCCAGTTTTTTCACAAGAAAAGACGAAATAGACAGACATTTGGAAGGCTGAAGTAAAATAATAGACCAATTCAGCACTGTCACTCTGACTGACTATAGGTCTGTTTGTTGGCAGCCAGGGTGAAACCAGAGCATCTACTGCACCACAATCCATTTTAAGGTCAATTTCTCTCCTGAGGCTGTGAGACTCATCAGTTACAATTTTGATAAACAATGTCTCTATGTCTTCCTGCTATCACAAAGCCCCACTGTTTGAATAGAAGGCGAGGTTATGATAATTAAAACATTTTGGTTACATTTGTCCTGTACATGCATGGTGTCAATATAATATGTTATAAAGAAGACAGGCATCATATTAATGAGTGCACTTC
The DNA here is from genome assembly GCF_009762535.1 of Notolabrus celidotus. Lineage (NCBI taxonomy): Eukaryota > Metazoa > Chordata > Actinopteri > Labriformes > Labridae > Notolabrus > Notolabrus celidotus. The sequence continues at coordinate 19,218,064 of NC_048281.1, forward strand.
CCTGTTCGTCTCTCATGCACTTTGCCCTCATAGGTGTTGCCCAAGTCACAGAGCTTTGTCCCACTTCTTTTGTTACACAGTTTAGGTCCCCAACACCAAACCTATGTTTCTTTACTAACTGGTAACAAAAGAGAAAATAGAAACAGACTGATGGCAGAACAAAAAAACAGAGATAAAGAGTTCATTTGCCCAATGGATGGGAAAAGGGAGGGAAGTATGGTTTAAAAATCAGCAAACCATGTATATTTTCTCCCATGAATTTACCAAATCAAAGCATAAAATCCTTTTTAGCACCTAACAGAATGAAACTTAAGAGTGAATGTTACACATGCTTTCAGGACTTACTGTAGTGTAGTGTTGAGAAGCAAAAAAAAAGCTAGGTTGTCTCACGCACTGTCTGTATGTTTAACTTGCTCATAGTGAGGCAACTGTGACCTCTAGCTTTCAAATGGATGCACTGACTGTACATTCAGTAATGTGGCAGTCTGAGGAGAGTTGATGCAGTATGTCCTTTTCCTTGAACAAAATATTAAACCTGTCCAAGCTGAAATGAACAAATTTACACACAATATTAAAATTCAAGCCATAAACAAGTAAAGATCACACCTATGGAAACATTTTAATTACACCCATACCAAAATGTAACTTTACCCTTAATACAAAACTAACATTAAACACAATTAATACAGTACACAAATTAAAAAATTTAATATTTTTTAGGAGGCTTGTGGGATGAATCTGCACAGCAACAATATCCTGTCAAGTGGCTGTTTGGAAGAAGTGTACATTTTAGCATGATAAGAAGAAAAAATTGTGTGAAAGTTGTGTTGTGCATATTAAAGGAAAAAATAGGTAAATTACAGCATTATGTGCAATGGAAAAAGGTCCAGAGTGAATAACTGATCAGTTCATATTATTTCCCATTGCCATCAAGATTCAAGATTCAAGATTCACTTTATTGTCATTTTCTTTCATATTTTCATACTCAGTGGAACGAAATACCGTTTCTCAACCAGCTTGACAGTGCAAAATAAAAAGACTCTAAAGACAGGCTTATACATTTAAAACAAGCTAAAACATTTAAAGACACGTTTAAAAAAACATAAATTCCTGAGTGGAGCTGTACAGTCAAATGACCAGGGGGATGAAAGAGTTGCTGAGTCTGTTGATGGAGCAGGACTGGGTTAGCAGTCAGCAGTAATGGTGTTATATATATATATATTTTTTTTTTTAAAACCCTGATGCATACATAACCACAAAAGGGAAAAAGTTGAAGATATCTCTTAAGATCAATCAATACTGTTGTTCTAAAACTGATGGACTGAGATCCAGTAGTGGGCTCTGAAAGTGTGCCTGAATAAGAAGTTGTGTCAAAACGTATTTGCCATGCCTTTATCCTATGAGCAGTGCCTCTGGTACCCATGTGAGTAGTTTGTAACTTGTTTTGAAAGAGACTATAATGAATATTGATGCCTTGTTACAACCTTTAGAAGCAAACAAGACCTTCAGCAGCAAAAGTGACTATTTCTATGTTGTCATTTTGAATGCCTGAAACTACTGCTGGGTAAGAGAGTCAGGCCAGATGATTGATAGCATATTGAAGAAAAAGCCTTTACGTACTCAACAGCAACTAGCAAGCAGAGATGTATATATTTTGCCATAAGGGGGCGCCAAATTGAAACAAACTGTGAGTTCCTCCTAAGGCCTGTTTTGAGTAAAGAGTTAATTCACACTCCAACGCTGTAGGTGGCGGTAACGCGAAGTCACGCAGGTCGGCTCTATGCTCTTACCCAGCTCTTACCATGAGACTTCACATTTTGGCAAATTGGGTTGCGATTGTCTCTAAAGAGATGTTTATTCTTATGGCTAGAGCCATTGACTCAGTGCATCATGAGAAAAAACTAACCTCTTGTTGAATCCACACCCTTTAAATGGTCTCCTTAAAGAAAAGTATTTCTATAACGACACACAATTCAATACAGTTTAATTTTATCCATGTTATCACCTACAGAGGTTTCACCAACAGTTAAAAGGCATCAAAAGCTTGTATAGAAGAATACATGGCAACAAAATCAAAATATAGGCCTCCAAAACAAAACAAAGCAAACAAACAACCAACAACTAAAAAACATCATAAATCTGATTCCTCTGCAAAGGTTTTAACTTTCTAACTGTTATTTAAGGTTTAAAGAACAATTTAAAGACTGAGGTTGGGTTTCTACCCCGATGATCTGCTGTGGTGTTAATGAATTTTGATCATTATTTATATTTAAATACACATGTACCTATTCTCCAAGCAGAATTCACATATTTGTATATATTTTATTATTTAACTATCACCTACATATAGCATCAGCATCTTTGCACTACTAACCGCTGTACTATTATCATATATTATTTTTAGCCTTTACATATTAGTCATGCCTATTTGTTATTCTTTTGTGTTTATGGTTAATGTTATTATTATTATATTTATATTTTTATTTGTATGCCCTTGTACAAAGAGAGCACAGTTTACCATAGACAAATTCCTTGAGTGTTCAAGCATACCTGGCCAATAAAGCTGATTCTGATTCTGAAATTTTTATATATTTTCTGAACAATAACTAAATTTAATTTAATTTTAAATGTGAGTTGAATCAAATTTTTAAGCATAAAAAAAACCAGTCATCTCAGAGGGTTTGGCTAAATGTAGGACACATTACAAAAAAGGCAGGCATTTAATCTGTGCCATAACAGAACAGACAAAGAGGGTCACTGTTTAGCCTATTTCCCAGAGACTCTTGCACGGTTTTGGACAGAAATATTATGTTCTTGCTGACCGAGACACTGTGCAGATCCCAACAGTATCAGGATCTCCTGTAGAACTATTACTTTAACACTGTATTATTCCAGCCACAACATACAATGGACTTTTTCTCTTTGAATGGAAGTCCTGTGCAATGTATCCCAGTATTTTTTATTTGTTTTATTTTGTTCTTTCTTTTCACTATTGTTTTATTTGTAAAAGATTGAAAAGTTAATAAAAACTTGAATGAAAAAAAAAGAAATATACTGTATGTTCTTGCAATGAAGCTGCCTGCGCGTTCACGTCAGAGCGCGTTCACGTCAGAGCCAGGTGGGAGTGGTTAGTGGTTGAGTATAGCGTGACAGCTCCTCGCCCACCTGACATTACTTACTCACTGAGTCCACATTGACGGCGGCTGTGAGAAGCTAGCGGCATCTTTAAAGCCAGTTTAAAATCTCTTCTCCCTTCCTAGGAATTCCTACTACGAAGCCAAAATGGTAAGAACATCTTTATTTACAGGAGGAGAGAAGTTTCCACTCCGAAGCTCTGATTATCTATCCCTCGTTCCTCAGAGAACGTCTCTTCGGGAGATACATTTTGACTGCGTCACACGCGGTCACACGTCTGGGGATGTTGAGGATGTAAATGTATCTAAAGAAAATAATGTGTCGGACTAAGGTGCGATGTAGCAACTGTGCAGAATTGTCTCTCTGCGCTTCTGTAGCAGCACTCGCAGGTCAGAAATAGACACAGTGACTGGCAGTAAAGCTGAGCTGGCTGTTAGCCTGGAGGAGCAGGTGCTGATGATTAGTCTTCGTTTTGCGCACATCAGGAAAAACAAACACATGCGTCGTCACTAATAGCCTATTCTTTCATCGTCTTTATCGGAGAAAAGATGTTTTTAAATGTCTGTTCACATTAGGCTCTTAATGCCTCATTCTATTGCGCCAAGGTGTATAAAATAGTTATAGGTCCCGGTAATGAATTAAGGTGTGTCTCATATAAACTATCAACATGTCTGCACAGATTGAGGCCAGGCCAGTTTTTTTCTTCCTTTTTCTACTAGGCGGGAGCTTTCCCCTCCAAATTCAAACTGCAGTGCGTATAGGCTACGTTGTAAAAGTGACGGATGTAAGTGGTGGGAAGTTCGGCTCTTTTCGGAGAGTCGGCTTTTTTGACTCGGCTCCCAAAGAAGAGTCGGCTCTTTCGACTCCCGAACGGCTCTTAATTTAGTATATTTTACCTTAACTTTGCAAAAACTAATGGTTTGTATGTTGAAACCCCTTTATACGTACAATTATTTTTATGAGAAGCGTTATAATTGCCTAATTTGTGTATTTATTCTGTTACAAAACCATTCTTACTTTTGTTTAGTATTTTAATAAAACTTTTTTATTGCACAAATTAACAAAAAACTGCAAACATATCCACAGAACAGAACCAAAACCAAACTCAAGCACACAGAACCAGAACCAAACTCAAGCCAACAGAACCAAACTCAAGCAAACAGAACCAGAACCAAACTCAAGCAAACAGAACCAGAACCAAACTCAAGCAAACAGAACCAGAACCAAGCAAACAGAACCAGAACCAAACTCAGGCAAACAGAACCAGAACCAAACTCGGGCAAACAGAACCAGAACCAAACTCAAGCAAACAGAACCAGAACCAAACTCAAGCAAACAGAACCAGAACCAATATTTGCCCTGTCTGAAAGACTGAGGCCTGCCCTGAGCAGAGCTGGGGCTGAGCACTGTGAGAGCTAAGCAGCGTAAGGAAAAAACTGGGAGCCGGCTCTCTCTTGATGCGAGCCGGCTCTTCTGATTCACTATAAAGCATCGGCTCTCAGAGCCGCAACTTTTGATCATGACACATCAATAGTCACAGTAGACTTCAGTTCTGGCGTGGCTACATCCACTCAAACAACAATGCAGTAGTTGTTTTTTTAAGTTGAAAGTAAAGTCACATGCTCTTCATAATCATAGTGGAATCGGACTAAAAGCTTATCCTTGCCACATGAAGTTGATTGTAATAACTGTGTGTCATAGCCTTATGCTTCAGAGCCAGGAACCAGCACCCAAACGTAGCTAATCTTTGGTCTGTTTGCACAGTAGTATAAACACAGCTTGTTAGCATTGCCAGTACCTACTGCTTATGACGACAGCATACCCACCCTTATCAAACACTCTGATCACAAATGTTTACTTTATACATTGTTAGTGTTGGAGTTGAGCTTAAATCCTAACTGAAAACCAACATATAGCATCAAGTTGAGTTGAACAACTGTCATTTAGCTTGATCAAGACTCTCCTATACATTAGGGAAGGGTTATAAAATTACAGATTAAGGCTCATAATAAGTCAATTCACATGGCTGCTCCACTCCCAGGAATAATTGGCATAATCCAGGCTCGTAGCACAAAGGGGTGCAAGTCACATTCAGCTAAAGCATGACACATCACATCCTGATGGCTTTGAATTCTAAAGAGAGGCTTATAAAGCGGCATTATTAACAAACGTTATAACAGTCAAACAGTTCCTTCACATTGCATGCAATGGTAGATCTAGTCTTATTCAGCCTTGCCTGTTTGCCTATGGTGTGTGTTGTACTTTTTCCACCTTTAGCATGTAGCTCTTTAGCTGGACTGACCTCTCAGCTTCAGTCATTTTTACACTTTAAATAAGCATGAGTGGAGACAGATGTAGTTACCCAGCGAGGGCTTGTCAAGGTGGTGAGCATCTATTAAATCAGTGTGGGCCATCACCACAAGAAAGACGAAGAGTTATCAATTATTTATCAAGATCAATAGTGGTTATATACAAAAAACAGTTTGAGTCCATTGGCTTCATCCTGCTTTCAAGTTTGATGACTTGATGCTTTGATTACATGAAAATCCTTTTTTTGAATGATACTTTTGGTACTCAAACACAGCAGGGGGCCGACCAGTGTCCAATGAGAGACTAGGATCTCATCCCAGGTATAGTGAATTACAAACATGTCAGCTTGGATGTGGACATAAAGGTTTCATTAAACAATCATCTGTGGGTACGTTATGTCTCTAGAGGCTGTCTTTCTCTTTCTGCTTCAGTTTATCTCTCCGTCTCTGATAGCATCTTGAGAACTCTGAGCAGACATCTTCAGGCAGTGAAAAAACTGGATTCTCAAGTCCATGTGGGTGAAACTCTGACCTGCTGTTGTTTTTGTCATGCAGACACACCCTGACAGGTTCTTGAGACTGGAAAGAAGGTTTGGCATTTGACGGTACTCTGTCTTTACCGCTGAACTGACAGTTACTCACTCATACATGAAGTGATGAGTAATAATGTACTATTCAAGTTACAACATAATGTCAACGGGAAAGACGCCTCAATTCTAAAAGAAGCAGACACTCAGAACACTTCCGAGTGATCTCAGTAGTGACCACTATTTTGGAGCCAGCCAGTCAGTGTTTACTTGAAACAGTCAGCCTCTGCTGCTAGGTGTCAGGTTAGCAGGAGGGACCCAAAATAGCTGTTGCACAGAGCTCTGCTAACCTGGAAACCCTGGGTCACCTCTGCTGTGCTCAGATTCTGTTGCTGTATTGAGGAAAACTAAAAATATGTCTTTGACCTACATGGATTAAGAGAGAGAACAGACTACACTAAAATCATGTCTGCTCATTTTCTACTAAGCTATAGCTCCCATATCACAGCCACCAGCCCCCCTACCTTGATCATCTGATCATTGAGAAAGAAAAAGTTGGGGGACGGATATATATAGCTGCCTGACATAGAGCAAGATGAGGATGTATAGTATGCTAAAAGCTTTCTCAGTTGTATGGAGTGGAATAAAAGGAACGTTTTTCCTTCCTCCTTAAGGCTGGTTTATGTTGATGCGTCGACCCTTACTTTTTCACAAGGATTCCAAACATATTTTTTTAATTCACAGCTGATACATGTTGCTGTTTATCATACAGTAATGTTTACTGGGAAGAATAGAGAGGAGACGTCGGAGGAGATGAAATACACGGCTATTGTCTGGGATCCCAGAAGTGCTGTAAATGTGGGAAATACAATGCTGGCAAGTGGACAAATCACAGGGCTTGTGGTCAGTGGCGATTCAACGCGTAGTTACATTTCAGAGGATGTGTGTGTCAGCTACGTGCGTAGGCCTCTGTGTAGGTACGGGAGCTACGCAGACCTACAGCGTAGGCTACGCCAAGACTTGGCTCTACGTAGTTAATTTCTCGATCGGCACACACTGTACGGGGAGTGAATTTTTTTCTAACGCGACGGTTCAGAAGATATCAAGATTGTGAGTTTTTGCCCAAATAAGGACATGACTGACTTGACTCCCTGACAGCAACACATAGCTGTTGGCTAGGAGGCTCAAACTCCGCCCCTTTACGTCACACTCTGCCTGGTTGAGTTCCGAATTTCCAATATGACTGCTGCCGACGATTGGCTTCAAAACAGCGCTCAGGAACAGATGGGTGACGTCACGGATACTACATCCATATTTTAAACAGTCTATGCTATCGAATCAATGCAGAAGTATAAATCCGGCTTTATGCTAACTTGTTGAAATTCACAATCCCAACATTGATATGTCTTGTCCACACCAAAGACAAAGTGATTAACCTTTATTTTTGTGAAATAAAATGTCAAATTTTAATGTCTAGCAATATACACTCATTTCTGGGTCAGTTAACTTGTAAATGGAATTTTATGAATGTAACGGCCAGGAGTGGACAAGGATGGACACATTTCTCTAGATGCAATTTTACAGCCGATGCAAACTGATGGAGGGAAATACTAACCACACAGGAATGTATGCCTTTGGGCTAATCCATCAGATACCATACCTCATAGAACAAGCTTATGTAGTGCTTTGATTTAAAAAAAAAAAAGTCTATTAAAATCCATTTTTGCTGAAAAACATTGTCTTATTGATTCGCGCTACTTCCTTCCACTGTCCAGTGCGAGCAGAGATGTAAAAGAAGCTATCTTTATACGAGCAGAAAAGTCCAATCTCCCATATAGCTGAAAGTATTCAGGAAATTCATGTTGCCCAAACTTGCTCTGTGCCTCAGGCCTCTGTTCCAAGTACATCTGTTGTGGTTCTCAAAGTACACGGAAAAATTTGTTGACTGAAATTAAATCACTGTAGTTGTATATCCTCAGTCTTCACTTCAGTCATTTTATCTTCATACTCATGTACGTATGTAAAGTAGAGGCCCATGCAAATAAAGCAAAACATGTAAATCCTGCAACTTCTACAAAGCACATGTTCAAGATCTGATCCTTCTTCAAAAATAAGCCTATGATCTGCTTTTTGTTCACCACTTACAATGCAGTGAGGTATTATAAGGTTTATTTGGTCATTCCAGTAGTAGTGTCTTTTTAATTGGGTCGTCTCTGTGGCAGAAGGGTTAAGTCCTCAGTTGTTCTCTGAACTCAATCTCCATTTCAGATCAGGAGCCCTGCTCAGACAGTCACATGAGATCGTCTGACAGCTGCAGTAAATCTGTTTTGCTAGTTCTTTAGACTTTAACCCGACTCTCCCCACCTTTCCCCCCAAATAACTTCAGCTTCACCCACTTGGCAGAGTTTCTAAAATATGCCTTTGAATCCTTTAAACTGCAGGGCTTATGTGTCAAATCTGATCAAATGTAGCAACCATTTTGCAATTGACTAGAATAAGCAGTCCTTTCACGTTCCCAGTTTCGCCATTTTGCTTGTCTTCCTTTGTGTTAACTGTTTTTTCCACTTCCCCTCTTCTTCCCTTCCAGCGTGAATGTATCTCAGTCCACGTAGGCCAGGCTGGTGTCCAGATGGGAAACACCTGCTGGGAGCTGTACTGTCTTGAACACGGCATCCAGCCGGACGGTCAGATGCCCAGTGAAAAGGCTCCAGGAACCAAGGACGACTCCTTCACCACCTTCTTCAGCGAGACTGGAGCTGGAAAATACGTCCCTAGAGCCATCTTTGTTGACCTGGAACCAACTGTCATCGGTTGGTTTAAAGTTTATGATTTTTGATATGAGCTATTTAAGCCTCTTTCAGAAGATATTCAAGCACGTATCACAAGAATAGTTTTCTTGTGCCACAGCTAAAACATTTCCAGTCAAAGCTGATAGTAGCTCAACTTTTGGATCATTCATGTTTGTTTATATCACTATTTTATTTTGCAGATGAAGTTCGCACAGGAACATACCGTCAACTCTTTCACCCTGAGCAGCTGATTTCAGGAAAAGAAGATGCAGCCAACAACTACGCCCGAGGACACTACACCATCGGCAAAGAGATCATTGACTCTGTCCTGGACAGAATCCGCAAACTGGTAAGATTGTTGGAAAAAGTTGTCTGGTTTTCACTCTTTTCAACAGTGCTCCATACAGTTAGCTTCTTTTTTATGAGCCTGTGACCTAAATACCTGCACAGACTTGTGCCCAGACCTCCCACTGCATTAAATTTGTCTTGTTTCTTCCTATCTATAGGCTGATCAGTGCACAGGCCTCCAGGGGTTCCTGGTCTTCCACTCCTTTGGTGGAGGCACCGGCTCAGGTTTCACCTCTCTGCTGATGGAGAGGCTCTCTGTTGACTTTGGTAAAAAGTCCAAGCTTGAGTTTGCCATCTACCCAGCCCCCCAGGTCTCCACAGCTGTGGTGGAGCCATACAACTCCATCCTTACCACCCACACCACCCTGGAGCACTCCGACTGTGCCTTCATGGTGGACAATGAGGCCATCTACGACATCTGCCGCAGGAACCTGGACATTGAACGCCCATCATACACCAACCTGAACAGGCTCATCAGCCAGATTGTGTCTTCAATCACAGCCTCCCTTCGCTTTGATGGAGCCCTGAATGTTGACCTGACAGAGTTCCAGACCAACTTGGTGCCATACCCTCGTATCCACTTCCCTCTGGCCACCTACGCCCCGGTCATCTCTGCAGAGAAAGCCTACCATGAGCAGCTGTCTGTAGCTGAGATCACAAACGCCTGCTTCGAGCCAGCCAATCAGATGGTGAAGTGTGATCCTCGTCATGGTAAATACATGGCCTGCTGTCTGCTGTATCGTGGTGATGTGGTGCCAAAAGATGTCAATGTAGCCATTGCTGCCATCAAGACCAAACGCAGCATCCAGTTTGTGGACTGGTGTCCTACTGGCTTCAAGGTGGGCATCAACTACCAGCCTCCAACTGTGGTTCCTGGAGGAGACCTGGCCAAGGTGCAGAGGGCTGTGTGCATGCTGAGCAACACCACAGCCATCGCTGAGGCCTGGGCCCGCCTTGACCACAAGTTTGACCTAATGTATGCCAAGAGAGCCTTTGTCCACTGGTATGTTGGGGAGGGAATGGAGGAAGGAGAGTTCTCAGAGGCCAGAGAAGACATGGCTGCCTTGGAGAAGGATTATGAAGAGGTTGGGCTCGACTCTTTTGAGGAAGAAGAGGAAGGGGAGGAATATTAGGAGGCTTAGCTGTAATTTGAAACCTGTTTTCACAGATGTAAGGATCTATTTATGTTACAAATAATGCTGAAGTAATAAAACATATTTTGCAGTTTGGCTTCAATGCTATAAAATGTGTTTTTATTTTCCTTTTTAAATGAAAACCTGTTTAGTGGGCATAGTCCATGTGCCTTCAGAATCATTGTTTGTGACAGTTGTAACAGTTCATTAATTTGCGTTATTAAACCATGAAATATTGCATAACAACTTAATTTTTCCAAGTCCAAAACATGTTGTTGCTTAATAAAACTTTCTCCCAAATAATACCTTCTTTTGTCTCTAATGTTATCAGGATGATTCTAACCATAATGTGCTTTTGATTTGCACTGTAGTCTTCTTTATGTCATAATATTTTGCACCCATTTAGTCTATAATCTAGTAAAGTGGTCATATTTCAAAACTTAATCAGAATATCACAAGTTAACCAGTCCATTCCAGCCTTGCTTGTGTACCGTAGCTTCTTCTAATCTGAAGGATGTAATTAAAGAGGCTGGAATCTTAAGTGGAATTCTCTTGGACAGATTGTCCTTTTATTACATTCAATTTGTGAGATCCTATATTGTCTTCTGTGTCTCTTTATGTACAATACGTTTTTATAAATGTAGGCTATCTCCTTTTTTTGGAGGGGGGTCACAAGTAATAGGGAAATAGTCTGTGACAAAACTTGAAACACTTCAGATGGACACTTTCAGAAATAGCCTACTAACACAAATGAAAGTTCTCTTGTCAGTCAGACTTGTCAGTGATGCTGGGAAGTTGGAGTTAGTCAAATTTGGATAGAACCTTGTGGTTATATTTGTATTTGTATTCATGGTTGCCTAGATACATTGGGTTGCACAATTTAACCACTAGCCCACTACCTTACCCTGTTCTCCATTCTCTGAATACTTTACTGTAGGCCTTCTACTAATGCTGTATGTGTCGGCTATCTGACTGCATCCCCTTGCTCACATCTAAAGCTAGTAGTCACCCTAACCTGGACAAAATCCAGGATCCAAGATCCACCCTAACCTGGACAAGATCCAGGTTAGGATATCACTGATATCCTGGGTTTTATCCGACCACACGATGATCCTCTGACAGCTCTTTTCTAGTAACTTTGCGTTACATTTTTCCCAACAGCTCATGGTAAACCTACAAGGCTTTCCTGGGATTAACCGTGCAGCCAGTAATGCAAGCTAATTAAGTTATTCGAAGATGCCATGCTGCATTGGATGTCTCAGGTATAACTCAGTAGCGCCCCGTGGTGGATGAACTCGAGCTTGCATTCTCAGATTCAGAAGGGCAGAGATCGTCACTGCACATCGCCCGTGTTGTGTAACTTTGTAACTGGGAAGCTGAATTTAATGCATATCCGTGCATATCACATTTAAAAATGGCAACACGCTGGGGAATATGCAGTGCGGGCAAAATAAGTCACGACTTCTCCGTTGCTTTACGGACCCTGGCTCCCAAAGACCACGAGGTAAAGTCGTGTTAATGTTTTTCTTGTTCAGGCTAGTTTGCTGACGTTTGTATAAAGTGTGTATTTTTCTCTTATGTCATACAGGAAGTACTCTAAGTTAAGTCATCCAGCTATAAGGCTAAAAACATGACTTGTGAATTAAAAATTATGCCTATGTGAACTGACGTTGAAAAAGTCAGAAAGATAAACTTTGAGTTGCCCTTAGTCCCAATTATGTTTGTATTCTATACGTTGGGCTATAGACAATGGTGGACAAAGTACACAGTTTCATAACTTAAGTCAAAGTATCCTCCAGGTCAAATGTTACTCCAATACAAGTGAAAGTTGCTCTGTCAAATTATTACTTGAGTTAAAGTACTGGAGTATTTCCTTTCAAAAATACTGAAGTATTCAAAGTACTTATTAAAAAATCTCAAAATGTTGTATTTTCATAATATATCAGAGCAGTCAGGAATACAGAGGAGTACATTCTGTTACATTCTGTTTATTTAGAAACCATTACTTGAAATCTCTAAAAACTATACCATGAAATAAAAACACCAACTAAGTTACTTCAAGCACAGACAACTTAGTTTGAAATGTTCATCTGGAATGAAACAAATGTTACGTAGCTCAACACGCTTTCTCAGGTTGGACAGTGAATGTTTGTATGTTTGGGCAGAGTGGGAAACAGGGAGAACATTTCAAAAGATACATATCATTCTTCATTTCAAAAACCTCTAACACGGGCTGAAGATATGACCATGGGTGCTCAGGTGGAGAATTATAGCCATCGTTACCACCTCTAAATAAGTTCCATTAAAAAAATATACTCAAGTAAATTTACTTTGTTACTGTCCACCACTGGCTATAGCTAAGTTTGGGTCTATTTCTGCTGCAGTTTTGATTAACATGTTGCGTATGCTTTCAGTATAAATCACAAGATCACCAAAACTCTTCATCCTCAGATCGTGGCTGTTGCTGCAAGGAACCTGCAGCATGCTGAAGAATTTGCCAAAAAGCACAGCATCCCTCGAGCATATGGAAGTTATGACGAGCTGGCAAAAGATCCAGACATTGGTGTGTTATTGTGTCAGCATGTGGACTAGCAGGCCTAATGTTTTGAGTATCTTCAGAACAGTCATGTATATGTAAGCCAGTTCCAAGGGTGCTAAACTCTACTTGAATCCTTATTTTTAAAAACCTGTCTATTCCTTGTATTTATTTATTTATGTTTTAAACACTGTTCTCCTTTCCCTGCTTTCTAGATGTAGTGTATATTGGCACCATCCATCCTCACCACCTTACCACTGGCAAGCTCTTTATGAAGGCTAAAAAGAATGTGCTGATTGAGAAGCCTCTTGCCATGAACTTAAGGGAGGTGAAGGAACTCATCTCTGCAGCCCAAGACAACAGTGTCTTTCTCATGGAGGTAGAAAAATGTAGTCCTTTTGATCCTGTAGTATATCGACCATGCACTATCCATATTTGACACCATGCCATTATTTTTTTCAGGCAATATGGACACGTTTTTTTCCAGTATCCTGTGAAGTGAGGAGACTGCTGGCCCAGGGTGAAGTGGGTGATGTTCAGTTGGTGAGGGCTGATCTGGGTGCTCCACTCACTCACATCCCCCGCTTGGCTGAGAGGGAGTTAGGAGGGGGGGCACTGCTTGACCTGGGCATCTACTGTCTACAGTTTGTCCTAATGGTTTATAATGGAGAGAGGCCTGAGTCTATCCAAGCCACAGGACACTGCATAGACACAGGTGATTGTCCCTGGGAGGAACATTTACTAAGAAAATATTTAAGTGAAAGAAAAGTTAGATTCTTTGTTGGAATATTCATTATTTTCATTATGTTTGGTATTTACAGAGGACACATTTCTATAAAGAGTCCTCTCTAAAGGATGTAACCATGCACGTGAAGTTATCTAAAGCTCGTATTGCATTTTTCCTCTATAGGTGTAGATGGAACTGCAGTTTTAGCCTTGAAGTTTTCAGGAAACAGACTAGCCATTTGCACTTGTTCCATCACCATGAAGCTGACCTGTGATGCCGTCATCATTGGGACCAAAGGCAACATAAAGGTAAGAGGAGGTAGGACATGCACAAAGAATAGTCAAAACATCTCTTTTCAGGACCAAATAACAGCAATTTGAGGATATCCCCCAAAAAATGTATGACTTTCAATTTTTATTTTACAAAAACAAATAACCCCTATCCCCCCCCACCCCCCACACAAAACCTTAACCGAGAGGGTTCAGCTGGTGCTATCTTCTACAGTGACTTAGCATTTAAAGGAACATAAAAATAATAAGATCCCATTGACATAAAAATAAAAAACAATACAAAATCACTTCTAATTTTCTCACTTGATCTTCATTCTGGCCTGTAAATCCCATCAAGATACACACCCCACTTCAGAAGATGTTTTTCTGTTCTGTCCTGCATCCTATAAGACATCCTTTCATATGCAGCTACTGTGCCCAGCTCAGTCAACCAGTTCAGAAAAGGAGGTTCACCTGGGGTCTTCCAATTCCTGAGAATAATCTGTCGTCCAGTCATGATAGCAGTTTGTATCCATTCGATCAGTGGTTTTGAAAAAGCAAATAACACTATAGAGTCTCCTAAAATGTAGAGCTTAGGACACAGTACAAATTGCCTTTTACAACATTAACATTATAACAATGAATCTTCCTCCAGTACTGATTAATCATGGGGCATGATCAAAGTACATGTACCAGGGTTCCTTCATCTACACTACAACGGTGCAGAATTTTAAATTGAATGAGCCTTACCCTCAGTTCCCTTGTTATTGTTTTCGAAAATTACTGAAGATATCCAAATTTAAGCTTAGCGCTATTATTAACAAGAGTATAATCAAGCTAACATTGAGCTACAAGCACTGTTAAAACCACTGACGGCTGGAGTTTTGTTTCCTGATATGTGAGGACTTTTAAACCCAATGGCTTAATGCAACACAAACTTCGTTAAGACTGTTAGTCATGGCAGATCCGGTTCTATTCTGCAGCCACATATCTAGGACCCCTTGGCTTCATTCTCTGCAAGCATGTTATTTGATTCAATGTGTCAACAATAAAAAGCCAGACGGGTTTAGCTCAAGTTAAAGTTTATTATCTCATACAGCAGGGTGCATTTATAGTTAAATTAAGCTAAATCTTTAAGGTAACTGGCCAAAAAAACTAACACATATAGTGAAGCAAAAAAGTGCAATACACCCTCTTGAAATAATGTGAAGTTGAATAAATAAGTAGCATTGGTCAAGCACTTGGAGCTTAAAAAAGTGTCTTTAACATAATACAGTAAAACATGGAATTCGGCGAAGAGCAAACAGCACCCTCTGCCGTTGTTGTAGATGAATGCAAAAGCTTACAGCACCTGGTATTCCCAGGCGGTCTCCCATCCAAGTACTAACCAGGCCCGACCCTGCTTAGCTTCCGAGATCGGACGAGATCGGGCGTGTTCAGGGTGGTATGGCCGTAAGCGAAGGAATAGGAATCATGACGGCTATATAAACATAGTCCAACATCATGTTTGAAAAAAGACGCCAGTGGAGATCATAGAAAATAAAATAAATCTTTACACTATGAACAGAAAATGAGCCTTAATGACCAATCATCTGGTAGTGTTGACTCATTTATAGCTGAGTCAAAATAAACAACACAATATAAATACACCTCTACCTTAAAAACCACTCAATAATGCCTTGTTTATATTTAACCGCCACATCCATATACAATGAGACAATCAGCTTTCCAGTGATGTATCTAAATCATATTATTCCTCCTCCAGCTTCAGCAATCTATAGTCTGAAAACATAATTCTGCAGTAGGCTGTAATGAAAAATGTGTCCCCTGTATAAACAGCTGTCACTCATAGAACAAGGAGGTTACATAGCTATTTCTTAACCAGGTACCAGACCACATGTGGTGCCCAACAATCTTTGAGGTGAATGGGAAGGATATGCAGTTCCCCCTTCCAGAGGCTGCCATGCCATTAAACTTCACCAACAGCACAGGGCTACGATATGAAGCCGAGGAGGTTCGCCAGTGTCTACTGAAAGGTATACAACATACTCTCATTCAATGCTTACTCACACTTTTACTTGCTGTGAATGGGAGGTGATACATTTTGAGGTGGTTTCTTGTTGTGGTCTCTCGTTATTATTCCTTCATTTTCCTATCCAGGACTGAAGGAGAGTCCGGGAATGCCATGGGCTCACTCCAGCCTAATAGTAGAAATTATAGATGAGGCCAGAAGACAACTGGGAGTGACATTTGACCAGGACAACGCCTAGTGATGTCCTCTTAGTCACTACGGGAAAGCTTAAAAAATCACTTTGTTCAATTGAAAAAAGATCATAGTAATTTATCACAGTGAACCAAAACCCTGAAATATATATTATGATGTTAATTAAACATATATTTTATCATCAATCTGTGCTTGCCTCTACTTAGTAAAATCTCAAAATGCTCCCTTTAAAAAAACAGCCTTAGATTATAAAAGTGACCTTTTTTCTCATGTTTTGTACAGATTTTGTTTCTTTGTACAATAAAGTGAAGTGACTATCTAGGTGGTTTGATGCATTGTATACTTCAATGTTTCTCATTCTAAATATTTAAGTTAGTTTAGTAAAGTTTGTTTCAATATGTAAAACATATAAACTTGAAAAACAGAAATGTTTATTTGTTCATTAAGCACACCACTGTGAAAATGCCCTCATGTATCAATTTTACATTGGTCATAAAGAGTACGTATGGGCTTATTGTTTTAAGCTCCAATTCAATCTGCAAGGCAATCACAATAACAGCCACAACAGAAAGCAAAAAGGCAATAATTAAAATAGGAAGTAAAGGATAGGCAGCCAAAGTTCAGAGGCTGCTGTGTTGCATCAACTGCAGTTTGTGACATTACTTTGGTCAAAAAAATGATCGGCTTAGTTTTAATGAATAAAGAACAACACGCTCAAACATACATCTTGACATGAGGAAACAATGTGTCCTTCCTATGCTGTACTAACTTGCAGATGAAGGCCTATGTCGCTTTTGACACAGGCGTTCTCTAAATGAAATGTAAAAAATGTGACATTGTAAATATAGAGGTGCTATGATGGTCTGCATTCCAACAAAGAACCAATAGCGCCCGCTGCTGTTTTTGTAGAAAAGTGCAAAAGCTTACAGCACCTGGTATTCCCAGGCGGTCTCCCATCCAAATACTAACCAGGCCTGACTCTGCATAGCTTCCGAGATGAGATTGGCCGAGACCGGACGAGATCGGGCGCGTTCAGGGTGGTATGACCGTAAGCGAAGTTCTATGACTCATGACGGCTATATAAACATAGCATAACATCATGTTGTATTATTTAATCGAAACAAGAAGCAGTTAATGAAACAAAATCTTCACATAATACACACAAAATGAGCCTTAATGACAAATCTACTTGGGATGATAGCACACAGCAAACATAGTTTATTGTTACCACTAAATTATCATTAGAAAATAAAAAAGTTAAAGATCTAGCTAGCCCTATTTGTATTGAATCGCCTCCTCCATATTAGATAAGACAATCAGCTTTTAAATGCTATTTAATTAAAGCTAAGAGTTATTGTCAACATGAGTATGATCATTGGGCTACAAGCACTGTTTGAACAACATACAGCTGGAGTTGATGAACTTGAAATTGAAATTGAATTTCAGTTTTCATCCAGTTTTGTTCCTTGGTGTGTGAGGACTTTTAATACATGTATTGAGGCGAAGAAGTGCAATACACCCTCTTGAAATAATGTGAGGTTGAATAAATAAGTAGCATTGGTCAAGCACTGGGAGCTTAAAAAATTGGACTTCAACTTAAGCTGTGAATGCGGCAAAGAACCAACAGCACCCACTACTGTTTTGTAGAGAAGTGCAAAAGCTTACAGCACCTGGTATTCCCAGGCGGTCTCCCATCCAAGTACTAACCAGGCCCGACCCTGCTTAGCTTCCGAGATCGGACGAGATCGGGCGTGTTCAGGGTGGTATGGCCGTAAGCGAAGAAAGAGGAATCATGTTGGCTTTATAAACATAGTCCAACATCATGTTATATTGTTTAATTGAAACAAGAAGCAAGTTGAAATCATAGTAAATGAAACAAAATCTTCACATAATGCACACAAAATGAGCCAAGTCAAGTTCCTATCTCTATCAGGAGGAGGAATAATATAAATCAGATATAGTATTTAAAAGCTGATTGTCTTATTGTAATTAATGTGGCAATTAAATATAAACAGGGATATATATATATGTGGGTTTAATGTAATTGTTTTGTGTTTCTAATGTGCTATCATCACCAGCAGAGTGGTCATGAAGTGTTAAATACCTTTTTTTAATATAAAGATTTGTTGTATATTCTATGATCTCCACTTTCTTATTGTCTAAATTGAATTGGCTAATACATCATGATGTTGGACTATGTTTATCTAGCCGTCATGACTTCTAGACTTTCGCTTACGGCCATACCACCCTGAACACGCCCGATCTCGTCCGATCTCGGAAGCTAAGCAGGGTCGGGCCTGGTTAGTACTTGGATGGGAGACCGCCTGGGAATACCAGGTGCTGTAAGCTTTTGCATTCCTCCACAACAACGGCAGAGGGTGCTGTTTGCTCTTTGCCGAATTCACAGCTGTACTTAACGGGATACATTTTCCCAGTATAATGAGATGAATAAGTTGAGATCTCAAGATATCAACTGAAATCAACTTGTTATCTCGTGAAAGTGGAGAAAATAAATGTTATTTAACCATGTCCTTTTAGGGCTTCCGTATAAAACACTTTGACTGAGAAAGAAAGTATTATGAAACTGAAATCAGTTCCCACCCCTTTCAAATCTGCAGCAGTCAGTTCCACCCTGAAAAAACCTGGTTCAGACCCCAATGACTTCAATAACCTCCGCCCCATCTCTCACCTTCCTTTCATTTCCAAAATTCTAGAAAAAAACGTTGCCTCTCAACTCCACTCCCATCTCACCAGTAATTACCTCTATGAACAATTCCAGTCTGGTTCCTGTCCCTGCCATAGCACAGAAACAGCCCTCATCAAGATCACTAACGACCTCCTCATGGCAGCTGATACCAGTTTGATCTCCATCCTCATCCTCCTCGACCTGAGTGCGGCCTTTGACACCATTTCTCACCCCATCCTCCTCAATAGACTCTCCTCCATAGGCATCACTAACACCCCCCTGCACTGGTTTCACTTCTACCTCACAGGACACTCAGTTCATCCAACTCAAATCCTTCACTTCTCAACCCTCCCCCGTCACTTCAGGTGTGCCCCAGGGCTCTGTCCTGGGGCCCCTCCAATTCATTACCTACCTTCTCCCACTCGGCAATATCTTCCGCAAATTTGGTATCCACTTCCACTGCTTCGCGGATGACACCCAGCTCTACCTTTCCAGTAAACCCGAGTCCACTCTCCCACCCTCCTCCCTCACCCTCTGCCTCTCTGAGATCAAATCCTGGTTCATCTCCAACTTCCTTCAACTTAACAGCAATAAAACAGAACTCCTCCTCATAGGCACTAAATCCACCTTATCCAAAGTCGACTGTTTCTCCCTCACCATAGACAGCTCAATAGTGTCCCCCTCCCCTCAGGTAAAGAGTCTGGGTGTCATCCTCAACAGCTCACTTTCTTTCCACTCGCACATCAATAACATTACCCGGTCTGCATACTTCCATCTCCGCAACATCAACCATCTCCGCTCCTCTCTCACCCCTCACACCACTGCCATCCTGGTCCAGAGTCTCGTCACCTCCCGTATCGATTATTGTAATTCACTCCTCTTCGGTGTCCCTCACAAATCCCTCCATAAACTTCAGCTGGTCCAAAACTCTGCAGCCGGCATCATTACCAGAACCCCCTCCTTTCACCACATCATCCCCGTCCTCCAGCAGCTCCACTGGCTCCCGTCAAACTCAGAGTGAATTTCAAAATCCTCCTGTACACATTCAAGGCCATTCACAACCTCTCCCGTCCATATCTGTCTGATCTCCTCCACATTGACACCCCCTCTCGCTCCCTCAGGTCTTCCTCCTCCCTCCACCTCTCTGTGCCCTCTGCCCGTCTCAGCACCATGGGGAGCAGAGCTTTCAGTTGCTCTGCTCCCCAACTCTGGAACTCACTCCCACCTGACATTAGAAACTCTGACTCACTACCCCTGTTAAAAACCAAACTTAAAACTCATCTGTTTCAAACTGCATTCCCTGTCTAACTTCACTGCCTCATTTTAACTTGGTGTAACTCTGCTTGTTTTTATTTATTTTATCATGTTTTTATTTATTATGTTTCGTTGTCTGTAAAGTGGCCTTGAGTGTTTTGAAAGGCGCTTCTAGATAAAATGTATCATTATTATTATTATTATTATTATTAAAATAGTGAAGGATATGTATCATTCATCAGTCAAATGCCAAAGTTCAGAGGATACTAGGTTGCATAATGGGCTGTGGTTACAAAGTTATAGGCTACATTTTAAATGTAAAAAATACAGCACACTCTAGCAAGAATGTAGAAATTAGAAAGTAATATTATCTCCTCCTCCTTTGTGTGGTATTTACTCTTCGATGTTGCTTTGGACAAACGTGGTAATACGAAAACATTTTAATTGTAGAGATGCTTTGACGGTCCAGATCCACCAAAGAGCAAACAGCCCACACTGTTGTTTTGTAGAGAAGTGCAAAAGCTTACAGCACCTGGTATTCCCAGGCGGTCTCCCATCCAAGTACTAACCAGGCCCGACCCTGCTTAGCTTCCGAGATCGGACGAGATCGGGCGTGTTCAGGGTGGTATGGCCGTAAGCGAAGGTCTAGAAGTCATGACGGCTAGATAAACATAGTCCAACATCATGATGTATTAGCCAATTCAATTTAGACAATAAGAAAGTGGAGATCATAGAATATACAACAAATCTTTATATTAAAAAAAGGTATTTAACACTTCATGACCACTCTGCTGGTGATGATAGCACATTAGAAACACAAAACAATTACATTAAACCCACATATATATATCCCTGTTTATATTTAATTGCCACATTAATTTACAATAAGACAATCAGCTTTTAAATACTATATCTGATTTATATTATTCCTCCTCCTGATAGAGATAGGAACTTGACTTGGCTCATTTTGTGCGCATTATGTGAACATTTTGTTTCATTTACTATGATCTCAACTTGCTTCTTGTTTAAATTAAACAATATAACATGATGTTGGACTATGTTTATATAGCCAACATGATTCCTATTCCTTCGCTTACGGCCATACCACCCTGAACACGCCCGATCTCGTCCGATCTCGGAAGCTAAGCAGGGTCGGGCCTGGTTAGTACTTGGATGGGAGACCGCCTGGGAATACCAGGTGCTGTAAGCTTTTGCACTTCTCTACAAAACAGCAGAGGATGATTGGGATATCTGTATCGCTTTATGAAGCTTTTATTTTGGTATTTCTGCTGGGCTGCAGTGTGAATTTGCATATCAGCTAAATATTTAGGATCGCAGAGCAACATTTAACATTTATATTTATATTTAGCATTTAGCTTTATATTTAGCATTTAGCTTTATATTTAGCATTTAGATTTATATTTAACATTTTGATTATATTTAGCATTTCGATTTATATTTAATATTTAGATTTACATTTAACATTTATATTTACATTTAACGTTTAGATTTAGATTCAATATTTATATTTATATTTAACATTTATATTTATATTAAACATTTATATTTATATTTAAAATTTATATTTATATTTAACATTTAGATTTATATTTAGCATTTGGATTTAACAATTATTTTAACTTAATATATTTTTCATAATAAAATGAAATGTGAAGAATATCACAAATACTCCTCTAAATGTGATAAAAAAAACAACTGACTTTTAAAAATTCACTCTACATTTTTATGACGTTTTGGAGCTAAATGTTGCTGTTATTTTCGGTGTGCTCAACTTTACAAACGGCGCCCCATAATAAAGATCATTTAAACCAGTATAACAAAAAGTGTCTAATCTAAATCTGACTACCAACCCCAGCTTTAAGGGACCCCCTCCCCTCCCCACTTAGTCAGTCCCACTTTTCCCCCCATTACGCCCCTGTATAAGACACAATGTTTAGGTGTAAATGATATCACAAAAAGTAACATAAACAAATCTTACCACAGTGAAGTGTTAAAGACCTGTCCGTGTACCAATGAACGTTAAACACCTACAGTGGATTCCTTTTTCGACGGTTAAACTGTGACGAACGGACGAACGGACTTATCACCGTCTACACCGCGCTGCACATCAGGAGTGGTTGCCCGGCAACTACACAGACGCTTTTTTCACTTCCGGAAGTGCGTGGCTGAGAGGAAATATGGCGCACAGAGCAGGACATATACCGATAGTATTCATTAATTCATTTAATTCCTTTACATCGTTACTTTTATCCATTCTGGTATCTGTTGCTACATTTGACAGAGTCATCACCGACAATGCTTTTAGTGCCAGCCAAACAGCTACTGTCTCCATCGCTGCTGCTAGAGATCTACGGTGAGTTTACTGATGTGTGAAGTTACTGCTAGCTAGCTTTACTGTATGCTAACGGAAGAGGAGTAACAGTGATTCTTTTTTTTTGTTTAGCAGTAACTAACAGTCCCAGGTCACACAGCACACAGATACAGCTGTTTCTTCATCCCGTGTGTCTAAACTGTTCGCTTGTAGCCTCGTAACCCTCGCAGTGAATGCAAGGGAGACGTTTCCAAACTCCATTCAAATAGTTGTTAGTTTGAGGACTTCTTGTGTCCTGGGACCATGTTGCCATTTCATAGCCAGTCATTCAGTGATACTTGCAAAACACTCGTTTTATTGAGGATATCGGCGTATGAATGGTTATATTTTCAGCCTTTGTGCTGTCCTTTCTCCGCACTTTAAATCTGATAACGTTGCAGACTAATAATCTGAGATTACTCTTACTATTTTAGCATCTTACCATCGTTTTTCTGTCTGTCTGCCAGAATTCACCTCCTCTGATAAGCCTATCAGTTTAAGTACGAGGAGGAGGAGATGTTTTTTTAGTAGTCGGTCAGGACTAGTTATATAAAGGCATAAAGTTCGATGTTGACCTACCACCTAGTACAATTTTCAACTCACTACAGTTACACACTGTATTTTCTTGTGTACTAACATGTACATCAGGGGCGTCAAACTAATTTCAGTTCAGAAGCCACATACAGCCCAAGTTGATCTGAAGTGGGATGGACCAGTAAAATCATAACTAAAAAACCACAACTCTAAATATGTCCCTTTGTTTTAGTACAAAACAGTACAAGTAGATTCTGAAAATGTTCATATTTAATGAACTATTATTCTACAAAAACAGCTGTTGTATTTTTTTGCCATGATGAGTCTCATAGTGGGCTGAATATTTAACTCTTTAAGTACTGAAACCTGCTGCGAACACACCAAACACACAGTTTACCCATTCACCTGACACAGAGTGTAATGTTTACTGCAAAAGAACAAATAGATTATAATAATGAAGAAGGTAAAGTTGACTATTTTGGACCCCTCAGCTCCAGCATGAACAGTTTGCTTGCTGGACAGTGTTGTATGCAGGAGTATAGTACTAGTTTTAGTAGTTAGTGGATCATCTTATAGTGCACTAACAAATCTCAACCGGATTATGCAAACAGCAAGTCATCTATTTTCTCACTTTGAGAAAAAAGTCACGGATTGCGTTCAGGTGCGCCCCATCAGCCCTAGGATTTTATGCGACCCCCAGAGGACAAATTTGAAATAGTAGTTACTTTTATTGAAACATTGCAGTTAATGTCTTCTCTGTATTTTTTTTACTTTGCAAAGTCGTCCTGTGGACAGGATATTTGACACCCCTGATTTAGAGGTTTGCCAGTACAGTGGTATTATTTAATTATTGAATGGTCTTAATGTTCACAGATATTCGTTCATGACTTCACATTCCAACTATAGTGTAATGGGGATGCTCAGCTCTCTCCACTGCTCCCTCTTTTAATTCTTTTAATTAGAAGAATAGCAGAGGATGCTAGTCATTTTAAACAGGATCATGGATGCTTACTACTAAATGAGATAGATTTGATGTATTTCTAAAGACAGCGCTCCACTCACCAAAAAACTAACTACTGCTCTTTCTGTCCTGCTCTCTCAGGTACCTCTTGTATGATGTGAATCCCCCAGAGGGTTTTAACTTGCGGAGAGATGTCTATATCCGCATGGCCTCCCTGGTGAAGACACTCAGGAAGGAGGGGGATGATTGGGTATTGGTGCTTCCTCCATGGGGTCGTCTGTACCATTGGCAGAGCCCCAACATCCACCAGATGCGAATCCCATGGGGGGAATTTTTCAGCATCACCAGCCTGCAGGCCAATGTCCCTGTCATTGAGTATGAGGAGTTTATTGCAGGTTAGCTTTGAATTTAGGTGACTCAGAGGACATATTTCCTTATCTTGCATTTAAACACAAGCAGCTTACTCAGCTGTAGTTAATGCATATACTAATTATACACCAAGTATTTTTTAAACACTGATAGTTAAGCTGATTATAAGTGAGTTAAAGCCTAAGACTCAGCTCTGTGTTTGTGCTTTCCTTTGGTGTAGAGAATGGAGGCCCATTCATCGACAAGGTTCTGGTTCTGCAAAACTACGCTGAAGGATGGACTGATGGGAAATGGGAGGAAAAAGTTGATGAGAGGCCCTGTATTGAGAAATTGATGTACTCCAAAGATAAACAAGGCTACTACAGGTATTGCAACAAAGCACAAAACACTATTTCCAATCCACAGAATACAAATTTAAACCCTTTAGATGAAGTATTTAGACAGTTTTTGGCAGTAGCAGTGCTACAAGTTGTCCACTTCCTTATTATAGTGACATCACTGCCCAATCCTTCAATCCCAGTGAATGCTCAGACACACCAGCACAAATTTATCAAACAGGGATACATACATGCACATGATTCCCTCAATTCATTTCAAACAACTTTATTAATCCTTCTAGGGGCAATTTGCTATAAGCAGCCTCTACTAAGCTAACCATCACACAGTCTGCAGACACCAGCAACCTGCCAACAGTTTACTACAGAACATGAAGGAGGAGACAAGTGCGGAAGCGTATTGCATTCACGTGAGAAAAAAATCTGCTCAGTTTTTCTGAATGAACGAGTTATCAGGAGGCCCACCTGAAAATCAACAGCAGCAAAGTCCTCAGGTGCCTGCACAATGTTGACAAGCTAATAACAAAACCATCTATGTTACTCAGAGACACAAGTATCTCCCAATGTTTTAACCCTCCTGTTGTGTTGCGGGTCAAATTGAACCATTTTAAAGTAAAAAAAAAAAAAGATGTTAAAAGTATTATTTTGCATTTCTAATGTCACAGTGGATGAAAGGCTAGTGATGGTTTTCAGAGGTTCCTTCCATCTTAGGTAATATATGCCTTCCAAACCAGCTAAATACAGCATAAAAATCTGGGTAGCATGTGACAGAAGAGGTGTCTCCTGTTAATTTATCAACATCACTTCATGAAAAAAATAAATAAATCAAAATGTAAAATAAAATAATCCAAAATCTATGTCATGTAAATCTATTGTGTTTATATATTTAGGGCTTTTCAATGTATATTAAAAAAAGTTTTAACATGAATTTTCATAAAAAAGGAGTGAGTTATCCTCATTGAACCATGATCTTTGAGGATTGAAGAACACCATTGCACTAAATATTGATTTAAATGGTTAGTAATGGAGTTCATAGTGAGATTTAAAAAATGTTTAGTGGGATTTTGTTGGGTTCTGACACTTTTGGATCATTAGAAATGCCCCGGGTCAAGTTGACCCAGGAACATTATTGCCGTCCCTAAGAAATAAACCTAACAGGAGGGTTAAACCCAAAGCAAAATAAAACTGGATTAAACTGAACAACCGGGGCATGTTTACTTCCTTGCGTGGCCTTGAGGTGCTAATGTGATTTTACTATAGCAGTATGTCTTTAATTCAGAAAAACAGCGCAGGTTTTTTTTATTTACAAAAACTTTTCTTGTAATTCCGTGACAAATAACTCATTAATTCAGAAAAACAGCAGATTATTCTTTTCCTCATGTGAATGCAATACGCTTCCGTAGAAAAGTACACAACAGATTTGGCTGTCAAACAGATGTTGAAACTTAGATTAAGGAGGGAGGGACTCTTGTTTCATGTCAGCTGTGCATATTTTTGGTCAACTTATCATACTTTGATATGCACGTGTGACTTCTTTCTGGCTACGATCAACAGATTCACAACGAGGAGGCTCTTAAAAAAACGTGGACACAAGCAATGTTTTGGCTGTCACGTGAACAGCTCACTATGCTGTTGTTGTTATTGAATCTTGATAAAACAAAACTCATGGTGTTTACAAATTCAAAGACAAAGCCATTAAACCTGCCTTCCATTGCTACATCTCAGGGTGATGTGATTGAGCCTGTATCTTTTTATAAATACCTGGGATTTATAATTGAGGATTCACTGTCCTTTAAGCTTCACATTCAACAGCTCGTTCAGAAGTTGAAGGTGAGGTTGGGTTTCTATTTCAGAAACAAGTCATGTTTTTCTTTTGCCGCAAATAAAAAACTGGTTGATGCTACCTGTTGAAGAGGTAAAGGTAGGTAGGGCTAACTCGTTTTAGTGTAGGCAGTTTTCAGGACGGTGTATCGATCAGGATACATGGAAGGATGAGGAGACGGTGCGTGCACTTAGCT
This sequence comes from Notolabrus celidotus, assembly GCF_009762535.1. Classification (NCBI taxonomy): domain Eukaryota; kingdom Metazoa; phylum Chordata; class Actinopteri; order Labriformes; family Labridae; genus Notolabrus; species Notolabrus celidotus. The sequence continues at coordinate 19,244,589 of NC_048281.1, forward strand.
GCCGTACGGCCAGCAGTATTTATTTCCTTTCTCACACAGTTAAATAGGAATATTGTAATAGTCTGGAAAAAAATCACACACAGTAAACATATAAGGCGCTGGTACACAGTAAACTAAAAATGCACTGACATGTATAAATGTATAGGAAATAAAGGGATATAAACAAACACTCATGAAAATACTTATACACGAAATCAAACACTTACTTTTCGTCAGCGACTCAAATAAAACTGTGAAAAGAAGGAACAGGAGGAGCAGGTACACTATCAACTGGGCACACAAACTTCTGCTCTGCCCGTCTCTCCCCAAACATGCAAACTCTGAACGGAGCTTAACAAGCTGCATGACTCATGCATGCAGGCAGAGCATGACCATTAACCCCTTACTCCCTGAGCCTCTGAAACACTACCTTCATGCCTTTGATAAGATAAGATAAGAGATAAGATATACGTTATTGGTCCCACATTGGGGGAAATTATTTTGTTACAGCAGCTTACTACAGTGGGCCTAAAGGACAAAACACATTTGCAAAAGATGAAACACTTTTACAAAGTTGGAGACAAATTTACAGTTTGGAAAACATTTTTACATTTTATAAAACAAAGTGACATCAGCAAAACACTTTTCCCAAGGCCAAAACAAATTTACATTTAATAAAACAAATTTACAAAAGATGAAACACTTTTACAAAGTTGGAGACAATTTTACAAACAATGGAACACTTTTACCGTTAAGTCTGACTCCTTTTAACCTGACTCCGTTTAGTCTGAGGCTATGTGGTCTGATGCCGTTTCTTCTGAATTCTGACACATGATGAAGGTTTTGTGGAGATATGGCGGAGCTTTTCCGGAGACTTGATGCTTTTTCATCTGAGGTCTGACACCTCACTCTGAGACCTGAGGATGTCCTAATATGTAAACCATGTCGCTCCGTTTGGTTTCTCTCCATCAAAACAAACTAAATGACCCCTCACTCCATCACTTCTGGTATTTGGTACATTCCCTTTCTCTAAAAATGAAATGTAAATTTATTTTGGCTTTGGTAAAAGTGTGTTGCTGATGTAATTTTGTTTGGTAAAATGTAAAAATGTTTTCCAAAATGTAAATTTGTCTCCAACTTTGTAAAAGTGTTTGATCTTTTGTTTTTGTTTTGTCCTTCAGGGCCACCGTAGCTTACTACACGGGACAGGGGAATACAACAATGTACTTACATAGCTGAAGATATAATAGCAATAATAATAGTAATGATGAAAGGTAAAATAGAATAAAATGAAATAAAATAAAATATAATAAAATATGGCAATTATTACAGATGTATACACATTATGTATACTTCTATCTGATAAATAGATAGTAAGGTAAGTTATTGCATGGATAAAATTGCACCAGGTTATTTAAAAAAAACATACACAGTATGAAGAACTAATTATGGTGATGTTTTATATATGTATGTATGCACTCATTGCCTTCACTCTCTGAACACCATTTTTCATGGAGCTCTGAGGTTCATTACAGGCTGTTACTTTTGTTCTGAACCCCGTGATATGTTGTAATGTTTTAGAATTATGTGTTGTTTGTCTGCAACTTTTCTGGAATGTGCTGCTGCGATATTGGCCAGGACACACTTGAAAAAGAGATTTTTAATCTCAATGTGGTTTTCTCCTGGTTAAATAAAAAAAATAAAAAAATCTCGAGCATATGTCAATTGAAAAACCAGTTGTTCAACTTGTACGATCACATGGCAGTGAAGTGAAAGCTATGCCACGATACTTCTGTGGAGACAAAGAAGCTGACTTGTAATTAAAGAATGGAAAGTGTAGAACAGAAACACTCGACCTACTTTAGACAGTGATTGATTCAAATCATAGTGTTTGTGTTTTAAAGATATTAAACTCTACCTCTCTTCTTGCTCATCTCTCCTCACTCCATTTATCATGCACTTTTTAATTGATCTTGTTTGTGTGTTTCCCAGGGGCTGGTTTTGGGGCTTTGAGGAGACAAGAGCTCGAAATGTTACATGCATATCAGCCCAAGGCCATGCCTCAATCATGGCTCCGGTTCTTCAGAAAAACATCACTGTGACGTGAGTGTACAAGGCAACGCCTTGAGATAAAATACACTGACTGTAGACACATAAGAAGCTGCTTCAATGTGTTTGTTGCTGATAAAGATTTTGAGATAATAATCAAAATTTTATTGAGCTTGATTATTTCTGTAAATCCTTATTTCATGACTTAAGTTTTAAGCTTCTTTAAGGAGTTGAAATTAACTGAAATTAATACTGATGCCTCTTTCCAATCCAACAGTGTACGGTTTGATTATTTCTATATTGTCATTTTTAATGCATGAAACTGTTTTTGCAGTACAGTTGTCAGGGAAAGAGTGTTGAAGCATTCTGCAGAAAAATACTGTGTTCACAAAATCGACTGCCAAGACACAGAGAGGGATATTTTTGAATGTTAAAAGACAACTTGCACATTTACAGGGGAACTCAGGGGAAGAGATTAGATGTATGTTTTCACCAAAGTTGATGCTAAACAAAGGTTCCTCACAGGAGCTCTAAGTAACAGATTCCAACAAACAGACTACAGATTTTTTTTTTTACCTTTGCTCATGAGTCAGAAAAACATCTTACCCTGTACCCATGCTGGATTAAACATACAAAGATTGAAAATGTCCCTAAATGTACTCCAATCCAAAACACAATGAACTGTCTTTTCTTTACCGTCAACACCAACACAGGTCTGAGTAAGAGCTTGAGAGAGGGAAGCTCCTCTAATTGGACATTTCTGTAAAAGATAATATCTTTAATCGACTACAACAAATGAATACTGATACTGTAGGTGAGGTCTTTGGGTGTAGGAAGTGATTTGATTCTTGTTGTTGGTCCATAGGGACTGGGAAAGAGTCTGTGTGGGAAGCAAGAAGGAGAACACACCGACCATCATCCTACAACTATTAACTTTTTTATCAACCTTTTTTGTAGACATGTTTTATTGATTTTCACATTTTACAGGGTATTCAAAGAATGTATCAAAACATACAGAAACACATAACCCCCACAAATATTGTCAGAATATTAAACATATACAGAAAACGTAAGAAAATAAATAAGAAATAAGAGTAGCACTTAGATTGTCAGAGGACATTTTCAGAAAATTCTTGACAAAACCCTACAATAAATAAAATGACATTAAATTTGTTTTTAATAATAATAATAGTAATGATTTTATCAATATTTTTCATTAGACAACTACGCATGTTTCAGCTTACAATCCAGTCACGGTCACCTCTCAACTCAAACTCAGCTGTCTCTATTCATACAGCAGTTGTTTTCCTCTGACATCAGGCTTTGGTTGGGAAGCTCAAATGCTGTAGGGGAGAATGGGGTTGGTTGTCACACTTTTTACTGTTTTGATGATTGCTCATCATCAAAACATCTTTCAATAGTCATTCTTACATTAAATTGAAGATTAAGGTGTTGGCTTGAAATGTGTATCCCTATCATTTTCCAACTCATTGTAACAAAGAGGCAATTAACTATCAAAGACACTCTGACACATTGTGACAACCAACCTTCATGGGGATGGTTGTCACACACTATGGGGTTGGTTGTCACAATGGTATTTCAATGGGAAAAATATTTTTAAAAAGGCAAGAAGGCAGAACTTAATTTGAAAGTTTAATTGCACTGATAAGTGATAGGCCTACATAACTTAATGTATTTTAACATAAAATGATCAAGGAACATGAACAGGAAACACATCTTTAGGCCAGCCTATATAACAACATAAAGAACCAAACAAATAGGCCTAACAATAATGGCCTACTCAACTAGGCTACATGCAGTCACTGTCTGAGTTACAGTGATGGCAAATGTAGGGTCTGCGCACTCCAGCTCATTTCACCATGCATGATTTTGCCAACATATGGGTTGGTTGTTACATGTGACAACCAACCCCAAAGAGAATGTGACGACCAACCCCAACTGGAATTTTTTGCTAGCATCAAGGCTAATAGCCATTAGCTAGCTAGCTAATGATAATCTAAACTATAGCTTTCCCTTTGTAAGGGTAACACTTGTTTTGTTATAAACCCATCGTTTAAAAGCCTAGAAGAAAAATACTGAGGAGCTGAATATTTACAATTTGACATGAAAAACACATAAAGTCCTCTCACCTCAAGTTCAGCTGTCTTACTCCAGAGAAGACTATGTAGGTGAGCTCTGATCTTAATTCTGGAAATGTCCATACCCCAATTTAAGAGACAGCGCCCTCTGGTTGCGAGATATAGCGAGTGTGCCAACCAACCCGTGTGACAACCAACCCCGTTCTCCCCTACTGCTGTGTTGAAGGCTGTAAGTGGTATCAGTGTCAGGCGTCTGAAATCATTGTGATCCAATTGAAAAATGTTAACAGTAAAAATCTTAAGGGACGTTGGTCCATCTTTCAAAGTGAAACAACATCTTTCAGCTAGGTCATGTTGTCTGACCACAGCTGATGGTGGGAAAAAAAGAAGGGATAAAATACAGCGGTACTATGTAGGGAAAGCTTCTTAGGTCAAAGTTAATTTAATGCCATTAATCGTGTCTAATCCCATTGTCCTATCAGATGACAGATGAAGTGCAGGCTACTCCATAAGGACTATGTGACTTTAAAAGACACAGTCCTGGCACATGATTGATCATATGGATCCAAAAGTGTCACCCAGCCAAATCACTATGCACTCTTCTATACATTAGTGGAGTCTTTGATTCCACTTCTGTGAACACCTGAAATATGATCTGTCTTACTTGTAGTTAAAGAATGGTATCACTTACTCTTTCTTCTCTTAGATCCTGGGCACACTGAAGGGGATTAACTTGTTTGTAAAACTGATATCTTACAGATCTGTTATGCTTGACCGCGCAGAGACACTCCTTCATGATCACTACGCTGGGAAGGATTACTGGGATGTAAGTAAAGTAATGAGCTGATATATTTCACCTTTTTCTGTAAAAAATGATGGGTAGAATCAGCTCAGCTCAGTATCTCAGCTCAGAGACATTGCTTTGCTTGTAGCTGAAAATAACTTGTCTTATAGAGCTTTATAACTGTAATCGATGACTGACTCTCTTCTTTTTGTTTCCTCTGTATCTGTCCGTGTTTGGTGCAGACCCGCCGCAGCATGGTTTTTTCAAAGCACCTGCGACTCATAGGAGATGACTTCAGAGCAAAGTACCTGAACTCTACAGACAACAGAGACCACACAGTTTACAGTGAGGATTGGACTCGCATGAGAGTGAGTCAGTGTGTCTGAATGTGACACAAGGATGTGTTTGTTCAAAAGGGGATTAAGGCTGTTGAAATGAGCTAAATGTCATGCAGCATGAGACTGTTACCATCTTCTACATACATCACAACATTATTTATCATGTTCCATTATTTCCTGCTGTTGTCCTCTAAACACATCTGCAGTTCAGATAAGGTTTGTTTTTGTGCTTGCGTGCACCTTAAGAAAACATGTTTAAGTGTTGTAAACAAATTCAAAATAGGTGCTATTAAATCACCCATGTCTCATACTGCGGTTGAAGTAATCATTTGTTGAATTTTGCAGTTTTAAATATAGGTATTTGGTCACTTTAATTTGAAATCAACCATTATTTTAGGCTTCTAATGACCAAGTTTTGAGTTCCAAACAAAAAATACCTCACAGGTTTGTTGTGTTTTTATTTCCTCTGTAGTCTAAGCTAGGCTCAGCTAAAGGTGGTCCATACCTGGGGGTCCACTTGCGTAGGAAGGACTTCATCTGGGGGCACAGAGAGGATGTGCCCAGTCTGAAGGGGGCGGTCAAAAAAATGCGCAGCTTGATGAAGAAGCACAAACTGGAATATGTGTTTGTTGCAACAGACGCAGATGGTGAAGGTAAAGACACGTTTATACAGTATATTTGTTGTATCGATATGGATGTTTCAATATTTTTTTATAGCTCTTGAGTTATGTTTTAGAGGTTGGTACATTCAAAAGTGGTACTATTTTGTGAGTAATTTTAAACTAACTTTATTCTGCTGTAGAACTGAAGGAGCTTAGAAGGTTGTTGCCTGAAATGGTGCGGTTTGAGACATCAGCACAGGACCTGGAACTCCTAAAAGATGGAGGAGTGGCCATCATTGATCAGTGGATATGTGCACATGCCAGGTAAACTACCTCTGTAATATGTGTTTATTTCACAGTGAGGAGTGTTTCAGTCTGAGAGGCTTAAATTAAACCTTTAACTTTTTCAAGACTTTCTTAAAACATATGTGCTGCATGAGTGGCCAACTCACCTTAAGTGGAATGTAAATCTATCATTTTCATCAGGTACAAAAAAATTGTTTTGTACTTTGGTTTATGAAAAATAACCAGCAAAAAAAACCCAATACTTTGAAGAGGCTCTGCTGTCATTTATGTCCTATTCAAATAATACATTTTAAGCAAACACTACAGATTATTACCTCACCATGGTTCCTAAACTGTTCCCAAAGCCTTGTACATATTCTTTCACATATCTGTATGTAATTGTTCAAAGATCCTATGATGATTTTAGCTGGTTATAAAACAGACTGAAATTAATAGCCTATTAAAAAAGATGTATGTTTTTTTTGTCAGAAAACACTATTTTCTTGTGTACAAGACAAAATCAAAAGAGATAGGAGGCACTGTTCTGCCCATAGAGGGCGACAAACTCAACTAAAAGTGAAAGTTCCTCACAGTAGAACTAGGTTTCTTGACTATCAATCAGTCAGTCAACCTTTATTCATCTCAAGAGATCATCGAAGGGGAACCCTCATTTACAATGAGATCAAGTCATTTACAGTGTCATTTAAAAAAACAGTCACAAACAATTAACAATGCATCAAGAGTATCAAAGTCATCAAATGGGATAATTTTTTTTTTTTTTTTTTTGATTTGGAAATAAAAACATTTAAAAGGTCAAATAAAATAATAAAAGGAGGTGTTAGGGATTGAGTATAAAAGCACTAAAAACAAGAAGGGCAGATGATGCAAATGATAAAATAATACACACAGGTTAACCTAGCTAAAACAGTTGCAGAGCGGGGTTGAAAGGTTAAAAATTAAGATTCTGAATTGTCTGAAAGTTAAAAGTGCATTTAAATCAAGACACTGCTGCAACTTGTTCCAGGAGTCACGAGCAGAGAAACAAAAGGCAGTTTTTCCCAGTTCTGACCGAACTCGAGGAACAAGCAAAAGTAGCTGGTTTGAGGTGCGAGTCGGATTAAAACGGTCTGGGTATTTAAGAAGTTCAGTGAGGTATAGTGGTAATTGTCCTAAATCAGTTTTATAGATAAAAATATTCCAATGACTATAGAAGTGCTTCTCTTTAACTGATTTCTATTACACTTTCATGTTATTAAGTAAATTCCTATCTGGGTCTAATTCTAATTTGTTAACCACCACTGATGCTAAATATAATTCAACCCCAATCTGAAAAAAAGATGGGACACTGAGTAAAATGTTGATTAAAAACAGATTTTAATGGTTTGCAAATCATTTAAACATTATATTTCCTATCAAAGGTTGACTATGAAAAATGTTATTGTTTCAGGAATAATATGTGTTCATTTGGGGGAGAGACCAGTCAGCTTGCTATTGGCACACAGCTCAAAAGTCAGCAGCTGTGATAGTATGGGGATGCAATGGTGCAGTTTTTGGAGCAACATGTGCTGCCACCCAGACCACATCTTTCCCAGGGAAGACCTTTTAGATCCCAGCATAACAATGCCAAACCACATTCAGCACTTATTACAACAACAAAACACTGTATTAGAAGAGTGTCGGGCTATCACATGATTTTAAGCTGAACCAACAAGTGATTGCTTAATGTAAAATAAAAAAGGTTGTTGGATAACGAGTTTGTGCAGGTATATGTGTTTCACCCTTTAGCCAACTTAGAAACTGGTTTAAACTCAGATATTTCATAACCTTTGACTATTCTACCTACCCATGGAAAGTATTTGTGCTTGAAAAACTGGCCAGGGTGCCCGTACATTGTGTTCTTATGTCTATGATTTTCCTAGGTACATGTATCTTTTGTGTTAGTGTGAGTTTCCTTAATGTTTTCTTTTGTTTGTAGATATTTTATAGGGACATCAGTGTCCACCTTCTCTTTCCGGATCCATGAAGAAAGGGAGATCATTGGTTTTGATCCTAAAACGACATACAATCGATTCTGTGGGGACACTGAGAAAGAATGTGAACAGCCCACACACTGGAAAATTGTCTACTGATGTGACCTGTGACTTACCTAACACACGCAAGTGCCAAAACCAGTGTTTCAAAGAAGTGTTTAAAAAATCAAAGGGACATTAATCTGAACTATACATGATACGTTTACTATTTTATGATGTTTTGGTTTTTTTTTACTTTTTTTTTGGTTGAAGAGTTGTGCAATCAGGTCTATTTTGACCACTGTGACTGAACCTTATGAACAAAGGGCCAAGACTGTGCTGCCCAACATGTTTTACTGTCACGTTTAATTAGTCAATCTGCAAATAATTTGTAGGTTGCGTGTTGAACGTTCAAGCCTCATGCCTGCCTGTGACACGTGTCTTATGAGTGAAACAGATAGTGTCGTCTTTGACATTTAGTGAGATTCATAGCTGTTAAACCTCCCATGTGTCCGTATTTAAGTATCTTTAATGTACCACAAACACAACACGGAAGTGTCCCATAAGCACAGCATGAAGATAATGCAGTTTTTAATCAAAGAGATTTCTTTTTACAACAGATGTGTTTACCTTTTTAACCAAAAAGCTAGTCCTTTATTCCACATATACATAAGTATTCTGAACCTTGCTAAGTTTTCATTTATTATGTGCTTGCAGTGTTCATCCCACTTGCTGCCTTGTGTTTGCACATCGCTCTACTTTAAAGCGTGATAATACCACCAGCTACAGATAAAAATGTTAGGAAATGCTTCCAATCAAAGGACCACTTAAATAAAGACACTGCTCTCAAGCACCACTATGGGTCAAAAGCAACACAAGGTAGCTTTAAATATAACCATAACTTTCCTGTCTTATGATTTGTTAGAAAGTTGGCCTGTCTTCATTTTTTTTCTTCTAAAATATTTCAGTTTTCATGTGGAATAATATGTCTTGCTTTTTGATATTTGTATGCAGTGCCAGTATTCATATTTATTACGGTATTATTGATGTTGAAAAATATTTTCTGTACCTATAAATTCAAATAATAGATGATGACATCTGTCAGACATAAACTATTTGGAATAATAGTTTGAAGGTGATAGTTTCATTATCAAGATTTGAAATGCCACAGAGGAGCCACCGTGCCAGCCAGATGTACATTTGTTATCTGACAATGCATTTTTTGCATATCTGAGGGTGCCCACATTTTTGATCTTGAATGGGCATTGTCTCATGACATTGTTTGTGCACAAGATGTGTTCTTTTGATGTCTAATAAAGATTTTATCAGAATTCAAACATTTCAGGAAACAATAATGTGAATGAGGTAAACATGTTTTGTTTTTTTTAATCTATATTTCCAAAAGCAATGAATCACATAGCATTTACACACAAGAGTTCATCTTATTGGAAGAAAGCTTCTGAAAAATACTGCTTGATTATAGATTATCTGATAACTCTCATAATAGTTATTTCTTTGGCATTGGATGACTCAGCATTTTTACCAGCTGGCTTCCTGATACTCTTGAAGCTGTTATTGATATGTACAGATAAACATTTCCCCATGTTATCCTATCCAAGCTCAAACCTGAAGTTCCATAATGTTAAGTGTTTCATATTTTATTTAAAGTTTGTACTTATTAAAAGAATGTACAATAGAATTCAATACTTTAATCGCCTGTCTGCTGTTACCGTCAAAAAAATGTCCTGACTCAGATTTCATGTCTGTGAAAGATCATACTCTAACAAGTAGTTCATGAAAATACTGGCTTTCAGACATTCAGACTGATCAGTGTCAGCCACTATATGCAAAGTGATGAGGTGGGTAATTAAGAGAGAGAGAGAGAGATTTTCATCAGTCACATCAAGCTTTAATATAAAAGAGTGTTCTTGCTGAAAACGGCATCAATTTCCTGCATTATGTTTTTTGCTAGTTTCTTGATTAAGATTTTTTCTCTAAGCATTTTGATTTTGTCTGACAGTATGACTCAGCATCTCAGTATGACATGGATTTATGTTGTGTTTATCCTCTCCACATTTCCCTAAGAAGTGCTGCTCCTCTTAAACCCTCTTTATTGTTTTGACTTCTCCCAGTAGGTCCCCTATGTGGTATGAGTGGGATTTCCCCCTTGGAGGCCTTTATCTCCCAGACAACACCATACAGTCTTTGGAAACTGAGAGTCATAAATCTACCTTAGAACAATAGAATAGAACAATATAATTGTTTTGTAACCTTTAAATAAGGGCAGGAATATTACCAAACAAACTTAGAAATGTGACCAGCATGGTTGTCTTCATACATCACAATAACACGTGATTAACTTCCGTCATACACCTTGGAAAAGTATAAAAGTAGGGTTTTATTTGCTGTATAAGTCGATAAGAATCATAAGCATACAATTGTTTGATAACTTTCTACTTCAGCAAGAGGGGGCACCCAAAGCCACCCTGTTATTGCTTAATCATAAGCGACCCACATGTTGGTAATTTTCCCCATTAGCCTTGCTTTGTATCACCTCTGTTATTATGAGCACTTAACATGCAGCAGCAGTCGGCTACACGCCCATCACGTTTACCTGCCCACATGCAGGTGGAGCTGTGCACATAGGACAGGAGCCGGGAGGCAAGCTTGTGATAACACTTTACAAAACCTGCGCTGCCAGAGAAGAAGGATTTCAGGGTTTCTTTTTCAGAGCGTGTGTTTATTCTGTTTTAATTCAATAACCGACTGATGGAAAAGACATCCTGCTAGGTCACACCTAGCGCCATGTACTTGCCAACGATCCTACGAGCTACTGTCAGATAACGCATAATTGGACCTTTACAGAGGACAGACGTAGAAAGGTAGGTGACCCTTTTGTAACAGTGAAGTATTGCTTTAGGAGCAAGTGTGAGCTACACATGGAAAAGATACTCCAAGATGAAAATGTCAAAAACGTTATAGCTCTTAAAAATGGAACTAACAAGTGTATGTATCTGCAATTAATGCCAATGTACGGAAGATGATTAGGGCCACTTGAAAAAAGGGCCAATGTATTTTTATTATTATTATTATTATTATTATTATTATTATTATTATTATTATTATTATTATTATGAGAATAGGGTCAGAATTCTGAGATTAAAGTCAGAATTCTGACTTTAATCTCAGAATTATGAATTTAATGACTTTAATCTCAGAATTATGACGTTAATTACTGTAATCTCTGAATTCTGATTTTTTTTTTCCCCTCAGAATTCTGACTTTAATATTCTGACTTTAATCTCAGAATTCTGACTTTTTTCTCAGAATAATTATAGTAATTAAAAAAAAATCGACCTTAATTTCTTTTTATCTCTCTGCTGGCCCTAATCCTCTTCCATACCAATTCCTTCAATTCATATTCAATTTGTTTATGTGTCTGTTAAGCAGATTTCACTGCACTTCTTTACAAATTTTCTTCAATTGGTTGCCAATTGTAAATAAACTATTAATAAAAACTAAAAATGAATACCTCATTTGACATTTTGTGCATGTTTTGCTGAAAAAATAGGTACTCAAAATCCAGAGTAAACTGAAACCACAGTGACTTTTCTAGATATAAACAGTAATATAACCTGTTTGAGATACTTTAATGTGAGAAGTTGATGTAGATATGATAAGTGGAGAGGTAGAAAACAATCCTAGAGGCCTAAGTGTTCCGCATACTTAGCCCCCCTATGTGTAAGTCAGTTCCACAAGTGGGCCACATCAAAAAGGTGTGGACTAAAAACCTTGCGACACTGTGGCCAACATTTTGCCCAATGTTGAGATGAAATCAGCTACTCTACACAAATCCTGAAAGATACACAGATAAAGTTGATGGATCATTTCTATATATATTTTTGTTTTCACTTTAGGCCGCTCTACTGATGGCCTTCCTCCACCAGCTGAGACTCCTTCTCTGGAAGAATGGACTGTCAGTCATCAGACAACCGGTAAGTGACTTTCAGGCACACTGATGTCAGATTTCAATGTCTTTTTTCGTAAATCAATACCAGCCATTACACCTTGGATAAGCCATATTGTAGCAATACTTAGTGATGAGAATTTTACTCTCCATTAACTAAATACAAGTGTTTGATTGAAATCTTCTGTTATAGCTATGGTCCCTGACTCTGATCATCTGGCCTCTGATAATCTTCATCATCATTGCTGTGACCCGACACCAGTTCCCACCGATAGTAAAGAACACTTGTAAGTATTAAACGGCAAAGGGAAAAGTACTTAGATTTGGTGATTTTTTATACAACCTGTCCCAAGCATAGGATGTTTTACGGTGTACCAAAGTGTATTGAACAAAACTAACTTCTGTATAACAAACCAGAACTTTAAATTGCTTTCCTATCTCTACTATAGTAAAGAAAAAATGATAGTAAACTCAATGGAATAAATTACAAACTCCCGTCGTTGGTATCAAAACTTTATCTCTCATGCCTCCTTATCTACATTGTAACTCTAGATTATTGAATTTGAGATTATTTGACTATAATCTCTTTGATATCGTGACATACCAGACCCATTGATAAATCTGACATCCTGTCTGGTTTCCCACACATCATACTGAAGAATAAAAGGTTATGATGGGGCCCAAGTTTGTATTGACACAATACATACCTGACATGGACTGCAGGCTTTTTGTTGAAAGTGTTAATTAATGGCGGCTTTTCATACTTTCACAATAAGGGCAAACAAAGTGCAAGTTCAACTGCAACATAAATGGTTCTTCAGATCCGAGCCTGTCCCTTGCGCGTATGACGTGGTGTTTGCACTATTTTACTTTTGAAATGCAGTTGATCACCTATGATCAAATTGGGTAAAGGTGCGTGAGAAGGGAGGGGAAAGGTTTGGCTTTTGTGTTGCCACATTGAGCCAAAGATAAGAGTGAAGAAGTTTGTTGTTGCGGGAGGGGAGGGGCAGAAAAAGCAGCGAGTTAGCTTGTGAAAATATGCAACAAGCCTTTCAATCAAAGCCTGTTTTTTTAATGTGCTTATCATTTTAACATCATAATACTTCAATTCATAACAGCTTCAGCATCATTAAAAACATCAGGAGTTCCTCCTCTAGATATGTTTCACTGGGATACAGTATACATGTTTGCTTTATATAAAGCATCAATAAAAGTAACAATTTAAGAAACAACAACCGTCTCAGTTCTGGTAGTGACTGTAACTGGTTCAACCTCCCACTTTTGTTTGTTCAGTCTTTTTTCCTGGATCAGATTCCATCCATGTAGAGATTCATGTGTAACACAATAGCCCCTGTGTGCTCTGGTAAGAATCAGTTCAGTGGACGTGAACAATAGAACCTACCCTCTCATGTTAAGTGCAGTTTGGTGGTTAATGGTGGCCAGAAACAGGAACAGCATTAGACCACACCCAAGACAGGTAACAAAACCTTGTGTAACACCTGATTGGAGTGAATGTCAAGCAGTGGCCTTTAATGATTTAATGTAGTGTTCAGGAATACTCTGCAAACACAGTCTTAATTGATCTACGATAACCAGACTATGCAATTTAGTTGTATAAGATCCAGCCATGTGATCATTATTAAAAACCTGTTATGTTTCTCTTGTTAAACAGTAACCCACTTATGTTCTGAATTAATAAACCGATAGACTTCACAGCATTCCACATTTTAAAATGTTTGATAAATCAGAACACTGTCCCAGAACTTCATTTGCTTTCCTTGCAGTTTTTAGAAACTGTATTCACATGATATCCTCTTTTCAAACCCGTCCTCTGTCATATAGTATTCAACCTTCATTGTCATTCTGATTTACAGTTTCACTGTTCTCCTATGTAAACATTGGAATGAACTCTATGCTGTATTGCTGTGGGTGTTAGCTCTGTGCAGTCTTTTGTAACCCAGTGTTTTAAAGTCAGTGTGCATGCTAAAGGTTTCATAATGTCTCCTATGCATACCACGACTGTGCTTAACAGTCTGTTTGCTAAGACAGTATTCTCTTTCTGTGTTCTGACAATATGAAATATAACTTTCTGAGTTAATAGTTTAACAGGATTGAACATCAGAAAGGTCAGTCTAGTCACAGTAGCTTGAAAGTAACCTGATATACATGGTATCCGTATTTCTTTGTTTGAAATCTCAGCAATAGCTAGGATTGTTTCACGACAAAAGATGGTATAAGTTACTAACATGCTAGTGATACAGGCACATGGATATTAGTTCAAGCTCTTTATCTTTTCATCAGATATGGTCCTGAAAGAAAATAATTAGACATTGGGCTACATAGTTGTGATCATTTCCAACCAAACATAATTCAAACAGGTGAACCAGTGACAAGCATATTCATACATTTTCAACCTAGTTTACAAAGTCTATGATATTTGTCTTCCGCTGGTATGTGGTTTATGATACAACAGTGACTTCAATAATACAGACAGGCTTTTACTCTTCCTGGAACCAATTTAAAGTAAGATGCTGACAAAAACGTGTATTAGTTCATGTTTAGAGAACCTTTCATACTTACAAGCATGCAGCCTAAAGGATGCTTCACTAAGGAACTAATTGACAGGAAGTGAGAATGGAAATTGACAGCAAAATATACAAAAAGAAAACAGTTGTGGCCAGGAGACTAAGCAGAAACTGGTCTGAAGAGGACTATAGCCTCTGTTTATGGTGGACGTGCTTCAACAGCTAAGCCAACAGCGCCCCAGCAGTGTTTTTTTTTTAAATGTAGTTTATTTTTTATTTTTTGAACATTCTTTTTATTGATTTTCACATTAAAAACAATAGCTCAGGACATCTTAATACTTTTTGCATAGTTGGTCTAATAGTCACATCCAGCATTCATCAGTCCAGCATAGCACAGTTGTAATAGACAGTTGTATTGTACATTAGTAGAACAATCCTTAAGCCCTTAAGTATCTTCATTATAAATTGCACTTAATATTTAGAAGATTCAGAGGTTTCTCCCATTTTCTTTTAAAAAGATGAGCTCTTCCTCCAATACAGTATCTCAACTTCTCTAAAGTGACAACATCCGATATCAGAGATTTCCACAATATAATAGATGGAGATTCATCTCCCACCCACTTTGTCATTGTAGCCCTCCTTGCCAACATTAAAAGAAATTGAATTATTTCCTTTTGTGTCCTCAAAGAGTCTGGTACACTTCCAAGTAGGCACAAAAGTGGTCTAGGAGGCAGATTTTGCCCTATTACTGTACTCATTTCTTCACATTAAATGTATTTTCATTTCTTGAGTTAATATTCTGGCAGCAGTGTTATGAACTTCAAGTTTCCTAATACACTTTTTGGGCAATCCAGTAAAAAGGAGGACACGGCTAGTCCGAATAGCAATCGTTATTAAGATAAAAAAAGTTATGTTTTTGTTTTTATTTTTTCGTTTGTTTAGACCTCTGAGCCTCATGTGTAGTTTTTCTCTGGCTGCTCTGGCTACTATTTCAAGATTTTCTGTTCTTGCCTTGGTTAGTTCTAAACAGTATAGTAAGAAAAGGACATGCTCTACTTGGATTTTTGAAACATTCCATTATTGAATTTGTGATGTCTCTTCCAGGTTATGTGGGACCCCGAAACCTACCAAGCACAGGCTTCTTCCCTTTCCTGCAGACGCTCATGTGCAACACAGACAGCCACTGTTACAACCAATCACGACTTGTGGACCCAAGTGCATCGAAGTCAGAGCAGGATTCCTCAACACGTGGAAGGTACTCCCACTCTATTAATCATCACGGTTATATATTGTGTATTATTTGAACTGTAGAATCACCAAACAGATATTGTCAGGAAGTGTCACTGTATTTATGCTGCTCCATTGAGTTTCCTTATCTTGAATGAATGTCCTAATATCCTTTGAAATATTCAAGCTTAGCTTTTCCTCATCTGTTACAAAGCAGTAGAGAGCCGCAGTCTTTCTCATTTTTAAACTGTATCTGCTTTAAAAGTAACATGCAGTTGCATAATCATGAGGGCCTGTATCATGGAAACCTGTCCACTTTGTTGAGGCCCAAGCTTAAATTCCAACATCAGTGACTCAAAGTGACTCACAAGTGTTTTCACCACTATTGCGACTAAAGCTTTGAGATTTGAATACTTCATGAGGGCTGACAGAAAAACCAGTTTTTCTAACCTCTGGTCTGCTGGCATGTTGAATGATGCTTAGCAGATCTCCATTAACTTCTAGTGAAACTTCATGTGTTTTATAAGAGCCAAAGTCCCGCCTCCGATTTGACATAGCCACCCTTTGCTCTACTAGCTTTTGTAACAGAACAGGTTTCATCTTGGAAAACTTTTCTATTGTTGTTTTAGAATTTTTGAAGTGTTTCGTCGTCATCTCAGCTTAATATTTAACCACTAACGATCTGAATAGAACCCTTTTGCCATTTTGACAAATATCTAGTTAGCATACAAAAACACACAACAACAAATAGATTTAGATCAGGGGTTTCAAACTCATTTCAGTTCAGGGGCCACATCCATCCTGATTTGATCTTGAGTGGGCTGGACCAATAAAATCACAACATAATAACCTATAAATAGCGGCAAAGTACAAGTACATTCTGAAAATGTTCACATTCAATGAACTTTCTCTTTACAAAAACAGCTGTTGTATTTTTCTCCATGATGAGTCTCATAGTGGGGCTAAATATTATATTCTTTAAGCCCTGAAACCTGCTGCGAACACACAAACACACAGGTTTCCCATTCACCTGACACAGTATGTAATGTTTACAGCAAAAGAACAGATAGATTAAAATAATGGACAAGATAAACTTGATTATTTTTTATGTTGATTGGATCATGAAATGCTCTAAAAAAGTCTATGAACTTCAACCAGATTATGCAAACTGCAAATATTTTTTTTCCTCACTTTGAGAAAAATAGTCCCGTAGAGCTGTTCAGTGCGCTCCATCAGCACTATGATTGCATGCGACCTGCAGAGGACAAATCTGAAATATCAGTTGCTTTTATTGAAAAATTGCAGTGGATGTCTTCTCTGTAATTTTTTCACTTTGCAAAGTCGTCCTGTGGGGGATGTGAAACTACGGCGGGTCGATATTGGCCCGCTGGCCTTACGTTTGACACCCCTGCTATAGATTATAGTGATGATTAGATGCATTCTCACTTAGCTTAAGACTGCTCCACAACACATTGACAACATTTGTAGACGCACCTTTTGTTAAGACTTCTGTGAATATATTCTTTAAATGTCTTTGTCTGACTTCTTTACTCTGTATGACAGCTTCAGGAGTTCCCAATGGGGAAATCTGATGAATGGGGATTCATTCAAATTTCCTTTGATGGAAGACCCCCTGAAAGATCCTGTAACTCTGGTTAAGGCCTTGATGAACGTTGTGGGTATGTTATCCTCCTACACGCTGTAATACTATAATCACATGTCCACATATCAAAGTTTTTCTGTACAGGATGAGACATTTTTGGGGACTTATTTGACTCACCTTCCAAGGAGCCATTTTTAAGAACAGATTTATAGCAGACAACTAAAAAACTATTTCAGAAAATAGATGGGTCAAACTCAAAAATTAAATCCATTAAGACACACTCAACAAACAAGGTCAGATTAAAGCAAGAGAAAGAATCTGGACTTGTCCCGATTGTATGAGGATTGGCTAATGTTGTGTTCTGGACAGCCCGCCTCCATCATCCATTTTGGCGAATTCTGTTGATGTAATCTGATTAGATATTTTATAACCCCCATACCAAAGTGTGTACAGACAGCTGAGGTTAGAAGAGGTCTGTGTTGGAGGAATTGTAGAGAACAGCTTGCAGACAGTTTTCACACACACATCTTGGAAGTGTTTAGAAATGCAGTCATATCGGCAGGAGGTAACACAGGCAATACAAAACATTTCTGGTTTTGGGATTTACTTTTCTGCCTCATAGATATGCCTTGTGCAAGATATTATTAGAAATACTATGTTTGCAGGCCAAACCTCCAACAAAAATCTACAAATAATGACAAGCAAGTTTACTGAAGTCAAATTCCTTGTGTGTTCAAGCATACTTGGCGAATAAAGCTGATTCTGATTCTGATTCAAGCAAGTATCAAGGGGGAACCACTTTCTGTGTAAATCTGAGGTCAGGAAAATTATTTGAAATACTGAAACCTAAACCTTTGTGACCTAAATAGGTGAATACTGAGCCACCACTTTACTAACTGACATGTATTCCCATCAGTGTAAAGTAAGGATGTGCAGATGACTAATTCTTTGGTCCTACTATATGTCCTGTGATGTCTTCTTATGTTTCTTTACAAAAACAAAGTTATAAAAGAGAAAGGACAGGGCACAGGATTTAGGATTAATTGTTATTCAAATAAATAATAGATTAAACATCATAAAAGTATGGGCATCTTTTTGAACTTCATATTTGGTTTGACTGTTATAAAATGTGCTTGTTCACTTAAATCAAATATAACAAAGCCTTACCATAAAAACTTTGTTTAGGATGAACGGTTACACATATCAAACTTATAGGTGTAGTAAGAGAAGGGTTTGTTTACTTATTTATTTATTTTCAGCTTAAAAATACAAAGCTGGGGAGCTGGTGGCCTAGCGGTCTAATTGCCCCACATACAGAGGCTACAATCCTCATCGCAGGGGTCGCCGGCTCGATCCCTGGCCGGTCGACCATTTCCTGCATGTCTTCCCCCACTCTCTACTCCCCACATT
Organism: Notolabrus celidotus; assembly: GCF_009762535.1. NCBI lineage: Eukaryota > Metazoa > Chordata > Actinopteri > Labriformes > Labridae > Notolabrus > Notolabrus celidotus. The sequence goes on from NC_048281.1 coordinate 19,263,466, forward strand.
TCCTGTCTCTCTTCAGCTGTCCAATCAAATAAAGGCAAATAGGCCCAGAAACTGATAATTATTGTTATGCTAAGCTAAGCTAACCAGTTCCGTGTATATCTTGGAATATCTTTGGGAAAGCCAATAAGCATATTTCCTTTTTAAAGCTCCTACTCGAATTGATCCCCAAGCGCAAACCCACATTTGCATAGACGTTAAGAAACAGTAGAAATTGTTTTATCATATACATTTTTCCTTTTTTTTAAACAATATTTTCTTGTTTTAAAGGTACATCAAATGGAGGCACACAGTACAATGGCTCCTTCATGAACATCAATGCAAGTCTTCTGGGAGATAATGTGAGTATTGTTCAAGAGTCATGGGAGGGACAGCTCTGTTGAGAATAAGAACAAGCCTGTTCCTGTAATTTATCTCATTAGTATGGGCAGCTTATTAGGCTTATATACAGGTCATTATAAATTGAAAAAGAACCCTTAGTTTTGGGTGAAATGGCTCCTAGAAACACCTCACAGTTGTATTCAAAGAGCAGGTTTCTGTTTTTGTGTTGGCAGCCAGTCAAGAGTCAGGAGTAGAACAATTTAATTGCAGTTAAAGCCCTCCAGGAAAGTTTCTAAACCTCTCACCAAAATGCTCGAAAGTAACAAAATAGAGGATTAAAGAAAAGTATTTTTCCTTTTTTTAATCAACACATAGTGTTCCCAGAGTAAAAGTTGGCATCATAAGCTGACCAATTAAAAAAATGAATCTCTGAGTAAAACAGAAAAAGGCTTCAGAGTTTCCAGCCAGTTCATTCTCAGTAAAATATCTAAGCAGACTAGTTTAACCCTAGAACACTATCGCTAAAATTAATAACACCATCACTAATGCAGTTATTTTTTTTTACCCGATATCATATACCCAATAAAAAGTACTTGTCATCAAAATATATCAAAATATTACGATACATGACAAATTACAGTAGTGTTCATTTATTTTCAACTGTGCCTTGTCTAACAAAATGAAATGGGGGACCTTATAAAAATGCTCTAAAATTACTGACATTTTTTGAATTTGGGACCAAATATTTCTAAAACAAAAAATGATGAACTGGAAACCTGGTGTTTGGTCCACCCACTCTTGGGACATTTGAGACGTCCCTGGTGAAGGCACAGTCTCCTTGACACACAAACAGCAGCAGGAGAGAGAGAAACAAAAAAGGGTGAAAATCACCCAAACACGTGCCTGGAGGAAAAAGCGGGTTTTTGAGTAGGGAAACACCCACGCCTTCAAAGATGGCAAAGACGATTCTGAAGCTACCCAGGGACCCATGACACTCAGACAAACGCAACATAATAAAAATCATGTAAATGTGTTTGCTCGGGTGAAAATTACCGGCAATAGTGTTCTAGGGTTAAGTTGAGTCCAATGTTTGTTTGTTTGTTAACTCAAGTCTGACTTACCTTATAGTGAATTCATGCTGTTTCTTTTTCAGAGCTATACAGATTTCATATGATTATTAAAATGTATGAGAAATTTACAATAAAGATGTAGTCTTTTAGAGGCAGTTCTATTCATAATGTTTTGCATGTTGACGCTGTAGACTTAGTCATTTTATTGATTTGAATCAACTTTTAAATATTTTTTTCTTGTAGTGATGATTAGCTGTTTTTGAATGTTGAAATGTATCTCTGTTACTTTAATAATCTGAATTAATGTAAATCTTATCCCTCTCAGGAGACCTTCTACAGAATGCTGGAGTCAGCGAACATGCTAAAGAAAGCTATATGCACTGTGACGCTGCCCATGATAAACACAACGTCATCCAGCCCCGCATCGTATGCTGTTGTCACTTTCTGCAAATCCAACGACACTGTGTTTGAAGTCTCTCTCAACATGCTCAACCAGGTGTGTGTGTGTGTGTGTGTGTGTGTCTGTGTCTGTGTGTGTGTGTGTAAATTTGTCTACATACATACATACTGTCAAGTACAGAGGAATGTGCCTGTATGTGTCAGCTTGTTCTTGGAATGTGTGATGATGCTGTGTTTGAACTACATCTTTAACTTCTGTTTTAAAGAAGTTGAAAAAGTCTTTTTATTTTTTTATTTTTGCTGGCCTTGGTTTTCAGATACTCATGGAGCTGATGCTGACTAAACCAGATGAGATGGCAACACTTGCTGGGGTGGCTGTGGTTGTGTTCGATCAGCTGCAGAATCAGACTTCACTGTGGGAAAGCCTTTTAGCTCTTCCTGAGCTCTTCTCTTCTGGCTCTATAGACCAAGTACTGGACAGTGCAGAGTCCCTTCTCAGCAACGTACAGGGGTAATGTCCCTTTAATGATGGAGGATTGAAAAACAAGTTAATGGCTGCTGTGTGACGGTGTTTATTCAAGTAGTTAGTTTGGAAAGAAACTTTTAAAGGAATCACATATTTATATGGTTATTCTGAATATGTATTCAAAGCCACACAGTTTAATTTGGAGTTCAGTTTCAGTATGGCTGCTTTGATGGCTCTATAATCCTTTTCAGATTAATTTTTTTATCAGTTCAGAATGTTTAGTGTTGAATCAAATGCATTTATTTTAAATAAAATGCACAAATCTACAATTTCTTAATCATAAGTTGTTTTAAAAACTGCTCAAGTCTTCTTTGTCAGACTTCAATTTCAGCATTTTTGGCCTTAAAAGTATGTTTAAGATTCACATTTTGGCTCTTTAAGGCACAAAAGGATAGAAATTAAGAACACTTAAAGATCCTGTGAGTAACTTTTCCTTGAACACCCACCTTTCCATTGGTTTCAGAAATTAAAAACAGTTTATTAAATGTAAAGAAATAGCAACTCTTCAGTCATAAAGAGACAGCAATATAATTTCGGTCTTTTTCATAACCAGCTATAAATGTCTCACAGGTGCTTTAATGTGATCACAGTTTGATTCATTCCTGGTAGGCACATCAGTTTAGGTACACTGAATTTTTTGTGATTCCAAAAGATTGCTGGAGCCCACAATGTCTGAATGACAGGAGGTGAAATTGTTTTATTTGTCAAGTTTATCCTCTAGGTTGTTTGCCAGTTTGAGCATCATATATTTTTTCCCCTGTGGTTTCTCTAGTGCCATGCGTACCGTCCAGCAAAAGTTCCCTGAAGCTGGGGTCCCACTTTCTATGGTTGATCCAGCATTTGCACTTGGCCTCAGAGTAATCCGCCATGCTAAGAACTGGCCTGGCAAAGGTAACTTTATACCATTTAGATTAAACAGCCTTAATGTAGTTTATGTTCATTTTCTTATATACTGCTTAAAAACCATAGTTATTGAATATGCATTTATAGTTCTGGATTATTTCCTAGCTTGTAGAATCATATGTAGACATGAAGTCTTATCATTAAGACAGCCTTGACAGAGTTCACCTTTGATACACAGACAACAAAGAAATGTAGTTGAACAAGTTTTGCATCATGAGGGTGTGTGAGGCCTGACCACGAGATTTGATTTGGTGCAGATGTGTCCATTCCCCTCGGAAACATACTGAACAATGACTCACTGAGTGAAATGATGACGCCAGTTCTACAGGAGGTCAAGATACCACTGGACAAGGTATGTGCTGACAAATCATTATACAACCTTTACCTGTCCATAAAAGAAATGAAATGACCGGTAATACATTCATGTAAACGTTGATAGCAAAACAATTCACACAATCTGCAATACAAGCTAGTACAAACATACTTTTCACTCTTAAAGAAAATTAGTATAATCTCATATTAAATATAACATGTCAAAATGAATTACAAAACATTAGCTTTGTATTCAAAGCTGCCAAACTGGTTTCATCTTGTTCCGTTGGCAGCCAGACTTAAATCTTTGTGTAAAGAAAGCTGACTTCAAACAGAATCTAGTTCAGCTGTCAGAAATACAGAAATTAGGTAGGTGTAGCAAGTAGTCTGTTAGCATAATCTAGCTACAACAGCTAATGTGGTTGTGATTAGGATATTACTAAACCCCCTGTTGCATTAAAAAACAAGTTAGTGAAGAATTTTAAATGACTACGTTTTTGAAATGTATGTTGGTTTTTGTTACCTGAGAGAGGCTAAAGGTAGTCACTTCTTCTGACTTCAGTCCCAAAGCTAAGCTAGCTAGCTAATGATCTCCTTGTTGCAGCATTTTCTTCATTTATAGAGATATTTAAGTGTTAATTGAGTGGCTCAAATATTGTGGGTATATTTACCAAATTATCTAACTCTTCCTTGGATGGAACACTATTATGTCTGCTGATGCTAAGTTATACTAAGTTATAGTGAGGTTATAATTTTTCTTGAAATAAAGAGTGAGCATTGGACTGTAATTTGATAACATCTCCTTAAAGCTAGGGTTGGTAGTCTCGGAAAACCGGCATGAATTTGAATGTAGCTTTTCCTCATGACTCCGTCTAACCCCTCCCCTCCTCCCTCGGAGCTCCTCCAAAACGACGCCCCCCGCTCACATGCATGAGCGCCGCTGATTCTCGACCATATGATCGTGACTGATTCAAAACCGGTCCTCACCAAAACATTATAATAGTGAAAGTTAAAAACACAAACAAACATGGCTGCTGTTAGTACTCACAACTATCATGCTAGCATTATCCAGTTGTACTGGTGACACGATATCAGGAGAAAAGTTATAACACATATAATACTGTAACAGCTCTACTGTTTGTTAAACGTGTTCAGTGTAGATATTCTTAATTCCTACAGTGTTGACGGTCAGTGAAGGCATCAGGAGAGGTGTGTTCTTCATTCATTCAAACATTGATTGTTGCTTTGTTGGTTAGCGTGATCACGGCCGACAGTGATCGGTTATTAAAGCTCAACGTGTTCACGAATCGGCTCGTCATTCCTACAGCGTCCGGACGGACGCTACAATAAATATATATTTTCTGTAGGACTTAATTAAGGTCATTAATTATTCTGCTTGTTGGTGAGAGCTTTTTAGACTCTGATCCGGACTACAGTCCTGAGCAAAGCACCTCATCAGGTCAGAGGGGACAGGCCCAAGGACGAGCAAGAGGGGCAGTAAATAGAGACAGGGGAAGTAGAGGCAGGAGACGGGGACTCGGAGGAGTGCACGCCGGGGAAATGTACGCGCAGGAGGAGGGCAGAACGGCTGGGCGGGATTTGATTGGTTTAAAATTTGGGGAGCCAAAAAACGGTGATTGGTTAGTGTTTTCTCAGGTTTACTCCGGCTGTAGATAGCAGTTTTTTTTCACTCTTTTTTAGGAACACATCATGTATTGATTGCCATCAGGACATAAAGATCATTTTAACCAGTATGACAAAAAGTGTATCTAAATCTGATTACCAACCCCAGCTTTAATTTTCTGTTTATTATATTTGTCATTTTAATTGTGTTCTTTTATGCTTGTCTGAATGTTTCCAATGCTTTAATCTTTTAATGTTAAAGCACATTGAGTTGCCCTAGTGTATGAAATGCGCTATACAAATAAAGCTGCCTTGCCCTGCCCTGCCTTAATTATTCTCTCTTCTGTAGGCCATCCTCCTGACTTTGGACAAAGACATGGTGTATCAGTACTTGTGTAACAACACCAATAACCCATTGTGGATGACAGCAGTGTGCAGCACAGGCACTGTGCACATGCTGCTTGGCCGGATCAGTCCTAACAAAGTTGCACAGCAGGTACGTTGGAGAGATATTGCAAAGGAATCATCGACACCAGAAATGATTCAGTCAAAAGTGTGGGAGGCATTTTCCCTTTACCCTTCTCTCTAATCCTCACTGTTTCCCAGACTCATTTGATTCTTGTCTTTGTTCTTCTGTCCTTTCTACTAATTTGCGTTCTCAAGTGCCACCTTCACAAGCAATTAGATTCAGAGTGTACCAAATAATTAGTCTCTGGTCACAAGAAAGCTGTTGGCCATAGCAACAAACAAGTGCTACTCTCAGGACGCACCTGGGGAACAGACACGTCAAACATGTCCAATTAGTGCTGCCACTATGGTAGATGTGTTTTGATGAGACAATCCCCAATCAGAAGCTGTTAGCTAACCTTTATAATGAGTAGCCACTCAGAGACAGTTGGACATCAATCAGCCATTGAATACTGACATACAGCAATGACTTGCATGTTTAATGTCACTCCTACCTACAGATTTATTGTCATTACACACATGCATCCATTAAAATGCTAATTACTAACTAGTTTATCTGATCTCATCTTTCTGCTTCCAAACCTACTTGTTAAATCTCTTTAATTGAAAGCTACAGTACATGAGTTATTAGTAACAGTCATAATAAGCATGCCTAGCATCTCATGTGCATTGTACATATTTTGTGCAACGTACAACCTTGAAAAATAACAAGTAGCACACTGTTGTGCAATTGATCTTTCTGATAATCTTCTAAAGTTGGTTTAACTTTGCAAATCTTAAAACATCATGCCTCTCCTTCCCTCTCTCTCCTCTCCCATGTTAACGTCATTATCCCCAGGCTCTCCTGGCATGGAGTAAGCATGTTGCTCAACAAGACGTGGCCTTCGCCAAAGAGCTGCTGCACAGTCTGATGGGACAACTTGCCCCAGGAGAACAGGGGGCCCCCCACATCACCAGGACCCGGCGTAGCGTAGAAACAGAACCACAAAACATTGAGGAGGAGCTGTAAGTGCAGTCCTGAGGGTTATTACATTTACAGCTTTAATGCAAATTATTCAGATTCTTTAATGCTGCTCATGCCAAAAAGGAAATTAGGTTTTATGTTTTTATTTGCCTTACTTCTTGATCATTATAAGAAAAAAACAAGAACCATCTTATTTTGTCTCTTATGTGTTTGTCCTTCTCATAATCTGCTTTCTACTTTACCCATACAAAACAAAACAAATATCATTACACATTTGCAAAGATAGCAAAACATGTACACAAAACAATACAGTACTTAACTTTGTGTTCAACCTTTTTCATGAATAGGTTTCTGGCTGTCGGTGGTGTTGTGATGGACCTAATACAGATATGGCCTGAAGCGGATAGGTTTGTCCGTGGTGTCCTCAGATCTGGCTTTGAGTCCATGACGTTAGCAACGCTGACCCTTGAAACTGTAGATGGTAAGACACAAGGCGCCTCTCCCAACACGCACTTGTCATCAGTAAAAGTTTAACATTATTTCATTCTCTATTAAAAAGAGATTTTGTATTCCTCCTGGTACCAGCAAAGTGCACTGATGTTTTTTTTTCTGTCAAAATGAAACAGATCTCTTATTATATAAGAGCAGGATCAGATTAAAGCCCAGTCAACATACAGAGAATGTATTTCAGTAAAAGAGGCCATTTTGTCTTACACTGACACTGTCACGATTGTTATCTCTGACCTGTGATAAACTGTGTAACCTGAAGTGAATGGAACAAGTGCACACCCTTTCTCAGGGGACTACTGTACGATTGATACTGCTTTACTAAAGTAGGACTAGAGGAGTAAGCAGGTTAAGTATGACACTTCTACAAAACAACCCACTGGGATGTATTGTAAGACGGAAATCAAAGTGCAGTAGCCTCTTCAATGATGTAAAAGTTTCAACAGGTGCAATACTTATTACAGCTCTGTTTAAAAATGACTCCTCTTCTTTTTTCTTCATATAATCCTACTTGGTGTAATTATACATAACCATTCTGTCTTCATAATATTTTGTGTACACTCTCCCTGGTTTGTAGAAATAGTGGCCGATGTCCTGAAAGATGCCGATCAACTCAAACAAACTTATCTGATGTTGGTGACAAACCAGTCTGAGGCGAGCATGTGGCTCAGTCGTGTCCTGGACAGTGCGATGGACGTGATAATGAAGGTATGCTACTAATGCTTTCATTGACAAATAATCTCGTTATTATTTTACGTTTTTTTTTCCCATATCTTTTTATTAGATTATTGCAGCAATACAAAAAGATGTCACACAAGAGTGAGATAAGTATCTGCATAAAATAGAACAAAAAACCCCAATCAAACAGAAAAAACAGACACTAGAAAATAAATCCTTATTACCCTGCCAACCCTCACCCTCTCAGCTTCCTAAGGTAGTTGTTCATTAGCGACCGTCTTATTATATATACTAGTAAACAATACAAGTAGCCACAGAACATACATAAGTATAAGTACACACAGTTCAACAGTTGGTAAAATGAAAAACAACGATAATAAATAAATAGACCATAAATAAATAAATAAATAAATAAAAAAGGGGGGGTTCTCTCTCCAGCACTTAACTCTGCTCACGCTGTGTCTCCAGCATCATCAGGAGTGATAGAGAGCTTGTCTCTAATAAGGCTTATTAGGGGGCCCCAAGTCTTGTTGAAGGATGTTAGAGATCCTTTCTGTGAGAACTTCAGCTTCTCCAATTTTAAACAGTGTAATACGTCCTGTAACCATCTATTGTGAGTCGGGGGAGACACAAGTTTCCATTTAAAAAGGATTGAGTGCCTGGCCAGTAAGGTGGTGTAGGCAATGACGCCATGAACAGTTGAGGGTACATTAGTTATATGATTTTTAACATAGCATTGTTTGTGGTTTAGGGAATCATTTCAGTCAGTTCTAATTGGCTAAATCTGACAAACAGGAACCCTGCTTCAAATAACCAACATGACAAAATGTTATTTAACACTGTAATTCGCTCACATCTATAATATGTTACGTAGATGTGAGAAACAACTTATATAAATGCATTTAAAGGAATACCAGAAGCCTAGAGGCTTAGATGCCTCATTAAACATCTGTCAATCATCATTTTATCAGTCATTATTCATCAGTCATTATTCATCATGGCAGCTCTCTGCCATGTGTAACGCTCTGACCTCAGGGATGATGTGTTAAAGGGTTATGAGATTAGCATTGAAAACAATGAAGATAGTAAAATCTTATCAGTCTGTACTTTCTTTCCCTCCTCACCAGGTGTTGACATCAGAGTCTGTAACATGTGAGGATGTGCTGGGTCGCTTCGAGTGGCTCCTGAAAACAGAGACAATGCAGATTAAGGTGTTGAGGTCAACGATATGTGGGAACGGGTCTGACCTGCAGCAGGCTTTACTGATGGGCCTGATGCCGTTTGTTGAAGCGGTAAGGCTGAAAGAGTTTCATTGTTAAGTGATATGCTTCTTGAATCTCTTATTGTACTAAAACATGAGTGATTAATGAGTCCAATTTAAGCTTTTATTTATTATGCTACATCACAGCTTCTTACTTGATCTAAGTTTTGAAATAAGATACTTCACCACCTCTGATTGGTTTGCATATGTTAACAAATTATACAAGACATAAGGTGCTGGTCTGGCCTAGTGGTGGAATTGCCCCATGTATAGAGGCTAGCCAAAAAAGAGAAAAATTATACGTTTATACGACGGTTCTCCTCGTCTTTTGGTACAATAGGTGACATTTCTGGACACATATTTTCTGAGTCTCAGTTCAGGCTCAAATAAATACTCAAATTTACAGAGAAATCTAAAGATTAATGATTAAACTAATGGCTTTAAACATTCTATTTAAGTTTTATTATTTCCTGTAAAACTACATCAGAGAAAAGTTTGAGATTGCATACAAAACTTGACATGTGTTTTGTTTATTATTCTCCCACAGGCAGAGGACTTTAACAGCACTCTAATGGTCCCTGCAGACTACAATGTAACACTCCCCATGATTCTCTCTGAGTGGCAGAAAATGTACAACAACAGTATGCAGTTTTTCACGCTTGTGCACAGACTGGCCGAGGAGCTGGGTGGGGCATACTGGATGGACTGGATGCCTGACAACAGCACTCATGATGTGACGGAGACTCTTCAACAAAGGTCTTAAGGACATGTTGATTTTGAACTTGCAAGGTTTCATTCCAGAGCAGCATCAGCTGGCCTCAGATCAGAACAGATGATTGACACGAGATGCTTTTTGTTGTAAAATATTCCTGTTCTGTAATGCAAAGTCTCACGTCTTAAAATGAATAGTGAATATGTCTTTTAACTTATCAAGTCCAGGTCAGGTCCTCAAACATTTTTTTCCAGTGAGGACATTTAATTTAAGTCAAATATGTCTCTGCTGTGTATATACTTTATTAGGGGGCACATTTTTCCACCCTAATGTATTTAATTTAATACTGTTATCGTTTCATTGTCTCAACGCTGTTTTGCTTTTGCCTTGTTTTCTTTGTAGTGTCTTCTATGTCATGATAAATTTGGGGCAAAAGATTGAAAACAGTGATCAGTGGGCTGACGTGAAGAACTACTTCCACATCGTTAACTGGATTTTAAACTACGCACCTGGTGTCACAACTCCCCACAACTGTGAGTTCTACTGTATCTTGTTTTTTGATTCAGTACACATTGCTCCACAGAGCATCAAACAGCAGAGCCAACAGCTGGTGCAAATTTTGTGACAAAAGAAAATGTGTAATATCATGATAGATGTAGTGTGGTAAATGTTTAACTGGTGAATATGTGTCCCTGTTGAAGGTAATTAATTCAATGGAAATAAACCATCTTTCAACATCACTCTGTAACTTATGGAGAGAAAAATATTAGAACTTAATTGCAAACACCTCTCACTTGACTTAATGACTCATACAAATTAGCAGAATAATATTTAATTAACAGGAAAATTACAACTAGTTTGATATCTGTTTTGACACAAGTGGGCAGGTGTTTTAACAACTATTTTGGTTGCATTAATCATGGCTTCTAGGTTTATTGATGAATGTGTATCCTCCTTTATTTCTAACTTGTATTATGCATCATCCGTTTACCATTTTTGCTTTCTTTTTCCTCCTCCTAAAGCAGCTTCAAATATTTTTCTCCTTTTCCTAAGTTTTTCTCTTCTGGCCTGCTTTCTTTTCTTTCTTCTATTTAATGCATACACTGAGGAAGTACAGTATGCAAAAGAGGCCTCTTAAGTAGGGATGCACCGATCCTACTTTTTAGGTCCTGGTACTGATATCGATACCTGGGCTTTGGTATCTGCCAATACCGATACTAGCCGATCCGATCCTGGTGTTGACACCCATGTTTTCAGGCTTTTCTGACTTTGTAAACCAAAGTAAAATGAACATTTTTAAACTGACAGTATCATTATTCAAGAGATTATAAGTATGTACCAGCAGTTTGGTGAGTTAATCCTCATAACCAACAGATATTACAATTCAACTGTAAACCTCAGCAGAGGATAAGAGGAATTAAATATTCTGTATAAAAACAATGCTTCAAATGAGAAAATAAAAAACATGTGTCTAAACTGCAGAGCCTCTGTAGTTATCCTCCATCATGCTCTGCCAGGCAAAAATGCACAGACCGGCGCTGATGACGTAGGAGACGCAGATGGCTGTTGTAAACACAGAAAAGCATAGAACTGAGATGAATAGATCTGGATCAGCACTATATATCGGCCCTTTGTCACCGATATCCGATCTAGCTTTTTGAGTCCGATCTAGTCGATATCCAATACCAGGATCGGATCGGTGCATCCCTACTCTTAAGTATATTCAATTGTGTATCAGCTTGACAATTTCATGTTGTCAGTGAAATGTCATGCATTTTGGTCATCATTAAGCGGCATGATAGAAATACTTCATACAAACTTAACGTGTACTTCTCATGTGCCGAGGTGTTTTTAAAAGGCTGATAAGTGCTATATATGTAACCTAATCAAGTTCTATGTATTATGTTTATTCTTCCATTTTAGGCTCCGTGGCCATGATTAGCCAAGGGATTGAATGTCACACAGATTCTGAATTCAACTGGCACCACTTTGTTACAACAATGACTCAGACTCTGATGTCACCAAACCCACACGTGGTGGTGAAGTAAGTGCTTATACTTGTTACACTTTCTAAATGACGTCTTACTGGACCAGTATTTATTGTATATGTGTTGGAATACACTGTTGTCCTGTCATCATCTTTCAACTGTCGGTACGATGTTGACTTGTATAGTTAAATAATGGTTGGTAATAGGGTTAGGGACTGGTGCCATCATCCACTGTTGATAGCTGACAGGCATCCACTGAGGAGCTCTTGTTCTCCTCCCATCCCTGGACTATTGCTCTTTTTTTTATTTCCTCCATTGATAAAATTAATTCATCAGCCTAGACTACAGATAGTTTACCTCTGACTCCTGTTACATATGCACCGTTGTCATCTATTATGTGAAAACAATTTATTCCCCAACAGTCATTGATTTCCCCTGGCCCCCAACCCTAAGGGAGTATAAGACTCAAATGAGAAAAACAACCTTTTTCATATCTGTTTGTTGTATTTGATGCTCAAAATTGTTACTATTTTTCATATTTCGCGTCTTGTTGTCTCTTTTTCTTTTGTAGTTCCCTTAAAGGAGCTGTAAATCTATTGCAGCATGTGTACAAGGACGTTGTAAAGTCTGCCATTGGACATCTTTTGAAAGAAAATATCAAAGGCGGCGATGCACTCTCCAGCTTCTTGACCAACCTTATACACAACCTGCAAAGCTTTATCAATAAAATCTCCATGCTTACTGATGAAGACATCACCAACCCAGACACAATACATCCCCTTGTTGTCAACCTGTTAGAGTCCACCGGTCTGTCACCACTGCTACCTATGTTCTCCAGCGAGGGTCAAGTCAATGTCTCCACAGTTCTCCATGTTGCCATCAAGCTTATCAAAGAAAACCAGCACATTTTTACCTTCAATGAGACAGACCCCACCATGCCCCAGCTGGAGCAATTGATAATGCGCTTTCTCTCGTCGGAAGGTAACCTCACTGCATCTCTCTCTAACATCGTGCTTACCTATGTAGGCTACTTCAACCCTGCCGATGTAGAACGACTCAAAGAAGCCATCAGACCTTTCACAAACCAGACCTCAGCAGGCATAGTCAAGGCCATCCTTACAGCCATGGAACTTCTGAAGACAGTAATAGATCCAAATGGTGACCCAACTCATGTCATTCTTGAGTACATAAGCCAGCTTCAAAACTTCATCATGTCTCTGTTCAGGCTGCGAAGAGAACAACAATCCCTGTTATCAAATGGGGAGCTGAGTGCAGCACAATTCACAGACCTCCACATCGTTTCCAAGAGTTTTCTCAGCCTCCTCACCCTCGAGAACATTCAGAAGCTGACTCAAGCTGGACCAGATGCTGCGCAGGACATGGTTATACAGAAATTTGTAGCATTCCTACCAACTGAGATCCAACAGGATGCTGTTCGCTTTCTACAGGACTTCAAAGCTCTCCAGCATCTTTTAACTAAATGCGCAGCAGGCCACGACTGCTTGGGTGGAATCTCAGAAATCCTTGCGCTCCTGAATCAAATAATAGACATGGTGCTCTCAGCTGAAGATGTCAACATCAAAATAAATGTACCCAATGCATTGCTAATGGATCAGGAACACATGGAAATTGCACCCCTGTTCTTCTCACTCCTCCTGCCTCCACATGATGCTGTCTATGTGAAAACACTGAAACAAGCCCTCAACTTCATCAAATTGGTCATAGCGATGCCAAATGTTACCATCTCTGATGTTCAGACTGCTCTGCTTCAGTCAAACCTTACTCTAGAGGAGCTGAACAACCTGACATCACTATTCGGTGCTGCCAACATTGCTGACCTGGAGGCAAAAATAATGGATGTTATCAACTCTCAAAAGTGTTTTGAACTCCAGCACAACCAGATGGTGGCACCCCAGTGTGTTATGGGATTGGTCAATGGGGTCACAGGTGTCCTAACACAGCTTCCTGCTCTCAAAAATCAGACAGCCATCCTTTCTCTCGTCCCCTTAATTGTAAACAATACAATTCATGATATCCTCAAAGTGAACTTCGGCTCCAATCCCAATGAAGCTCTCGAATACACCCTGAACAGGATCCTGGCCAATGTCAAGATGGTCCTGTTCAACACAACCGCTCTGCATCCCGCTGAGCAACAAATTCAACTTTACCATAACATCATACAGAACTGTTTTGAACTTCAGCAAGACCAAATGGTGACACCCCAGTGTGTCATGGGATTGATCAATGGGGTCACTGGTTTGGTATCACTGCTGCCAAATCTCCAAAATGAGACAGCCATCCTTTCCCTCATCCCGCAAATCGCCAATGAAACAATCAGGGATGTCGCCAAAGTGAACTTCAGCTCCAATCCTTATGAAGCTGTCATATACACCCTGAACAGAACCCTGGCCAATTTCAAGATGACCCTCAAGCTAAACAACCAGCTCACCCCTGAAATTGAGGCAGTAATCAGAGCGCTGGGGGGTCTGATTACCAACCAGAAACTACTGAACTGTTTTTCTAATGACCCCTCAGCTGCAGACTCACTTCATACCCAGAAAGTTTGTCTGGAGGCGGTGCACGTGTACTTGAAAACCATGGAAAGCTCGCTCTCAGAAGTGTTCCAACCATTCTTCAACCAGATATTAATGCAAATGGAGTTGCAGTTGGAACAGGCAGACTTTTCTTTGTTAGTGATGAAGAGTGTTGAGCACCTGATAAACAATACCCAGCACCCAATAGATGGTGCAGGGGTGAGTCAAATTGGCCAAACAGCAGCAAATCTTCTCCAGCATCTATTTAAACTCATAAAGAGCAACCTAGAGTTTCAGAATAATCTTGCAGGTATGGAGCTGTTCAACACAACCGCTCTAGATGAGGCTCAGCATCAGATTGAGCTTCAACTTGACAACATTCAGAACTGGCTGAAGAAACCCAGCGTCTCTTTGGTCCTTTCTAGCATGCTCCAATGGGGGAATATCTCCAATCCCTCCACCCCTGTGAAGGACCTCAACCACCTACTGCAAACAATGGTTCACTTTCTCAATGGTGAAGAACTGGCCTACCTCATTGGCAACATTACTGAGTCCCTGAGTAACGCTGTTATGGTGGCAGAGCAACCAGGCAGTCTTGAGAGTGACGACTTCCTAGGTGCCATCTTGAAAGCAGCTCAAAGTGCAATGCAGATCCTGACTGCAACCAACGGTCCTCTCCCACACTCTGTAGAGCAGAACATCCTGGAAATGTTGCAGTACTCACTAAAGCTCATTCTCCAACCAGACACCAACTTCAACACCTCACGTTTAATTTCACTCAAAATCCTTGAGAGGGCTGAGAGCGTCATCGATGAATTGTTGCCAGATATGTTGACTGAATACCTGCTCCCTGGAATCAAAGTGATAACCACATATTTTGAGAGCAGCCTCACTGCCAATGGACAAGACGGCTGGAATCAGATGTGAGTGATGCTTCTTTTTCCTCTAATTCTTCAGTTAACTAAAGGAAAAAAATGCCATAAAGTTATGTTTTGCAGTTAAAAAGGCCTGACTATAAACTCAGAAAGGACAGTAACACGGATAGTTAAAATTTAAAATTTCCACTAACATTTTAAACAAACTATACACCACCAGCTGTGTTTTAGCTGTGTAACAAGGCACAAATTGCAGTGTGTGGTGTTCAAGGTTATATCTGGCTGTACAGTCCTACCAACTTATTTATGCAAAAAGTCATCATTCAGTAGAAAGCCAGCACTGAGAACATTTTCCAAGGACCCCCTCACAATTGTACCATAGATTAAGCACATTTTTACTACCATTCTCACTCTTAGATGCCCTTGGAACTATTTGTATTTTAAAACTTATCAATCTAAATACTTCAGACCTGTTCCATAGTGTTAAACAGATAGCACTTCCCCATCTGTGTTGTCTGGCGGTTGTATTCCTTGCTTTTTCACTGGAAAAAAACACTTTAGTTTTGTCCTCATATTCCAGGTGATCAGATGTCGCTTTAGCTTGGCTGGCTTCATGGCTTTGTTCGCTAGCACCTGAAGACACATGATGCATTCTGGTCTCCCCTCACTGTTCTCAATAAAGCCAAACTCTCTGTACATATTGTCTTAATTTAGCTAGCTTGGGCTTAGCATCACTTGACGATGTGAACTGATTTAGAAATGGCTCCATGCTAGCAAGCTAGTAAGCCAAGCTAAGTAGTAGCAGGAACAGTTATGACCGGAGTGAAATGTGAATGAGTGATAAGTGACAGATTGATGTCACTTATCATATCAATTTCTATTGGCCCAAAGTTAACTAAGGTGGGAGTAATGGGCCCAATATGCTGGTTTCATTGATGCAAATGGTCCTCATTTGTATATATGCTGTTTTTAATGACAGAGCACAATTTTATAATTTATTAGAAATGTATCATAATTATTTCATGGAACCCCACGCTATGATTCGCGGACCCCCAGGGGTCCTATGACCCCACTTTGAGAACCGCTGTTTTAAATCACCAGACGAAGTCAAGCATTCTTACAATGCATTGATAACATTTGATGAGACATGATGACCTTTTGATAAGACACATCCAGATCTGAAATATTGATGTGTTTTGTTTCTGAAGAATTCTGAATGAGATGCAGACAGTCCAGAGCCTCCTGCCACCAAACAGCACAGCACAGACCTACGTTTCCATCCTCATTAACATCACTCACTTCATCCTGGATTCTGGCAAAGGCAAGTCAGCTCCTCTGTATCAGTGTGGATAGGCAACACATGAATCCTGATGAACTCATTTGGGTTGGAGGTTGCATTGTTTACTTCAATATTCAAGAAATAATGCCAGAATGTTAAAGAACTTAAGATCAAGGTAGGGCAGTAAATCTGTTGCCTGTTGAAAGAGTAAGATGCTTTACTCCAAGTTAAATGTAAGAAAGACACAATAGATTAATTTGATATTGAAGTCTTGGTCCACTGTTTGAATATTTTTTGTGATTTTAGGTAACATGAGTATCTGGTCAATGTTGGAGAATGCACCCGTGGAAAATGTCCCCATGATCATTGAGAAGGTAAGATCTAAAAGACAACATCACATACTTGCATTAACATTTCCTTTTTCTACAAGTGAAGCATGACATTACATTCAAAATAAATACTGGAACTGTTTTGCCAGCGCCCTTTTTCGTGTCTGCTGGTTGTGAGGGTATTGAAAGCCAGAGTCATTCGTCATCACAGACAGCCAAACAAAACACAAAAACCATGATCTTTAACTCGGTTGTGTCCTGCAATCAGTGTCATAGATCAAAGGACATGTGAAACAAAACTCATGTTGTTGAGGATTTGAATGGGTGTGTTAAAGTCTTTGTTTGCTTATATGACCCTTTTGTGTTGTTAGATGAGCAAACTCTTTCTCAGTGGTGAAGAACTGGCCTACATCATTGGCAACATTACTGAGTCCCTGAGTAACGCTGTAATGGTGGCAGAGCAACCAGGCGGTCTTGAGAGTGACGACTTCCTAGGTGCCATCTTGAAAGCAGCTCAAAGTGCAATGCAGATCCTGACTGCAACCAACGGTCCTCTCCCACACTCTGTAGAGCAGAACATCCTGGAAATGTTGCAGTACTCACTTAAACTCATTCTCCAACCAGACACCAACTTCAACACCTCACGTTTAATTTCACTCAAAATCCTTGAGAGGGCTGAGAGCGTCATCGATGAATTGTTGCCAGAAATGTTGACTGAATACCTGCTCCCTGGAATCAAAGTGATAACCACATATTTTGAGAGCAGCCTCACTGCCAATGGACAGGATGGCTGGAATCAGATGTGAGTGATGCTTCTTTTTCCTCTAATTCTTCAGTTAACTAAAGGAAAAAATTGCCATAAAGTTATGTTTTGCAGTTAAAAAGGCCTGACTGTAAACTCAGAAAGGACAGTTACACGGATAGTTAAAATTTTAAATTTACACTAACATTTTAAACAAACTATACACCACCAGCTGTGTTATAGATGTGTAACAAGGCACAAATTGCAGTGTGTGGTGTTCAAGGTTATATCTGGCTGTACAGTCCTACCAACTTATTTATGCAAAAAGTCATCATTCAGTAGAAAGCCAGCACTGATAACATTTTCCAAGGACCCCCTCACAATTGTACCATAGATTAAGCACATTTTTACTACCATTTGCACTCTTAGATGCCCTTGGAACTATTTGTATTTTAAAACTTATCAATCTAAATACTTCAGACCTGTTCCATAGTGTTAAACAGATAACACTTCCCCATCTGTGTTGTCTGGCGGTTGTATTCCTTGCTTTTTCACTGGAAAAAAACACTTTAGTTTTGTCCTCATATTCCAGGTGATCAGATGTAGCTATAGCTTGGCTGGCTTCATGGCTTTGTTCGCTAGCACCTGAAGACACATGATGCATTCTGGTCTCCCCTCACTGTTCTCAATAAAGCCAAACTCTCTGTACATATTGTCTTAATTTAGCTAGCTTGGGCTTAGCATCACTTGACGATGTGAACTGATTTAGAAATGGCTCCATGCTAGCAAGCTAGTAAGCCAAGCTAAGTAGTAGCAGTAACAGTTATGACCGGAGTGAAATGTGAATGAGTGATAAGTGACAGATTGATGTCACTTATCATATCAATTTCTATTGGCCCAAAGTTAACTAAGGTGGGAGTAATGGGCCCAATATGCTGGTTTCATTGATGCAAATGGTCCTCATTTGTATATGCTGTTTTTAATGACAGAGCACAATTTTATAATTTATTAGAAATGTATCATAATTATTTCATGGAACCCTACGCTATGATTCGCGGACCCCCAGGGGTCCTATGACCCCACTTTGAGAACCGCTGTTTAAAATCACCAGACGAAGTCAAGCATTCTTACAATGCATTGATAACATTTGATGAGACATGATGACCTTTTGATAAGACACATCCAGATCTGAAATATTGATGTGTTTTGTTTCTGAAGAATTCTGAATGAGATGCAGACAGTCCAGAGCCTCCTGCCACCAAACAGCACAGCACAGACCTACGTTTCCATCCTCATTAACATCACTCACTTCATCCTGGATTCTGGCAAAGGCAAGTCAGCTCCTCTGTATCAGTGTGGATAGGCAACACATGAATCCTGATGAACTCATATGGGGTTGGAGGTTGCATTGTTTACTTCAATATTCAAGAAATAATGCCAGAATGTTAAAGAACTTAAGATCAAGGTAGGGCAGTAAATCTGTTGCCTGTTGAAAGAGTCAGATGCTTTACTCCGAGTTAAATGTAAGAAAGACACAATAGATTAATTTGATATTGAAGTCTTGGTCCACTGTTTGAATATTTTTTGTGATTTTAGGTAACATGAGTATCTGGTCAATGTTGGAGAATGCACCCGTGGAAAATGTCCCCATGATCATTGAGAAGGTAAGATCTAAAAGACAACATCACATACTTGCATTAACATTTCCTTTATCTACAAGTGAAGCATGACATTACATTCAAAATAAATACTGGAACTGTTTTGCCAGCGCCCTTTTTGGTGTCTGCTGGTTGTGAGAGTATTGAAAGCCAGAGTCATTCGTCATCACAGACAGCCAAACAAAACACAAAAACCATGATCTTTAACTCGGTTGTGTCCTGCACTCAGTGTCATAGATGAAAGGACATGTGAAACAAAACTCATGTTGTTGAGGATTTGAATGGGTGTGTTAAAATCTTTGTTTGCTTATATGACCCTTTTGTGTGTTGTTAGATGAGCCAACTCTTTCTCAGTGGTGAAGAATTGGCCTACCTCTCCCTCATTGGCGACATCACCGAGTCCCTGAGTAACGCTGTAATGGTGGCAGAGCAACCAGGCGGTCTTGAGAGTGACGACTTCCTAGATGCCATCTTGAAAGCAGCTCAAACTGCAATGCAGATCCTGACTGCAACCAACGGTCCTCTCCCACACTCTGTAGAGCAGAACATCCTGGAAATGTTGCAGTACTCACTTAAACTCATTCTCCAACCAGACACCAACTTCAACACCTCACGTTTAATTTCACTCAAAATCCTTGAGAGGGCTGAGAGCGTCATCGATGAATTGTTGCCAGAAATGTTGACTGAATACCTGCTCCCTGGAATCAAAGTGATAACCACATACTTTGAGAGCAGCCTCACTGCCAATGGACAGGATGGCTGGAATCAGATGTGAGTGATGCTTCTTTTTCCTCTAATACTTCAGTTAACTAAAGGGAAAAATGCCATAAAGTTATGTTAAGGTGTTGGCTTGAAATGTGTATCCCTCTCATTTTCCAACTCATTGTAACAAAGAGGCAATTAACTATCGAAGACACTCTGACACATCATGGGGATGGTTGTCACACACTATGGGGTTGGTTGTCACAATGGTATTTCAAAGGGAAACATTTTTTAAAAAGGCAAAAAGGCAGACCTAAATTTGAAAGTTTGATTGCACTGACAAGTGATAGGCCTACATAACTTAATGTATTTTAACATAAAATGGGCAAGGAACATGAACAGGAAACACAATCTTTAGGCCAGCCTATATAACAGCATAAAGAACAAAACAAATTGGCCTAACAATAATGGCCGACTCAACTAGGCTACATGCAGTCACTGTCTGAGTTACAGTGATGGCAAATGTAGGGTCTGCACACTCCAACTCATTTCACCATGCATGATTTTGCCAACATAGGGGTTGGTTGTTACATGTGACAACCAACCCCAAAGAGAATGTGACGACCAACCCCAACTGGATTTTTTTGCTAGCATCAAGGCTAACAACCATCTAACAACTAGTTAGCTAGCTAATAAAAATCTAAACTATAGCCTTCCCCTCACACTTTGTCAGGGTAACACTTGTTTTGTTATAAACCCATGGTTTAAAAGCCTAGAAGAAAAATACTGAGGAGCTGAATATTTACAATTTGACATGAAAAACACATAAAGTCCTCTCACCTCAAGTTCAGCTGTCTTACTCCAGAGAAGGCTATGTAGTTGAGCTCTGATCCTAATTCTGGAAATGTCCATACCCCAATTTGAGAGACAGTGCCCTCTGGTGGCGAGATATAACGAGTTCACCAACCAACCCGTGTGACAACCAACCCCGAACTCCCCTATACCAACAGACAGCCTGTAAAATTGAATCAGTATGACAGTTAGATAAGTATTAAATGGTGCTCCAGTGATAAACTAAGTAAAACCATGCTTTAGAATAAAAATAAACAGGGTTTTTGTTTCTCACTTTGTAAGTGGTTAGTTGAAGGAATGCTTATGAGTTTGTCCAATGATGTTATATTTTTGTAATGCCACAGAGGAATAAGACACTGTGATCAAAACACAATTTAATGATAAAGATTTTTAAACAGAAAAATGTCACATGAATAATTACACATGACATGGGTTACATGTATTTGTTAACTCCCATTATCAGCCCTCTCTGTAGTTCCCTGCACTTATACCACACTAAGCGTCTTTAAGCCCAGACCCAGCAGGAAGCTGAAGAGGAAGGCTCTGAAAACCAGATGATTGGCTGTTTACCTTGTTTGGGCGAGACTTTTAAAATCAACTTTGTGGCTGTGTTTGGGCTCCACACTGTCTAACTGTCATATTTATTTATTTACATATATTAGCAACATTTTGGTACCCAAACTTTGCCAACATAGACTTTACAGAACATGGACACACTCTTAGTAATATCAGCCCTTGGTTTCTGAAGGGATGTTTTGAAGTTTGACAATTTCAGCTGCAATACTGGGAAATCTAACTCAACCTAACTTTTGATCAACCTAACTCTTAGCTTTAAAATTCTCTGAATGGATGCAAAATGAAAAAAGAAAATGCCCCTTCAAAGATAAATGAGTCACATACCCAATCTCTTCTTGGAACCAGTCAGTAAAAATTTAAGTTTTGTTGTCAAACTGGACATTTGAACATTGAACCTGATGGGGATTTCTTGGCTTTTGTAGCCAGCTTTCAGAGGACACTTGAAGAACAGCACTTTTTTGCACTTAATTTTTTTAACACTGGATGGTACCAATTGGTTGCCAATGAATGCATCTTTAATAGTTGTACCGTTACCAGGAGTTTTCTAGCTAATTTTCCAGTACTCTAGATTGTGACCTTGAACAAACACAAGTTAGGCCACCCAAGTCAATGTGGTCCTGACATGCCCCTACAAGGGATCAAACAACAGACAAAGATAGCTATGAGCCTGAGAACATAGAAGATCATTTAGCAAATATAAACCTTTGGTATTGTTTGAGACCAAAAGAAAGATAAACAGAATTTACATTCATAAGTTAAATACTCCAAACCTGCTTCATATGAAAATGTGAGAAGCTGTAAACTTGAAAATCGGAATATCAGAATCGTTTCTACCCTTTGTTTGCTGTCAAAAATGACCAAAAGAGCTGTCATTCCCCTGGTCATAATTAACATACACTGGGACAGTTAGATCATTTAAATAACCAGACAAAGTCAAGCATTCTTACAATGCATTGATAACATTTGATGAGACATGATGACCTTTTGATAAGACACATCCAGATCTGAAATATTGATGTGTTTTGTTTCTGAAGAATTCTGAATGAGATGCAGACAGTCCAGAGCCTCCTGCCACCAAACAGCACAGCACAGACCTACGTTTCCATCCTCATTAACATCACTCACTTCATCCTGGATTCTGGCAAAGGCAAGTCAGCTTCTCTGTTTCAGTGTGGGTAGGCAACACATGAATCCTGATGAACTCATTTGGGGTGGAGGTTGCTTGTTTACTTCATTATTCAAGAATAAATGCCAGAATGTTAAAGAACTAAAGATCAAGGTAGGGTAGTAAATCTGTTGCCTGTTGTAAGAGTAAGATTCTTTACTCCAAGTTAAATGTAAGAAAGACACAATAGATCAATTTGATATTGAAGTCTTGGTCCACTGTTTGAATATTTTTTGTGATTTTAGGTAACATGAGTATCTGGTCAATGTTTGAGAATGCATCCGTGGAAAATGTCCCCATGATCATTGGGAAGGTAAGATCTAAAAGACAACATCACATACTTGCATTAACATTTCCTTTTCTACTTTTGAAATTGTTAGGTGTGGTTTCATTTACTCAGAAATGTAACTTACCAATGATGTGAAAGTTAAGCATGACATTACATTCAAAATGAATACTGGAAGTGTTTTGCCAGCGCCCTTTTTCGTGTCTGCTGGTTGTGAGGGTATTGAAAGCCAGAGTCATTCGTTATCACAGACAGCCAAACAAAACACAAAAAAACATGATCTTTAACTCGGTTGTGTGTCCTGCACTTAATGTTCTTTGTCATAGATCAAAGGACATGTGAAACACAACTCATGTTGAGGATTTGAATGGGTGTGTTAAAATCTCTGTTTGCTTATATGACCCTTTTGTGTGTTGTTAGATGAGCAAACTCTTCAGCATGCTTTGGCCACTCATCATGGGAGGCCCAGGCTCACAAACAGGCCCTCTGTCAATTCAAGGCTTTGCTCATCTTGCTGCAGTCTTGGAGGAGGTGCTGACTGGGATGGCAGACCAATCCACATGGGACAAGTATGTTTCCAAAACACTTGGAGTACGAACAAACCTGCCTACTTGTTTCTGGTTGGATGGCACCTTGAATTTTAGTTTCATTTTTGTTTTCACAGGAAATGGTATTAAAATTGAGAATCAAATGCTTCTGTGATTGCCCTTAACTGAATGCTGTTTTTTTCCACAGGCTTGAAGAGATAATAGAATCCCTGCTCTCAATCCTCAAAGAAACAGAGCTATGGGAAAGTGTCCCATCTGTTATCCCCCTGTTTGAGAAAATCGTAGGAAGTTTAGTAAACAACATGCAAGCAGAGAACGGTGAGAAAACTCCTGATCAGCAAGTCAGTTTCCTTTCATCAGTGGAGAATGGATGAGAACAGATCGTTCAGTGATCCTGAATAATTGCATTAAACAACAAGAATGTTTTTTCAGTTCAGTTCAGGTAAAATATTTAGGACAAATGTAGATTACGAGTGCTTCCAAGGCACACCTTTCACAACATGACACACCTTTAGAATATTAGAAACAGGTGTTCTAGAGTGCCTCACACATTATTTTTATCTATATAACAAACACTCTTATCCATAGCCTGTTTTTTTGTCATTACTTTCTAAATATACTTTTTGAAAGACACTTCATATTATTAAACCTTTGTCTTTTCTTCCTTACAGCCTTGATACTAAACCTTCAAATGCCTGTGATGACCCTGATGAATGAATTTGCACGCTCTGTCAACAGCAGTCATGTTAACCTCACTGAGGTCTCGGAAAGAATGCAGGATGCCATTGAACACACAGTGCAGGCAGCTCAGCAGGTTAGACATCCACTTTTCCCTCCGAAATAGCGCTAGTACATTCCATAAGCCTGCATTTGAGTGTTCTTTTTACAGCCGTTTGTTATGTGTGGACATGCTTCTGTGTCTGTGTGTGAGAGAAAGAGAAAGAGTGAGGTGGAGAAAAGAGCTACTGTATGACTGCTTAAAGTGTCATGCTTTGTTGCAGTAAACAATGTCCGTCTCTCATCTTGCCGTCACATCTTATTGATGGCTATGTTTCCAAATGCTTGACCGATGTTCATGCAGGGTGAGGACATGTTGCTTTTTAGGTACACAGTCTGTTCTACCTGCATGCCTAGATATTTGCATGCTTATCTACCCTTTAGAACATTTTTGACTGAAAACACTCTCATACCAGGTGTATAAAAATAACCAGGCGGCTGTTGAACGTTTCTGTTGACATTATCAATAGGCAGCTGTCTCCTACATGTTGTTTGAGATTTGTTACACAAATTATTTATACCTCAGGCAAAGGGATACATGTACCAAAGTCAGTGATAAAAAAGTGCTTTGCATTTGGTGACACCACTGGAATGCCATTTTAATTTGCAATGGAATAGAGAGACACGTACAAACCTACAGTACAAACACACATGCGGCAGCTTTTATTCAATAGTAGGGTTAATCGTCTATCAGCCGAAAGTTGGGGGGTTCAATCCCAGGTCCCACTGTACGCAGGGTGAATGTTCTCGGGCAAGACACCAAACTACCCTCTGTGACTATGTCAGCGCTGTGTGGATTGGATTAGTTTATACTGATGGCTTTTATATGATACCCTCTGCACTGTAAGAAAGTTAGTTCAACTTAAAATAATTTGTAACCTGGCTGCCTTAAAATGTTAAGTTCAGCAAGCCAAGAAATGTAAGATGTTTCCACTTTTGTCTTAGTTCCTTAAACTTAGTTTTATTAGTTGGGGTGACAAAGACAGTGCTGATAAATGAGTTCTATCAACTTCGTACTTTAAGTTTAATCGACAAGCCTTTTTAGTGAGACCAACAAGCAATTCTAAGTTTTATAAACCTAAATCTTAGTCGAAACAACATGAAAAAACAAATTAGATCAACATGTTTATACAGGTATATTGAGTTGTAGAAACATGAAAATGTAACTTGCCTGAACTAAGCATCTTGTTTGATCAATATATAATTAATACTTCTGCAAAGATGTCCAAAATGTTAGTTCAACAAAGTGTTTTGTTCAATCAACATATCTTTTTAAGGCAGCCAGGTAACTTTTTTCCTGACTTGTTCATCTTACTTGTGACATTACATTCATCAAAAAATGAAGTACTTTTCATTTCTTAAACAACCTAAGCCTAAATGAAAAAAAAAAAAATACTACATAAAAATGATTTCTCAACATGGGACAACATTCAAAATACTTAATTCAATGTCAAAACTGACAATAGCTTTTTTTGTACCAATTTGACTTGGCATCAGAATGCTATCAAGAAGAATTGAGTAATATGGCATATGTTCAATATTGATCTAGAAGTAAACACTTGGCTTACAACACTGTAAGCAGAATAACAGAAGAGTGCTCTCACTATATAAGAACTATGCAGGCATAAAAACAGAAACTTAGTATTAAAAAAAAGTCTACAAATATCACACATTGAACATTTCCCTTTGGTAAACACTTAGCTTCTGCACTGCATGCAGAAAAGTATTAAAGGATTGATCCAAACCGAGTGTCTCTTGCAGCACATGGCATTGTAAAGGTTGGTCACTCCAGTGACTAAAAGGGGTTTCCTGTGCATTTGTGCAGGGGTCATACTTACATCGAGTTGTATCAACAACGAAATCTATGTTACCTGAACTACTCTGGTTGGACTGATTAGTTGGACACTGTTTTACTTGATATTTCAAGTAAAACTGACATTTATGTTGAACTGACTTAAGAAAGTGAGCTGAGGAAACAAAAACCTAAAATCCCTTTTTACAGTGTGTCGTCAGTATATGAATGAGATGTGAATGGGTGAATAAAACATATAATATAATGTAAAAGCACTTTGAGTGGTCAGAAGAGTAAAGTGCTATATGAATATAGTCCATTTACCATTAACATGTAAGAATAGGCTCTAATGCAGGGCTTTTGTCGCTCTCTTCTGGCAGTTAGAGTAATTTCAGAAACACAGTCAATGCTTGTTATTGATGTGAATGGCTACAAAATTATAGATAACTTCTTTTTTTTTTACATGCTCAAGAAAAAAAAATATTACTTTTAATGAGGTGAAAATTATAGCCACATACTTTAAATATTTCAAAAATAAATCTCATTAAAACATGAGAAGTAAGTTAAAATACATGTGTGCATCAAGTCACTTTTTATTCTCTCAGAGCCCTATGATGAGGAACAGCTAAATGGATGGTTATGTGTTTGTTCTTTCAGATGTTTTTTCCCTATAATCCAGTGTTGTTTTAATTGGTGAATCAATTAGGCAAGGCAAGTTTATTTATAAAGCACCATTTATACATAGAGCAATTCAAAGTGCTTTACAGAGTTAAAAACAAAAACCAGAACAGTAACAATCAACAAAAACATACAGCAAACACTTCCAACATTTACATTTTATATGCGGCCAGTCATGTTTGATCTACTCTCTCTCTCTCTCTCTCTCTCTCTCTCTCTCTCTCTCTCTCTCTCTCTCTCTCTCTCTCTCTCTCTGTCTGTCTCTGTGTACTTATGTAACTTAACGTACATAGTAAATAGTGTTGGGTCTTGTTATTTATTTAAATTAGGAGGGATTATTATAAATAACCAGCCCCCTTCGCTGCTCTGAAGTCCGTAACTTGCAGAGTCTTACTGTCCCGTCGGACACAGAATCACAACTGATCTTGTCTTAACCGAAATTAACCTTTAATCATTCATCTCAGAACATCTTCCCAAGGATTAAGAATCACAGATTGAATCTTTTCTGTATCGAGTCGCAGCCTGAAGCTGGCTCAGACCTCTTGACACCCCCGTAGGGTGCCCGTATGCGCAACATTTAATTGTAGATCCAATATCAGGTTCATTCCATAACACCATACCTTGTCAAAAAATACCCAATTTAAAATATGACTTTTTAACTAATAAATTTATATATTGTAACTGAGGCATCAGAACCTTCTGTTAACTTCTTTGCTTTAGGCCATTGGCTCCTCCTTTTCAAACCAACCTTAATTACCTGACTTGAAATACATCAGTACAGGTCTACCAAAATGGGAGTGATGCAGCAGACATCAGATCAAGTTTTATAAATACAATTACTGGAGAGAGAGAGAGAGAGAGAGAGAGAGAGAGAGAGAGAGAGAGAGAGAGAGAGAGAGAGAGAGAGAGAGAGAGAGATTGATTTGGGCCTTTCATGATAGGACAGCTGAAGAAATTTGGGAAATGTAGAGTAGAGACTGGGGGAAGCAATGCAGCAAAGGGTCTTGGCCCGGAGTTGAACCAGCGGCCACTGTGATGAGGACTATAGCCTCTGTACATGGGGCGCCTAAACAGCAAGGCCAACCGTCACCCCCAGTTTGTCTACTTTCTTGATGACGGTTAGATGAGAAGATTGATATCTCACATGCCAACACAGTAAAGACAATAAAAGTACAACTAGCTGCTAGGTAGCTTAGCTTAGCATTAAAGACTGGATTACGGGGAACAAAATAGTGCTGAATGAAGTTACCAGCTCCCCCTCAAAAACCCTCAAAGATCACCTTTTTTTCTCCTTGTGTTTGTTTGTAAAAAAATTAATGCTAGAAGTGTAAAAACACTTCCTTTCCCAAAGCTCACAGTAAGACCAGGAAAGAAAAGGTTTCCGAATGACGTGCAACAGTTTTTATGTTCACTATTTACGCATATTATCCACCCGTTGCGTATCTTTTCTCATGTATTGACATCAAGGCAAGTCAAAGAGGAAAAAAAGGCACAATGTGATGGGACCCAGTTCATACCAGAATATCAGAGCACTGTATAATGTAACACTATTAAACTGATATTCTTTGTCTTGGGTATACCTGAGAGGGAACCTTGTTACAACCTGCCAGAGATTTCCAATATGGCAGAAATTCTATAGCTGACCTACTGTACATTCACATACATTGTATGTCTATACTGTACTGTACGCGTGGGTGTGTACCTGGTATTGAAGTCTGTGAGAAGCGATGATACCTGTGTGAGACTTCTGCCCTTTTCTTCACTTCTTTTTAAACTGCATGAACTGAAAGATTATGTTAATTCCCTTGTGCCACTGCCTTTATTCTCACACTTTGTCTACTTCCTCCTCTGTCTTGTTAACCAAACCTGTCTTCTCAGAACAGTGTGTACGCAACATGATACATTTTGTCTTTTTTTGACATTTTTGCCCCCCAGGCTAATGGCTCACTAGAGTGCAGTGACGTTCTAAATATATGGGATCCTGTAAGAGAGGCGGCAGGGTTAAACCACTCTACCATCGCTTTCTGGTGCAACACCAACCTGCAGTCTGTTTTGGAGGCCTATAATGAAGCCCAGATTGTCTACAGCCACCTGAATATGAGTGTGAGTAGATTCATGCCAAATTAAACAGGAAATACAAAAAAAACAACAACAATAGGATATTACATTCTTATTTTGTTTCCAATGTTTTCTCAAAATGTGATGCCTTCTCAAGTCAATTTATAGTTTAACCACTTGGTGGCAGTGTTGCTGCACAGAGAAAGCTGCCACTTCATTAACTGTCTATCTCTGCTGTGTATGTCGTCTGTACAGCACATGGGTGTGGGACCAATGATGGCGAATGCCACAGCTGCCAGGATTGTCAGGACCTTACAGTCTTACTACCAAGTCAGCATAAACCGCACCGTTGTGGCAGAGGAGCTGATCATGACTTTCTCAAGCAAGCTCTCTATGCTGACAGGACAGCCTTTGAGCCCTGAGGCACAGCAGCGCTGGAACATGCAGCTCCTGGAAGTGCAGCTGCTGAACAGGTGACTGTAAACAAAAACAAACAGGTTATATCACTGCTTACATGACGTGACCCTTCGCTAAGATCGGGATTTGCTGAGTTTTCAACATAATGAACCCTAACAGGGACTTTTAACAAATAGGCCTCACAGATCCATGTAGTTATGCAATATTTATTGTTTGAAATTAAATTCACCTTTTAGATTCAAAGCCTTTAAAGCAGGGGTCAGCAACCTTTAACACTCAAACACCCATTGGACCTGGTTTCCACAATAAAGAAAACACCGGGAGCCTCTAAAATGAAGATAACAGTGCATATATTGTTTTTCTACCTTTATGCTATGTACAAAAAACTATAGTGTGTTGCTTATGAAATCAATAAAGTGCTACAGGGAAAATGAAATGTTATTTCTGTATGCAAAGAAAACATTTTTAACATTTTAAACTCTGGGGAAAAAAACACGCTGGGAAGGTTTATGTAATAAAAAGCCAAACTTAAATTATCCATCTGCAAAACAAAAATGCCGTCATCCTTCGTGTACCAGAGCGTGTAGCAGAGTGTTGACCTAAATTGAATTTTTTATTTTTAAAAGCGCACTATTTCACTGAAAAAGTATAAGTATAAGAGTATAACAAGTATAAGTGCCGATGTGTGAGACCCGCCAATGGGTTATTCGAAGATTGTGATGCATATTTTGAGTGACAAAAAATTATTTGTCTGCTTTTTATTTTAATGTTACAAATTCACAATAATCTTCAAATTTGGAATTACCATTAAAAAAAACCTAACGAACAAAAATAGAATACACTTGAATTGATTACTCATCATTTATTTTCCAAAGCCACAGGAAGCCACAGCACATGGATGAAAGAGCCGCATGTGGCTCCAGAGCCGCAGGTTGCTGACCCCTGCTTTAAAGAAAAGGACATCATTTTGTTTCATCAGTTCAGCAGAATGAAAGAGCAACAGCTTTTATGTAATGGTCCAAAGTTGCATGGAGAGAAATCCATCATGGCTCTCTTTTGTTCCAAATTTGTCACCAGCAGAGGCCTTAATAGATCAGACAGGCCGTACCACGCTGAGGCCACAGGATATGAGTACAGTGCAGCACAATCATACCACAGAGCAGCTGCTGCAAAACAAAACCCAGTCTGATCACATTTTGAAGGATTTGATCTGAAGTTTTCAGTCTAATTTCATCTCATTTTCATGGTTTCCAGTTGCAGACCGATAGCCACAGATTCACCTATACGTGAACTCATCGCTCCATTTGTTGTTACAACATTACCCACATTGCCGCAGTCAGGCCAATTTGATTCCAACATAATTACACAAGAAATTGGAGCGATCACATTTGCATCCCGCTTGCCTAATTTAATGCCCCTTTGCCTGAAAACAGCGAGGCCTATGCAGATAGCTGCTTAACCATGATTTAGCTAGCCGAGACATCCTCTTAAAATTGATTTCCCTTTATACGCCAGCTGCAATAATGAGCCGGGCACAGTGATAAGGATCACATTTTGCATATCGCAGGGAATCAATCAAGTCTGACTCCATGAGTTATAGATCATTGATCACAGTGGAAAGACTGCACAGTTTATTATGGAGGGTGAAATGGGAATCTATATGAATAAGTACAAAGCAGTTTGATGGAGGAATATTACTACGAGGAGAAATGAGAATCATTGTATTAAGGGAGTGAATCAGAAGCAAGCTTCGCATTGCACAGAGGAAGTTGATGAGCAAGAAGGCTTCTGTCCATTACCCATAGAAGTGTTGAAGATCTTAAAATCATCTCAAAATATTGTATTTCTCATTGTAATTGCTCAAATTAGGTTGTGACTGTGTTATTAACTTATGTGACACTCATTGTGTGTTTCCCCTCTGCAGCTTGTCTTCACTCAAAATGCTCACAGACCAGCTGCTCACCGTGTCTCCATACCTTCAGCCTTACGTTGAAGCTGTGGAGAAAGCACTCCATCACCTCGTGGTCAACTTCCATCAAATTCAAGAAGAGAGCTCATCCGAGGACATCTTCGATGAAGCGGTCATGATCTTCCTACACCATGCAAACATCACATCAGACTTTTCTGATCTTGACAAAGACTCTCTGACCTACATGATGAAGCAAGCTGTCAAAGTTCTGATGGAGCTGTTTGAGGATGTGCCCATGGTTTACCAAGGCTTGGAGCAATTTCTGGATGACACAAGTATGGTGTTGGAGAAGGTGGCTGAGTTGGTTGCAGGGTTGTTCTCTGCTGAAACGCTTGGTGGGTATCTGGTGGTAGAAGTTCCGCCCAAAATCTACCACATCGTCAGGCTTCTTGTGTCTTCTCTGACTAATATGGGTATGGACATGCCAGCAAACATGGGGCTGTTTGAAGAGCTCGCTGACAACATTGTAGAAATGGTGAGACAGTTGGTGAAGGCCAGTGTTTTTTCTGCTCCGGTGGACTACCATCATGGCATGTATATGCAGGACATGACAGGCCGTAACCATTCAACAGGGATCCGACGCAAACGTGAGGCCCCGTTGATGCCCATGAGGAGCCCCATTGATGACTTCATCGATCTGTTCAACATTGACTACCATACCATGTTCAAAGCCATGTCTATCGCCCCGACCTCAGAAGAAATGATGGAAACAGCCCACATGTTTTTTGCAAATCCTGATCTTGACATTGTGATGAAGGGAGTGACAAGAGACATGCCATGGTACTTGAATGCCTCTCGGGAAGACACCATAGATGCTGCTACGGGGATGCTCTCCTTCTTCACTCTCCATAATGTGTTTGAAAGGTTAGTCTAATTTGCACTTTCCAAAATATGGCTCAAGTAATTAGAAAATATTACATTGTCACTTTTTGTGTCTAGTTTCAGATATAAATAGGCTCAAACATCAAAAAGAGCTTATTTGACTTCTTTGTGTTTCATCGGTTTATTGCTCCATTTGCCTCTTTTCATTAACAGTCTTTGTTTAATCTTCTGCAGGTCATCCATGGAACTCCTGCTGGAGGCTGCAGAAATGCTTCCCGATGGTTTTCCATTTGCCTCAGAGCTTCAGAATGTCAGCAGAGCATTTGCCCAAGAAAAGCAAAGTAACTTTGAAGTTCAGATCTACTATCACTCTGACACCATCTTGACAATTAGAAACTTCTTGGACTAAGGGCAGAGTTATTCTGAGTAATATTCACTCATTATTTGAATGCAAGATCTTGAAATGAGTAATGCTTTGTCCTTTCTTCAAATGAATTTCACCTCCTGAGTCCTCGGTCAGTTCCCTCACACTCCTGCTTAACCACACTCATGTTAAACATGAGCTGTACTGTACTACAATAACTATGCTTTACTGTAAACTGCCACAGTGCTCCCAGTGATGCTTCAGCTGATGTTTACAGAGCTACCATGACAGTATGGATATATAAACACAGTCTACCAGCCTGCGCAGTTTAACTGTGACACAGTATGCAGAAGTGGCAACCTTATGCCTGACCTTCATAGCTACTCTGGGACTGAGGGAAGACCGTAAACCACTTTGTTAATGCCGTTGTTGTTGTATACATGATTATAGCACGGCATAATTCATTCCAGAGATATGAGGAATAAGACTTCACATCAGCTTAGCTTGAGCTCCCAAAGAGCCCAAGGCCATATGGCCCTTCTCCAGCAGAAAGCCACTCAGCACCTTTTTAAATCTCATTAGCAAAGTAGAATTCAATCACTTATCCTGTCCGCCCTCGCTAAACGTCTCCCCTCGCGCTCACACAAGTGGACATCTATGACCTCCTTTTAATTGGCGTCTGTGCTTGTGTGATAATGTTTTCGGTGCATACAATCACTATGTAAGCAGCAGGGGCTTTACTCCCTTTCCAAAAAAAAAAAAAAACCCTCTCATATTCTTCACACACACATTCGGGGAGAACAGTTGTAACTGCAAAGGCCTGTAGGTGTTGAGCACCCTGAGATTAAACAGCACCATTGTCTAATTTTGGCCTAATTAAATATTCTGTCATCACGTCTTGCTGCCTGAGGTGGTGCCTTTCTTAGGGCTTGTCAAATGTGTTTTAATGCACGACAGCGTCTAGTACTGCCGGCCCTTCTGGCCCCATCAGTCCTGCACAGGGCTTCACTTTAAGCACATCATTTGCTGCTCGCTGCCTGACGCCACCGCCGCCCTGTAATGGTGTGAGTTGTAATGAAGCCCACAGGGACGTCACGTTATTCTGTCACCTTGCAGACCTTATTGCCCTCCTTTTTCCTTTCCTGTGCCATTCTTCTGTCGAACTCTAATAACCGCTGTCTTTCCCCCCTCCTTCTTTTCTTCCTTACCTTTATAGAGAACCTGCAGCTTATGGCAGAGACCTTCCACACAGCTGCTGAGCTCCTCCACATCAGCCTGACAGACCCCAGATTCATGGAGCAACTAGGCCACCTGAAGTCCCAGGTTTCTCATATCTATCCAGCTACTTTTGCACATTTATCATAAAAAAAGGGGGAAAATAATTTGTCAGAATGTTTCACTGTTAGGGTTTATTAAGAGTCATAAAAAAGTCATAAAAAGCATATTTACATTATGAGTGTTTACAACTTCAATGATTTGATTTTACAACAACAAAGCACCAATGTTTTCAGAGCTACAAACCTCTTGAAGTTACTCTATAATTATGACTCAGTGTTTTTAAAATAGGTTGGCCCAGCGTGTGGCAGTTTTATTGAAGTAAATACAGACATGAAAAGGCAAAAAAAATAACAACAGCACTAATTAGGCTTGGGTCAAAAAACATGTTGTTTTTAAAGGTTGACAGTTTGTGATTTGTTTTTTGATTAAATGCCAAAAGCTATTATTTAGTTCACATCAGAAAAACAGAACTGCAGCATTTTCTAACCACTCTTTGTTGTGCTCCCATGACTGATCTGTCATAGGTTTGCAATGTAGAGAAAACAGAGTCTGTGCGTGTGCTGGTGAGGACTATTGGCTTTGAGCCTGACGTGCTGTGTGACACCTTGATGCCGGCCCTGCAGTTCCTGGTTAAGAGTATCACAATGAACATGACCACTGTGATCGATGCAGTGTTCGAGACCTTCATCGGAGATCCAAGTACCTATGATGTCAACTCCAACTGGTATGGGATTGTCTTCATCTTTCTTCATAATTTGAAGGTTTTTGAAGTGAAAAGGCTGCTTTGCTTCTCTATCTTGCATTATAGTTATTACAGAGTTGTCAGAGCACTTTAAAAAACCCTACCACCTGCAGATTTGACAGTAGTTCCAAAATCAGACATCTATCTTGTACAGGTATTTGGGGCTAGGAGACAAGTTTCCCTGCATTGTTTAAAGTGAAATATCACCTGAAACCTTGTAACCTGCAGAGTTACTGACAGCATTTCACAGAGTTGAAGTAAAAGCATGTGAAAAAAGTAGGGCTGTCAATCATTTTAAATATTTAATCGCAACTTATCGCATGATTTTCCATAGTTAACTGGCGATTAATCTCAAATTGATCGCACATTTTTTTATCTGTTCAAAATGTACCTTAAAGGGATAATTTTCAAGTTTTTAATGCTCTTATCAACATTGGAGTGGACAAATATGCTTGCTTTATACAAATGCATGTTTATTATTATTGCAGCAATCCAAAACAATGATAAATACTGTCCAGAACAATCCCCACACAACGATGCCACACAATATGCTGGGCATTTTGACCTGAATGTAACATTACGTAGTAAAACTACTGTAAGATGAGATTTATCTTAGTCTAAGTATTTGTATCATTGAGTTCTTTAATGAAGTTCGAAATACTTCTATTTCATATATTGCACTGCCTCTTTAAGGTTGCTCAGGGTGATATGGTTTTGGGTTGAAGTGAAGGTGTCACGAGTTAGATGTGCTGTTGTCCTATGTTGAGGAAGAGTCATTAAAGGCATCACGACGCACAGCAGAAGTTTTCCTGTGAGATTAAACAAGTTAGGGTGTTACACTACCACCATGTAATATCCAACTCACTAACATCCTGTTTATTTAAGCAGCTCAACACAAAGTGATTGAGCTCATGCATCACAACAACAGACGTGTTGTCCATGCGTCTCCATCACATCGACAGTAAATGCAGATCACTTTGGTCTTGTCCAGAGAACCATCTGGCAGTGCTTTAAAGCTGAACTTGCCATTCAAAACACCCTCTTTATCAATTTCTTCATGTCATCCACAATGTTATGTTACTGCTGTATCCATTCCTGATTTCCCAAACTACGGGGCGGGCCGAGGGTCATACACAGAACGTGCGCGCATTAATCATGCGTCAAATAAATTGACTGGCCATCCCTGAGTGAGCGCAGGCATACACATTGGCTACGTCTAATTTATAAATGCCTTCTTGGCTTGGTCCCAATGTATTTGTGTGTTTACCTACAAAGATCAAAAAGCCACTATTCCTTGTGCTCCTGCGACACTTTACAAATGTGTGTTCCCCGTGTTCGGTCAGAGTTCGGTAAGAGAGCGTTCAGTTTTGCTGCTCCTACTGCTTGGATTACACTCCAGAAGGACTTGAATCTGTCAGATCTTATCTCACTGAACGCCTTTGGGTCCATCTTAAAGGTGACATATCATGCAAAATCGACTTTTGAAGGGTTCTCTACCTGAAATATGTTTCCCTGGCATGCCTACAAAGCCCCCCGAGAATGAAAAAAATCCATTCTGCCCCTGTTTTGATTTCTCCACCTTTCTGTAAATGTGTGTGAAACGAGCCGTTTCAGACTTCTGTGTTTTTGTTACGTAACAACAATATCCGGTCTGTCACGGAGTCAGAGCTCGGAGCTTGTTCAGCCCATAGACTGTATAAAATACAACTCAACTCCTCCTCTGTTTTTCATTCCCTGCACACGTGTGTGCTAACAAGGAGCTTAGGAGGGAGGCATGCTAGTTGTAGGCTGTCTTAATAAACACAAAGGTCAGTTTTACTCCCCACGTCTGCAGATTTGAAGATCTAATGGATGATTTTTATTTGTCATCGAAAAGTGCCAGCGCTAGTTAGCATAGCCACATAGCTACATGTCGTAGCTGTGTACCAAGACACACGTCGATATACTGACAAAAGAACAAAAAACAGAATCTGTGACCAATCCTTCATAAAAGGTCCTGCTGCATTTCGAGGTCGAGGTCGGTTTTGCTCCCAACGTCTGCAGATTTGAAGATCGGTGTGCTGCTGACCTCTTGGTCAGGTCGCCCTTGTAAATGAGGTCTTGATCTCAATGGGACTCATCTGGTTAAATAAAGGTTAAATAAAAATAAAAAAAATAGTGCCATTAAGGAGAATTTGAGTTAACTCATTATTATTGCATCAATTTCAACAGCCCTATAAAAAAGTGAAAAGTTATTGTTGATTAAGGTTCAATTCTCTTCTCATACTTGTGTTTACATCCATCTGTGTGTGTAATTCCAGGACCTCTGTGCTGAGCGAAGGTTTGAGCTTTAACATCAGCGGTCTGAGCTCTCTCAACATTAACATCACTTCTCCAGGTGAGACATTTCCTTTTGCCTCAACATCCTGTCTGTCACATGTATCTCTTTGAAATAGGTGTTTCTTGTGGATGGCACAGGTATTTGCAACCTTCAGTAAACAAAGTAAAGCTAAATACAGAGCTGCATGTGTTGCCATCATTCAAATACAATTAAAATACACAAAGACAAGACATTTTTACAAGACACTTATTAGAAAAATGAAATGTTGAATAAAAAAGGCCTGAAAGCAAACACAAAATCTTCCCCCCAACTAAAGTAAGACATGCTGTACTTTCTTGACATAGAAAACAAACAACACACTGTATGATCCTCATAATGAAAAATCTATTTTCAACTATGTCTTGTATTTTTTTATTTCCCAGGAGTGGTGACAATTGGTGAGATACTGAGGAATACAACAGCCTTTGTTGAGGATGTGCAAAGACACATGGATTTTGATCCCACTGCTCTCGCGATCCTGTTGGAAACAACTCTACCAAATAACAACTTAGTGGTAAGACAGGATCATTCCTCCAGATGCTCTTGTGTACAAGAAAACCTGTAATCCCTGTTTCTGGGAATTTGAAGACACACCAGTACCTAGCAATCATGCTACAACAACAACAAGACTGATGTGTCTCCTAACATACTTTCAGTCACTTTCTCTAACTGGAGAGAACGTAATCATTATGTTCTATTTACAGCTTTGACCTTGTACAATGTATTCATCTGTACAGACTCTACATAAATATGTAACGTCTTTAGATGCAGGACTGAACTTTGGTATGGGATGTGTCCTGATTCTGTTTATAGTTCAGGTAGTATTCACCAATCATGTAGCTGCAGGATTTGGGGTATACCATGAAAGCAGTCTGTATGAAGAGCAAAAGCAGGTATAGCATTATGTCTGTGAAGGTTCTCGGTCATCCAAAGCTTGATCCGTAAGGCAACTGGACTGGTAGAAATTCTTGAAGACGTTTCACCTCTCCTCCGAAAGGCTTCTTCAGTTCTGACCAGACTGGGGAAGAGCTCGAAGATACAAGCCACTAACAGTCGTGGGTGTGTCCAGGAGTCTCAAAGGGTCCTAAGTGGGGTCGTTAGTCTAGTTCCTGACAGTCGTTCAGTACCTCCTGACAATTGTTAACCTAGGTCCTGACAGTCGTTAGGGTGATGGTTCAGCTGTGAGTCGTTAGAGTCACATGGTCTCTGGTATGAGTATGGTCTTACTTGTTTTGACACAGAATTCAAACAGCATTGCATGCAGGAGACAAATGGTGTCTTAATCCACCACCTCTGTTAAAGGGTGTTCAAGCTTAACATAGATGGCTTCCTCGACCCCTCTTTCATACCAACGCTCTTCTCAGGTATAGCGTAATTCACCGCAAGCTGACAGGAATCTGGGAATGTTTATTTATCTCCATATACCCAAAAACAACATACTTGATGCTGTACCACAAAAGACAGTCAGAATTTAAATTTCATAGCCTACTGTAATGCCTCACCCCAGCTTCCATTCAGTAAGCAAGCATTTGCAATGTATTTTCCTCGTCTTCTGAACACATCCGACAAATCTGGATTTTTTACATTTGAAAGTTGTATACATTTGGGCTTTTACACGTTTATTTAGATAGGAGAGGACAGTGGATAGAGCAGGAAACTGGCCAGCCATATGGGCACAAACTTAGCCATAAGGCTAAGCCTGTGCCTGAATTTTAACTTTTTAAAATGTCTAAATTTAAGATTGTTAATCACATATCAGTTTATCTAAGGGGTGGCTCAGCCACAGTGATGTTTCCATCCAACATTGTATATACGGTGAAACTGAGATCCATCAAAAACAGATGGGAAGGCCAATTCTTTGTCAGGGGGATGAAGTGAAGCAAGAACTGATGGTATTTATTTTGCTGACTTATGTGTGGGGCAGATGTTGCTTTGCTTTTGTTCTGAACATGGTCGCCTGTCTCGCCATACAGCACATGGAAGAGGAAGTCAAAGCTGAAAATTGTCCTTAACTTTTTTTTCATACTTGTGTCATGCTTTAAAAACAGATCCTCTCCTGGTTGGTCAACATGCGTCACTGTGACTCCATATCAACAGTGGACATGGACCAGGCAGATAAGACCATCTTAAAGATCTTCTGCTCCATGTCTCCTCAAGGCTGGTACAGCTTTTCACTTCTGATAACTCGCCATCTGAACGTGGAGAAACTCATCTACAGAGTAAGGCTGAATTATGATCGATTTTCTGAGGAAAAATGCCATGCCTCACTTTCTTTTAAAGCCAATGTTTTTTTTCTTTGTTTGGGTAAAAAAAGCCTCCTGAATGTGAGTTTTTGTGGATGCACAAAAACTGTAATAGCTGGATCGAAAAATAAATCGTTTCTGTTGGGCAGTTGTTAAACTGTTTGATGCTGCATTGTGTTTGAGGAACACTTAAGGCAGATGAAAATAATTGAGAAGAAAATATTTGTTTACTGGATTAGACTCTGTTTCACACACACATTTACACAGATGTTTTTTTCTCTTTGATCCAAAAAAACAAACACTGTCGATCAAAAAGCAAAAGAAGAGAAAACCTTCAAACACAATATAAGACTATGAGACTGGTACTACCTCTGTTGTTGTAGAACCAACAGGTTTATTTAATAGGCCTCTTTTTATTTCAAATCTTAGTCTCTATGTCTTTTAACTATCAACATTTAACTGGACTTTTATCAGAACAATGGGTCAAAATTAACATAAAATGCATCAATTACAGTGATAGACCTATGAACAATTAGTTCCTTTCAGACCTCTGAAGCCTTGAGCATGTTTCACCTCAATGTCTACGTTTCAGTAAACTTAATTTCTCTTTTAAGCAAAAGAAGAGCAAACAGAAGACAATGAGCTAGTGTTTGTTATGTGATAATGCAGGATGTTGTTGCTATAGAGGTTTTAGTAAAGCTTGCCCAAACCAAAGCTAACAAGAAAAAAAAAAGGATTTTATCTTTGCAGGTATTCAGAAGCATGACTCAACTCAACTTTATTTATATAGAACCTTTCATACATAAAAACATGGAGCCTAAAGTGCTTCACAGAATAACAGACAGAAAACAACAGGTACCATTATAAAAGGCATGGTTATAAATAAAATATTTTAAAACAAAATAAAATCAATACAGTAAAATTAATAAAATAAGTAATAGTGGAAAGAAAAGTTAAAAATAAGGTAGCATTAACAAGATCAGGTGAATACAAGAAATAAGTAGATACATACATAATTAAACAAGATAAATATATGTTAAAGCAATGATTCAAATAATAATGGTTAAAATAATTCTAAAAATAATCAAAATAATAATTCAGTCCAGATCTAGAAATACATTACTCCAAATTAAAAGCTAGATTAAAAAGGTAAGCCTTAAGTTTACTTTTAAGAACACCCAGAGAGCTCGCCGTTTTAATGTCCAGAGGCAGAGTTCCACAGTTTAGGGGCGTAAAAACAGAAAGCTCTCTGGCTGGCGCTTGTGTGACACACAAGAGGAACATTTAAAAGGGAAGCATTCGAGGACCTCAGTGATCAGGTTGAAACATAAAATGACAGGAGATCAGTGATGCATGGAGGAGCAAGGCTGTTAAGAGCTTTACAAATTTTAAAATCAATTCCAAAAGAAATTAACTCCAAAATGATGAATAGTGTCAGCTGGAGGTGTACATTCAAACTATTACTTGCTACTTACATTGTTGCCAACTCAGTATAAATTGGACCAAATGTGAGTCTGCAGATTATATAATCTCACCAAGAAGACATGCGAGCAGAAACTAAAGCCTGACATTTTTATAGAGATATTCCTAGCTAGCAACCTAGAAGTGGTAAAGACTAAAAGGCAGTTCATAGTTTAAAGCCACTTGTAGCTGGAACTGTTTTGTCATAGCCAGAGTCTAAAAGAGAGTATTTGAAGAACATCTTTTGTTGCTATGTTAAACATTGATAGCTCAAAGTTATTCACTTGGAGACATTTTTAGCTGCACGTATGTAACAATTCAGATTTGATTGTGTGAACAAAGTGATATACCTTAGTGGGAAACATGATTTTCTATTGTGGTAGACTAGTCGAAGATTAGAGGTATGGTAAAACATAACAGTCTATAGCAAATTAATGGCACAAAACAAGTTATTGAGTTGTCTAAAATCAACTAAGCATAGACTCGATGGATATAAGAGACACCCAGAATAGACTGCATGCTGTCAGTTCGTCCCTCTGTGTATTTACCTAGAATCTCTACCAGATTGGAAACTGCCAGGCAGCTTTTATCCCGTGAATTCTGTCTTGTCTTATTTTGTTGAATCCCTGTATCCTCCACTGTCTTCCACCCACTATGGACATGTTGTGTAAGCAGATAACAACAAATGCCCCGGGCAGACAAAAAGTTGATAAGGTCTGATTCTAGGACAGAGAGGATGGACATCCACAGTATCTAACACATGATTAAACATTTTTAAAAAATAACACAGAAACTCCAAAGAGAAACTCAGCCTAGACAAAATCAGTCTGTCAACTAGGATTTGTAATAGGAGTGACCCAGCAGCAGTTTGAAATATTGTTTATTCTGCTGTTTAACCCTCCTGTTATGTTGCGGGTCAAACTGACCCTTTTTAAAGTCTATTTTATGTAATTTATGACTTCCAAACCAGCTAAATGCAGCACAAAAATCTGGGCAGCATGTGACAGAAGAAGAGTCGTGTTAATTTATCAACATCACTTCATAAAAATAAAAAGATTCAAAATTTAAAATAAAATAAACAAAAATCTGTCATGCAATACTATTGTATTTATATTTAGGGCTTTCCAATGTAATTTAAAAAAAAGCTCTAACATGCATTTTAATAAAAAATGAGTGAGTTATCCTCATTGAACCATGATCTGTGAGAATTGAAGAACACCAATGGACCAAATCTTGATTTAAATAGTTAGTAATGGAGGTAAAAATTAGATTTATGTGTATTGGGATTTTTTTGGGTTCTGACACTTTTGGATAATTGAATATGCCACAGGTCAAATTGACCCAGGAACATTATTGCTGTTCCAGAGAAACGAATATAACAGGAGGGTTAATGTATAAGTAAGTGTCAGATTGAACTAAAACAAATGTTGCTCACACGATGCTCACCCCATTGCATAAATCTATTCCTCCTTTTTGAATAGTTGTTGCAAGCCCCCAACTTTTACTCCATTTTTTTAAGGTTGAAAAAGAATACTTTGCTGCTGTCTTCCATAAGAAACTGCAATATGAGGCAATACATGACAAAAAGAAATACTGTCTTTGGAAACTCAGAAATTGTCAAATGCACTTGAACATGAAGAAGAAAGAGTCACAGAAAAGGAAAATAAGCAGTCAGAGTGAGAAAAATAACACACATTTTAAACTCTTTCAGATGGTGTTGTCTGAAGAAATGCAGAGCTTTGTGGAAGTGATGCTTCAGATGGCTGAAGTCCTAATCAACATGTTGGACAAGATTGTTCCTGCTGTTCATCAGATACAAAGCTACGTGTCCTCTATGGAAGATCTCGACTCAATGGCAAACAGCAAAATTCACCACGTGTGTAATTTACTGCTACATAATTCTTATAATCTCCTGTGTATTTGTATAGTTTTGTGATCACTCTCCCAGCATAAGAAGAAGAAATGTTACAGTTTTTTATGTTTTTGGAGTCTTCAGTTTTATAGCACCACTCTCTGAAAATCATAAAGTGTTAAAAGTTTCAAACCCTCCTTTGTCTACAGAAGACAAGAGTGCAAAGGTCCACCGACGTACCCAAATCTTCATTTGTCACCCTGTCTCGGGCGCTGTGTAGTAACGGCATCATCGCTCTGTTTGGAATCTCCAAACTCCCTCTGTCTTCAGACGACTCAGACCCGTCCTCTCAGGATGACCCAAAGAGAGAGGAGATGATTGAGAGGTTCAAACTTCCAAGAAATGCCTGTAAGTGAGGAAGAGGACACTGTGGGTCACTGTTTTTCACATGCATGTATTTGTGTGTAGTGTTATAACTTTTCACTGCATTTACAGAAGAAAAATGACAGATAAAAATGTCCCTTCCTTTGTTTGATGCCATCATATTAATGTCTAATGGTTCTCTTCTCTTCTCGTTTTGTAGCTCCGTTCTGTATGAACATGTATCTTGACATGGTGAATACCACCGGAGGGGCCATCGCCTGGGCCTTCCTCAAACCGATGCTGATGGGAAAAATTCTGTTCACGCCCGACACACCTGTTACACGGGAAATCATGCAGAAGGTATACAGTACCAACATCATAGAGAGAGTTGAAGAGGGGTGTAAACATGTTTGTGTAGCCCTGTATGCCTGTATGGTTCTGTTTTGAGTTCACTGTACTGCTGCGTACACAGATTCTGAAAACCAGACAAAAAACATAATTCACATGTCATCGTCCTTGTCCTGTCCTGTCCTTGTTCAGTCCAACGCCACCTTGCACGAGCTCGCAAACCTGAGGAAGCACTCCAGGGAATGGATCGAATCCTCCGGCTACGTCTTAAAGGCTGCAGAAATACTCAGCCACACTTTGCCGATGCTGCAGGTACGAAAACTCAGAGCCTTCTGCCTTCCATATATCAGATTTTTTTTCCCCCCCCTCTCGCTGGCTCACTCTCGTCTGAAAGT
The DNA here is from genome assembly GCF_009762535.1 of Notolabrus celidotus. NCBI lineage: Eukaryota > Metazoa > Chordata > Actinopteri > Labriformes > Labridae > Notolabrus > Notolabrus celidotus. Next base: position 19,306,659 of record NC_048281.1, read on the forward strand.
CTTTAGATAAACTTTGCGATGGTCTCCATCGAGTTTCAGCAGCTGAATCATGATGTTGTGCGTCCTCTCTTCCACTCCTCCTCCTTTCCCTTTCCAGAATTCCCTGGGCAATTCCTTTGTGAAGAATTTCATTGAGATGCAGACAGACATCAATGTCGGAACAATGAAGGAGACGCTCAGCAACTTCTGTGAGTGAACGTTTGAAGGTCTTACTTTTGTAAGCTGCAGAAACCAGGCGTACCCTTCTATTCCTCCCTCACTTATTGCCTGTAAAATATCCACACTATCAGGAAATAGGACTGCTCCTTTGCTTTACAGGAAGCCTTGCTCTCATTTCAATGTGCATCTCTCAGGGCGTCTCTCCTTGATGTGATTATACACGTCAGTCAGTTTATTTACACAAGGCCTGACTTTGATATACAGCTACTAAATTAGATTACCTTGTATTGTCAGACAATGTTGTTATCCCAGTTGGCCCATAATACAACAGGGTATGACACTAAAAAGACAACAAATATGATTATTTTCGCACTGATTTACATCCATTAAAGCTAAACTGCGCTCAAATCCTGTCAATAGATCTCCTAAATATGTGTTGTGTTTTGTTTACTCTCCAAAGCTAACATGACTGTGATGCTGGAGAAGAACAAATCCATGCTGGATCAGATCACAACCTTGTCCACCCTCATGATGAGCCTCTCCTCCTGTGTTAAATTTGACCGCTACCTTGGCTACGACTCAGTGGAGCAGCTCGATGCGGATGCTGAGGACCTCGCCAAAAACAGGGATCTCTATGCAAGTGAGTGAATTTAGGCTGTAGCAGACACACCTAAGAATTGTAGATTGTGTGCTACTTGACAGCAGGATCATGTGTCTACTAAGAGATTCACAATTGAGATCATTTTTCACAAACAAAAGGATAAAGCTCAGTAGGGGAGAACGGGGTTGGTTGTCACACGGGTTGGTTGGCACACTCGTTATATCTCGCCACCAGAGGGCACTGTCTCTCAAATTGGGGTATGGACATTTCCAGAATTAGGATCAGAGCTCACCTACATAGTCTTCTCTGGAGTAAGACAGCTGAACTTGAGGTGAGACGACTTTTTGTGTTTTTCATGTCAAATTGTAAATATTCAGCTCATCAGTATTTTTCTTCTAGGCTTTTAAACGATGGGTTTATAACAAAACAAGTGTTACCCTTACAAAGTGTGAGGGGGAAGCTATAGTTTAGATTTTTATTGGCTAGCTAACTAGTTGTTGGATGGTCGTTAGCCTTGATGCTAGCAACAAATATCAGGTGGGGTTGGTCGTCACATGTGACACCCTTTTTAAAAAAATTTTCCCATTAAAATACTATTGTGACAACCAACCCCATAGTGTGACAACCAACCCCATAGTGTGTGACAACCAACCCCATAGTGTGTGACAACCATCCCCGTGATGGGGTTGGTTGTCACAATGTGTCAGAGTGTCTTTGATAGTTAATTGCCTCTTTGTTACAATGAGTTGGAAAATTAGAGTGATACACATTTCAAGCCAACACCTTAAGCTTCAATTTAATGTAGGAATGACTATTGAAAGATGTTTTGATGATGAGCAATCATCAAAACAGTAAAAAGTGTGACAACCAACCCCGTTCTCCCCTATATTTTCAACATGAAAGAAGTCTGTAGTCAAGTTTATTAACCACTCAGGTTGTTCATTTGCTTTCACTCTGCAGTTATCCGCCACATTCTCAGGACTTTGTCTGTATGTGAGTTTGTGGGCAGGATAACAACAAGGATGGATGAGTTTAAGCCCTGCCTGTAATGGAGGCTGGCATCTTCAAAGGCACATTAAGCATCCACCTCATCAAAGAGATACTCATTTACATTTTTTTAATCTCCCGTGCTTCCTTTAAAGGGATCTTCTGTGTTGATAATGAGTTGGAGTGAGGGCGCTTATTGGAGACCTGATTTTGCAACAGTTTATCTAGGGCGGCTTAAAAAGTTAGTCTGCTCTTTGAATATATCTGTTGAGTATAACTTAAGATGGTGCAATCTGTCTTCAAGGTGTCATCTTCAAGCTTCCCAAAGACAGCTCATCCAGGAAGCGCAGAGCTGCCCCCTTCACATCCTCCCTTCCTCCCAAAGTCAGCTACACCATCCGCATGCATATGGACAATGTCATGCGTACCGACAGGGTTCGGGACCCCTACTTCACGAAGGACACGCACATCTCAGCGAGTCACACTCTGCGTTACAACCGTGGCTTCGTCTACCTGCAGGAGACCATAGATCGAGCCATCATCGCCACCCAGACCGGGCAGACAGTGACCGAACCAGCTGTCCAGCTGCAGCCCTTCCCGTATCCCTGCCACCACCGGGACGAGTGAGTCCACTGAATACACAAGTGCACATACAAACAAGCACACTCTCACGCACAGTAGAAATATGCTCCCTTATGGATGCATGGAAACGTTACACAAGGTCTCTGAGGGGACTCACAGGCATTGATGTGGAATAATGCATGCTCTCTCATTATTCACTTGCCACTTGGGATTGACAGTAAGTACTCATTCACAGTAGCCTCTCACATTATAATTGGTTCCGCACCATGTGCATGAATATTCACTATTATTGTGCATTCATATTTGAAGACCATATACGTGCAAACACTTGAAACACCCTTCAGGCCTTTAACAAGGATCAGAGAGAGCACTACTCATTTCTGCAGCATATATCCAATCTAACACGGGTTCAGCATTAACTTGTGCATCGATACACAACATTGTTTCCAATAAATCATGCTTGAACACAATGCCTATGTTAGCACTTGCCCCGGAGCGCATCTTACGACAATGCTGATATCTCATCTCAGAAGCACCAACGGGCTGCTGTCTCTATCTGGCTGCCTTAAAGACGAACAGCAAGATATGATGATCCTCGCCTCTCTGTCCCCCTGATTTATTACTCAACAATACAAAAGTCTGACAGGATAGCAGTGAAATATAGCTGTGTGGTAAGAGAAACAGAAAGCACTAAATTACTTCCCATCAGGCACTGGATATGATAAGTTCAAAAAATAAAAAATGAAACAGAGAGGCCTTTTATTTTTGCGTAAATAATGAGAGGATCAAAACACGGCTGTCAAAAATCCCCCAGCATCCCTTGGATATTGCTCTCCCGCTCTGCATCTCCATCTCACTGTCAGACCAGTGACTGAAAGATTGTCCTTTTCATCTGCTGTTGTTGACAGTGATTGGATGTTAGGTGTTCAACAAATTTGACTGACAGTTGTACCGCTGCTCTCTCCCCAGGTACCTGGAGGCCATCTCTTTTGTCTTCCCGCTGATGCTGATGTTAGCCTGGGTGCTGTTTGTGGCAGATTTTGTGAAGAAGCTGGTGCATGAGAGAGAGCTGAGGCTGCATGAGGTAAATAAAAGCTGCCATCGTATTTTTTGCTTTGAAAACTGACTTCTTGGCTTCAAGGACGTGCGGAAATGATATTGATCATTCTTCATGTTTTTGAAGAAGCCGGCTGTGATTGAGCCTTCCTGTGTGAGGTTTAAACACAGCAACAGGAAAACATCAGATTAACTTTTTCCTTCCCTAATTCCTCAAAGTTTCCTCTCTCATGTAACATTTATTAGCAGCACTGACAACCTTTACTTTTTAATGACATATCTGCATTTTCCAAATGTCTTCTTACTTTTCCAACAGTACATGAAAATGATGGGAGTCAACCCGCTCAGTCACTTTTTCGCCTGGTTCCTGCACTGTGCCACCTACCTGGTGTTGACCATCTCCATCCTCACACTGGTGCTCAAGTACGGCAGCATCCTGCCCCACAGCAACGGTTTCATCCTGTTCTTGTACCTCTGCGACTACGGCTTGAGCATCCTGGCTTTCAGTTACCTCATCAGCTCCTTTTTCGACAAAACCTTCATCGCCGGCTTGAGCGGCAGTCTCCTTTACATCCTCTGTTTCTTCCCCTTCATCGTGGTCATGGCCGTGGAGAGGACTCTGACTTTCACACAGAAGAGCCTCCTGGTGAGGAAGCTCTGAATCTCATTTGTCATGAGTAATGTTTACTAAGCTGTTATGATTCTGAGAAATTATGGTTCAAAATATAAAGATGCAGCCTGAAAAATGATATTCACTGTTTTATTTTTCATGCGACACACAAGTAGAAACTGAGCTGACAGTTTACAAATGCTGCTGTTCGCAGAACAGTTTCCCCTCTTCTTATCCTGACATAAATTCTGCACATTAATGTACTACATCTTCATTTTCTGAAAACTTTTTTTGTTTTGCTGATTTCTGTCTGGTCTTCATAAATTGGAGGCCAGACATTTTAGTTTTTATCTTACAAAACAGCACTGCGAACATTCAAAGCCTTGTTTGCTTTGAACATAACACATCATATCACTCAGAGGAAGGCTTTTGAAGTACATCATTTAAGACTACGTAAAGTTGTCAAGAGAACAGAAAAAATGAACAGAGGGAATCACAGACAGGCATAAAAGTGAAAAGATGTTTCATTCTGTTTTTCCTGCTTTCTGTATCCAGTCTAATTTGTCTCTCATTGTCCCGCAGAGTTTGTTTTCACCGACCTGTTTCAGCTACGCCAGTCAGTACATCTCTCGCTACGAATCCCAAGGACAAGGTACACATATAGACATCTCACTTGTGTTAAGCAAAGCCTCTTTCATTATTTGGTCGGTATAAACAACATTATTTCTCCTGTGGGTGTCTTTAGGGATTCAGTGGAGCAACTCATACACATCCCCCTTGGCTGGAGACACCGCTTCGTTCGGTTGGCTGTGCTGGCTGATGCTCATCGACGCCATCCTCTACTTCATCATTGGAGCTTACATTCGCATGGTCTTCCCAGGTACACTGTGAAATCATAGTAGCGTTTTAAAAACTCATTCCGGGTAATCTTAAGTCAAAGATTCATAATATCCCTCAACCAAACAGTTTTTATGAAACACCTACATGTGTTTTATGAAATACTGAATAGATCCTACTGGTCTTTCAGGTTAGCCAGGCTCAAACTAAGAAACAGTGATGTGTGTTGGAGGTGTGAGAGAGAGGTGGGGACCCTAGTGCATATGTTATAATGCTGTGAAAAAAACAAAGAAAATGTGGGATCTGATAATCTCCTTCTTGAATAAGATATTTAGATTACACCTGATTTAAGATCCTTCCATCTGTATATTGGGAATTTTACCAGACAGTGTTTTATTATCAAAAGGTCACAAACTGTGGTGTCGCCTCGCTCTGATAACGGGATGTAGGATAACATTACGCCACTGGAAATCCACCAGTACTCTCAGTGTTCTTTTAAAGAATGGATAGAAGCACAATGGCGAGCTACGAGCGGGTCGTTTAAAGAGTGGCAGGGAGAGAGGATCTATTTAAAGAAATATGGAGCCCATTCCTCATTCACAGGACTCATATAGAAAGCTAACTCAAGTCATAATGTGTCTGGATAAGATACATGAAGCATATCCGTATGTCCCAGTGTTTTGTTTTGTTTTTGAGTTTTGTTTTGCCTTTTTGTCAATCGGTTATGTCTGGCCCGAGTGGTATTTCATTGCCAGGCTATTTATGTTATTTTGGTCTTTGTGTAAGTAAAAAGAAAGGAAAACATGTGTAAAGGACATTGTACAAGCAGACTGTATTGGAAATGTATTTGAGACATTGATATTTTGTATTCCTTTGAAAGCAGTTTAGTGTAAACGCCTTTCAAAAAACATTAATAGACAAAAATAAGTAAAAAAAAGAAACACCTACATGTGGCTCAAAGTGCTTCACAAAGCAAAAATCAAAGTGGCGCAAACAGAAAAATAATTATCAAATATAGATCAAATGTTGCAAAATTCACATATTTCAACCGTGGAGCAGCTAAGAAAAGTATAATGATATTTAAAATAAAGACATATGATATGAAGTATGATAAAACTCAGACTAAGGCAGTAACATTATATCAGAACATATCAAGACTTCATTAAAACATTGTTCACATGTCATAACATATGTCCAGTTAGTTCAGATGGAAAGCTGATCTTAGCTTTTAATGCAAATATTAACAGTTCCTCTTAGAATATTTTGTGAAATGTCTCAGTTGTCTGTAAGATAAAAGCTTGAAGATCTAATAATCCATTCAACATTTAACATGAATACAGAACTTATAGATTACAGAGAATACAACTAAACTTGAAATGTAAGCAATGCTAATGTTACTATACCACAACACTACTAATAGTGTCATTAAGCATCAAGAGCAGCTGACCTGACAGAGAGTACTGGGGGGCGGCTGTGGCTCAGTGGGTAGAGTCGGTCATCTATCAATTGACGGTTTGATCCCAGCTCCGGCTGTCACATGCCGAAGTGTCCTTGAGCAAGACACCGAATCCCACCAAATTGCTCCCTCTGTTGCTCAGAGGTGTGTTAATGTGAACAAATTAGATTATCTAACACTGATGGTCCCTTTCTGTAGCAGCCCTACCATCAGTGAGTGAATGGGTATGAATGGGTGAACGTGAGGAGTAGTGTAAAAGTGCTTTGAGTGGTCAGAACGACTAGAAAAGCGCTATATAAGTCCATTTACCATTTACTGCACACATTAAATGTGTACTGTCAGTGTAGAAGTAGAATTCAAAATACTGATACCATGTGTCTGGTGATTTAAGATCCAACCAGAAAAAACACCAATTCTAAAATCAGATTAAAGCTGACTTGTGTCCTTTTCAGTTTTGCATTGCTTTTCTCTATGAAGCAAACATATTCTTTAAATACGCTTGTAAAGACTTGACCAGACCAGAACGTAGAAGCTGAAGTTGCATGTGTTGCTGACCACATACTGTGACCTACATTCTGTTGACTCTAGAGTCTAGGTCAAACTTGTCATTTCCATGGATGCCTTTGTATAAGAAGAGATCTCCAGTCTCAGGCCATGGCCACTCTCATGCCATTCAACAGCATTCTTTGTCATTGAATTGGTTTCATCATGTCACTGAAGTGTCATTGCCTTGCTGTCTTTGACTCAGCTGTTATCAACCACTATGCCATGGTCAATACACTTTCAGATAATCCCAGCCTGTACTAAAACGCTGGCTAAGCTCTGTCAGATATCGAAGTTAGGTTTGGTGTATTAACATTATTCTGATATGTCTTTACTGCTCAGCAGGATGAGGCAGCTTTTCAACCTACTTCAGTATTTGAAGCTTTCTTTGTGCTAGCTCTTTTAGAACAGGTATTTACTACTGCCTCCCCATTAGCTTAATTACTTTGTTATCAACTTCAACTTATTTCTTTTTATTTAATCTCTATCATTTCACAGTTTTTGATATACATGTTATGTCCTACTTTTGTTTTTGCCATATTCATTGAATTCCAATAAAGTACTTTATGCTCCATTTTAACTCTGTAAAGCACTTCAATTAGCTTTTTTCAGGTGCTTTATACAACATAAATAAACCTATTTGCTCTTTTAGATGATGCTTTCATAAAATCAAGTAACTCACAGCAATCCAAATTAACCTGGCCACCTCTTTTTTATGTTTCAATCAAATGTCTTTTTATTTCACCCCTTTAGGAAAGTATGGCATCCCTGCCCCATGGTACTTCCCCTTCAAAGCCTCTTTCTGGGCCGACCTGTGCTGCTGTGTTAAGTCAAACAATAAGTCGAGCAGGGGACTCCTCTTCACCAACATCATGCAGGAAAACCAGCCTGTTTTCTTTGACGACAAGGGAAAAGGTACAGAGCAAATAAATGACATTGTACTGTCTCGCAGGAGATAACAATGAGAAATCCTGTCTCCTCCGGCGTTATGTTTCGAGGCAGGAACATGATGTCTTCGCTTTCAGGGTCTGTCATTTTTTCTCTAACCCTGACACCTCACTACTTTTTATAAGGCTCCTCATTCTTCATGTAATTCCTGTCCCCCTTTTGTTTGATATACCAGTTCCCTGTCTCTATGTTTCTTTCAGGCCAGAGCACACTGTCTTCTCAGGCCAGCGAAGATTACTCACATCTCCCAGTGGGTGTTGCCCTCCATGGTCTCAGCAAGATGTACGGCGACCGAGTAGCTATTCAAAACCTTAATGTTTCCTTCTACGAGAGCCACGTCACCTCCCTGCTTGGTCACAATGGAGCCGGCAAGACCACCACCATGTATGTGTGGCCCAGTTTCTTTATATTCTCACTGTATCAGCATGTCTAACTCACTCTGACCATTCATATACTGTTATGTGGTGTCTTTTAAATTTGATTTGCGCACGCTTTTAATCATCTCAAAGGGCTTGCTGCTGACAGGGAGATTGTTTTGTTCAAATCTGGAGCAGCACAAAATGCACCATGGTAGAGATTAGCCTGACGGCTCTTCATCAACTGGAGCACTTACATTTACATTTTAAATGTGACTAATTTTGCTGATGCTCTCATCCAGAGCTACGCACAATGAGAGCAGCAGCAGAATAAGATTCAGCTTTTAAAATACCGAAACCTAGAAGGGATTTCATGTGTTATTATTTTCCTGGGAACAATAAATCAGAATTTAAGAGGGCAGTGCATAGAGCAAGTACCAAAAAAACAGATAATTGGACACAGAGAAAGGGTATTTTTAACATCTTGTTTCCCAGGTAGCAAATACGGACAGAGGTAATTGTAAAAACTGGCTGAATATGTATTAGATTTATATGCAAACTTCTCCCAATAACAAACATGAAATAACAAGAAACAACTCACACATTACATTTGATGAAACAAGGATCGTCAAACTACTGTGCTGCCATCATGAGATATCTTAGTTCTCTATAAGATAAGAGATAAGATAAGATAAGAGAGTCTTTTACTCATCCCACAACGGGGAAATTCAAGTGTCACAGTAACAGAGTAGACAATGCAAAAGAAATATATAAAGCAAACAAGAGCCTATAAAGTAACAATTATTAAAAAGTTATTAGCAGTTAAAATTAAAGAGGTAATTATAATATATAATAATCTAAATTAATAAATAATATTGTCTCCCTGCTAATTAATCGTCATGCATTATTAGGTCTCTCCTCACTGGCCTCTTCGCTCCATCTTCGGGCACCATTGAGGTGTACGGCAGAGACATGCAGACCCACATCGACGACGTCCGCAAAGAGCTAGGAGTGTGCATGCAATACGATGTCCTCTTCGACCACATGACCACCAAGGAGCACCTGCTGCTGTACGGCCAGATCAAAGCCCCACACTGGTCACAAAGGGAGCTGCGTGAACAAGTCCGCACGTGAGTGACCGCTCATCTAGTTAAGGGGATTCAGCTCAAAATGCTAATGTGCTGTGTTTTACAGATAATGTCAAGGATCATGTAAGATGTCGCTTAATTGTATGATATGTTTTATTATGCTAGGGGTGAGTATTGGCAAGAACCTCACGATACGCATCACGATATTTGGGTCATGATACGATAGTATCACGATATATCACGATATTATGATATATTTTAATATTCTACACAGTTAACTAAGAAAACAATAGAGATGGTGTATATGTAAATCACACAATATTAATAGAAATTGAAAGGACAAATTAAGTCAAAACTATTTGATTGAAAACAACTTTTCCACTTTATTGTTTCTGAAATACTGAAGTCGTATTTTAGTTCCAACTCGGCTAAAATGTGATTTTTTATTTTTACAAAAAATCTGTATTAGGAGTTGAAATATCGATATTATGTCTGAGGACAAAGTATCGAGATATATTGCTGTATCGATTTTTTTCACATCTCTATATTATGAATGATGTTGAAAGATGACATTAAACATAATTTACAGCTCAGTTAATGGCATGTCCTCCAATAAAAGGGGGCAGGGGTACATGTTATGAGAGGTAAAGTGTGAAAAGTTGCCAGTCCTCAACACCAGTGAGTAGTAACAAGGGGAATCTTAAAAGCATTAAATATATATTTAGATATTTCATTGCTGTAATATTTTATGGCTTCACTTTTTGGGGAAAAAGGTCACTTCATGATCATAAATTGTTTCAGCTTCTTTTACAGCAATTTGATGCAGATTGAAGATGTGATAATGCTCAGGACATCAAGGACAAATGGGGAACAACATTTTTCCTCAGTTACAAAGTCACATTTTCTATAAAAGAGGAAGAATATATCTCTGTTGAGCTCTTGGGAGCAAGCAATGAAAAAACCATTTTTTATTCTGTAGCATCATTAAACTATGGGTTGAACCCTGAGTTGCATCATGAGACTATTTCTGGAGGATCTCTGCATGACAAGAGTTGCAGTAATAAGCCTGAACCTGAGGGCAAGACACTGCACCTCTCTACTGGTTCCTGCTTCTTCTTCTTTTCTTTTTTTCCCACAAACCCCTGCTGGGTAGATGATGGAACTGTAACTCAGAAACACGGTTGTAATGCACAGAATAAGTATGTTAACACAAGCTCAATGTTAAATGCTTTTCAATGACTCCCCCACCAGGATCCTGGAGGAGACAGGAATGTACGCTCACAGACACAAGCGGGTGGGCACCCTGTCGGGCGGCATGAAGCGCAAGCTGTCAATCTCCATCGCCTTCATAGGGGGCTCCCGCTTGGTGGTGCTGGATGAACCCACCACAGGAGTCGATCCCTGCTCCAGGCGCGCCATCTGGGACATTGTTATCCAGCACAAAAAACGTGAGTCGCTCTCTCTTTCTCTCTCATTCACGCTCCTACATATCTAAGCATTTGTATAATTTCATAACCTCACCACTGACTTCCAAGTTGCACCTACAACAATGCCATCATTACATTAACCCAGTAGGTTATTATGAATCTGCAAGCTTCCTTCTTAATGAAGGTAGCATTAAACTAAACTATAAGAGGAGAACATGTGAAAAATAGCAGAAAAAGATGATAAAACAGAGAAATTTCTCTCCTCTAACGTAATGTGGTATCGCTTCATTCTCTATTGTTTTTGTCTCGGCTGCCTGCTTTGGTCTTATTATTTTTCTTTGACATCGTGCCCTAAAATTGTCACACCAGTGACACCCAATCATTTGTCTCCACAAGTCCTGAATCACAACTAACCAGACTCCCTACACAGCTGCCTTGCTGCGATCAAAGACTAGAAGGCCTCTAAGAACTGAATACTGAGAAAAGTAAAAATCTGGTAATTGGTCCAGATCATATTTCCAACTGTATCACACACACACACACACACACACACACACACACACACACACACACGCACACACGCACACACACACACTCACACACACACACACACACACACACACACGCACAACCCACCCTGACTTGGAGCACAGGCAACTTACTTACAACACTTAGACAGAAACATGTAAGGTTAGAAATATCGTCAAACATAATGCTAGTGAAATTATTGCTTGGTTGAAAATGTTCATATCTTCTTTTCATTTTAACCTCTGCAATCTATAAATTACTTTACTCAATTTTGCAGCAAATACCCATCTATAGCGTCTCAGAATAAGCCCTGCATGGTTTGTCTGTGCCATATATTCCTGATCTTGTAACTCCTAGCTCTGCATCAAAACCCCAAATCAAAGTTGTGTGAAAGTTTCCCTTGTTCAGCCCTAAGACAAAAGAGCTCCTCTACTTCAATATCACATCAGACCAGCTGAGCCTGAGTAACATTTATACCAGCGTTTTAAAACCACCTGTACAGGCTGTAAACTTTGTAACGTTTCACTCCAGCGGTTTTATTTTATTCTTTTATACTCTGTCGTATTTCTACGTATGCCTGATCCCGGAGCCTCCTGTTGTGTTTTATGGTGCTGTGTTTTATTTTTAGTGAAGCGTCTTCTCACTCTGGCTTTTGAATTTGTTTAGAAATGTGTAGGTAACAGTGTAGGTAACGCCCAGGCAGTATGAGAAATGAAAAGAAATGTAGTAAAAGGATTTCTGTGATAGGATTCACTGTCGGATTATACAGCTACACAATACATGAAGTCAGTCACATGACATCTTATTAATCCTATTAGACATGGATGCCAATAAAGAAAAGAAACATTTAAAAACTAATCCTTGTATATAAATACTCACAGCCACAGTCTAAAGTACGCACACACACACACATGGCAAAGACAGAGCAAGCTCTTGTTCTTGTGTTTTACCCTGAAAATGCCTCTTCTTCTGTTTCCTGAGAGAGAAAGCAGTGAAGGAGCAGGAGAGAGCAGCCAACCTGTAGTCGACCCCGGAAGGCTTTTCCCTGCTCAGGCTTCTGACTTTAAATTTAGCATATAATTAATCCAAAAGGATTCCAGAACTCTTTCTTCTTTGGACTCTCTTAGTTTAGTTGCAGTAATGGCAGAGAGGCTGCTAAATGTCATATAATTGTAGATGTGGAAGACATCCTGAGAAATTGGCCCTGTTTCCAATGTGAGTGGGATTTTGATGCTCAGGGGAATCTTCTTCAAAATAAACTTTCTGCATCACTTGCTGTTTGTGTGCCTGTTTCTCTAATGATTGGTGTGTGTGCGTGACACCGTGTGTGTAATGTCTGCTTTTCGGTTGTTTATTTGGATGTGCTGCATTCAAAGGCAAACATGTACTCACTAGAACAGGAAAATAAGGAAAAAATTGAAACACAGTTTTGCCATAAGGAATCTAAATATAACGTCTGTGTCGTTCTTTCACCTCTCTAAACCTTAAAACTCCTCCAAAGCTTCTCTGACTAGCATGGCTGGTAAACATAACCTCTTTCTGTGCAGATCACATCCAATTACATGATGTTTGTACAATACATTTGTCCTCTCAGAACGCACCATCATCATGTCCACGCACCACCTGGATGAGGCCGAAGTTCTGAGCGACCGCATCACCTTCCTGGAGAAGGGAGGATTAAAGTGCTGTGGATCACCCTTCCACCTGAAAGACAAGCTGGGTCAAGGCTACAAACTCACTCTCACTAAGAAGGTACTCACTCTGAAGAGGCATCCAACTGCTATTTTCATCTGAAGCACAACAGCAAGATTGTGTTATTCACAACCTGAAATTACTGTGAAAATCTCATCTGGCATCTTTTTAGACGTCATCTCTGTAAAAAAAAAAATACACATTTGGTTCTGGATCTAACATTGTAGTGTCAGGAGATGCTGCCAGGAGCTTTCTCTTCTAGTGAGAATTGATGAGCATATCTCTGATGCTTTTTTCCTGAATTTCAATTAACAGTGATATCAGGCAACATGCAGCCAGCATAAATAGTGCAGTGTTTCCTCAAGAATGATATTGCACCAGTGGTGGGGGGTTGCTGCTTGTCAATGTATATTAAACTGGGTTAAATAACATTTAATACAAATGAACTTTATTTATAGGGCACTTTTCAAAAGCCAAGCTACTAAGTGCTTTACAAGGGAAGCAAAGTAAAAACAGGCTGGTCATAAAGGCATCAGAGGAGGCATGATTGGGAAATAAACATTTTAAAAGACTTCAAATTAATTTAAAAGAACTCTGATGGCACTTAAATCCTTAAAGGAGTTTGTGAAATATATTCAGTTGTGCTTTATTTTCCAACTTCTTTGCATACATTTTCGCAAACAACTTTAATCTGCTCACCTTGCTTCCCTTATAGTTAACTTAACCCTCCTGTTATGTTCATTTCTCCGGAACAGCAATAATGTTCCTGGGTCAATTTGACCTGGAGCATATTCAATTTTCCAAAAGTGTCAGAACCTCAAAAAATCCCAATACACGTTTTTTTAAATCTATTTTTTAACTCCATTACTAACCATTTAAATCAAGATTTAGTCCGTTGGTGTTCTTTAATTCTTACAGATCATGGTTCAATGAGGATAACTCCCTTGTTTTTCATTAAAATTAATGTCAAAACTTTTTTTTAATGTACATTGGAAAGCTCTAAATATAAATACAATAGTTTTACATGACATTGATTTTTGTTAATTTTATTTTACCTTTTAAAGTTATATTTTTTTGGCCTTTTTGCCTTTATTTGATAGGATAGTGAAGAGAGACAGGAAATGTGGGGAACAGAGAGCGGGGGAAGACATGCAGGAAATGGTCGACCAGCCGGGAATCGAACCGGCAACCCCTGCGACGAGGACTATAGCCTCTATATGTGAGGCGCTTAGACCGCTAGGCCACCAGCACCCCTATTTTACCTTTTGAATTATTTTTTTTATGAAGTGTTGTTGATAAATTAACACGCCTCCTCTTACATGTTGCCCAGACTTTTATGCTGCATTTAGCTGGTTGTGAAGGCATATATTGCCTAAAATGGACTTTAAAAAGGTTCAATTTGACCCGCAACATAACAGGAGGGTTAAGGACACACACCTATGCCCCTCCTCTATCAATACACACAGCTACTCCTCTTACCATGCCTCCTACAGTTTCTGTTTGCCTGTATGCTTCTAATCAACTCCTCAAATTATAGTAACAACAGACATTTCAGTAAGTGCAACTAGAGGAGGGATATGCTGTCTAAATACCTGCGTAGTATGTGTCAGAAGCATGTACTCAAAGGGAGAATGTCCTCAACTTAATCAGTTGCAGATGGAAATCATGTCAGGATAGAAAAATGCTTAAATGGTTGGCAAATGCAATTAGGTAAATATAATTAGGCTAGCTTCCCAGGCAAAACATGTGTGCTTGAAACACTGTAGTAACATCTCCCTCAGAGGGGAAAAATCCTAGATCCTATTTTTGCTGGCTTGAACTCTAGAGTTACACACACCACTTATTGCAATATTGTGATTGGTATCACATAAATAGAAGAAAGGATGTAAGCTTACTGCTGTAAACTGTCTTGTACTTCCCTGCAGACCATGTTTCAACTGTAGAAATCTAATATTCTGTTGATGCTTTACTGAATTAGTGAGTATCTCAGTATTCCATATGGCGTTTAAAGATTTATAACAGGCTTTAAGTCTTCTTTAATGTTTTGTATTAGGGATCTATTTTTACATGTCTTTAAGTCTGCATCAAACTCCTCTTCCATTAAGTGGTCAGTCGTTTTGCACAACCCTCAGGCAACCCTCTAACAAAATGTTTTGCAAGTTCTCTAAGTGTGTTTCACCCTCAGCTGTGCATTTAAATGACCTGTTACTTATCTGGACAATACATTATTTAAAAAGCAGTACCAACATTTTAAAACTCCCAGCGTGTCTACCCAGCAGGCGTTTCAGCTGCGGTTTTCCAGTCATCCGTCTCAAGCGTGCCAGCTGCCCACGCAGGCTGCATAATGGCTCATGCTCTACATGCACAAGAGCAACATGAGGAGTGTGTTTTCTTACATGTAGGGTAGAATGTAGCATACACAGCCCAAAACCCCAAAGATTTGTAGTTTTTTAAAGTAAATCTTTGGAAACTTCTGAGCAGAGCATTTCATAACCATTTCCTGTTTTCAGATGATGAAACTGGAGACAGAGCGGATTGACAACGCTGAACTGAAAGCCTTCATCCAAGCTCATGTACCTGAAGCCCGACTTAAGGAAGCCCAGGGGGGTGACCTGGTCTACTCGCTGCCTCCCTTCACCTCATCCAACGCCTCTTCATACCGCTCCCTCTTGACCGCGCTGGACTCAAACCTGGACGCCCTGCAACTCGGAGGATATGGCGTGTCTGACACCACCTTGGAGGAGGTAAGCTCTGGTATACACCCACTCACAAGAAACACAGGTTTGATGCAGTAGGGGAGAACGGGGTTGGTTGTCACAGTTTTTACTGTTTTGACGATTGCTCATCATCAAAACATCTTTCAATAGTCATTCTTACATTAAATTGAAGCTTAAGGTGTTGGCTTGAAATGTGTATCCCTCACATTTTCCAACTCATTGTAACAAAGAGGCAATTAACTATCAAAGACACTCTGACACATTGTGACAACCAACCCCATCACGGGGATGGTTTTCACACACTATGGGGTTGGTTGTCACGATGGTATTTTAATGGGAAATATCTTTTAAAAAAGGCAGGAAGGCAGAACTAAATTTGAAAGTTGAATTGTACTGACAAGTGATAGGCCTACATAATTTAATGCATTTTAACATAAAATGAGCAAGGAACAAATAGGCCTAACAATAATGGCCTACTCAACTAGGCTACATGCAGTCATTGTCTGAGTTACAATGATGGCAAATGTAGGGTCTGCGCACTCCAACTCATTTCACCATGCATGATTTTGCCAACATAGGGGTTGGTTGTTACGTGTGACAACAAACCCCAAAGAGAATGTGACGACCAACCCCAACTGGAATTTTTTGCTAGCATCAAGGCTAACAACTATCTAAAAACTACTTAGCTAGTTAATAAAAATCTAAACTATAGCTTTCCCCTCACACTTTGTAAGGGTAACACTTGTTTTGTTAAAAGCCTAGAAGAAAAATACTGAGGAGCTGAATATTTACAATTTGACATGAAAAACACAAAAAGTCGTCTCACCTCAAGTTCAGCTGTCTTACTCCAGAGAAGACTATGTACAGTAGGTGAGCTCTGATCCTAATTCTGGAAATGTCCATACCCCAATTTGAGAGACAGCGCCCTCTGGTGGCGAGATATAACGAGTGTGCCAACCAACCCGTGTGAAAACCAACCCAGTTCTCCCCTACAAGAAAAACAATCTCTACAGTTGGTCAATATTCCCTCTGTTAATTAAAAAATTAAGTATCTTTGTAATTACAATCAACTTGGAGAATAAAAATCCATCCTCTTTGCCTAAACAGTTTCTTTCTATCTGTGTAGGTGTTCCTCCAGTTAGCTCATGAAGACACTGAGCTTGGGCCTGAGGACATCCTCCCGTCTATCTCAGAGACAGTTTCTGACACCGGATCCATCAACAGCTTCCCGTCAGACCTCGACGGAAGCATCCCTGACTTTAGCGATAGCATCAGTGAGTCCACTCAATACTTCCCTCTCTTTTAAAGCTATTTTTTGGGGCATTTTTGCTTAGTTTAGAGGGGCCAACCATCAACATATCACATTTGATACAAACCATGGCATTAAGTTTGATGATTAAACATCGTTAAAGCAAAGGAATGCATGTCAGAAAACTTTACATGAAGTTTAGTGACGCCTTCAGCAGCACTTCTGTAACTACTTTTTATGTTTATCAAGAGTGGGTTTTCTATTTTAGATTCAAAACTTTCATTCGTAATCCCCAAATGGTAGAAAAATGAAACTCCTCTGACCTACTTCCAACAAACTGTACAACTGGAACACTCATCTTGATGGATTGCACTGCCGTCTTTTGAGATTCAATCTAGCCCAGAACCTTTTTTTTCCAGTACAGTGTGCCTGATAGAGGAAAAAAATGCATCATCAAGTGAGTTTATTTAACAATCCTTTTCCCATGTGTTGCAGAGCTGACCGGTTCAACCACAGTGAGCGGCATGATGCTGGCCTGGCAGCAGTTTGTAGCCATACTAACTAAGAGGTTCCATCACAGTCGCAGGGACTGGAAAGGCCTGATTGCTCAGATCCTGCTCCCTGTCTTGTTCATGGTGTTTGCTATGGGTCTGGGCTCCATCAAGAGTGACCTGAAGCACTATCCTGAGCTCGAGCTCAGCCCGGCGCTTTACAAATCAGGACAGAGCTACTCCTTCTTCAGGTCAGTTCCTGTGTACAGAGAGGTGCTTGGTGAAGAGCACACAGAAGTGAACAAGACTAATCAGGGTGCTGTTTCTCTGAGCATGTTTGAGATGCTTTGTACTTTTGTTTAAATTTATTTGGCATGGTCTGACCAATGCCTCTGAGACTCAGGTGGCAACAAATAACCTCAGCAAGACACCTGAAATCAAATACTGATAAAGTCTGAGGAACACTTTTTGTGGTCTCAGTGTTTAAACTATGAGAGTTACGGCAAACCCTTAAAACAAATCACAGTGACATGTCTACCTCAAGAGATATCCCTTATGTTATATCAACTGAATCCAAAGTGAAGCATTAAATCTTGAAGCCCCACCCCTGCAACTTGAATGAAGTGTTGGTGCTTTTCTTTAACTGATCGGCACGTCGGCTCCCTGCATCGCTTTTAAGAGACAGCATGTCCTACTTGTTCTAAAACGAACGTGATGCTGTAGTGTAGTGTTGAAGGGCAGACAGACCTCAACGAGAGGGAGCGAGGGAGAGTGTAAGGGAAGGAGATGATTGTGATGAAGACAGCTGAGAGATGCCGAGATCAAAGTGAGAGGGATCGAGGGTGTCAGGAGGTTGCGAGATGTCTTCATTCCTGAAAAGTCTTGTTGTTTGATCAAGGGAGTGTGGAGCAAGGGAGGAAAGGCTGATGAGCCGATCCATATCAAAGACAGTGTGGACGCTCTCACTCGTCATCTTAAGCTCGAAATACAACATGGATTATTTATTTATTTTAAGATAGGGTCTACTGCTGAGCGTGGTCATAGCTAGAAAGATGCTCCAAAGTTGGGATCTTATATATTAGACCGCATCAACAGCCTTGATTGTTTATGTGAGCGTTTAAAGGCTGGGGAGTGCTCAAATTAAAGAAATCCACTTAGATGTAACTCTGCAAATCAAGCATCTCCATTCTCCTTTTATTTCCTCACAGTAAGGATGCTTCATTGGAATCACACCAACTCGGCTTGCTACGGTCACTTTATTGACAACGCTCTTCTTCAGTAAATTGCTTTCAAACCAGCTTATCTGCTTTGAAACTTCTGCTAAATGCCGGCATTGAATTCTAATCCTTTTTAAAAACCCTAGATGGAATAGATAACTCTGTAATAAATCTAACTAAAGTGTATCTGTCATTTTGCAAATGTCATGTAGAGTCTCATGAAACAGCCTTATGTTGATTATTGTTTTAATTATGATGAAATTTGAGTGTTACCATTGAGGTTGTGTTTTTTTCTGGCTCCACAGTAACTCAAATCCCAACTCAGAGAAGCTGTCGGACGCCATGATGTCATTCCCTGGAATCGATAACACCTGCCTCAACAAGCCCAATAACCCGTACGTAATCATGCCTCCACTGTCAGCTGCTTTCTCCCTTAAAATGACCAATTTTATCAGTCGGTTTCTCTTTGTGATCTATCCTCTTCTGCTCACACAGTGTTTTCAAATTCTCATTCATTGTCATTCTTTTCATGCCTCCTCTCTTTTCACCTTGTTTCATTTTACTAGCCTGACTCCCTCCAATTCCAGCTGCTCTGTGTCTCTTTCTTTCCCGTTTCTCTCATGTCCCTCCTCTCTATTTTCCTGCTGCTTAGCTCAACGTATGTGGCAGAAAGCCTGCAGCAGGACTCTGCCATGTGAGAGCGTAATTTGTATTCCATAAACACCCCGTGTTTATAGGCGAGATTTTCCCCTTACAGGCACTCAAATCAATGTTGGCACTCTTGAACTAGACCTCTGAGGCGTTTTAAAATTCTTAGCAAAAATAAAGAAAGAGAGAAAGAAATATCGAGGGGGGGGGGGAATTGTGCTGTAGTCCAAAAGAGACTGTGTGCTTTTGCTCACTATGTCCTAAAATCACAGCTACATGACAGTGAGTGAATGGGTAGTGAGTGCTGCATCTAGCTGACCTTTATGAAAACATACTCTGGACTTTGTCTTTGTTTTGTTGACCAACAGGTGTGCAGACAATTGTGCAAGTGCTCTGAGATCTGTGTATAGCTCGTCTTTCTCTGCACTGTGTCCCATTTGGCAGAAAAACAAAATGTGGGGGAGTTTGACATCAACCCACATGAGAAAAATCTCACACAATATGACTTTACAGAAAGATTCTGCACAGCTTTGAAAACTGCTTTAAACTGATATCAAAGGATATTACGGTCCTGATCTCAAAAAAGGATCTTGCTAGCTCACAGCTGCTGCATGAATGATTGCAGACAGTTGCGGCGAAGAAGGCCAACATATCAACTCGGTTTCAGATGTGTTGTGGGGTGTGTCTGGGGATAGTCTGGAGGCATTATCACGCACTGCAGACTCCCATCACTTCACTGAGCCACCATTTCACTTTGTGAATGTTTCATTTAAGGGTCTGCTCAAGAAGTGAAAGTCTCTGGAAATCCAGTGGGAACAGCTCCAAACCATTTAGTGGCTGTAAATGCACCCGCAAGGAACAGGTGAGTCCGGGTCACTGTGTATGTATGTATGTGTGTGTGTGTGTGTAAGTGTGTGAGTGACTTTTTATGTTCTCATCCATCTGTGCGTCTCTACACTACAATGTGTCTTTGTGTCCTCATATGTGCAATTCCCTGAAAAGAAACAGGTGTGATATGTTTGTCTGCTCTGTCCTGTGCAGATTTGTGAAACTGACAGCTACCAGCCCCCCCACAAAAACGTCCCTTCATCTCAGACTGTGTATAACCTCAATTGCATCAATGTGGAAAAATACCTGGTGTCCACAGCAAACGACTTCATCAGGAACAGGTGAATGTGATGAAGGTTTACATGCGGTTGGTGTAGCCACAGAGAAAGTGGAAACATGTTTGAGTGGAAATCAGTGATTGTATAAAATAGAATATATATATATATGTATCTGTGACAAAACTCCCAAAAAATCATAATATGTTATTTCCAGTATACAGGAGAAATGTTATTGTATTATCAAGATAGGTTTTTTTTTTGTAACACTTTTTTTTTTTCTTTTTTAAACAAAGTTTATTTTGAATTTTCCAATACAACAGTAATAGTTCACAGTGATGACATATACTGATTAATAGAATCCCCCACCAGCCCCACCCATGGTAACATTAAGAGGGAATACAACTTAATATCAAAACATTACAATAGAATGAAATAAAAACAAATGAATACGATAATTATAATAAAATAAATAATATTAAATACAATAAATAAATTGAAATGAATACAAAAATGTATAAAGTGAAATGTTATAGGTAAAAGCAGTACACCATTATCTAGGGCATACACAAGCACTGAAACACACAAAAGAGGGGAGAAGCAGCATGAGCCAAAGGGGCATCTCAAGGGTCCTTGCAGTTTGATCCCGATGCCTCTTATTACTTACATTGACATGAAAGGTTACTCATCCACAAAATGATCAGAGCTTAAAACATCAACATCCCTCAGAAAGGGCTGCCATATCAATACAAACTTGTACTTATACCTTACCTTCTCCAGCTTTACAAAATGTAACTGGGAATCTGTGTTCAGCTCTTGAGTGACCCAGCGCTTGGTACTTTGGTCATTACTGTGGTGAGTTTAATTGTTGATGAAGATAATGGAAGGTCTTAAATGGTTTGGTTGCTTCATCGTAGATGTTCCCAAAACATGTGAATTAAAGTGGCTGATCAAGATAGTTTTTAATCAATATTATACCTCCTGCTTTATTCATTCACAGTAGATAACTGCCCCTAACAAAAAAGTGTTGTCATCCTCCAAATTTTTTTTACCGCTCCAGTCTTTGAAAAAATAGATTTTAGTTGGCATGAAAGCTTTAAATAGCCAACTAAAAATGTTCCCTGTGAAAGGAAAGTTAATTTTAATCAAATGAAGGATTTGCTGGAGTCTAATCATCAGTTGATAGCAGACATTTCATTCGCAGTCTAAAAGCTTCCTTTCACCTGTTGCTCTTCTCAAAACAAAAAAGGCTTCTAGCACCTTGTCAGTCGTGTTTGTCCTACTTTAAATGGGCTCTGGTGCTTTTACCAAAACTGCCTCCCATCTGCAGGAGGACATCTGCTACATTTCCAGAGAAAGAACCAATCATAAGACACAGTGTGTGACGTCTTTGTTTTGATCAATACCCGTTTGTGTTTTTCAGGTATGGCGGTTTTGCTTTCGGCATGCCGCTCCCTCCCGACTTGAAGATGGATATAAAAGCTGTACCAAAAAACCGCACTCTGTCTAAGGTAATGTATCTCTCTGTCTTTCATGCCTCCTGTCTCATTATCCCTTTAATCGCTGCACTGATGAGTTATAGAAAGTTAAAATATGACATCCTTGTTAAAGTTGTTTGTCTTGCAGATGGAACTACTTTGTTACACCATCAGTGTCATCATAAATATGCTTTACTGCAGCAATTACGCCACTGTTTTAGTGCGTAAATTTCCTCCAATGATGACGACTGCTTTTATTGTATCTATAAAGCCTGGGTTTCAGATATTGTAAAGCGTACTGAGAGGGGTACAAGACTTGCATATGCTGATATGTAGTAGCAGTGCGAGGGATGGTTTCTGTACCACTCAATGTTTGTGTGTGACTTGCTTTAGGTCTGGTTCAACCCTGAGGGCCACCACACAATGCCAGCATACTTGAACAGCATCAACAACTTCATCCTACGCTCCAATCTCCCAGCAGACAAGGATCCACGTAAATATGGTAAGCAGGAGTTAGTGCTGAGAAAATGTTGTAAGTAGAACTAAAAACTTGAGTAAACACACCTTGAATTTTAATTGGACAATGCTTAAATAGATTCAAGGCAGTAACATCAAAGATGGCTGCGTGCCATTTTTTTGCTAAGTTTGTTTCCTCTTATATTTTTTCAATATTTTAATGCTTCTAGAAAGGTTTGTACGCATATTATTTACGGTGGAATTGTCCTTTAGTCATGCAGCCACACAACACTCCCTTGTTATTGCAAAAAAATAAGCAGAGGAAATGAGACATGACTTGGATTGTGCAGGAGGGATGCACACATCAGCATCAGGCAAATCTATCTACTTAGCAAGGTGCTTCTGATTGAACACTCAGTGCATTTTGTATGCTAAATATAAAGAGAGCTGTAAACACTGTGTTTACTCATGCTTCATTTCACTGGATTAAAGCCAGGGGGTGCTGTGTGTCCTTAGACTCACATCGCTATGCATTGTGAATACTGATGAGTGCTGCTCGTTGGGGAGCCATGCTGAAGAGAACGAGGCTGGCCCACGTTTTCAGTACTGTTTCAGCTCTGAGTATTACCCTGACCATCTGCCTGCTGGCGCTAGCACGCATATTCACACACATGCACACGCACACACACACACACACACATGAAGAAATGCTCATAAAAACATTCAGTGCCCGCACAGAAATACATGCGCACATGCATTCAGGCATATTTGTTCCCCACTGGATGGTAAAAGTACTCGAGGGTGGAGTGTAATCATTTAAATGTTAGTGGTGGCAGAGGGTTGGATATCCAGGGAGGTTACTTTCAAGGTGATGGTTCATGTTTCACATGTGAAGCCCTGACCCTCATTGTGTACTTCAAAACCAACCCTTGAAGGGAACTGTTAGGATGTCTCCATCAAACAGTTTTTCTCACAGAATTCCTGACCATACCTTTCCAGGGCAACTGGTGTGCATCACACTCCTGTCCAATAGCCACATGAGGGATTGTGTTTAAACCCAACTGCAACAATGTTTTGTCATGAAAAGTTTTCTTCCCCATACCCACAAGAAAATATATTAAGCTTTGTAGAGGTGATCTGAGAGAACTAGTTAATCTCATAGACTGTATAGAATATGGACATAGTATCCGTGACGTCACCCATCTGTTTCTGAAGAGCTGTTTTGAGGCCAATCGTTGGCGGCAGCCATATTGCTGCTGTGGAGCCAGTGTGACGTAAAGAGGCAGTGTTTGAGTCTCCTAGCCAACAGCTACAGTGTTCCTGCAGTCAGCTGTGCCTCTCATTGGAAGACTCGTAATCTCAATATCTTCGAAATTGCTGCGTTGCATCCAGACTACACTATTCTTTTGTACCACGCTGTAAACATGTTAATTTCTGCTGTAAAGATCATCTTTTTCCCATTCATGTGTATGTGACTTCCAGTACTTCCAGAGCCAGCATCAAGCAGATCCTCGATGAACTGTACTTCCGCATTGGACTCATATTTTTAGACCAGAGGTTGCCGCATGGTTAATCTGTATAAAGCAAAAATGTACTAGTTTCAGCTTCTCAAAATTGGATATTTTGTTGGGTTTTGTAACCCTTTGTTATCAGAGGTGTCAAAAATGCACACATTCTTCACTTAATGCTCCTGTGAGGAGTTTGAACTAGTTTTTGAAACAGCCT
This sequence comes from Notolabrus celidotus, assembly GCF_009762535.1. NCBI lineage: Eukaryota > Metazoa > Chordata > Actinopteri > Labriformes > Labridae > Notolabrus > Notolabrus celidotus. The sequence goes on from NC_048281.1 coordinate 19,330,613, forward strand.
GATATTAATAATGATAACATCTTATGACCTATGAAAGCAAATGAGACCATCAGTTACAAGACTGATCATTTATGTACGATCATTTTGAATGCCTGTACAACTGCTGCCACAGGGAAGGTGTCAGGCGACACGTTGCACACTGATGAGACAGATTAATTTTTTTCCTCTTCCACAGCAAAAATGTACAGTGATTGGTTTGAGTGTTGAGTGACAGCAGGATGAGATTTTTCAGAAAACCAGAAAGCACTACTTATATATGTTCACTACAAGATAAGATCAGAAAATAAATAGTATATATCAATTTATCTACAGTGGGCTCCAAAATTGATAAAAATGGAACGTTTCTCCCCAGAGCAAATGTCTCTTTTTTGATCATGTCCTCTTGATACATCTTATCTTGTTGCTCTCTGTCATTTGCACTTCTGGGTTTTGGTGTGTAGGTCAAGGCAATAGTGATGTCCTATAATGACCACCAATCACAAATGGATCAGCTGTCAGAAACCTTCATTCCCTCTGGAGTGCCCCTGAGCAAGTCACTGAGCCTCCAACGTGCTCCGGGGCTGCTGTGCTCTGGGTGAACTCACGGTCCCGTCTCAGGAAATGGAAACAGAGACATTGTGGAGCAGTTTATGTCTCTGAGCGTTTAGGAGACCCTGGAAAAATGATAAAGAAAATTCAATCTCCCTTTGTGTGCTCTCTGGCAAACCAAATCATCCTGCCATATATTTTTCAATCAAGTGTGTTCCAAGCTTACAGAGTATCATTGCTCATTTGGTTCCTGTGGTAAAATAAAGCCTGTATGCTGCTTTGCTGCTGTGTAATGCTTTGAATTGCTAACATTATACTCTGTGTCTTTCGGTTACAGCCATTTCGGTCTCCAGTCACCCCTATTTTGGCCGGGCGGATGATGAAGATGCAATGTAAGGACTACACTTGATATTCTTCCTTTTGCTAAGTAGTTTGTCGTTATTCAACAATACTATTAGCTGCACTTCTAAATAGAAGATTGCAATTAGCACTCTAATTTGTGAAAAAAATCACAGGATTAGCCGAGTCATAATGAATATTATTGGCTGTTGTTTGGCTGAGCTGAAGATGAATTGCAGAGGCATCCTACTTTTCAATTCAAGACATCAAAGTCGGGTAGACTGAGGGCAGGGAGGTACATGACAGCAGTATTTACCCATATTTGATTTTCTAAATGGATTTCCCTGAGCTTGCACTATTGATCACTGTCCCAATATAATGAGTGTTTACCCTGAAGGTGGCACAGAGGTGGATTGATTCTACCCCGCTCCCCAAAATGAGTCTATATATAAAATACTCCATACTCTGCTTTAGAGACCCAGACTATGGACTGTATGTGCTTGTGTGTGTTTTTGAGGAAGCGGGTGGATCAAATCAAATAAATCCTTCAGACAGCGGGGTTGAGGGAGGCTGTGGCCTCATGAAGGTCCCTACTCTCCTGGGTCTTATTAGCACTAAACATTTCACTGCCCATTCGCCTGTGTTTACCACCCCTTGGTTTTGCCACATGTTCCACCATGCGTCACATGCATTACTACGCTGCTTGCCTGCTAAGGTGCTGTAGCAACTGCAAATGCACCATTACCCCTCCTTCTATGTTGATATTCTACATCCTGACTCCATACATTGATTTTCCCTGAGAAATGCGAAAGATACAACAAGCGTATAACTCCAAATGTCTTGATTCTTACTGCGTGGTAGCTTTGCCCATGGGAAACATTCAAATGCTATCTTGGCCGTACTGATAACAAGCCTGCTCAGTAGCTGCTGCTGCTGCTGCTGGCTACCCTCTGTAGTTAGTACTGGCCTCAGACGCCCACCACATGTCACTCTTTGTTGCTCTCTCTCCTTCCAACTCGGTCACTCTGCCAGCTTCGACCTCTGCTTCTTTTTTAGCCTCATGCTGCTTATTCCTAAAAAAAAAAAAATGGTGGAACATAGGAGAGGAACAGGTGATGACATCCAGAAAGTTTAAATGAGCCCCCAGAGTTGAGGTGTGACTAAGGGATCAAAACCTCAACTGGTTGTCCGTGGTCTATCTCGGACAGAAGGCTTGCTATCTTTTTATTGGGTGATTTATAACACAGCAAAAAAAGTGTAAGATTAGTCTCCACACTAAGCCATCTGTTTCTTTTAGTTGTCATGTCAAAAGGCAGTGCGCAAGTATCGCTTGAACATAGCTGTTTGTTACTAATGGAATTCAAATTACACTGAGCCACTTCAATAGTTCAAATGAGTCAGTGCCCAGCAGGGAGCGATATGATAGTTTGTCGGAGGGCTTTGAAATGGGCTGTTGTTTTTTGGAGAAGAATTACAGCAGGTTGCCTTTTCCAAAGTGACTCAGCACACTGGAGGATAGTGTGCGTGCAATTTGTTGCCCTTTTATCTAAACCTGTACAGTATAGTCTGTGGTTTGAAGTTGGAAAACTGAAGGAAAGAATATAACAACTGAAGGAATATAACAGTGCATTGGAAAAAATGCCCCTCAGAAAACAAGAAAAAAAAATGTATTTCAAGGTACTTCAACCTTGAAATAAGCAAAAAAATCTGCCAATAGAACAAGTTAAAATTTGCTAGGTAAGATTTCTTAAAATAAGACGTAATATTTAGAAAACTGTGATCTTAAAATTAGCAGGGAAAACTTATTTTAAGCAGTATTTTACCAGTATTTTAAAGCTTATTGTCTCAGAATAAGCCAGGAATGCTAACAATTAATATTTTTCACTCAAAAAAAGATTTTTGCATGAATACATTTCATGTCAACTTCCTCATTTTAGATATATTCACCTTAATTTGAGTTGTATTATAGCAGCACTTCTCTAGGTTGAAGACCATCTTGTACTTGAAATAAGATTACAAAGTTTAATTTGAGCATTTTGAGATATAATGTCTTCTCATAGTGAGCTGGATATACTAATATTCAGTCATGTTGTTTTTTAGGATAAGCCAGCTATGCTCAAAAGTAGGTGTTTCATTGTGTGCATGTTGTTTGAGGATGTATATTTTTATCTGATTTAGAAGAAACAGTGACAGAAAACTGTAACCCACCCTTAAAAAAAATCAACTTTTCTTTCTTTCTTTCTTTCTTTCTTTCTTTCTTTCTTTCTTTCTTTCTTTCTTTCTTTCTTTCTTTCTTTCTTTCTTTCTTTCTTTCTTTCATCAATGGAGCTGTTTTCTGATAGATTCTCCAATAAAATGCATTTACTTAAATCAAGTAAAGGGTTTGTCTTAAATCAAGATTATCCGTCTTCTACAAATAAGACCTCAGCTTGAAAAATGTATGAAATGTAAAATAAACCTTGTTTCTTCTGAATTACAACTCAAAACAAGATCATTTCAAGATCGTTTGACTGAATAAGATATTTAAGATGTCTTACAACAAGTCTCTCTATCTTGCTCAAATGTTATTTGTTAAGTAAATGTATCTTAAATCAAGTGGGAGAAGACATTTTGACTAAAAATGAGACAATTTCACTTGGTAAGATTTTGAGTTTTTGGAGTGTGTGAACCATGCAGGGATATAAAGGGTACAAAAAGAGGAGATGTGGTTAATGAAATTGATCATTGAGGACCTGACTGATAATTTATCAACGGCATCAAAATAATTCAGTATTTTCCTTCACAGTGTCCAGGGAATGCTTCAGATCCTGGTGGCCATGTGCGTGTTGACTGGTTATTCCATCACCACAGCCAGCTTTGCGATCTATGTCGTCAACGAGCACCACAGTGGCTTAAAGAGACTCCAGCACATCGCCGGCATCAGTGAACACTTCTACTGGGCTGTCAACTTCTTCTATGACATGGTAACAATTTTAATCACAACATCTTATTAGCGTGTTTCAGTACAGACACGCCCTTATGAGTTAAAACCAGGCTCTTGTCAAGTTTTATTTATATAGAAGTCCAACAGATGCAAAACACAACAAGTACTTTTATATATTTTGGAAAGTTTATACATTTTTTATTGATTACAGAAAGTATTTTTTTAAATCTGCAATTCAGAAGAACTTCTTCCAAAGGTACACCAACATGTTATTGCATCATGCCCTATGCTTCTCCACAGGTTATGTATCTGATCCCAGTGACCATGACTATTTGCGTGATCGCAGCCTTCCAGATCCCAGCCTTCACAGATCGACAAAACTTAGGTGCTGTCACTCTGCTTCTGGTGCTCTTTGGGTGAGTAATGTGGCCTCAACGAGATATGAGTGATTAAAAGATAACATGAAGAAGTGATTTTACCTGAAACATATAGCCAAAAAGTCTTTGGAGCTCATAAGGGAGAGGGATTTTTTTTTCCTTGACTCAAACCAAAGCTTAAAAAAAATGTCTTCAAAAACAACTCTGCTCTTTGAAGAATTTTGTTAGCAGATATTTTCCTCTGGTTTGCTTGTGGTTTTTGCTCAAGTTAAAAATAACAGGTCATCAATATTTATTCCCTTAACTTCAGACACAGTTGGGGCACGCAGTGAGTGTTCAGTGCTCAGCACGGTCTATCTTACACAACTTGAATAGGCTGCTTTTACTGTCTCTGTTACCAGGTCATTCAAATAGCTAATTTTTTACAACACTTTTAAGTCTTCTGTAGTAGGCTTATAAAGATAATACACACGATATACTTACGTTATGATTGAGGTTCTGATTTTTTTTTTTTAATTAATACAGTCTGTGCAAGAATAATGCTAGTTTAATAAGACCAGCAGTATCCACCCTTTTGGTTGGGCAAGCTTTTAAGTAAAGAAAATTAAGTTATATTAAAACGTCATTAACCACATATTCAAAAAATGAATTGTGTTCATAGAACACGTTCATTCATAACATATATAATAAGTGCTATTTGCGTAAAATGTTGTTAGACTGTCAGTATTAGACAAATAGATCTTAGCAATAAAGATCAATAGGAGTTGCTATAACCCTCCTGTTATGTTTGTTTCTTCGGGACAGCAATAATGTCCTTGGGTCAATTTGACCCGGGGCATATTTAATGATGCAAAAGTGTCAGAACCCAAAAAAATCCCAATAAAATGTTTTTGAATCTCATTATTAACTCAATTACTAACCTTTTAAATCAGTATTTAGTGCTATGGTGTTTTTTAATTCTCACAGATCATGGTTCAATGAGGATGACTCACTCGTTTTTTTTATGAAAATCCATTTTAAACTTTTTTGTGTTGTACATTGGAAAGCCCTAAATATAAATACAATAGTTTTACATGACATACATTTTTGTTAATTTTATTTAGCCTTTTATTTTTTTTAATTTTTTTTTACGAAGTGATGTTGATAAAATATTCTATATGTTGATTGGTCTAATTAAGCCAAGCAGAAGAAGTTTTATACCGAAAAAATACTTTTAACATTTTTCTTTAGATTTTTGAACTTTAAAATGGGTCAAATTGACCTGTAACATAACATGAGGGTTAAAAGTTGACAAGAAAATGATGGCTGGTTTTGTTAACAACAACCTCCAGTTGAGGCTGATGAACCTGGACGAATCATTAAGAAACAAGGACAGGGAAGTAACTATGTTGTGATCAGCTGTTTGTTATAGCTGTTGTGATTGGTTTGATCAGTTCTGATAACATTGTAGATTTAAAAACAGTGCTACGTGAAAGTGTTGCACATATATCCCAAATACCCAAGGATTTTTTTTATGGCCAAACATTAGAATTATTTTGGCTGTTATCGTTGTTAATAACATGACCATGTGTTTCATCCAGGAGGTTTTTGATTTATTAAGCCCACTCTTATAAACACACTGTGTTTTCCAGCCTCTCCTGCTCTTAATGTGTGTGCCACCAGGTAGGAGTCACAGCACAGAGCATACGGAGGCTGCTGTTCTTCAAACACAAACACTGCTCAATTTTTCTGAATTTCTCACTTAGACAGATGGTAGTAGGACTGAAAGGCTGTTAGAAAAATCACTATCAACATGTTTATCGGATGCAAGCCAAAGATGCTGGAGACACGGGGATCAGGAAGCAACAGGGCTCCCGGCAATAACAAAATGACTGGTTATGAAAGAGACTAGCACGCTGTTGTCTCAAGATACCAAATCAATCTGGTAATGAGAAGGAGTTTTTGATTTTTTAAAAGGTTTCAGGCCGACAATAAGCTATGATTCCCACATCTGGATCAATGAGATTACTTACATCATCCTGCAACTGTAGCTGAACCTAAGCCTCCTTTTTTTTTGGGTGTTGCTGTTGCAGACCTCATCCCAAGCCCTAGATCTTAGGAGGCCAAGTCAGCACTCTGCCTCTCATTTATCAGACAGATGTCTCCCTCCCAAGCAATGAATAATCACAGCCCTCCATCTGTCAGGCGGCACCCACCTGGCCTGGTCTGCAGCCTTCTTGCTTCTGTTCCTTGTCATGGCTTGGCACCCACAGTCTGCCTACCCAGCACCTTTTTTTTTGGATGTGGCACGCAGATGCTTTGTCTCTGTCTGACTCTATCTGTTTGTGCCTCCTTCTCTTTCCCACCCTACTTCTGTCTCTTCCTAGGCTTTACTCCCTTGTTCTCTTCTTCTGAGTCTCGCTGACCCTAACACCCCAATCAAATGAACAAGCAGATTATATGAGAGAGGAGAGACAACAAAAAGAGGAATGTTTTGCCACTAGGGGAATAAAGGGAGAAGCAATTTATCTTCCTCTCTTTTTGGCGTCATGACTGAATGTTTACACTCTTCATGTTGTGGTATTTTAGCTTTTTCCCTCCACTGTAATCTTTGGTGCCTGTTTTCATTTTCACAGCTGTTCTCTTTAGTCTTTTAAAGGTCTGAGCCAGTTCAGTCTGGTAGAAAAAAGCAAGGTCATGACATTTAAGAAGGATTTGGAAGTAGGAGGGTGTACATTTTCCCTTATCCTCTTTGTGTGTTTGTCTTTGTGAGTTTTCTGTATTTGAAACCAAACCCAGAAAAGATCACAGTAAGGGTATTCGACAGAGTATGTGTGGAGTTATTTTGACTTGATTCTCTGTCATTGTAAATCCTCAGGTTTGCCACCTTCCCCTGGATGTATCTGCTATCTGGCATCTTCAAGGACGGAGAGATGGCCTTCATCATCTATGTGTGCATCAACCTCTTCATCAGTATCAACACCATCATGTCCACCTCCATCCTCTACTTCCTGAGTCAAATTTCATCAATGAAGCCTGAGGTCAGACTAAGCTGCCAAATGCAGAAGTTAGATGCACGCTTAAAGAAGCTATATTATGCTCATTTCAAGTTTTATATCTTCTCTCTTTGAAACCTCTGTAATAGCGTTACATGATCTACAGCTTCAAAAAAATACCTTATATTTCCCCTCCTTGTTTTCAGCCTCTGTCTGAAACAGGTGATTTCATGTTCTGTACAAATAAGCCCCCCTCTTTTGTTCTCTTTGGTCAGATCCCTTGAAATGTGGGCATACCCTTGTTCCACTGTGCCTGGGGGCACATGACCATAGCTGTGTCTTAATTCAGTTGCTGCACCCTGTAGCGCATTCAAAGACAGACTTTTTCACAGCGGCGCATCCACGTCTGTCCCATTTCAATGGCCCCTTCAAATACGTCCTACTTTTAACTGAGACATTAAGGTTACATCAGGTGCATCCTTGATGTCCCAGCATTTCCTGTGATTGTTTCTGCGCCAATTAGAACGAAATGGTGGCCGATTAACCGACTGTTAGTTATAAGTGACCATGGTTAAAGTTATGTTAGGCTAGACATGTTAACTAGTCTGCCAGCTGGCTACCCCTTGCCAAGGGGCAGCGCTATGTGATGCAAGTTTAAGCGTGTGAACAGGTGATGACGCAAACAGGATTTCCTCCATAGACCAGACTTTCTTATTTTAGTCCACCCTGAGTGGTTTATACAAGCTACAAAGGCTGATTCCATTGAAGGGTGGGTCATTCAAAGGATCCTACCACTGAATTGGGACAACATGAAGGATTCTCTGACACATAAAATCCATAAGGTGTAGAAAAAAAACATCTGAAACCTATCAATCAAAGCGGCCTGCAGAAAACTGAGGGATTACAAATCAGGATGAGCTCTCAGTTTACCTTACACTCAGTCTGTTCTGTCCTTTCTTCATGCAGATCATCAAGGTCATCTTCAACCGGATGTGCAACGCCTTCCTCATCTTCCCCCAGTTCAACTTTGGCCACGGGATGATGCAGCTGGCAAGGAAGAACATCGAGGTGCAGATCCTCAGCGGCTACGGCATCGACACCTATCAGAACCCATTCTCCACAGACGCGCTGGGCTGGCTCTTCATCTCTTCTTTCATCCAAGGCGTGGTCTTCTTCAGCCTGCGGCTTCTGATCAACAAGTTTGTCACACGCAAAGTCAGGTGAGGAAAAAACAAAGACAGGAATGCATGGTAATGCCACGAAAGAGAAAGAGAAAGAGAATTCTCGTTGGGCATATTCAGCCTCTTTTTGATGAGAGGGTATGCTTGGAGATGGATTTCTTTGATGAATTTTCTCTTGCACAATTTGTTTCCACAAATGCAAAATCTGAGTTTGCAGTTAAAAGATAATGCAGGAGAGGTTTTTAAAATCATTTTGCAACTCAATATCAAAGAATATCAAAGAATATCAAAGTCAGGGATTAATATTTCCTCTTAAGTAAAAAAGTGAATAATTGAAACTGTTTAAAATTTAAAATGAATATCATATTCTGATAAAACCCAAAAACATTGAACCCAAAGACACAAGAAGCCTGAACCTTTAGATCTAACTCTTGGATATTTTGTACATTCTCAGTGTTGCTGCAAACCAAACTATAAAAACCTGCCTCTTCCTTTGTAGACACCTCATTTGTGGCAGAAAGACAGTGCCCAATGTGGTTAATCCAAACGAGGATGAGGATGTGGCAACAGAGCACCTTCGGGTGTCCAGTGGAGCAGCCGGCTCAGACATCCTGCAGGTCAACCAGCTCACTAAGATCTATCAGAACCTCAGCAAGAAGGTCCATGCTGTCAAGAGGGTGTCCGTGGGCATCCCTGCCGGAGAGGTAAAGCTAAAACTGTACAAATAAAAGGGGCATTGTGTGATTTCCAAAAATGATCAACCATTTGCTAAAACAGCTTGAGGGTCATTATCCAAATAATCTCATGCCCTCTGCTATTGCTTCAGACATGCAGATAAAGACTCTTACTTCAATGAAAATATACAGTAGATACACTGATGTTTACTATTGGTGTTAGAGTTAGTTTACCTTCATTTTTCAGATAACCTAGTCTCTGTAGTCATCCGTTTTGCTACTAATCTATAGTTTGGGACCAAAATTGATGCCAAATACTTAAAATCATAACCCTGTGAATAATGGGAGTTTATTTTAAGTATACTTGGTTTCTACTTCATTTTAAAGTCAAATATGTTTAATTTTTTCTTTGAAAAATCCCTTTTCGTATATAGGACAATTGTTTCAGGATTCCTAAGCAACACATATTTGTTTACAGTGCTTTGGTTTGCTGGGAGTGAATGGAGCAGGAAAGACCACCACCTTCAAGATGCTGACTGGAGATATCAGCCCATCTGATGGCACAGCACAGATCAGGGACCGTAGCGGGTAAGCTGTTTATGAACTCCATTGTTCCATACTTAGCATATACAGTGTGGCATAGCTTTTCCAGCATTGTTTGTCAGAATGTAATCTTACCTCCAGATTGTGCCAGAGTTGTCACAATATAAGACTTTTGAACTTGGATGCAAAACCAGTAACATCAAACAAAAAAAGATATCTGTTTGCATACTGCAGAAAATCAAACCCTGAACACCAGGGCACCCAAAATGCTTCTTTTTGTTATTTTTGATTTGCCACCTGCACATAGGGGTGGCAAAGAAAGAGATACTAAACACTGACCAACATTTGACACACTGTTAACAGTAATGATAGGCAAAATAAATAAGACTTTCTCATACATAATGATAAAAGACAACATTTAGGAATCAGGTGACAGTGTTAACTCTGTCCTATGCTCTCAGTCTGTCTGCAACAGATGGAAACATAATGTGTGCATCTTTATGGGATGAAAAAAATGATTCAACAGAACATCAGCTTGGCAAATACCAAGCTGTGAATGATAAAAGTCAGCGGTGTAGCGACTGTGACAGAGGGAGGAGCAGAGACACACAAATCAGACAGGAAGAAGCATTTCAACTTCATCATCATACAAACAACACAGCACCTTCCTGCACGTTTGCACGTGGATGTGTTGATACTTTCTTTTTGAGCTTAACCTCTGTGAAGAAAACAGAAATCAAAAATCAAAGTATCAAAAATGTTGACAACCAATGAACACATAAAGATGTCTTGCTACTTAGTTTTGTGATACTGCATGCCCATTTCAAAATACATGAGGTCAGCATTTGTATATTTTAAATATATTTCTAAAAGCAGAAGGATATTTAAGAGAATCACAACAGAAGCCAACCCATCACAGGAGGGAAAGCTGTGATTTCATCTGTACAGGTGTCCAAGCTGCTCTCTCTAATGACTCTGAGCTAGATTCAATTTGCATTACACAAATATCCACAAATGAGGGTTTTCATTGCCTCAAATTTGCCAAAATTTGAGCAGAAATGCTTTGGGATTTCACAAGTAGCAGCTGTATGTAACACCTGTATTTCAGATGTTTGTGTACAAATATAAACCAGCACTATTCTCATGGGTCTGGCTCCCTTACAGCTCTTTTGCTAAGCTGCTCAGTGGATATGCATGGCACAGCAGGGCCTAAAGAGACCCGACATGTCCATCTGCACTACACCATTCATGTGTGGACACTGTGTAAGAGAATATCTGTCTCTTTGCTTTTTTCCCCAGGCGTTTGATAGACATCATGGAGTGCCGCAACCAGGGAATTAACATTGGCTACTGTCCCCAGGTAGACGCTTTGGACAACCTGCTCACCGGAGAGGAGCATTTGTACTTCTACGCGCGCATCCGAGGCATCTCAAAGAGGGAGATAGATGGGGTAAGGAGAGGCCGCAGGCTCTGTGCATCTTTTTCAAAGCTCTGGGTAGTGACAACACCATCCACAAAATGACACCAGATCTGATAGAAATTCAAAAGGTGCACTCCCACTGCAGGACGAGTAACTGTTGATGCTTCCATGCATACTGAATCAGAGGACTTGAAGCGTTGAGTGATGCGTGCTGAAAGCTGTACTATCTGGGGCAAAAAATGGAAAAGCTTCTGTTGTCAGCTCGTGCAGTCCAAACTTCAGATTTAAGCTGATGCTGTATACTTGACTGGAGACAAATTTACATTTAAACAATACATTGATGATGAGAGGATCTCATTTGACGTGTCACTTTAGCCCTATTCTTCTCATTTATCTTTCTGAGAACTAATCAATCTTGCTTCTGTGTTGATTACCGAGCGTGCCTGTCTTTCCTGCTGTTGCCTCCGACATGAGAGGAATCTTTGGAGAAAATGAATCATTATATGAAGTGATTTCTACAGTTTTCACGTCTTTTTTTTCCCCTTCCATAAAAGCAAAAAGAAAATAGACAGCTTTGAGTTGATACTGAAAACATCCCTACTCTTCACTATCTAAATTGTTTGCAGAAAAACATCTGTATATGTTTGCCTCTCTTGCTCTCTCTGCATCCTTTTTTTGCAACTGCAGAAAACATTAATTTTCCCTGACAGTCTCAGTCATGTTACAAACAGACATACACTTTTGCAATAGCAAGGATTCACACAGACACACAGACACACAACCACACGTACTTATGTAGTGCAGCACAGGAATATGGATCCGTCTGGCTCTAATCGCTTTCGCTGCTGTTGTTCCAGCTCCTCGTCTCTGGTCAGGATACTGACAACAATGGTTATAATGGCCACAGCATCGGTGTCGGGCTAATTCACAAAGATGAGGTTATATATAGAGTTCCTCTTATGTTGTCTCCCGCCGACAGTCCCCTAGCTGTGGATAATGAGACAAGCCTTAATGGGGTCATTTTGCATTGACATGGTTTTGTCAGGCTTAATGAGCTGTTACATCAAAGGTGATGGAAAGTGGCTTTTGTGAGAGGACATAAAAACACAAACTATTTTGATCTGAAGCAGTCAGGTATATGCTATGCTGCCCGTGCTTATCCTTCAGAACATGTGTCTGGTATGGTTTATTCCTCTCAACTATTAAATGTCTTCCACTGTGTTTTAAGACCATGGACCAGTGGGCTCATAATCATATGGAAAATCATCAGTGAAGGCAAATCCTCTTACAGATAAAGCTATCTATTGCATTCACTTGCTTCATTGATCTGCTTTCTAAACTCGCCAGCTGATGGGAAAAAGGCCTGAAGTGTACCGATGGGAAATCACCTCAAGCTGTTTGAAAATGAATGTGTATTTACAGCACACTATTTCATGATTAATGAAATAGTGTGCTGTAAATTTGTGATTAATAGGAAAGCATCAAGATTTTTAGGCGAGTGAAATGGTTATGAGCCATTAAGGTCCTTTCCACCTCCACTTTTTGTGTGGCTTAACTCTGAGGATAATTTGTTAGATTATGCTGTGTCAGTTCCTACTCTGTAAAGCTGCTGCAGCCTCGGGACAGCATGGAGTTTACATAGAATAAAGTCACACAGTGCAGCCATCATTGTTGTACAAACAAAATTAAATATGCATGGGACTGGGGCAGATAGATAGCTCGGTTCTGAAAAGGGCTGCTGTTGTGGACAGAATAGGAGGTGACAATAACAGAAATGAATATGAATATCAAGTAGCAAATAAGTTGTAGGACCACGCTTTGCCCTCAGGAAAGCTTTGTGTAAATCTACCTCTACTAGCAGAGTTCAGGTCCTGAGTTGTGGATATTGGCGATTTGCTTCGGAGAGACAGCCTGCATTCGATTGATTAAAAGGACAGAAAATCAACTTTCTGTAAAGGTCTGATGTTGTGTAGATCTGCTAGAGCCACAGATGAGGGCTGAGTGTATATCAGAGAACAGGGCTGTAACTAACAATGATTTTGTTTGTATAAATCTTACTTCTTTATACAATCAATCCATTATTCAAATCCTTAAAATGTCAAAAAAGTAGTGAAACATGTCCCTGAATCCTAGACATGCATGAAAAAGTGACTGTTGTCGTTTTTCTTCTGTAAAAACAACGGTCCAGAAACTAAACAACAAATGATACTTTTGAGAGGCCGGCACTAGTAAATGTTTAACATTGTTCTTTGAAAATTCGGTGATTGAATGATTCACCAAAATAATTGGCAATTACTTTCCTTCCGATCAACTGATTCATTAATTGTTTCAACATTCTGGCTCATGAAATTTCCCCATTATGTGACAGTAAGATTATTACATATCCACTGTAGTGATTTTCATCTAGCAGCAGACACAGGTGGGAAGTCTCCATTTTGTTGTTTTTAATATAAATCTATCAGTGAAAGATGAAGCCGTTTTTATTACTTTAAACTAGGGATGATCGGAAGTGACAATTTCCAAGTCGATTACTGCCACTGAAATGCGCAGTCTCTATTAACATGTGTAAAAAAAAAACACGGCACATTCTCCCACAAACATTACGTCAAACAAATAGATAAAAGCCACCATTTAAATACTACAATAGCATATAAGTCCAACAGACTTTAAAGCTGACATTCGTTCCCTCTTTTGCAGAATTTAAAGGGGACATATCACGCTTTTTTCATCAACATATATTGGTCTAAGAGGTCCCCAAAACATGTCTTCAAAGTTTATGCTCAAAAAAACACTTTGAAATCAGATTTTGGCATGTCTGAAAAGTCCTCTTCTTCATTCCTCATCTCTCTGACCACGCCCCCTCCGGAAGTGGATATGCCTCGGCCCTCCAGCACGTTGATCTAATGTTTACATGTTGGCTGAATATACACGGCTGCTCAGAGATCGCGTTACTTCAACCCTCTGAATCTGATCCTGACGGAGAGGCGCCTGCAGCAGGACCTTTCTGAACGATTGGTCATAGATTTAGTGTTTCTTGTTGTTTTATTTATCAGTATGTAGACGTGTGTCTTGGTACACAGCTAGGAACATGTAGCTATGTGGCTATGCTAACTAGCGCTAGCACTTATCCATGATAAATAAACATCATCCACTAGATCTTCAAATCTGCAGACGTGGGGAGTAAAACCGACCTCTGCCAGAAAGGCAGCAGGACCTTTTATGAAGGATTGGTCACAGATTTAGTGTTTCTTGTTGTTTTATTTGTCAGTATGTCGACGTGTGTCTTGGTACACAGCTACAGCTACAGCTACAGCTACAGCTACAGCTACAGCTACAGCTACAGCTACAGCTACAGCTACAGCTACAGCTATGAACATATAGCTATGTGGCTATGCTAATTAGCGCTAGCACTTATCCATGACAAATAAAAATCATCCACTAGATCTTCAAATCTGCAGACGTGGGGAGTAAAACCGACCTTTGTGTTTATTAAGACAGCCTACAACTAGCATGCCTCCCTCCTAAGCTCCTTGTTAGCACACATTTGTGCAGGTAATGAAAAACGGGCGAGGGATTCAGTATTATTTTATACAGTCCATGGGCTGAACAAGTTCCGAGCTCTGACTCCGTGACAGACCGGATATTGTTGTTACGTAACAAAAACACGGAAGTCTGAAACGGCTCGTTTCACACACATTTACAGAAAGGTGTAGAAATCAAAACAGGGGCAGAATGGATTTTTTTCATTCTCGGGGGGTTTGTAGACATGCCAGGGACACATATTTCAGGTAAAGAACCATTAAAAAGTCAATTTTGCATGATATGTCACCTTTAAGACTTTGATCACAGACCACTGTGTCTCAAATTGTATCTGTTTTAATTAATATATTATTCTGTGAATGATTGTGTGTGTTTGTTTGCTGTTTCTAATGTGCCTGTGATCTCAACAACATTGGAAATGAGGGAAACCTCAATGTCTTTTCGAGAATAAATAAAGGTTTTGAATTGAATTGAATTGAATATAAAAACCATTATCAGTCTCCAGAAAAACAACAAATAATCAATCTAAACAAAACTTAACCCTCCTGTTATGTTGCGGGTCAAATTGACATACATCAGACAGACATAAATCAGTTTTGTGATCTATCAACTTGCAGGAATTTTAGATAGCCGTCTGTTTCTCCTTTCAAGATGACATTTGTGAATCCTCCTTAAGCTGTTTGTTATTCTGGTCATCCACTATATAATCCCCTACATGTGTCCTATAAAGGTGGTGAGATATCTGCTGAAGAGGCTGGAGCTGAACTACCACAGGAACATCACCACGGAAGGTTACAGCTGTGGAACCCGCAGGAAGCTCTCCACAGCGCTGGCTCTCATCGGGCAGCCGCAAATCCTGCTCCTGGTGAGGACACACCTGTTCAACTTATTCCAGCTGCCTTTTTTTAAAACCTAACTGGCCACCAGACCACACATATTAATCTAAATGTTCCACCTGAAGGGGTCTTTGAAGGAAAGTGGATATTGATCCCCTAGACTTGGTAGATCTCATATAGTTAATTAGTCTGCTTCCTCAGGCTTACCCAGGGGTGGTTTTCCCTGTAACATTTTTTACAGTATGTCTCTATCAGATGCTCCACTCTCTCCGTCCCACTGTTGTTTCCTCTGTTGCCTCTTCATTTCTTTATCCATTCCATCTTTCTTCTCATTTTGCAATATTCCTTTGTGTCTTCTCCATTTTACCCTTGTTTTTTCCTTCTACTACAGTATGTGCACACTGTTTGCAACCTGCTGCCCGACTCAATTAACTTCCCATTTCCCCTTAATCTCTCTATCTTGATGTCTTTCCTTTGTTTCACACAGCATGCGATTCTCTTTTTAAATCCCTCTGTTCTCTGCAGGACGAGCCAAGCTCTGGCATGGACCCACGCACCAAACGCCACCTGTGGAAGATCATCTCTGATGAAGTGAAAGGGAAATGCGCCGTGGTCCTCACCTCCCACAGGTTGGAAGACATAAACATGTTGCAGTCCCTTTGTACATAAATGACTCAAAAAGGATTGGATAATACTGAGAAAAATGTATGGAGAGAATGTAATGATACACTTCAAGTCAAGATATGATTGGCTCGTTTTTTTTCTTGTTTTTATTTTTATTAGGGTGTAAAGATTTAAGTTTAACTTCATGCTTAAGGGAAGAGATAGCTCAGATAGCACGGAAGAGAATTAGGGCTACTTTTTTTTTTAAAAAGGGCCAATATATGTATTTTTTTATCATGATTATTCTGAGATTTAAGTCAGAATTCTGAGATTAAAGTCAGAATTTTGACTTTTATCTCAGAATTTTGACTTTTTTCTCAGAATTCTGACTTTAATCCCAGAATTCTGACTTTAATCTCATAATAATAATAATAATAATAATACAAAAAATGTATTGCCCCTTTTAAATTTTTTGAGAAAGTCAAAATTCTGAGATTAAAGTCAGAATGTCAGAAAAAAAACTTAAAAATTCTGAGATAAAAGTCAAAATTCTGACTTTAATCTCAGAATTCTGACTTTAATCTTAGAATTCTGACTTTAATCTTAGAATTCTGAATTTAATCTCATAATAATAATAATAATAATAATAATAATAATAATACAAAAAAGGTATTGCCCCTTTTTGATTTTTTTTAGGTGTCCCTTTTCCTCTTCTGTACAGATAGCTGTCATTTCAGATGCTTTAATTTTGTCTTTTTACTTACTTACACCTAGGTGACTTCATTTCTTGTTTTCATAACAAACATGCTTTTATTTTGAAGGACTGAACACGGTACTTCTGTTCGAGCAAATGAAAACAGCTAAAAGATCAATTACAAAATTAATTTGATATGACACAACACCCCCAGGTCACTAGGATGGCTCTTCTATATGGATTTAAATATGCTTAGATGAGCTGCCCAGGTGTGTATGTGTGGGAACCACTAGCAGTCTGTATGACTCTGTTCAGCTGCAAACAAAAAGGACAAAATCTAAAAAAAAATTAAAAGAGAAGTCGAAGGCAGTTAGTGCCCTCTGCTGTCTTCAGAAGTGTATTCAGATCATTCATCCTCTCACCGATTTCAATTGTCTCTTATGTGTAGCACCATCTGTCTCAAGAGGTCCCATTCCATCCCTAAATGGAGCTTAATGAGAATTCATAAAACGAAATTTAAGAGTAGGTCTAAGGTATAGAAGTAATGCAAATTGTATGGCTTTTTAAAACTCTCCATTAGAGATAACAGCTAAGAAATGTAATTACTGTGTGCTCGCAAGGCCCTGTTTTGACCTTCTTTCTTCTTGTCCTTGTCTTTGTATCTCAGCATGGAGGAGTGTGAGGCACTGTGCAGCCGTCTTGCCATCATGGTGAAAGGTCAGTTCCGTTGCCTGGGCTCCCTGCAGCACATTAAGAACAGGTTAGTGACCTCTGCTCATCCTCCAATCCTACCATTACTGCTCTCTCCACCCTGCCTTCACTGCTCTCAATAACCCTCATGCGCTCCTTTGTGCAAGCAAATGCTCACTTTTTACTTGTACGAACAAAAGTGCCATCCCTTCTCTTCACCTTCACCCCCACCCCCTTACCTAAGACGTGTAATAACGCAATTCTTTGTTCCTAACATCTCCTTTGTGCAGGTTCGGCAGTGGGTTCACTGTGAAGATGTACTTGGCTGAGGCCTCCTGTGATGCAGAGGCAATCACTGACTTCATGCAGCGCAGATTCCCCAGCACTTATCTCAAGGTGAGCTTTGCAAGCCATTGAAAGTCCTAAAGAGTGCTTGGTAGGGAACATAACAAACCCTGGGTATAGTTTATATTGCAGAGGAATGTAGCATTACATTTGTGTTAGTGTTTCCATGCAGGGCTCTTGAACTAATTGCTGATCATAGCTTGAAAACAGCATTAGAATGCTCTGGGAATATTAAGTCATCAAGGCAAGCGTGATGGCAACTGCAGCATATTTACACTTATAGCAGACATGGGGCAACATTAGCCCTAATTTAGAATCATGTTTCTATCCAGATGAGGAATGTTACTCCATATTTCCCTCAAGTCAGTGAAGAGTCGGTTTATCAAAGAGTTGAATTTTCTGCCTGCTGCAGCAAGAAAACAAGGTTGCTGTGGGCAAGGAGACGGAACCAAAACAACAAAGTTGTTGGCCTGGAAAAATATACAAAATAAAATAATAAATTCATACTTTGTGACTCCTTTATTACTCGTCATTGTTAACATGACAATGATGATGGTAAGTGAAGTTTAAGGAAACCACTTACTACTAACATGTCACTGAGCACATGATGGTTTTGTTATTTAACCCTGAGCAAGCTGGGGATTTCATGTTGTTGATATGAATATGCAAAGTTTGCTCAGTAAACGGCTTTTCATCGAGTTTCACAGAGTTTTGGTTCCACAGAGAGGCTATTTCTAAATATTAAAACCTTCTACTTGTGCATTCTGTCTCAATCCACAGGACCAGCACTCCAGTATGGTGGAATATCACGTCCCAGTCGCTCCAGGAGGGGTGGCTGACATCTTTGACCAGCTGGAGTCCAACAAGAATGCTCTGCGGATCAAACACTTCTCTGTGAGCCAGACCACACTGGATGAGGTGAGAGAAAGAGACAGGACATAAACAAACGGAGGACGAGGGATGGAGGAGGGGGGGGGCTCCGGTATGAAGGGTTTTGAAGGGGTGGGAACATGCCAGCTAGGGACAGGACTAAAAAAGAGGACTGTAGATAGAAGAGAGGGAGAGAGAGCAGGAACAGGAGAATGCTGAGTGGGAGTGAGAAGTGAGCTGAGAAAGTTTAAAAGAAGCAGAGGGAAACTGACAGAGGGTATGCCAGAGGGAAAATAAATGGAATATGAGTTAGGGAAAGAATCCATGAGCTTTATATGCAGCCAGTGCTGATATTCTTCAACCACTCTGCCCTCCTGGGGCTGTGGGATTGGAAGATACCACAGGCCAAATAAAGCCAGGGGGGTCAGGAAGGAAACTGACAAGTAGAATAACTGTAATAACTCAAATAAGAAGAAGTTCCCTGTTATACTGACTCTAAATCTATATTTTTCATTATCTGTACAGGTCTTCATCAACTTTGCATTGGAAAAGAATGACATGGAAAGCATACCAATTGATGACCCTGATGTTGACAGCCTGGGCTCCTTCAACACTGTTGAAACATAAGGCTGACTGCCATCTTTTCTTTGTCATTTTCTCTATGTCCACTGTGAAATGAAACACAGTATCTGTTTATTACTGTCTGCCCTCAGTTTGCCCTTGATATGTGAAAAACAAGAGTTTAAACTATTCATGTTTTTAAAAAGTATTGGTTATTTCTTGAAAATATTCTAACTGATTACATGAAGGATGACTTAGCAAAAGAACAAACACTCATTTGCATGAATGCAAAAATAGAAAAAGATGATGAATTGAAGCATTATATTTAGAGACATTATCCATTATTGCAGGTCACACACCTGTTTACCTTTTATTCCATAGGTCTTGTTATTTATGAAGGATGAAATGCAATGTGAAGGCTATTCATTTTTCTATGTGGCTTGGGCACTGTTCACTGTGGGAATATGATCATAGCTAATCAAAACACCATATTTTTTACTTTGAATATTTTTCATTCGACCTTGATGTTTTATGATAATAACAATAAGGCACTAACATGCCGAATTGAAGGCGTATCTAAAGGATTTTTTTTAATTCTAAGGTACCTGTAAATGTCCTCCCTAGATGATACTGGAAAGAAGAATATAATCATACACTGAAGAATATCCTCACTATGCACTTTCTCCCAACTCATTAACACGTGCTCTAAGGGCAAACCTTACATTTAGATCGAACTGAATATTTAATGGACTCTTTCCTGCTTTTGGACCCTTCTAAAATGGCCTTGAATGTATCAAGCCTTTTTTTTTATTATTATTCTAATAAAGCTATTTTTCAGATGCAACTTCTGGTCATTTGTACTTGCTTTCTTATGAGTTGTTGTGAAAGTTTCAAAAAATGTTCATGCTTGATGTTATTGTTACTGTCTTATAAGTAAGGGTCCTGCAAAAGACAACATAGAAGGTTAAACACACCAGTAAATCGAGGAACCCAGCAAGATAGCCCTAGGTTGGGGCGCCATTGGCCTAGCGGTCTAAGCGTGCGCCCCATATACAGAGGCTATAGCCCTTGTCGCAGAGGTTGCAGGTTTGATTCTAACCTCGACCATTTATTGCATATCCTCCCCCACTCTCTAGTCCACACATTTCCTGTCTCTTGTCAGCTGTCCTGTCCATTAAAGGTGGAAATTCCCAAAAATATACCTTAAAAAAAAAAAAGATAGCCATAGGTTACAGTGAGTGTACATTACAAGTAAAAAAATTAATTGTAAAAAAAGTAACATGTATTGTAGCTTTACAGAATAGTTTTATGCTGCCTATGAGCAGATGACTGTTATTGGATGGTCCAGATAGGAGGCCACATTATGGCATTAAACCTTTCCGAACATGAATACATTGACCTTCAAAGTGCTTGATTCATGCAAAACTTAATGCATAGTATACATTCAAATTATGCACTTCTGTGATTATAAAATTAATTTACCTTGATAAATGTGTGGGAATAAATTATTGTTAACATTAGTGTCAACATAAAAAAATTGAATCCAGATGCTCTCATCCCAAAAGCTCAGACAAAACTGTTTGTAATTAAAGCATTCTGATATTTATTACAACTCAAATTACATTCGGTGCAGTTTTACTGAGTGAACAGTTGTAAAAAATACATTTGTAAAAAAGTAATAAGAAACAAAATGTTCTCCAACAACTCACCCAGTCCCACAGTTTCTTATCATTTGGGTTATTGTTTATGTAACATATTGATGTGTTTATTGTCTCTGAACTGCCTTGCATGTTATGTTTTAGTTTTCAAATTTAATTTTAATTTGAATTATGATAATAATTTAGCAGGGCATTTTTTTAAAAACAATTGAAATGAAAAAGAAAATGTATTTTTATTTTTCATTTGAATTGTGTAAAATAATTGGCATTGTTGACGATGAAACTTCAAATGCAAATAAGATGATTGAAACCCACAATAAAGAGAACAAAGCATGGGGGGGTATATGGGCTGGCAAGACAAGAGGAACAGCTGAATAAAAGAGGAAAAGAGAAACTAATAAAAGCAATTTAAACAATAAAATAATTCAAATCAGTAAAACAAATAACACATTAGTTTAAGTAGTTTAAAAATAAATGTAACAATATTACAGGAAGGCCTTTTGGATAGAAATATGTTTTCAGCTGTGGTTTAAAAGAAGATACTGATACAGCTTGCCTGAGATCCTCAGGCAGGTCGTTCCACAGTCGTGGAACCTGCACAGCAAATGCTCGGTCACCCTTAGATTTCTAGTCTACAAGAAATAAAAGCATGACTAATGGTTTGGGTGTCATTAAAAGTCAGCATAGATCTCATCCTGGCAATATTCCTAAGGTGATAAAAGCAAGACTGGATGGTGTTATTAATATGTTTTTCAAAAGATAAATGCACCCAGTTTTGGAAAATGAATAAGCATTTCTTTTGATGCAATTTAGTTTTCAAATTTGCTTTTTCATTTTAATTTTGGTAACTATTCTGGCTTAAAAGTCTACAAGGTAGTCTTCCTCTGTGGAGTAGGTAGTATTCCTCTTTGGAGTAGGTAGTATTCCTCTTTTGATTATGTAGTCTTCCTCTTTGGAGTAGGTAGTATTCCTCTTTTGATTATGTAGTCTTCCTCTGTGGAGTAGGTAGTATTCCACTTTTGATTATGTAGTCTTCCTCTTTTGATTATGTAGTCTTCCTCTTTGGAGTAGGTAGTCTTCCTCTGTGGAGTAGGTAGTATTCCTCTTTAGATTATGTAGTCTTCTTCTTTGGAGAAGGTAGTATTCCTCTGTGGAGAGGGCGGTGCTTTGAGGCGGGCCGAATCTACGTCATCACTGTGGTTATGGCAACCATCGCTGGTTACTTCCGCGAATCTTTGGCGGGAAACGCAAGTAACCAGGAAGTGAGTTTGGATTTGTTTTGCAGCAGAGATTTTGGAGCAGAAGAAAGACACAATCAACACATTTAAGAATGGATAGTGACAATCTCGTGCAGACAACGGACTGGAAGAACACTAAGGAGGCGTTGGCAAACTTTCGGAGACTTCTAATTTGTTCGAAGTGGTAAATTAAATAATATAGTTACGTGATCTCAGTAATGTAATACAAGAATGTACTTTATTCATAAACAGGCTAAGTGGAGGCAGCGTGAGTGACAACCTAGACTATATAGCAAGCAAACAAACCGTTTAACGACGACTTTCTTCCAAACTGATATAATTTTGAATGGCAATTTGAACTGTATGCTGTCTCGCGTAATGTTATAACTGCAGTCTGCGAGTTCACGTCAGTCTGTTATTATAAGACAACATAGAATGATAACTTAAAGACAATGATACATTACAACATGTACAGTAATAAGGTTTGAGCACCATTAGATTAGACAACACCTGATAGATGTGACCATGAAGAAGAGGCTGATACTCCTTGCATGCTCTGGTATCTGTAGCCATCTTGCTGAGTGTTTAAGAGTGTCTCTGTGAATACACAGTTCTATTGATCAATACTTGCAGAGCCTTGTTCTAAGAGTAATGATTAAATGTTTTCTTTCTTTCTCCAGCTCGAATTTAATGAAGGAACCTGTGTGTCTAGGGACGTGTGAGCATATGCTTTGCAGGTAATGCAGCCTCAGCTGAATGTGTTTTTCTCTGAAATGCTTAAAGAACAATACACCTGACTCATAGTGAACATAGCTAATGCTTATTTAGGTCAATTGAATGCAGCTGTACCAATGCCAGGTCTCTGGTATTGTTCATTCTTGTTTCGCTCACAGGAAATAGAGCCTATTTTTCACAACAACATGCTATTTTGTGATGTTACAAATGGAAATGTCCACAGTAATGTCTTTTGAGCCCTCTAGGAGTTGAGAGGGGGCTACGTTTTGTACAGTTTGATGTCTTAAATTAATACAGTGTGAGGATTAACTAATTGAAGATGATCATCTAATCCAGGGGTTCCCAAACTTTTCAGCCTGCAACCCCCAAAATATTGGTGCCAAAGACTTGTGACCCCACCCCCCACTGTCCCTCAAAGTGATTTAATGTGGCTTAATTTAGCTGGTCTGCAGAAAATTAGCCTACCTATATGAGCATGTGGCTGTTTCCTGAATTAACCTACTGCTCCTGATTCTTCTGATAATTAACTGTTCACTAACCCTAAACTTAGGAGTCATCTGGCCAAAAGAAAGGCAGAAAACTCATTACATTTTCAATTTTCAGGGTTTTATTTCAGGTTTAGCTACAATTTTTGTCGATATTGTTTACTATAATGGGTCAAATTTACTATTTTTAGATAACTTTTGTCATTCAACTTTTTTTTGTGCATTTTTTCAGTATTTCTTTGTTCACCAAGTTAACAAATTATATGTAAGTAACACAAAACCAACAAAGAGAATAAAAAATGAATAATACAAAAAATATAATAATAATAATGATAAAGAAATAATAATAATAATAGACTGTACAAACAAAAAAGGAAGTTAAACATAAGAAAACAAATGAAATACAAATAAATAAATAATAATAATAATAAGATATATTTTTGGATAACTTAAAAAAATCATTCTGGAAGACATCTCCCATTTGTGCTTAAAGGCAACAATTCAAACGCCCCTGTCATTAGAGGCATAGTCATTCATATGTTTGCGGGGTTTCTTTTAAATAGTGAAAATTACAGCTCATATTTAAATGATTTACTAAGAATTGTGAAATTCTGTAGACAGAAAACCCACACTTCTATAATAGGTAATAGCATTGTTCCCCTTTTTCAATGCAGGATTTAGATTGTTAAACATCATGGTGGTTAAAATGTCCCTGACATGAACTTTATCCTCAAGTTATTCCTTGTCTTCATGACCGACTGCTCTTAAAAGGTTTGTCAATAAGCTCATTGAATCTCTTCTCACTGACCTGTGAAGACTGACTTCTAATCCAAGCTTTGATTATTGCTCAGGTCCTGTGCGGGCCCCCGGGCAGGAGACGGTTGCGTGATGTGTCACAGTCCTGCGTGGGTGAAGGACATCCAAATCAACAGGCAGCTGAGCAGCATTGTGGAGCTCTTCTGCAATTTGGAGTCCTTGCTTAGTCCCATTGAGCAATCAGGTACACAGAAGCTATTATAGAGCAGCCTGAAAGTATAATTAACAATCCCCACACTCATCTGCCTGCCCACATCCTCCTCTATTGATTGTTGACCAAAAACATTTGACATTTTTCCTCTGCCAATCTAACCCCTGAATGACAGCATTAGTGGCTTGATCGTGTGGTTTATTATCTTCATTGCCCTTCCAGCATCCTGCTAATGACAGTAATTATGCACTGCAATTAACCAATGGTGGTGTTTGGGAGAGGTTCACGGCTTTGACAAAGAACTGCAGGGCAACTTTTCAAAGCCTGTAGGGAAAACAAATAAAATCTGCAGATGAATTTAGGTTCTATAAAGTTACAAAGAAAAAGGCATGGCTTTAACAGCTTAACCAGGTAGGGGAGAATGGGGTTGGTTGTCACACGGGTTGGTTGGCACACTCGTTATATCTCGCCACCAGAGGGCACTGTCTCTCAAATTGGTGTATGGACATTTCCAGAATTAGGATCAGAGCTCACCTACATAGTCTTCTCTGGAGTAAGACAGCTGAACTTGAGGTGAGACGACTTTTTGTGATTTTCATGTCAAATTATAAATATTCAGCTCATCAGTATTTTTCTTCTAGGCTTTTAATCAATGGGTTTATAACAAAACAAGTGTTACCCTGACAAAGTGTGAGGGGAAAGCTAGAGTTTAGATTTTTATTAGCTAGCTAAGTAGTTGTTAGATGGTTGTTAGCCTTGATGCTAGCAAAAAAGTCCAGTTGGGGTTGGTCATCACATTCTCTTTGGGGTTGGTTGTCACATGTAACAACCAACCCCTATGTTGGCAAAATCATGCATGGTGAAATGAGTTGGAGTGTGCAGACCCTACATCTGCCATCACTGTAACTCAGACAGTGACTGCATGTAGCCTAGTTGAGTAGGCCATTATTGTTAGGCCTATTTGTTTTGTTCTTTATGTTGTTATATAGGCTGGCCTAAAGATTGTGTTTCCTGTTCATGTTCCTTGCACATTTTATGTTAAAATGCATTAAGTTATGTAGGCCTATCACTTGTCAGTGCAATTAAACTTTCAAATTTAGTTCTGCCTTCTTGCCTTTTTAAAAATATTTTTCCCATTGAAATACCATTGTGACAACCAACCCCATAGTGTGTGACAACCAACCCCATAGTGTGTGACAACCAACCCCATAGTGTGTGACAACCATCCTCGTGATGGGGTGGGTTGTCACAATGTGTCAGAGTGTCTTTTATAGTTAATTGCCTCGTTGTTACAATGAGTTGGAAAATGAGAGGGATACACATTTCAATCCAACACCTTAAGCTTCAATTTAATGAAGGAATGACTATTGAAAGATGTTTTGATGATGAGCAATCATCAAAACAGTAAAAAGTGTGACAACCAATCCTGTTCTCCGCTACGATTTTTTTTATTTTGACCGTGTGCATGTATTTACATTTTGCTATTGGTATTTTTGTTTAAGTTAAAAGATTATAGCAAATACAACAAGTTTATTTCACCCTCATTCAAAGGGGAGGAAAATTATTTACAGAGTTGAAACTTTTTGTGTGTTTTTTGTTGCAGACGTGTCTATTGCTGAGGTCCCCCCACAACCTGCGAGTCCTGTATTAAAACACAAGAAAAATTTCAAGATTTGGTTCAGCCCCCGCAGCCGCAAGGTACGCTGCACAGTGGAGAAGCCTTCTGAGGTCCCTATATCTGTGAGCCGGTCTCCTAAAGAAGCCTGTACAGCACAGCCAGACTCTGTTACTGCTCGAGGTCAGGACCTGTCGATTTTCAATTTCACCTCGTCCTCCCAAGATTCGGGCTCTGGCTGCTCAGAAGCCGGATGCAAAAATGAAAACTTGAATAAAAAAAAGAGGTCAACCAAGAAAAATGCTGCCAGCAGGAAGGTGTCAGGGCTGGTTGCTCCGAGGACCACACGAACACAGTCCAAAGAGAAGACGAAGAAGAGCAAGCTGGAGGCTATAAACCAGCAGTGGGGAATCACAGAGAAGGGAGATGCCCTGAAGGAGACGGAGCAGCCCTGTACTGAAGGGGCAAGGAGGTCCAGTAAAAGGGTTTCCTTCTTAAGCCCTCCTGTCACATCTGAAGTGCCAAAGCCGAGCACTGAGGAGCTAAGCTCTTGCAGAAGCACCGTGGGGACAAGTCTCACTGAGGGCACTGTCACTGTGCCCAGCGACCAATCCCAGCCTTGTCAAAGCATGCAGGACGATGACAAACTGCCTGCAGATGACCCCAACCCAGCCAGCAATCCTGAAAAACAGGACAACACATCTACCCCAAAGCATTCCATAAAACGATCCAGAGTGGAGGAGAAGGTGGTCACACCAGAGACCACCCCAAAGAGGCCCCGGGCTTCCCCAGGCAGGAGGAGAAAATCACAGATGTCTCCCGCTGTCCTAAATCCTCAGTCTACAGCTAGCCCCAGGTGCGATAAGAGCATCAAAAAATCACAAGGACGAGAGCGAGGACACAGCCCCTCTCTCCTAGCTACTACTGCAAGAAAATCTCCATGCGCGGCTGCCGGACGGCCCAGCCCAGGGAGTCCTCCGTTTATGAAGAGGAATCACAAAGGAGAGACCTTGCTGCATCTAGCTGCTATAAAGGTGCTCTCTTTACTGAAAATGTCCCTGTTATCAGCTTTTGAAATAAATGTTTTTGCTCAGCAGCATAATAGGTATTTAAATAATGAACAAATCTAAATTTGGATTAAATAAAGTTTTATCAGATGAATTACATCATTCCACATACTGCATTGAATACAATGCAGTTGTGTGAAGTGATCTTAATCTCATAGTTAAATGAAAAACTCCCATACTTACCCTTTAGTTTGTCTATTTATCCTCAGATTAAAGTTGCAAACGTTACCCTTAAAGGAAAATCTCTGACAGAAAACGTTCTTATTGTCCAATTGTTAAGGAAAGTAGAAATGGAAGTCAGGATCATTTCCCACAGAAGATCTTTGAGTTGAACTCTATGATTGAGCTTCAACATTTAATTAGCAATTATGATCGTTAATGTTATTTCTATTATACATTTCTATTTTGTTATCTAGAAAACAAATAAAGCAGAATGACATGTTTTATATAAATAACAACTGAACCCTTTAATTAAGTGAAAAGAGGAAATGGAAAGAATAATAATAAATAATATGACACTATATTAAGTTCATATAGAAAAATAAAGCAAGGCAAGGCAAGGCAGCTTTATTTGTATAGCACATTTCATACACGAGGGCAACTCAATGTGCTTTACATTAAAACATTAAAAGCATTGGAAACATTCAGACAAGAATAGAAGAACACAATTAAAATGACAGATATAATAAAACAGAAAAGAAAAGGAAAATCAGAAAAATCTTAAAAATAAAATTAGGTTAAAGTGAGTTAAAATAAGCTAAGATAGGAAGGCAGTGTCAAATAAAAAAGTCTTAATCTTTGATTTAAAAGAAGTGAGAGTTGGAGCGGACCTACAGCTTTCAGGGAGTGTGTTCCAGATATGTGGTGCATAATGACTAAACGCTACTTCACCATGTTTCCTTCTGACTCTTGGGACTGAAAGCAGACCAGTACCTGATGACCTCAGAGGTCGAGATGGTTCATAAAGTAGCAGCAGATCAGCAATTTATCTTGGGCCTAAACCATTCAGTTCTTTATAAACCATCAGCAGGATAAATAGAAAAAAATAAAGAGATAAATAGAATAGTTTATGTTCAGCTATGCTTATTTATACACATACATACATGGATCTATGTGCATATGTACATTTGATTATTAATTAATGTATGTATTTATTTATTTGGATCCCCTTTAGCCGCTTCCAGGGTAAACAGCTACTCCTTCTGAAGTCCACACATGAAAACACCACATTAAATTTCACGAAAGCATGCTATTACATGGAACTACAAGACACCCCCTTGAAAACGAGATGCTGCATCTCGGGCTATCCTATAATACATAAATTACGAATTACAAATTACACGTTTTATGAAAAGAAAAACCTTCCTACGTTTCACTGGTACCTCAAAATCCCAACAGAAGTTCTTATTTAGGATTCATAAGAAAGCAAACCTGCCCTGGGTGGTTAGTTTGATACTGTTTTATTTTGAGTTTGAGACCGCAGGAGATCCTTGTGTCTTTAGGAAACGTAGATGGTGCAGTTATAAGTTTGTTAATTAGCAGTTGGGGCTGTACAGATGTTCAGACGTTGAGTCCTTTCTGATCTTCTGGATGTTGCTGTGCATCTCCAGGATCAGGTATGCTTTAAAGCATGTCATTTAGTGCATCTGAGCAGACTACATACTGCACAGAACTTTTGTTGGGATGTTGAGGTACTGGTATCCTGTTGAGGGAAAAATAGCTTTTTTTAAATTAAGTCTTTGCTTCTAATTTCAAGATTATGGTTCTTCTGATAATTCAGTTTTGTTTTTTTTTATAGTTAAGTTATATTTTTTAGACCTTCGCCCTTTATTAGATAGGACAGCTGAAGAGAGACAGTAAACGTGGGGAGTAGAGAGTGGGGGAAGACATGCAGGAAATTGTTGCGTCCGGGAGTCGAGCCGGTGACCTCTGCGACGAGGACTATAGCCTCTCTGTATGTGGGGCACTTAGACCGCTAGGCCAACAGCGCCCCAGATTTTGTGTTTCATAGGGGGAAAAAAAACAACCTTGTAATTCTGAGATACAAGACAGTGGATGCAGAGAACAGTTACACACTCACAATGTTACCTTATGTTCATCAAATAAAAATCAATAAAAATGAGCCATACTCAGATTATTTAAAACATGTTAACACTGTTTCCTCCTCCCTTTCTTTTGTTATTGAACCAGTGAACACTATAAAAAGTGTCAGTGTAAATAGGGATTTTGCACGATGCAAACTTGACTAGTTCATCTTTTTCATTATAATACTTTGCATCAAACTGCTGGAGCAACAGTCTCCTCTTCTTGTCGGTTTTCCTCCCCCCCCATCAAAGATATTAGTCCTCAGATGATCCGATCGTAAAGTCCTGGTCTGTTGAGAATAAAACTGTCTCGCAGTAATCCTTGTAAACATCGCAGTAATCCCCCTCTGAATCCCAGACAAGGTAATCAATGACCCATTGTGGAGTTTGATTGATAAACAGCGGGCCTTTGGTACTCTGGGATCAGTGGCTGTGTTTGAAGGGTTGCGTTTGCATGTCTGCTGTTCTGACCTCAGGATTTTTCTCTCTGGGTCCTGCAGGGAGATGTAGAGGCTGTCAGAGAGCTGCTGGACCAGGGCTCTGACCCTAACCTGAAGGATAACGCTGGGTGGACACCTCTGGTAAGACTAACACAACAGGCAAAACATGCCACAGCTTTATTTGTCCTGTGGAAGAACTCTGGTTTCAAAGATTTCATCTACAAAGCTACAATTGTTGAATTGATTTACTTTATATACATTCTTTTGCTGTGTTTTTGTCTTTTTCATGGACGAAATTTGTGTTTCTTGTCCATAACATCTTGAGTATATCTCCTTTGGTAAACCAACATGCCCGTGTAGTCCCGAGCGAGTATTGTACTGTAATGATGATATGTTATGCATTTCTCAGTCGTCTGCAGATGACAAACTGGAAATTCCTTCAGTCCTGCCTGAGCCATTTTTGTTCCTTTGGGGATAGGTGGAATCATGTTTGTTGCTCTCTTATTGCAGCACTTCACAAAGCTACTTGCTGTCAAGATGCTCGACTCAAACTTAAGTTTCCAATTTCAGTTTTGACAGTTTTTATAAGATCTTATATTGCCCCTAATAAGCATAAGGCATGACATATTTATATTTGACAGAGTTGGTATGTGCCTGGGAAGGAGAGATATGTCCAGTGTGACATGCTATGGTCATACAGGCCTGAAAGGAGTAAAAAAGAGGCTCAAGGAGAAAGGGTAACGCAAAAAATATAAATGTTTGCTTTTCATCTTTTCAATACAGTCACAAATCACACAGCTGTGGCAACAAATCTCTTTAAAATGTACATCAACTGAGAGAAAAGAAAGGAGACCCACCCGCCATCCCGCCAAAAACCCACAGACTTGATTGTGTTCATTTTTAAAGAACGTATACTGCGATTACAACGGATTCCCAACTAAACAAAAGCTGCACATCAAAATCTTGGATACCAAGACTATCAAAAACAGACAGGTCACAGAAAGAACTCAGCAGAAGCTTTTTTTATACAACTAATCCCAGTAAGGTTTCCTTTCCTCTAGGACCAGTTTGTTCTGCTTGGAATAGAAGGTTTAAAATACGGTACGATTTGTCTGTTCTCATAGAGCTTTAGTACTTTTTCAATTCTTTAAATTAAATGAAAAAACTTTTCAATTAAAAGGGTATTGAGTATTGCAATACCACGTCCTGCCATAAATGTATGGGATAATTCATGGTTAGCTGGTGGTTATGGGGAATAGAATCCCAACAGGGGGAAACAAGAGTTTCAGGGGGGCAAGACTCAAGTCTGGTCTTACCCTCAATCAATCAATCAATCAATCAATCTTTATTTGTATAGCGCCAAATCACAGCAAACGGTATCTCAAGACACTTTTACAAACATAGGAGGTCTAGACCAGTCTATGTCAAATTATTAAGACTCAGCCTGACCCCACCTTAATCCATCATGAGCATTGCACCTTGCAGTACTTAGCTAGTTACAGTGGCGAGGAAAAACTTCCTTTTAACAGGCAGAAACCTCGAGCAGAACCAGACTCATGTTAGACAGCCATCATGCCTCGACCGAGTTGGGTCTTGAAAGAGGGATAGAGGAGAGTAAGAGAGAGAGGTGATAGTGATGAGACGAGTAGTAGAAGCTGTTGCCGCTGGAGTCCAGCATGTCCGTATCAGCTGGAGTCCAGAACGTCCGCAGTAGGAGGATGCCTACGGCAGCTCAGAGGGACCCTGTGAAGATTTTTTTTCCTGTAACCACCTGCTTACCATATATTATCCCTACATTACATCTTCTTAGTGATCGTCAACTCTGCTGACATCAGTGGCGATCAAACTCAACAGCACCACCAAGTGGACTGAAAAGTAATCAACTGTATTCCTCCACTAACAAAGAGTTCAATTTCATATTTGCAATTCATACAACAGAAATATCTAAACTAGCAGCTATGAATTAATACAATATTGCAAAACTATGCTGTGTTCACTTCTGTAAGGTTTTAAAAATGGGAAGAGACGGGTTCAATTTCTAGACAAATATAATCTATAACAGTGCAGATTTATTTTCTCATCAAGCCAATCATTTTTGTTGATGTTTATTCTTTTCTGCATTAGTCATGATGAAATTGTCCAGCAGCTCTTGGCTTGTGTTTTGTGCTGCACTCACCACTTAAGACACACAAAATTGATCTGGACTGAAAACTACAACATGTAGCTCTACATTAATTTTATAACCACTGATTTTCATGAACAGTTTTGAAAAACAGTGCACTTCTTTGAGTTAGCAGGATCCCACTCCTAAGGGGAAAAGCCTCAATAAACCTTACTTTGTGCAATTTTCTTCAGGTACCATTTGCAAACACAGCATTTTTTAAAAGAAAGACACATTTATGAAGCTACATCCTTCATTCAAGTTAAAATTAGAAATGAAGAAAGGCAGGCCAGGAAAACATCTCATTCTATGATCTTTGAAACACATGGTTAAGTTGTAATTCTCACACATACAAAGCCCTGGCAGCACATCACCCCCACTCTCATTCACCTCCGCTGTCTCCCTGTTAAGTACCGCATCTCCTATAAACTCCTCCTCCTCACCTACAAATCCCTGCATGCCCTTGCCACCCAATACCTGGCTGACCTCCTCCACCAACACACTCCATCCTGGGACCTACGGTCTTCAGACCTGGGTCTCCTCTCCATCCCCCGGACTAAGCTGCAGACTTTTGGAGACACTATCTCATTAGATAGTGTCCACCCCCCCCCCATCTTAAACATTACCCATGAAAGGAACTATCCTCTGGGAAAAGAGATCAAAATGATACTGATTGAGATTGGGTTGAAATCAATGACAAAGTTAAAGACTGTTTTTTGTAATACCTGTTAAAAAGAACAGATGAAGCAGAGCAGGATAACCCTGAGCTTTATTCCTTTCTGTTCCAGCATGAAGCATGTAACCTGGGTCACCTGGCTGTCGTGGAGGTCTTGCTCTCAAGTGGAGCCCTGTTGAATACGCCTGGCTATGAAAATGACTCTCCACTTCATGATGCTGTGAGGAATGGACACCCAGCCGTTGTCGAGCTATTACTACAGCGTGGAGCCTCCCAGAGTGTGCTGTGAGTCTCTTCAAACATATTTCTACACTTTCAAATAGCTTCTTTTTTTTTTTAGCTTGTAACAACAACAGTAAAGTGTTTACAGTAGGGCAGACAGCATTAGCTTTACTAAAGTGTTTCTAATGTCAGAGTAATCACATAGTGACCCACTACAAGGTCGGGGTCAGACCTGTACATGTTGGTGCAATGTGAGAAATAGAGCTGCAGCTGGACAAGTAATTAGCTGCACAGATGGTGGGCTTTGCTGAGTGGGTACCGGTCTTTTGTGAAGATCTTTAAGGGCTGGCCAGAAACTCTGACCTGAAAACAGGATTATCTTCTAAAGGTCTTGTACACGTGACTGATAACTGCTGTTATTCTATGTATTTTATCTTCTGTCTTCTGTCTTTCACCCTGTTTTCAGCTCTATAAGTGCTATGCTGTAAAATGTATCCACTCTCTTGACGTGTCATTCAGGATCCAAACTGGCTGTATGCAAACATGTAAAGTGTTTGTTGACAGTTTGATGAGGCATGTTATGCACATTAATTTAATAATGAGATAAAAGTATCTCAAATGCCCCCCTACAGCTGTACGATAGGAAACAATAGCATACATGGCATGATACATGGCCACGAATATTCATGATATCCCAGTACTTGGATTCTGTGATAATGATAATAATAATAATAATAATTGAATCAGAATATTGCAATAAAATAATAGAAATAATAATCACCATATCCGATTAACTGAAAATTACAAAATGCCTCTCAAAAATGAGGCGCAGTGACTCAAAATGCAATATGGTACGATGGTCGGTCCATAGGATACCAGTTATATATGTCACAATGCGTCACGATACGTCAAGATACGTTACGATGCGTCACGATACGTCACGATGCGTCACAATACGTCACGATGCGTAACAATACGTGACGATGCGTCACGATAGGTCACGATGCATCACGATGTGTCGCGATGCGTCACGATACGTCACGATATGTCACGCTACGTCACGATGCGTCACGATGCGTCACGATGCGTTGCGATACGACATGGCACAACACATCATGACATTATAGGATTCGATGCATTGAGTTACCTTACTTAGTTCACAATAACAATAATATCACAAAACTGCAATGCCGCATAACTCGGCCTATTTAGAGTGCAGTGCTTATCAAATAAAATACGTATATTTAGTCAGATGTTTCAATAATCTTATCACAGGTTAGGACGACGGTTTACAGCTGTATTGATAATTTGCCACTTCCCTACTAAAAAAAGTAAAGTGCAGGATTCATGTATTTATCCACTGTCCTTTGTTTTGGTCTCACTATAATGCAGTGTTTTTCAACCTTTTTAGAACAAAGGCACATTTAATACATAAAAAAATCCTGAGTCACACCACCAACTAAACGTTTTACAAAATGACACATTTAGTCTCTCAATATATTGATCTATTTATCTGAGAGAGGGACTTTGGCTACTTCTTTAACTGTGTCAGGGCGAAGCATCTCATTTACAATAGCTTTTTCAGGTAGTATTAATGTATCTGCCACGGTGTGTGGCTTTTTTGATTTGGCTACGAGTTCAGCTACTGAGTAGCTAGCTTTGAGAGCTCTCACAGACACTGTTGTAGTTTTTCTCATAAAAGTTGCCTTTTCCATCATACGCTCTTCATCCGGGTTAGAATTTTGTCCATGGCCCTGTTTGGAGTTTTCATTTTTCCTTTTCGAATATTTATCCATCGCTGTTGTACACCTACGTCTTGTCACATACACCCCTCACACGCATCATTAATTCTATTGTCTTAAATTAACAAGGTCATAAGTGTGCTTTTTTGCCACCCAGTGGGCAGGTAGCGCAGGTCAGTACATGGACAAGTATTTAATTACTCTGCCAGACACTACACTGCAGGCAAATTATTTTCAGTATATGAACAATATTTTTTTGGACTAATCAGTGAAATTTGATAATGTCCCACGGCACACCTGACGATCTATCACGGCACACTAGTGTGCCACGGCACAGTGGTTGAAAATCACTGCTATAATGAAACAATTTATGTAAAAAAAAAAGTTTAGTTTGTGAACTACATTTACAGATTTATAGAACAATTTTAAGATTAGTATGAAATATGCATTTAGATATAAATACATATTTTGGTGTTCTACGGGCATAACCAGCTTGTGTCTATAAACCTGTTTGAAATGAATACTCAAACTTTAAAACATACCACATGTGTGCCAAGTCTATTTCAGTCAGCTGATTCCTTTAGTTAAACTTCTGCCATATAAGCCGTGGTGTAAGTCTTGTGTTTCATGTTCGCCCAATTTGAAAAAGCACATGTAAACATACTATAGCAAGAGCAAGGCGGAACCAAACAACCTTTAAAGGGCAGATACCTCGGGCAGGACAAGAGTCATTGTCTGCGATGGCTTTCATTGAATTTGACACAAACAAACCCAAAGATAAATCTAGTACAGCATATTTTCAGTCATCACTGCCTTTTGAAACAGTCACTGAATATTCCAATGGTTGTAGGGACTGTGTCAGTGCAGTAGTTGGTTGCATTTTTTTTGGTTAACTTCATTGATGAGGTCTGGCTGTACATGAAAAAATGAGAACAAAACATATCAAAACAACTTTAACTGAATCAGACAACTGTAGAAA
The DNA here is from genome assembly GCF_009762535.1 of Notolabrus celidotus. Lineage (NCBI taxonomy): Eukaryota > Metazoa > Chordata > Actinopteri > Labriformes > Labridae > Notolabrus > Notolabrus celidotus. The sequence continues at coordinate 19,365,781 of NC_048281.1, forward strand.
AGAAATCTCTACAGAAAGTGAGCATTCAAAGAAAGTTAAAATTACTGGCATGGGCTATTGTATTTCTTTGTGTTACATCATAGAGGTGAATTCTGGACCAGTGCTTATTTTCCACTTCTTCAATTACTCCCCAGGTGCTTGTTTCCCACTCACTGTACCAGGCATTCAGCCTCTCTGGTACCAAGAACAGGCCCGTGTTAGGGCAGTAAGTCGATAGACAGAAAATCTACTGATGCTGATTAGTCGTTGGTCAGTCCATTGATGCTGTATCAGCGTTTCTGGCCTGTGGAGGCGGGGTCCTTAATGAGGGAGAGGGGGATGCTGGTTAATCATCAAGATCGATAGAACAGTTGATCAGGGTCGCTTTGTTGGTCAGTAAGCGCTCTCTTGCGATCATCTTATACTTATCATCCTCTTGTCTCCTCCCTTCTTCATCTCGCTTTATTTGTCTCATGACTTTGATGGGTCCCGATTGCCCTCTCTTACATTTTATCTCTTTGCTACAAGGGGGGAGAAAAAAAAAAGAGGCAGTGGTTTGGACTGTCTGTCAGAGCGCTGCAAGATGACTGCAATCCTTGCCCCAGCCTCCCCACTTACCACAAACCCCCCCCCACACACACGCCCACACACACGCACATGCACACACACACGCAAGCACGCACGCACGCACGCACGCACGCACGCACGCACGCACGCACGCACGCACACACACACACACACATATGCATACTCAGACAAGAAGCAAACCAAGACATCTGCCAATGCAATCCCTAATGGAATGATTGGCACACAGCTCAGGGTTTGAAAATACAGGTTTTTCAGACTTCCACTGTTCCTCTGTGTACATTTGTGTCCACATTAAGCTTGAATGATTGGATCGTGTGTCTTTCAATGACAGTGAGTCCATTTTCACATGTATAGGCCTCAGTGGGGCTTGCCATTAGGAACGCCAAGGGAAGTCTTTAAATAGGCAAATTCTTACTTGAATACTAATGTTTTATACAGTCCAAGATTCCCCGTTATCTCTAAAACAACAGGTTTAAGCATTATCAGAGGAGCCGCACAGCATGCACAGCAGGGCTCCTGACCATACGTCTCAGCTCTGCAAGCACAAATATCTACCAGTGCAGCACATTTTGACAGCCCAGGCGCGCCCTGCAAGGTGTTACCAGACAGCATTTGTTATGTCCACAAATCTACATGACTATTTTCCTATTATTTTCTATATTTGTGCCTATGTTACAAATTTTGTGTCTATTGCTACCAACCTTTTCTTGGTCATACTACAGGTTTTGTAGATTGAACAAGCTAAATTAATGTCACTCCAGGAAGAAAATTAATTTGTATTAATGAAAAAAAAAGCAACGTATGTGAATTGGACTACTCCAATCTACCAGCACAACCCTGGAGCTCTGAATCTATACAGACATTAATTAACATTACCTGTGAGCTTGTACTGACACGTCAATCCTAATACACTGAGTGGAGAAATAAAAGAAGGAACACACAGTGACAGCCTTCAAATGTTGGCACTGAATGGTAACAACATTATTTCCAGTCAGACTAATACATTTGTGTATACAGTACTCAAAACAGCATTCAAATGAACAAGACAAAACAATTACATCCAGAAATTGTGTACGATATTTGCTTAATTTTATTAGCAGGGCTTATTTTTCATAAGATAAGATATTTTCATCAAAAATGAATCCAATGCCAAGGTGCAAAATATTGAATTTCCTTGAGTGTCCTCTTTTGGCTGGCTTAAAAACCAAGAAGACTCCATAGGAGCCCGTATTAAAATCTTAATTTATAGAAGAATGAAATATATTCAAAGATTGGTTCACACATCTTAATCTATTGATTATTATTAAATAGATTACAATGTGTGCAGGCTGAACGCATCATCTCAAAATCTCTTTAAATAATAAATGGTGTTCCCCCAGGGCTTAACCATGGGACCACTGTCATTCACAATTTATGTCAATCCAAATTTCAAATTTCACTTATATGCAGATGATACTTTTATTTAAACAAAGTGATTAGACTCTCTGTTATTTACAGGATGCATTGGATATTTACAAGACATCTTTTATGAGTTTAAGTAGATCTTAAATTCAAATAAAGCATAACGCATTATATAACAAACTCAAAAGACAAAGCCACAGAACCTGCTGTCTAGTATTCTGCCCAGGGTGAAGTGATTAAGTCTGAATCTTTTATATCTAGATGATTTGATGTTTGTAAAGCTTCACATTCACCAACACACACAGAAATTGAAGCTGCTGGTGGGCATTTATTTCAGAAACAAGTCATGTTTTATTTATGCTTAGAAAAGAAGACCTGTTGCTGCTACTTTTATGCCCCTGATTGACAACTGTGATGTTTCATAATGTGCGTCTTTTCCATGCCTTCACTCCTTGGATAGTGTATACCATGGAGCTTTTAGATTTACCACAAGCCTTAAGACTCTGACTCCTCACTGCTCCCTGTATGCTGGAGTTGGCTGGCCTGCATTGTCCACCTGTGGACCACATAATTGGCATGCTATTTTTATAAGGCAATTCTGAACTTGCCTCCCTTTTATTCATGTAGTTCAATTCTTGCAAAAAATGCTGGAAGCTACAGTCGCTTTGTGACCCATTCATGAGAGTTATTTTGGCTGTCGGTCTCCACAGTGTGTCTTGAAATGGGGAAACAGTTTTGGGTATGGTTCTTCTGCAGCCAGGAATTGGCTGCAGGAGGATTTGGGTCTGAGGGATATGGGTGGGGATTGATAAGATTTTATCAAAGTCACTGCCATTGTCGATTCTGTTTATCGATCCAATTCCTTATCAATTCTCCTAACGATTCCTGAGTATTTTTTGAGGGGAAAAAAAGTAGTTCTACACAGTCTTCCGCACCAAAAGGAACCATTTTATTTTTTCCAAAATTATGTCTGCACAAGACTGAACATGAACATATTCAGCTTGAACATACCGAACAATAGTTTGACCTCATTCTCGGCCGCGTGAGTCCGGACGTGGCCCCTGGAGCCTGGATGAAAAGACTTTCAATTTGGAGAGGAAAAACGCTTTTCCTCCGGGGGTCATCGCGGAGGTATTTCACCCGCTCTCGGTGCCTCATTTTCGTCCGTGTAAGTCCGGACGTGCGCCCTGGACGTCCTGGAGCCGGAATGACAATACTTTGAATTTGGAGAGGAAAAACGCTTTTCCTCTTCATGTTTCCTCGTGGTTGTAGGAGTGTTGTAACGTACCATGACGTCCTGCCGGGGAAATGAACCGTTAAGAAGAATCGATAACATTTGAGGTGTACAATTTCGATGGAATTGATCAATTGGAACCGGTTCTAAGTCGGATCCGGTTTACGATTCCCACCCCTGCTGAGGGAGCTGGTCTCTTTATGTCTTTTTAAAGTGTGTGCAAGGCATTGAAGAAAGATGAATCAGGTTGTTGATGCTTTGACTAATGGCTTTACATTATGTAACAGGATATTTTGATCTGTTGTAATTGTGAAGTATTTTATGTCTGTAACTTTGTTAGAATGTGCTTCTGCTCTGAAAATAGATTTTTAAACATGAATTAATGAGGCTTTACTGGTTGAATTGATTTTAAATAGAAGAATTAAATGATATATTGTAACACATCCATCTTGATTATGTTAAGTCTAAGTATCATACATAATTAGGGTTAAGGTGGGGCTGATCTGACCACCAGGTGGGTGCATTCTGGCTGTTTGCCAAGCTAGTGGGCTCAACTCCTCCCCCATGCCAGTTTCTAGCTCAGCTGAAAGTCATTTGGGAGGCGATATTTCCAATACGGTGACACCATCTTTGGGCTTCACCCTTTCAGAAATCAATGCCTGACATCACTAAAAACTACATCCATGTTCTCACCTTTAACTGGGTGGATTCCATTCTCCATTTCCTTTAATCTTCGAAATGTACACTGTGAACCACCAGGGTGAAGAGTGTCCTCATCTTACCATAAAAAGTGTGCTCATCCATAAAACGTGGCAGATTTATCCCATGCGAGCCGATTTTCAGGCGCATCTAGCTCCGCTCTTGATAATTTGTGATACACAGTTTGACGTCAGAGAAAGAGCACAGGTCTGCACAACCAAAAAAAAAAAAAACGACACAGCACTTGGACAGAGTTAAATGGAGGCATGGGGTGAGTCATGTAATGCTTCATCTACCATTAGCAGTAACACTCAGCTGCTCTCACCATCAGAACAAATCAAGGGTGGATTGTTAAGGAAGGAAGTATAACTAATGATGCTTTTGATTAAAAATGCATTGAGGCCTCACCCCTTGCCTCATCAGCTGCCTGCCACATGTTTCCATCATTAGACTTCTGATTCCTTCTTTAGACACACTGCTGAGCTGACAGAGTTCAAAAGTTCTGCCTGCTGCTGGGTGAGCACGAGGCTGCATTTTAATTTTGCATCGATCTGACAAACTCTTCCAGCACTCTATGAGGGGGAGTACACTTTGAAACAGAAATGTAGATAATATTTCAGATTAAGTTCAACGCTGGATCGATATCAACAACCACCTACATTCGTCAGCACTGTTGTCTGTATGTTATGTCATTGTTTTCAGGATACTGGTAGGTGTAAACCAAATTAGTGTTTGGTGAAGAATTAATATTTGAATCTCTTCCTCCCAGTTCAAAGAAGAGTCATGGTTGCAGTGGTTAAGATCCACCACCGCCTGCCTCCCACTTGTGTACTTGTAGAGGCTTGTGGGAGAGTGTTTGTGACTCTGCCTCCTGCACAATTTTCCACGCTTTATTATTTTTCTTCTGATATGCCTCACACGTGCAGCTGCATAAACCAGTGCGTGTGTGAGGGAGTGTGTGCGCATACGTATTAGTGTCAGGGAGATTTTATGTTTGTTTGTGTTTGTGTGTGTACGGGGTTTGGGGGTATGAATCCAAATGAAATATTTTATGGACCAGTGGACCTATTAATTGTCCCCCAGGTGTTATCTTTGCTGACGCCTAATCTTTGAGAGACGACCTGCTGGGCTCGCTTCTTCTCCCTCGTTCCCTCTCCTCCTTCTTGTGCCTTTTTTCCCTTCTTTTGTCCTCTTTTTCCTTTCCTCAAGGTGACTCTAGACTTGTTTCATACAGCTTCTCAAACAAAAGATATATCCTTTAAAGGATTTTCGTCAATCAACTGTACCTATTGGGGACAGTTGGAGTTTCATCTGATGCGTGCGAATCGTATCAAAGTCAAACAGCGACTTAAAAATCTCTTAAGATAATATATCTCTCCTGCATTCACTGTCTAGTATGTTTCATTGTATTTTGTAATCTAGAGCACAGATTTCAGCTAACCCTCTTATCAAACAATTATGCTCCAACAAGTGAATGACTCACACGGATGCACAGTTTCACAGAACAAGCAGGGTGTAACCTCGGCAGATTGTTTTTCTCCAAGCTCTGGACTGGCAAATATTGATTTAGTTCTGTCCTGCTCGACCAGTGATAAAGAAAACCCCAGAATGTGCACAGATTTTAATGAAAAACAAACAGAGTGATTATCTTGTCGGAAAAGAAGGACTTATCACAATGTAACAGTGCTATCTGTGAGGGCTTTGTCACTTTGACAAGCGGTTAGGACTGCAACAGGTTGGTTACTAATTTAATTCCTTAGATTTATGCTTAAAAAATGCACAGTGGCCAAAAAATGTGATAATGATGCAATAAAAGGACTCCAAAGTGTATGACATTGTTTGAGATCGCAGGTCAGAACCATAGACTGTATAAATATGGACGTAGTATCCGTGACGTCACCCATCTGTTCCTGAGCGCAGTTTTGAAGCCAATTGACGGCGGCAGCCATATTGGAAATGCAGAACTCAACCAGGCAGAGTGTGACGTAGTGTGAGCCTCCTAGCCAACAGCTATGTGTTCTGGACTGGGAGTCACGTCAGTCATGTCCTTATTTGGGCAAAAACTCGGAATCTTAATATCTTCTGAACCGGCACGTTAGAAAAAAATTCACCTAGCGTACAGTGTGTGTCGATAGAGAAATTAACTACGTAGAGCCAAGCCGTTTTTTGAACCAGGCTGCAAACCATAGACTGTAAAAAATATGGACGTAGTATCCATGACGTCACCCATCTGTTCCTGAGAGCTGTTTTGAAGCAAATCGACGGCGGCAGCCATATTGGAAATGCGGAACTCAACCAGGCACACTCTTAGAAATTCCCCTTGTTAAAAAACAGTAAACAACTGGCAGTAGGGTTGCCAGGAAGTTACTGTAAAATTCACGGTATATTGCTGTTGCTGAAATTTACAGTTTGCTAATGTTTTTATAAATACTGCAAACAGCTGTTATTTTAAACCTTAACAGGAAAATACTGTTGAAAAGTTTAGCAGCTTCTTCACGTATATTTACACTTTTTATATTATGGGTATATTTGCAGATTGTTACTGTTAATTGTAGCTAAATACTACACTTTGCTGTTAATCAATTTCCTTCTAAGAAAATTGACAATATATTTATTTTTCTAAACCTATTGATTTGATAAACACTCCTTGCATGCCATGTTATAAACAACATGTTTTAATGTGATAAATAAACAGCCTTTGAAACTGCAACTTAAAATGTCAAGACAAATAATCAAACTTCAAAGTGTCTTTTCAAACCATGTCTGTCTTTATTGAAATTGAACATACATACAGCTATGCACTGTATTAGGTATCGCTGTGTGTGTCTGCATGTGTGTGTCTGCGTGTGTGTGTATGTGTGTGTATGTCTGTGTCTGCGTGTGTGTACGTCTGTGTATGTCTGTGTCTGCGTGTGTGTGTATGTGTGTGTATGTCTGTGTCTGCGTGTGTGTATCACTGACTACATGAAGTCCCACTCGAAGTCCATTACTCTTTTTAGGAGACTTGAGAGCGGAGGTCTGCCAGAGCTCTTTTTGACCTTCCCTTTGCCCCGTACAGCCTTTGTGCCCCGCTCAGGGTTGATCCCTATGTCCTGCCTGAAAAACAAGAGTGCATGTCAGAGTTGGGACTATTAGTTATTGAATTACAGGAAACACTTTGGTGGCTCATCTAAACATACAAAGAATAAGAAAATGTCATACATACCATGGAGTATCAGCCGAGGAGTTGTGGGAAGTGAGAGGGTTCTCTCCATATCAGTTGCTGTGACGGATTCCTAGGACAGTTCAAATTGTAAATAATTTTATGATTGGTAGTTTGAAAAGAAGTTAAAAAGTATGACAAGGACAAAATAAAAGCAGCAAAAAAGCAAAAATAATTCTCTGTATTGTATTATTGATACTATTATCAGTGTCTCCCTTTTTGAATAAAGAAAGAGGAGGCCTGTTCTGCTTGTCAGACCAATCTCTGACCAATTCGGTTTTATTTATGAGGCTGTGAACAACACGCACAATTTATACTGTAAAAACTGCCTTTTTGGAGGTTGCCACTTTTAATTTATATGTTTCAACGCATTGCTGACCCATATAACAACCCCTACACACATTTAAATTACAAGAAAATGCTTTGTGGAGATTTCCCATTCATCAACTGTTAAGATCAAGCTAATGTTAGCTGGCAAAATTTACTCACTCTGTGTGACTGCTGTTTTTGTGTCATGTCAAACTCTAGCTAATGCTAATCTTACAAATGACTTCAAACTTAGTAAGTGATGGTTTTTGCCAATTCTAACAAGCAAAGCAGTAAGGCACTCACCTGTTTGTTGTTAGGATGGAGTTGGGTGGAAATTTGTCTTCTTACTCCGCTCTCCTTCCAAGCATGTGGTCTCACATTCTTTTTCCCAAAATGCAATGCAAAAATTACAAGAAATTGCTGTTTTCTTTCCTTGAAGCAATAATACAGTAAAATAATGTCATAAACCGTAATTATACAGGGTTGTCCTGTATTTAAACATAACAGGATCTTATTGTTGAAATTTCCTTGTAAATTTACAGCAATTCGTTAGAGTGCAGAGTGTGACGTAGTGTGAGCCTCTTAGCCAATGGCTGTGTGTTCCCGACCGGGAGTCACGTCAGTCATGTCCTTATTTGGGCAAAACTCGTAATCCTAATATCTTCTGAACCGTCACGTTAGAAAAAAATTCACTCCCCGTACAGTGTGTGCCATTAGAGAGATTATCTTCATAGGGCCAAGCCGTTTTTTGAACCAGGCTGTAAACATGTTTATTAATGCTGCAAAGATCGTCTTTTTCCCATTCATATCTATGTAGTTTCCGGTGTTTCTGCAGCCAGCCTCAAGCGGATTCTCGATGTATTGCAGTTTATAGCACTTCCGCATTGGCTTCATCGTTTGAGACCGGAGTTTGCCGCTTGCTGCAAACATGTTTATTAATGCCGCAAAGATCGTCTTTTTTGAATTGGTGTCTATGTGGTTTCCGGTGTTTCTGCAGCCAGCCTTAAGCAGATTCTGTATGTATTGCAGTTTATAACACTTCCGCATGGGCTTCATGGTTTGAGACCGGAGGTCGCCGGAACGCAACGGATCAGATACACAAGACTTCTATTTTTACCAGATGCCGGAGCATGACGCATCAATTCAGCACAGAGCAGATGGAGCGGGACAGGAAGTCAGGCACCAAAACAAAATCAAATCCCCGTTCATTTTCAGAATAAAACACTCTATGTTATCATTAGATCGTTTTTAACTTAACTATGAAAACAAAATGCCATTTAGAGCAGAGGCAGGCCTGGAGTCATCAAGTCGGATGTTTTCAGAGGCCAATAAAGACAACATGGATGAGGAGAGGAGGAGGAGAATCCTTGATTCAGTGATTGCCGTAGGAAAATCTCTGTCACCTGACTCCAGCTGTCCGGCGGTCCTAGTCCGCGCTGCGTTCCGAAAACGCAACCGGTGGGTGTCGACGGACAAGGGCGCACGGAGCCGGACCGCAGTGGATTGTAGACGGACTGGACACGGATCTGGTGGAAGTCCCCTTTATTGTGTTTGCACTCTTGGTGAAGAAATCTGTGATTATAATTATGTAACTTTAATTTTTTTTAGCAAGTTGTTGTTGTTGTTTTTCCTCAGTTTTAACACTTCCAGCTGTCCCTTTGGTCACCAGATGGTCTGCTTTATGATGCAAATGCACACGTACAAATGAAGCCCACGTTCTGACATACTTGTTTTCCTTTGACTCTTCTTCCTTGTAGTAATCTGCATGGAAAGCGGCCTGCAGATTACGCGGTGAGTCTGGAGATGCTGCAGATTTTCCAGGAAGCCTCAGACGGAACCCAAAATGCTAATACAGCTCTCAGCCCCTCAGCCAGTCTCTCTGTGGTACGTCTGCATCAAGATGTGAATTCATATTCCCCTTGAAAAGTTAACCCCTGGAATTCTTAAATCCATGCATTATAGGCCAAGGCATTTCTTATTCATGTTCTTCTGTCCTTTCCCAGGTGAGTGACTGTGCATGGAGGGATGAAATGGTAGTGTTTCTGTCCAGTAAGCTGTCACACCGAGAGCAACTTCAGCTGGGCAGACTGGGGGAGCTACTGGGAGGGAGGATTGCTGACACATTTTCTGGCTCAGGTAATGTTTGTGTGTGCAGAAGCACCTCCACAGGGGGGCTTAAACTTCCTCACTGCTACACTCAAAGCTGCTTAGAATACCAGTCACATATGATTGCTTTTTAATGTTGTTGTTTGTGACACAGCGGCTCTCAACAACTCTGCAAATTAACAGCAGCCACCAGCCAACTGCTGGGGCGCCGGGACCATGGCTGGCAGGTTCACTCACTGCCAAATACTGTGATTGGTAATTAATCACGATTTGGATGCCCTGATTAACTGAACCACCAAAAGACATGTAGTCTGGAGGAAGTGTCAGCCCTGGTCATGGGGGTTTATAATGACAATTATGCAAAAAAACCCAAAAACTAACCCTTTCGCCATCACAGAGGCAAGGCTTTTATTTGAATCCTCTGTACTGTAAAAGCCAACGGTAATAGCTTAAGCATAATCAATTTTGAAGGTTCAACAGTAACTAACAAGTGCTTCTAGAGCTGTATGCATCATTGTGATCCAGCCGTTCCTTCACTGTTGCATACTAATGGAGGTAAGAAAACCAGAGAGCAAAAATAATTGAAATCATTCCTCATATAATGTTTCAGGTACTGCCAGGCACTAATAGAAAACAAAAGTGTTCTCATAAGGCTTTCTACTTGGACCAGAGGGGTGAAAGTTACCGCTCTTAGAGATTTTATATATTTCTTAACAATTTTATCCAAAGGCTACAACTTCACAAAATTCCACGGTCAATGCACAGTGGAGGACAGTTCAGCCCTGGAGATGTAATTATGTTCATTTTATACTTGTCAAGCATCCTCTCTTGTTGAATTAAGAGGCAATGAGCTTGTATTTAAAATTTTAATTAACCTGTAATTATGTGTCCCCGTCTCAAACGTTTATTGAAATAAGCCGCTGCCTCGCCTTTTGTTGTGTTGTCATGAACTATTTGACAGGTTTGAAGCAAGTTTAACAATTGACTCAGGCAACGGAGGAAACACACATTATTGAATGACTGGAAAATACTCTAAACAAACATAGCAGTCCTTTTGTATAATATCAGCAAGTAATATTCAAATATTTCTAATTTTTTTTTTTTTTTTAAACAAGATTTATCATATATGTTGCCATTGACTATATATAGTATAAAAAATAAATGATCCTATATATAGTATAATATATAATATAGTATGATGTATAGTTACATCCTCTCTTTTTCAAATGAAATAACTAAACTTGATCAGCATGATTTAGAATGAACTATCATGACTGAAACCACGTTTGAGAAAAATGTATTTGTCGTGTATTTTAATTTTATATTTTGATCAGTGTTCCCTCTGGAGTCATGTACCTCAGTCGGCTTAAAGCTAATCTACATCTGCAGTCCCTTCGCAGCTCACAGGTCACTTTAAGTCAATGATTCCCAAACTGGGGGGTGGGACTCTTAGGGGGGGGCTGCTTCTGTTCTGCATGGCCAGTTTTGTAAAAGGAGTGCCAGGTAAGTAAGTAAGTAAATTTTATTCAGTATAGCACCTTTCATAGAATAAAATCACAAAGTGCTTCCCAGGAAAAATATTCAACTTAAAATGAAATCATAAAACAGTAAAAGAAACAGGCAATAGCATGATTAAAACATTAGTCTGTACAAGGTGAGTGGAAGGCCTGTTTAAATAAGTGTGTCTTTAAAGGTGCATTTCGACCAAGAGTTTTGGGGTCTTTTAGCCCTCAGAACTACTTTCCCCAGAACTAAAAGGTTCCTGTGCCCCCATTGTTGTCTGCGTTTCGACCGCAGGCTGAAGTTCCGGGTAGATTGTGCAAATCAGGCCAGTGACGTATGGAGGAAAAACATTATTAATTAATATTTTGAAATATTAATAAAAAACTAAACTAGTATGCATTCCCAGGAACTCCCTCTGTGTATCAACAACTGTGTAAACTCCACAAACACCATTACGTTCAACCCAAAGTCCCAGGACCTTTGAAAAGTACTACCCCCCAAGCAGGGGCTTTTCAGGGGGGAGATTATCTACCCCTGAACTAAATTTAGACCCTGGTTCCTCCAGTCGAAACGCACGTAGTTCGGGGGTAAAGTTCCTGTAGTGGAGTTTTTTAAAAATTGACAACAGAGACAGCTGAATAAATATATTTACAGGAAGAGCGTTCCACAATGTTGGTGCCACCACTTCAAAAGCAGGTCACCTTTTGTCAAAACGAGGCTGAAAATGAATCCACACCAAATGTCACAATGACTAAAACAAAGTCAAGAAATTAAGAAGAGTCACATCCTGCCCTCAGCTTCATCTCCAACAACAGTGGGCCACCCACTCATTAAATGTGTGGAAGTTGCATGATCCGGTGATTAATTTACTCCCATAGTTTTAAAGCTGTGTTCTAGGGGCATCGGTTTAGCCTGGTGGTTAAGTTGCACGCCCTTTGTACAGAAACTTTAGTTATCAACTCAGCCGGCAAAGGTTTTAATTTGGCCTGCTGCCCTTTACTGCATGTTAATCCCCCCTCTCTCTTTCCCTGTTCCATGCTCTATCCACCGTCCTATCCTCTAAATCAGGGGTTCTCAAACTTTTTGGGGCCAGGGACCTCTTACAGGCAAGAACATTTTCCAAGGACCCCCTCACAATTGTAACATGGATTAAGCACATGCTAACTACCATTCTCACTCTTAGATGCCCGTGGAACTATTTGTATTGTATTTGTTCCATTGATTATTTGTGAACTGATTTAGAAATGGCTCCATGCTCGCGAGCTAGTAAGCAAAGCTAAGTAGTAGCAGGAACAGTTGTGATCTGAGTGAAGTGTGAATGAGTGAAGTGACAGATTGATGTGACGTGTCACAATCATATCAGTTTCTATTGGCCCAAAGTTAACTAGGGTGGGAGTAATGGGCACAATATGCTGGTTTCATTGGTGCAAATGGTCCTCATTTGTATGCTGTTTTTAATGACAGAGCACAATTTTATAATTCATTAGAAATTTATCAGAATTATTTTACGGACCCCCACGCTATGATTCGCGGACCCCCAGGGGTCCTAGGACCCCACTTTGGGAACCACTGCTCTAAATAACAGCATAAAAGGCCAAAAATAAAAAACTTGAAATAAAAAAAAAAGGTAATTCCCCCGCTGTTCTCCATTAGTTTCTTTGCTTTTGTATCACCAATTATGAAAACATTAAAACACACTGGAAAAAATAGATAAGACAAGATAGAACTGTATTAATAAATCTGGGACTTTTAGTGCCAGGTTGTTCCAAAATCACATTAGAAAGGAAGAGAACAATCCATCAGTGCACCAGATATGTGGTAGTATGTGAAATATGAAAATAAAGTGCAAAAAGCTGCACTGTTGAAGAGGTCCTGCCTTAGGACACACTCTTAGTAAAAATCTTATCGTGTTGCATGATTTCCATTTCTTTGTGACGATGTCGGTAGAGTCTCACTGCCTGAGTGGAACAGCAAGGACTCTGTGTTTTTACATGAGCTAAGCCTCAGCAGGGGCCTCTTTTGTTGCAAAATTCAAAGCACATCAGAAGATGCATTTGATTAAAAATTAACCAAAAACATCTCATATTTTAATATTGTCATTCATCTCTTGCTATTGTTTGAGTCTTCATGAGATAGAGCTTTACACTTCAGCAAAATCTGTATGTGCCTCTATAAGCCCTCGCTTGTGGTGCTGCTTCTACACAGTGTCCTTGACTGACTCTTCCTCCTGGTAGCAATCATAAAGGTCGTCGTCTATTTTCAGGTGTGTTACTATATTTGTATTTTAGATTACAGGAGCATGACTCATACAACCTTAACTGTGATGGAATACAAAAAGAATACAAATGTTGTTTTTTTACAGAATCAGAATAAAACAGTAGAATAAAAACTCAAAGCTTTTATGAAGTTTGATATATTATCTTGCAGCACTTAGGGTAAAAACTCACCTTTATTTGCACCTAAAACATTTATTTGCACTCTGTTTAGCTGAACAGTCCACAGCTCTGTTTGGAGCCAGCCACACACAGCAGGAGGACAGCAGCAGCAGCAGCAGCAGGCAGCTGCTATTTTTGTATGTGGAGCACAACTCATTTGTACCACCTTAATTTGGCTTATTTTGTGTTTGGTGTCTGTCTTGTTCCTTCAGTAAGCCATGTTGTTGTGCCAGAGGGACTCATGCCCACCACCTACTCCACCCTCCTGGGTCTCCTTGCTGGCTGCTGGATCGTCAAATTCAGCTGTGAGTATCAAGAGAGACGTCAGAGGGTGTATTTCTCTGTAGATGCTATTTTTGGACGTCATGTTAAACAATGTCACGGCAGTACACCGTTACCCAGGCTCCAACAGCAGCAGAGCGTACCTCAAATGGGTTCTGTTGATATAGGCTGTACCTTCATATTACACAAACACAAATGAAGTGTATGTAACCCCACAATCACAGCAGGTTACATTAGCAGTGAAAGGCTTTAATTAAGGCAGCAGCTGTGGCTGCAAACAGGGTTTTCTGAAAATAAAGAAAGTTCAACCACTCCATGTTGTGTAAATCAATGTTCAGACAAATAATTTGACTATAAATCCCAAACTCAAATATTTACCTCATCATCTCCTAGATTTGATGACTTCTTGCAGAGAGATTAGAGTTCATCCAAGGCAATGAATGGCAATTGGATGTTATATTTTTTGCTCTCAGTTTGTTTGGTTCCAAGGCTCAAGCTCTCTTTTCCAACCTGCAGATCGGGAAAAACAGACAGCAAGTTTTTGTGTATAGTATTCTTAGACCCAGTGCAACCATGCATGTTGATAATACTCTTCTTTTGATTTTTTGGCTTTAACTTTTCTATCTTTGATGTTTTAATTCAACCAACAGACAGAAAATGTTCTGAAGTGCTTTGGTTACATATTGTAAATCATCTATCATTCGACAATAGAAAATCAAATGTCGTTTCTCTAATGCATTTGAAACGTTTGTTATCCTCACAGCTGGATTTGATTGCATTTCTGGACAAGCGCCTGAATCTTTCAAAAATTAATTTACAATCTAAAGACATGCATTTGATGCTACATAAAACTATACAACATGGCACAGGCCTGACTTTTCTCTAGGGGTGGGAATTGATAAGATGTTATCAATGTCAATGCCATTGTCGATTCTGCTTATCAATCCAATTCCTTATCAATTCTCCTAACGATTCCTGAGTATGTTTTTGAGAGGAAAAAAAGTAATTCTACACAGTCTTCCGCACCAAAAAGAACCATTTTACTTTTTCCAAAATTCTGTCTGCACAAGACTGAACATGAACATATTCAACTTGAACATACTGAACGATAAGTTGACCTAATTTTCGTCCGTGTGAGTCCATTCGCGGACCCTCGAGCCTGGATGAAAAGACTTTGAATTTGGAGGAAAAACACTTTTCCTCCGGGGGTCATCGCAGAGGTATTTTGCCCACTCTCGGTGCCTCATTTTCGGCCATGTGAGTCCGGGCGTGGCCCCTCGAGCCTGAGGGAAAGCGTCCCGACTCCAAAATGGGAGAGGTAGTCAGGGGTTCGCCTCCCCGATGCGAACATGTTCACATGGAACCTTTCTCCACTTCGGCCCGACTCGAACCCCAAGCTTCGAGCCCAAGTCGACAAATGCTTCAGCATATTTGAGATATTTGCATCTAGCAGTTCTGCGTCGCAGTCTGTGACGTAATGCAACGTACCGCGACGTGACGTGACTTGGCGTGACGGTGTGTTGGGAATGAATCATTAGGAAGAATCGATAACATTTGAGATGTACAATTCTGATGGAATTGATCAATTGGAACCAGTTCTAAGTCGGATCCGGTTTTCAATTCCCACCCCTGCTTTTCTCCATCATGAAAATTAAAAGCACAAAGGGCAGCTGATAGCATAACTCAGTTATTACTATGTGTGTTTTGATCAGACAAAAAACACAAGTAAATCAGAATACAGCATTTCAATTGAAGGGATGTTGTGGAGTCTCTGCTGGTTGCAATGGCACCCCAACCCCATATTCTCAGATCCAGACTGTTGATTTGGTAATCAACCAGTGTTTAGGATGCATTTAGGGTCAGATCAGACAACAAATCTACTGAGAAACTTGCTAAAGGCTGTGGTGGCTGTTACTCAGGAGGTAAACTGGGCCGTCTTCTAATAAGATGACTGCCAGGTGTGGGATGAACTATCAATCCCTGCAGTATGTATCGGGTTCCTGACTTTTGAGATACAATTATTGATATTTTAATTGACAAAATACAACGCTCTGAACAAATTTCCCTGCCAATTTCACTCCTCACGGCACTACTTAATGACTCTTCACCTTTGTGCTAATGGCGGGAATGAGGGGAACATGTACGGAAGTTAATTGGCCAGAGAAGAAGTTGACAGTGACAAAGTAGCAGAAGAAGACAGCAGAATAATGTCGGGCAGTGGCAAACAGAAGTCAAGAGATGTGCTTTCCACTCTTAAATCAAGAAAGAAAAAAACCAGAAAAAACTATTCCAGCTCTTTGTGCTGACACAAGAGGAAAGGTAGAGGATGCACTCCAGTCTGCACACTGCAGGGACAGTTCCAGTCACCTGCGATAGATGGACTGCATGTGACAGAGTTTTATAAGATAAGATAAGATACTCCTTTATTCGTCCCACAACGGGGAAATTCATGGAGTTACAGCAGCTACTCCCATCAGCCACCACCTCCACAGGGTCCAGGACCGAGCCGGCCTTCTTTCCCAGCCCGTCCCATCCCCCTCTCCTGCATCCTGTCCACCCACAGCAGGTGAAATCCTTCCAATGTGGCGTTCATATGTGCTGCAAACAAGTGTGATGCAGGACACTTACACTGATGCTCTGAAGGCAGAAGTGTAACTGAGGGCAAGCTGACAGAAATAATGAAAAAGAAAAGAGAACATTTCATTTCATTGAAACAAAAGTTACCAAAATGCAGTGAATACTTGAATCTCCACCTCATTTGGGTGTGTGAATGTTTTAATTACATTAGATCATGATGCAAAGGTTCTCAGCTATCAGTATAATGGAGTGTCTGGTAATTCAGACATGTGGTGTAAAGTGCTTTGAGTGTTTTTCAGACTGGAAAAGAGCTGTATGAGTGCAGACCTTGTACCATTTACCATAATCACCTTGTGTTTAGAGAAAAGTCTCAATCGATTTGCATCTATTTCAATGTTAGTGTTTGTTTGCTTCCTACAAGGTCACATCTGTGTTGGTCTTACTGAATCGTTCAGCAGTGCTCGAGAAGAAAAAGTATTCTGCCAGCCTTGGGGTTATGTTTGCTGCAGTAAGGTGACTCTCTGCATAGTATAGGACAAGTGAAAAATCTAAGAGGTAAATATTGGAGTCCTGAAACAACAGTGCAGAACAAATGGATCGTGCTGCACAAGCTTTTTCGAGTAATTTTATGGGTTTTGTGCTCTTCCCTGAATCCCAGAGAACATTTCAGCAGCCTTCTCAGTCTCAGGGAAGGCTATAAGATGGATTGCCATTGGTTAATACAATGTAAGTTACTCTGGCACCCAAATTTTACTGGAAACACGAGGGCATTAGTATAAATTGAGTAAATCTATCTTCTGGCTGCTGTCTTATAGTCCCACTAAGCATTCAGTGTCACTTCCACAGTAACCACACCAGACTGACGGATGAATATTCGGTTTAAACCTTCAGGTGAAATCAGGATCTGTGTTTGGAATATAACCTCTTTACTTGAAGAGTTTTTTTTATTAGTTTGTGAAACACATAATAAAAATGTCCTGGCAAACATTAAAAGACAATTCTGCATCAGGTGAGTTTCAGGTAAATTGTTTGTGCCAGCTGCTGTGTGCAGAAACACCTGTTTACATGTCTGACAGCCAAATAGAGCGGGTGGGTGACTGGGGGGAAAGAATCTTGGAATCAACGCACCTCAAGGCCTCCATATCACCTGCGATGAAAAGATGGCTAACTCTCCTTTCTTGTTTTATTCATTCCAAGATGAATACTTAGCAAACATTTTTGCTATTCCTTCCCAGCCTCCCTGGTTTCCGTGAACCAAGTCAACAAGCAGATTTTCAGAGAAAAATCGGCTTCAGGGGAAAGTAAAAAGAGACTTGCTGTCAAAGAGTTTTCTGGCACCTTGGTGTGCCCTTGACTGGTATATCCGTCAGTTGCATCTGTGTGTGTGTGTATGTGTGTGCCTGTTTGTGTGTTGAGAGTAAAACGTTTGTCTCTGTCTCTGCCAGAAAGCCATTTTAAGTTTGACTGCGTGTGTGGTTGTCACTGTATACGACTTTGTGTTTGTGAGGACCATTTTCAGTCCCTCCCCTTCTCTTTTCTCCACGCAGGCTGAGCACTTGACACAGCTTGTCTCCCTCATGACAATCACAGTGGCATCTTATCTGTCTCCATCCTTGTTTTTGTGTGCACACACACACGAGCCGCTGACTTTTTGCTGTCACCTGGCTTTGTGTGCCGCCGCTGTCAACTAGGCCGAGCCTGAGCTTAACTTTTTATTGGTTCAAGGTTTCATTGCAGCCATTTTTCTTTTGGAAAGCAACTCTGGTGTTATATTTCAAACCCCCGTCATGAAAAACAACTTCATCCTGCCTTACGGGCCTCCATCCCGGCTGACAGCCTTAACTAAGCTTTCATTGAAGATCAAACTGTGGTTTGAAACCTTTCATCCATCCTGCACCCATCATTTTAAGAAATGGTTCAGCTCCATGGGAAGTGCACCTTTTTTAAAATTATGATTTAGAGATCAGAAGATTGATATTGATCTCTATGTCTGAGCTGGAGTCAGGATGCTTTTAGCTTACCTTCGACTGACAAAAAAGCAAAAAGCAGTGTGCAACAAATCACCATACTTTAAGATCACAAATTGGCATGTTGTGATTCATAAATGTAACATGAACATAAACTAAAAATTCATACAAAAATCAAAGCTTAAGCAGCTGCATCTACAGCAGGTGAACTGAAATAAAAGGAGTAAAAATAGCCTCTTACACCTCACACACACTACACAGCCAATAAAGCCACTTCCCTTAAGGCTAGAGATTTAGGTCTCTCCCTTTTAAAGGCAAAGCGTGTCATGTCAGGCTTGCTGCCTATTTCAGTTTGACTCATGAATCCTTAAGCCAGCCCGGTTGCTTGACCCTAATATATGTGCACATTTTAAGTAGGGATGTGTCACTCTGTTGGCTGAACACCAGTATTTTCTGGTAGCCTTGTTACAGGACCGGGGTACTCAAATACAAATCTTAAACGGCCACAAATATTTTTTTCAATGAACCAAAGGTCCATTTAATGAGGTTGGTCAGACCATATGCAATAATACTGTAATATTCAAAACAAAATGTCCCTTTCGTTCAAAATAACAGTAAACGTTGTTGTTGTGTGTTTTTGTGTCATAGTCTATAGATGTGTCAAGAGTCCTGCTTGCAGCTTGATATGATGATTTCAGTGCATTTATTTTGTAGTTCTTCCCTCTAATTTTGAGGAAATGTCTCTTCAAAATTCCTATGCTTCGTCTTATAAGGCCATTTCAAATTGGAAATCTTCATCACAGCTATAGTCTCCTGGCATATAAAGCACATGGGTCTTTGGTGGTTGGAGGGTGAGTGAATTTAAGTTTCATTCCATTCTTCTTTCAATCGCCCATTTTCACCGTCAACTTTTCTTTGAGCTGCGAACCTGGAACACACCGTTTTCGTATATTCTCGGGCCCTACAGCTGGCAAAGTGCCAATATGTGAACTGCTCCAAAAACGAAAGTGAAAGTTAAAAACTGCACTAGCAGTGGACTCTGAGTGACCCAGTAACAGCCTGTCTGCGTATTGTTGACATTGAGACAAGTCCTTGTAAACACGTGGTGACCCGACCAAAACAAAGAGTGAAGGAATAACAGTTCAGGGGCCACAAATAGGTGGCCGGCGGAGGGCCTCTGTTATAGGATATTAGCTTTGGAAAAATATTTGTAGTCGCCAATTGGTGTATCTCATAAATATTTATGTTGCATCAATTTAAAGCTCAAGTGAAGAGTCTTTCACAGATTGATGAAACCACCTTTTAGTTCATTTTCCATGTTAAAGATTTCCAATGAGTTATACGTTGGACTGTTGTCTAACATGAAGATTTAAAATAACTACTCGCTTGTACAAGACGAGCTCAGTAAAGAGACAAGGGACATCACTTTGTCCACAGGGGGTGCTCAAATCAACAAAGACCTAACACTCTTTACAGGAGCTTTAAAGCTGGTACAGAAGCTCCATGTTTGTGGCTACTTTGATTTGTTAATGGAACAAAAAGTAAGACTATTATTATGAAGAAAAATATATATATAGTTTGTAAAGTATAGTTAATTCATAAGTTAACAGTATTTTTATCTCAACAAAGTTTTTGTTTTGTGAATTTGATCGGGGCATTAATAAAAAATAAATTATTCAGAAAGCAACCTAATGAGAAAATAATACAATCTGTTGATGACCTTATTGTTATTTATAAAATCACAGTTGTTAAGGGTTAGATTATCACTTTTAGTGCTCACTCTCTTACTTGGAGTGTAGCGCAGCTCAGAGCAGGCAGTATCAGCTGGATCCAGCATAGAGAGAACCACATACAAACAACAGATCACAGAGCCTTTCTGATGTTGAATTTCTGCTCATTTGGAGAGTATTCCATTACTTTTATGCTTTAATCATCACTGAGTATGCTGCAGAACTGTTAAGTTTCGTTTTTGCAGGTTTAGATGAGTTTAATAATAGTAATTATTCTGCTCTATTTTGTTGTCCTGTTACCTTCTGACACAGTTATCATCTTAAAGTCCTGTTGTAGTCGACCTGGATCACTGATATGTGGATGTTTGTAGCTTACATCTATAATCGATGAGTATTTCTGATCTATATGATCTTTAAACGGTCGGCAGTCCGTATATGATGTTTTTATTTTGAGATTGGCGGATGCTGCATGCGATCCTTGTGCCTGACTTCCTGTCCAGGTCGTTCTTTTCTGTGCATATTGACGCGTGCTTGGCGCAGGCTCCATCAAAAATAGACTTGAAGCGTATCTTTGGCGGAGCGGCTCGGGGGCACACTCCCGAGACGAAGCTGAGAAGGAGCTGAGACGTGCATCCTGTGGACCCAAGGCTTTATATTTGATGTCTCTTCAGCTGTATTGTGAATGCACTGATACTTTAAGTTGACAAATCAACTGTATCTAATTGATTTGTAGTTCCAGAAGAAGCTCAGTTATTTTATTCCAGTTGTAAATATGTATCGTGTTTCTATGCAGGCAATCCTGACTAACAACAAGGGTTACTTTTCAGAAAATGCCACAGGGATTGACATTTTCCGATTTTTCTGACATCCGTTGCACAAACTAGACCCCTTGTATAAATAAGGTGGCTGTAGAGTTGTTGGCAGGCATGCTTTACTCATTATGTACAAAGTCAGGAAAATTGTTACACTGTACCTCCAGTCCTACAGCTAAACTAATCTAACAGCTTATTGCACACATCAAGTGGGTGAATGATTTTCTTGTCTTAAAAGAAAGCCAACGGCACTTGTTCAAAAATGTGTAACTGTTCCTTTAAACATTTGCACATCTATCTCTTCTTTCCGCTTGTAATAGTTAATTCACCGCCACTCTTACTGTTGGCTGCTTCTCCTCGGCTGCCGGTGAAGAGCTCCTCTCAGACACCTGTCCCGTTGCCCCTGCCAGAGGCATCCCTGCAAGGGAACTAAACCTCAGATTCAACTGTGAGCCGTGTGACTTGCAGCTGTGCCACCTGTGTTTACCTGAATACTTTGTTTCATCCTAAAAAGCATGAGCTATTAAACCCTGGATCCTGTAGCGTCACTATCGGCTTTCCTAATTCCACATCAGTCTCCAGTGGCTGTCCTCATAATGAGATCACAGTTCCAGTTGGTCTCATAGTTAATCAAGGAAGTGGCTTCATCTGGCTGTTCCCTCATTCACTGACTCAGGAAGGAAGGAGTTTGAGATGTTTTTCTGCATTCAAGGCTTTGTGAGCATAATTAGCAAATATGCTAATGACTCTTCAGCGCTAAGTGCCATCGTCCGGAGCGATTAACCCCACATCTCCCCTCGTCCCTGCTTCTGGCTCTGGCAGGGTCCTCGTCAATGAAAGCCGTAATTAAGGGGGATGAAGAAATGTAATTACCTCTCTGCCCAGTGTGTGTGTATGTATTGTAAATGTGTAATGTGCCGCTTAATGACAGGGGGCCGTGTTGTGACAAGATGCAGAAGCACAGATTTAGCCTAATCTGTTCACGTAGGCTTTTTTTTTAGCTGGAAGAAAAAGTGTAAGAACACGGAGCTTACTCTGAATGTGAAATGAATCAAAATGCGTGGGTATGTGTATTAATCCTGTGTGACTGAAGTTGTAAGAAGTCTTTAAATGTACACAATCAAAATAGTTATTTAGGCCAAGCCTCATGCTCAGGTGTATTTGCCATCCTTTATACTTTTCAGGTTGGATTTTTTTGTCTATTCCCCAAACATATTCAGTATTAGAGCACTTACCAAGAACAGCAGCTCTGTGATCTGTGTTTTGTACAAAAGCATTTTTTATCTGTGACAGTGAGGGGTCATTAAATGTGATGCTTTCCCCTCCACCGTATCTGCCTATCCTCTCTTAATAAAACTTTTCAGTCTTACAAGATGCTTTTTGTAAGAGTTTAGAACAAAAGATTATTTTCCCACTCATAAAACGCTGCGATGCTGAATGTCACACAGCCCCAGCTCAGCTCTGTAAAACCTCAGGAGACAAAAAGAAAGAGACGATGCTCGAATTCTGCTTAAGCTTGAGATACTTAAAACGAGGGCTGCATCATTAACTCCATCACGCTGTGGGCATCTTTCTCTGTCAACAACTGCAGCTTTGCCAATGCTTGAGATTTTCCGACTCGTTGCGATAAAACAGACGCAAGCTTTGTCATCCCCCGTTTGCAATTGCCTTGTCACCCTCTTTCAAGTCAACATAATTAGCTGTTGCTTTAATTTTTTTTCCTCTCTTTCTCTTTGATGCCAGGGGTGGAGGCATGTCTGCAGGCGGGCAAGTGGATCCCCGAAAGTGAGCATGAATCAGGAGAGGGCCCCCAACGCAGTCGCATCAACAGATGCAGTTTGGTAAATGAGAGGCAAACAAACAAATAAACAAACACATGATAGATAAGACATTCAGTCCTTGTGAAAAAAGAATCTGTGGCCACTGTTTCTATGGTCCAGTAGAGTGCCGTTTAAAGTACTGAACTGAACATTTTTCTGTTTTAAACTGAATGAATGTAGGAGGACAGATAGAATTGCAGCAATTAGCAGAGTCAGCCTTTTGACAATGCAATGTATGGTGTTAACCAAACACGATACATCAGCACAAACACAACACCCTGCCTTTAAACCCTGGTGTTATCAGACTCATGTTGTGGGGATGTTTATTTTTCAGCCAGCTCTGTAAGGTTTATAAGGGTAGAGAGTGAAATGAATGCAGCAAAACCCTGGAGGACAACTTGCTGCAGTCTATGAGACAAGTGTGATTCTGGGGATTTATTTTTTAGTAAGACAACTTCTCCAAACAAAGCCATGGCCAGACAGGAGTAGCTCCGAAACAACAGCAACAAGGTTAATGTGTTGCTGTTGCCAAAACAAAAGTATGACCTCAGTGGAAATGAGAATTTGTGGGAAAATTGCTGCTTAAAATATCAGTAGTTATGAAATTTGACAGAATTTATTATTCAAAAAAGGAAAAACTCGGCACACTGCAGGGCCTAGATGCAAAGCAGATACAGACCTGTTTACACACTCAAGACTGTACTACTAAAGACTTCCCTAGTCTGTAGTAGTAAGTTAGTGGGGTAGAAGCCTTCTTTATACTGTCATAATTTTTGTTAAATACCTAGTCAAATTAGTTTAGACATATTTTGTCTTTTTTTTTTTATTCATGTGAAAAAATTGAAACGCATACATTGTAAGTCAGTGTAATAAAATCAAGTGGTAGACTCCAGTGTTGAAAAGGAAAACCAAAGTAAATACAAACTGTATGAAACATGGACAGAGCCTCAGTGACTTCACCCCTTGGTTTCTGAAGAGACATTTTGAAGCCCATCGATGGCAGAGGCCGTATTGGAAACGCCGACTCAAACTAAGGCTGTTTTTGAAACCGCCTACTATACTAGCGGTATGTACTGATTTGGCCAAAATTCAGTATGTAGTATGTGAACAAGACCAAAATCTGCAGTATGCCAAAACTCCCCTGATGTCTACTGATACAGGAATATTTCATCAGATCAGTCTTCCTCACGTAATGTTTCCCACAATGCACAGCGCTCGTTCTGCTTTTTCTTTTCTCTTCTTTTTTTGACGAGGGGAACTCAGTTTTTAGGGGCTGTGAAAATTTTTAAATTCCATATAAACCACTTCCTACCTTTCTAAATCATAAATGGATGCTAAAGAAGCAGTTTCTCTATCCGCTTGGCCGTTTTTACTTCCGCTTTCCGAAACCGGAAATTTAGTGATGTCTGGCTCAGCGTACTGCAACACAGATCGAACAAAACAGTCATACTACATACTAAATTTAAAACAGGTATGTAGTAGGCAGTACCTACTCCCTACTACATTAGTAGGTAGTATGTAGCAGGCCGTTTCGAAAACTGCCTGTCTCTCTGATCACCTGGATACAGACGAGAAGCTAAAGCTAAAGCTAAAGAAGCAGGCCTTAAGCCTCCTTGCAAACAGCTACAACACACCCATCAGTCAATTTAGCTGTACCTCTAATTATGCAAATCTATGTATAACTTTTTTCTTGATATCCTCAAAAAATTTGAGTTATAAAACTCCCCCCCATATGGTGTGTACAAATAAAAAATATTTTTTTGAACCAGGCTGTAAACATTTTAGCATGAGAGAACATAGGAGTTCCTCTGAATTTGGTCCTCGCCTCAGGTAGAAACTTGAGGAACTGCAGTTTTTAGCACTACACATTGGAGCTGAGCTGATCTTAAAGAGATATTTCAGTTTTCTTGAAGTGGGGTCGTATGAGTTACAGTACACTATTGCTCTTGCAAGCCACAATGATTGCAGGGGAGCTCTTCCTCTTTTAATTAGAATATTCTCAGATGACCGGCAGGTAAGCTAGGCTATTTTCTCTGCCGACGGGGCCTCCTATTTCGTGTAATTTGGCTAAAGTTGAGAAAATATGGTCCAGGCACTCATCACGGTACAAATGCATGCACCAGTAAAAAAAATTGGAGCTATTCAGTTTGCCGTCACAAACCCCCTTTGTTTTGGCACTATTTTCAGACGCACCTCGCAGACCGGTGTTCTTCCGCTGCATGAGCACGGATACACGCCAATCAGCTGTTTGGATCAACAAGCAGGTAGCAGGATCAAGTAGTGGTATCGGTCTTTAGAGTGAATTAAACTCACTGTTCTGCAAATTTAAAAGATGGAACATACTTGTCTTTATCCCAGCTGTTCAAACATGCAAACCTCCTGGGGAAGAGCTCACCGGCACTCATTGTGGCTCGCAGGAGCAATAGTGTAATGTAACTCATACGACCTCACTTCAAAAAAACTGAAATATCCCTTTAACAGTAAAAAGTAATTCTGTCTAAATAGCTCATTTCCCTTTGACATGCACTGTAGGGTGGTGGTGATTTCTCTATAACTCACTAGTTTTGAAGACATTAACATTACAAGGCATCACAATTAGTGAAACAGCTGACTTGATTGACAGGCGAGCACACAGTAGCTGTTAACGAGGAGGCTTAAGGCCTTCCTCAGCTCTGCCTCTTTGCCCCTTTCTAGGTCGACCGAAAGGTAGGTTGAGTCAGCATTTAAAAAAAATGCCGTCAGAAAGCTTCAAAACAGCGTGACAGGAACCAATGGTTGACGTCACTGAGACTCCGTCCATGTTTTTCATAGTCTATTGTTAGGGCTTCATAATGCGTCTTCAGAAACCAACGGGTAATGTCATTGAAGTTTTATGCATGTTTTATACAGTCTGAGAAACACAATCCAGTATGAAAAGTGTACACACTTTGTAGTAAGTGGGAACCTTTGTTTCAAATCTGTTTTAAAATGTGGACTAATTCAAGACATTTTGTAGTGATAACTCCAAAGATACATATATACAGTATATATGAACACTTTATGTATTTAGTAGTTTAAGATATCCCTGTTGTCTCTAAAAGTGTCATCTACATAAAAACACATCTTAAAGTGAAATCAAGACTCAGTGTAGTCGAAGAACACTCTTACTACAGACTCTGGAGAGAGCCAGTTTACCCCATGTAACAGTTGAGTTCATTGATGCTGTGAATAGAACAGTCTCCAGTGGCCTAATTCAATGCTGCTTTAAACAGCAATGCTAAGTGGCTCAGTTTGTCTGGAGAACCGCACTGATACAAAAAAAAACGTCTCCTGGCTCTGTCGCAAAGAAGTAAATATAAAGCATCTTCACAGACACTTTGTGTTATAAGGACCTAGATTTAGTGGCAAAGAAATTATCAGTGTTCAACTTCATCATAAACAAAGAGGAGACTTTAATCCTTCTGCTACTGTTCTCAGAAGAACTGGGGTGTTATCTTGGCGCTGGCTTCAAGTTGCTCTCCAAATTTATTGCAAGAGGATAACAGATAATAGCTTTAATGCACGAAGAATTAATAGAAGTTTCCTCTAATGTTTGGATCTTTTCCTTCTAATCGTTTGACTTTTGCAGCTCCCTCCACTCTTCGATGGCTGTTTTTTCTTCCTCCTCGGCTCTTTTAAGGCACCTCCCAAAGACGAGCTCACCAAGCTGCTCAGAGAGGGAGGAGGTCAGCTCCTGAGCCGCCAGCCAAAGCCCGACAGCGATGTGACCCAAACCCTGAGTGCTGCTGCCTACCACGCACTGCCAGGCTCTGACCAAGCCCTCTGCACCCAGTACATCATCTTTGAGCCCAAGGGCCCACACAGACCAGCAGTAGTGAGGAGAGGTAAGGTATGGTCGGCTCCCTCCACATGGATCATTAACTGCATCACAGCATTTCGCCTCCTGCCCGTGCCGGACCCTCAGACTAAGGTGTAAACTACCCTTTGTATGCTCATATTCACATATCATGTTTGTTTTTTTTAATAATTTTTAAATATGTATCAATTAAGTTGACACAAATCATGTAAACCATTATTATGAAACAATAATGTGCCTCTTAAAGTCTAAGATTAAAGTGGATATCTGTGCATTTCTGTGTTTCTTCATTTTTGGGCTAAGGGAGTGGTAATGTCTTCTACATACAGTACGCTGTACAGTTAACGCTCTACCCTCATAGTATAGGGGTTGATCTTTGGTTAGATAAACTGGATTCTTGTAGGGGGCATAGGCTGTTGTGTTCCAGCTGCGTATCAGATCCGGCAGGTCAGAACGCAACAGATCAGATACGCAAGACTTCTATTTTTGCCGGTTGCCGGAGCACGGTGCCTCAACCCCCATCCCTGAACAACATTGTGTGACTGTGTCTGACCATTTAGGCAAGTTTCTGAAATCCAACTGTTACATCAACTTCACACCATTATTGGCAGCATACACAAGAGTAAATAAGGACGAAGGGTTTTATCTTCTTGCTTTGAAATGTCTCCATCCCTCTTCATGTAAACAACCAAGTAATACAGCGTGGAGGCCTTACTGAAGAGACTTCCTAAAAAATGTGCAACACAACCACCTATTTAAAAGTTGCCGTCACCCAAAGCACCTTAACTAATTTCTCCTAAAGTAGAGCCCCGTTGTCCTTTGGAGAAAAATAACTGAGAGCGCCTGTATCCTTGATCAGAATCTTCCAGTGATTACCCAACGGGTACAATTGGAAAGTAGGTCTGCTCCTTGATTCACCATGACACTTCCAGCATTCATCTTTTTTGGCCCCTGACCAGCTCGTCCTTCGATTGACGCATTAATACACTTTGATCTGTTCCATTTGTGTGTATTGCAGTCGAATCAGACAGTTGCTTGCTGCAACGTCTAATAATTGATATTAGAGTGGAAATGTGTTCTATAATCTGCATGGTTTTAGCAGGAAGAGATAATTATCTAATTGAAAATGCCTGGTTGATACAAACGGAGTAGAGTGTGTCTCTGATAAAGATCGATGGACATTCAATAAAAGTGTAGAAAAAGAAAAACAAAGCAATTAATTGCTCCGTCACAGAGCTGGCACTTGCTTTGTTCACCATTTGTGGATGTGTGCACATTCTCCACCACCGACGCTGCCCCAAAGGTATGTGTGCATTGAGAGGTCTCCTACTGGCCATTTCCCAAGATGCCATTTTCAATGGGATTAGTCAGGGATGCACCTAATTGCTATTGATTGCAATGTGCTGCATAAAATTGCTTCTCTTTTCTTGTCCACAGCGAGAGGTGGAAGAAGGCAATTAGTAGTGCGGAGGAGATAGAAGCCCAGACCGACATGTAATGAAATAGAAGGCTGAACCTGTGAGTAATGTCCTTGAACTCACCGTGCATTACAAAACCATTAAGCACTGAAATCTTCTTATTTTTTTCTCTTACACAGACCGGAAAATACTGTACTTATATATTTCTCGGCCCAGTTAAAGGGACCTGTGGACCTGTGTTAGCTCATAAGTGTCATACCATAGATTGTTTGTTGGTCCTTGTATGGTTTTAGAACATAGAAAATGTGTCTGAATTCTCTGAGGTTCAGTTGACTTTTTACATGCTGTCTACGTTCATTCATTTTGCAGTAAAGAAGGTCACATTTTTCAGCCTATTAATGGTGCTGTCTTGATGCCAACTTAAGCATTTTAAGTGTGTCTAAAACATGACTGTACTTCCAGGTGAACAAAAAGGGATGAGCATTAAAAATAAATCCACACTTTGTCCAAATATCACTTCTTTTTGAGTCTATTTAACAAAATATTTTTTGTCTTGATCAATGATACACATTTTTCATTTCTCTTTTCTTTTTTTTTTACTCCACCTCAGATTTCAGAATACACATTATACGTTTGAAGGTATTTACATATGAACAACATGGGGGAACACCAAGGGTTGTTTAGCTTTTTAAAATTTAGACTCATTAGTTCTTGTACAGTTTGGGTTAAACCTGTGTGAGCATGAAGTCATATACAATCAAAGATGCTCTCAATTTGAAACTCAAATTTGCCAAAGAAATAAACCCACATTTGAGTCCTTTATCAACACACCCCTTGGTGTCCCTAAAATTAATACAATTGATTGTATAATAACAGTGTTTCTCTCATTGTATCCCAGATACTCTGTGTTGGTTTTCAGGCACACTTTATATAACAGTTTCGTTGCTGAAAAAAAGCCAAAAAGAAAAAAAAGAAAAAAACACAAGGGACAAAAAAAACAATCTTTCATAGTTCCAGCTACAGTAAGTCGGTGTCTCATGGGATGAGCAAATGGTTTACCTTTACAAAATGCCCATGTACAAGCTGTGGATTGAATGAAAGATGGTGTCATCTGAATAGACATTCACAAACATACAGAAAGACTCAAGATTCATGACGCAAAATAAACAAAGGCAGACTCTGCTGCATGTTTGTCTATGACACTGCACTTTCTTGAATTTGTGGAGATAAATGTAATACCTGCTGTAAACAGAAAAAGACTCTCAGATATAGGGGATTTGTGCCACATAAACTATGTATATTGTGTTTTTAAATGAGGCCTACTCTTTCAAACAGAGATGATGTATGTTAATCCACCTGGATGGAAACTCATCTTGTTTGGTTGTTGCGCAGAGATGTAACAGTCATTTTTACGACAGCTCTTAAGGAGTCAACCAGCTTACAGTGCAGTGCATTGTAAGCACTGCTACAGTCCTCCTGCATTTCTGCATCTCATTTGCCGGGTTGAGAAAAATTCTTCCATGGTTTTCTTTAACTTTACTACGTGCTCGGAATATATGCTTTGCTTATTTGATTTCATATCTCTCCTTTCCCCACTTCCCACCAGCAGCCTGGATAACAACCCGCACTTACCTGTGGAAGTACAGTCTAGATGACTTGCCTTTCTGATGAAAAGAACTTTCCTCACTGCACCCTGATGTACACCTCGTGATAACACCAGTTTGTAGCTTGAAAATTAAAAAGATGAGAGCAATCCAGTTTGGTTAATCAAAGGCAATACCCCTCCGAGCAATTTGAACACTACAATGACTTGCAATGGCCCATCGTCATGGGGTACAGATTATGTGAACAGTTCCATAAGCAATTTTCGTGGCTTCTACATTTATTTCCAACAAAGAACTGTTTGTACCCCTACAATTTTACTCCATTCAAATGGCAGCCATTTTCTGGCAGCATCACACTCAGGGATGGAAGTCTCAATGCAATAACGTCATACTGCTGTGTTTTAGCTTTACAAACCAGATGAAAGTAGGTACATAACTTATTGTTATCATTGCGATTTAAAGGTGACATATCATGCAAAATCGACTTTTTAATGGTTCTCTACCTGAAATATGTGTCCCTGGCATGTCTACAAACCCCCCAAAAATGAAAAAAAATCCATTCTGCCCCTGTTTTGATTTCTCCACCTTTCTGTAAATGTGTGCTGAAACGAGCCGTTTCAGTTTTTTGTTACGTCACAACGACATCCGGTCTGTAACAGAAGTCAGAGCTCGGAGCTTGTTCAGCCCATAGACTGTATAAAATACAACTCAACTCCTCCTCCGTTTTTATTACCTGCACACGTGTGCTAACAAGGAGCTTAGGAGGGAGGCATGCTAGTTGTAGGCTGTCTTAATAAACACAAAGGTCGGTTTTACTCCCCACGTCTGCAGATTTGAAGATCTAATGGATTCATTTTTTTTTCATGGAAAAGTGCTAGCGCTAGTTAGCATAGCCACATAGCTACATGTTTGTAGCTGTGTACCAAGACACACGTAGACATACTGACAAATAAAACAACAAGAAACACAAAATCTGTGACCAATCGTTCAGAAAGGTCCTGCTGCAGGCGCCTCTCCGTCAGGATCAGATTCTGGATCAAATTCAGAGGGCTGAAGTAACGCGGGTCTGTGAGCAGCCATGTACTGTATATTCAGCCAACATGTAAACATTAGATCAACGTGCTGGAGAGCTGAGGCCACATCCACTTCCTGAGGGGGCGTGGTCAGAGAGCCCATTCTCATTTAAAGGCACAGACACAGAAAACAGACTGTTCTGAGCAGGGCTGAAAAAGAGGGGTTTACAGGCAGACCAAAATCTGATTTCAAAGTGTTTTTTTGAGCAATAAACTTTAAAGACATGTTTTGGGGACCTCTTAGACCAATATATTTTGATGAAAAAGAGCATAATATGTCACCTTTAAAACTTCTCTTTTGGTGAGCTGCTGACAAGATAACTCATAGCCTACTGAAAGTCTGGGGGGCATCGTCCTGCACAACATATTGTAGCAACGTTTTGAAGAGGAGACAGAATCTATCTTTTTACAACGTGCTAGTGCCAACATTTGCTGGAGGTTACCCACACAAGGCAGACGGGCTCCTCTTTAACGGTCAAACTAAATATAGAAGACAAATCAGCCAACACAAATGATACCCAACTGCACAAAACAGCCTTTGAACACTGACAACAACAAAAACAAGCAACAATTGCATATTTGAAACACAAACAACAAAATCAATAAATTGCGTTCAGTCCACCAAAAAGCATGACGGGCCATTGCTATAGTATTTTATAGCTCATCTGATACAGAACAAATGTGGGAAAATGAAGCCTATGCTAAACTACACAAAACAATAAAGAGTAAAACAAAAATAAAGCAGTTCTTCCAGTGTCCAATTTGAGGCTTGCTGCCACTAGAGTCCACATTTTTTACAACAGAACGAAACATGTTTACGAAGAAGTCCACCTGCTTCTAGATTTACAACACAAGAGTTGGAGTCAGCATTCGTAGTAAGGAGACCGCCATGTTTGGGTTCCATAACCCCTCAAACACCAATGAATGACGTCAATTAGACTGTCCATATTTTAAGTCTGTCTACAACTATGTGCTATGTTACTGCAGTAACATTAGCTTTATCCAGTTGCATACTGAAATTATTTTAAGCTAGCTAGAACTGTTGTTAGCTAGCAAACTTAACTACAAGCAAGTTCTTATTGTATCTCACTATAAAATGATACTATTAGCTAGAAAGTGGCTAAATGAGAACGTTAGCTACTGTTAAATGGTAGCTAATTGTATAACAGATAAATAGTATAAATTTGAAGTATGGCCTTCTTGATTTTCATTAGCTACTGATGTCTACAGCAAGTGGTGAAACACTAATGACTTATTAGATACAGAGTTTGCAACTATGAGCACAGCAGTACAACATTAGAACAGAATTCGGCCTCCCAACCTGAAAGTGATATCAGAAAAAAATGGCTGTCAAATGAATATGCAAGTGACCCTGCTGGAATGTTGGATGGTCAAACAATAACTAGCTTTGGGGAAAACCACCGCACTGTGAAGTGCAAACACAGCAGCACTAAAAAGCAGTCTTTCCTGTATGTACAGTATGTGAATCATGACTAGAACAGAAGCAGTAAGGCATCGTTGGTGGCAGCAATGCCTCTAAACACCGGTCAACTGGCACACTCACCCTAGTTACTTTCTGTTGCTACCCAGAAAACACCAATATATTTTCAGATACATGCATGAGATGAATAATTATTTGGCATTTAAAGTAATTAAGATGAATGACGCTCCTTTTATTAATCCTAAAATGTGTGGAGCGCTGAGGCTGTGATTGATAAACCGTAGATGTCAGTTTTGTTTTATGAGTCTGCAGACCCCAAGCCAGATAGATGAGGTCTGTCATTTCCCATTGAAAGACACTAAATCACTGTAGCTTATTGATGAAAATGACCTAAGTTCCATTGTTGCACCTAAAATTGAAGTCCGCCCCCACTCTTTCAATTCCGTAATTCCTTCCACTACCCATGTGCTCCATCGTTTACAACGTGCAGCACAATTTGCACACAATAAGATTCTCCCCAAATGTAGTGATTTTTAAGAAAACACAGCTCTTAATCATGGGTCTTTATAGCATGTTCATATCTGTCTCATTACAGGGTGCTGGTAGCAGCTATTAAACAGATCATCCATCACCACCTAGGAATAGGGTCTAAAAGGTTAACAGGAACGGATTTTCTGGAAATGGAAAAAAATTCTTGTGATGAATGGCAAGGGTTTACTGAAATTCACCTCTGGATTAATGACTAGTATTTATCATGTAAAAAATATCAGGATTCGGGGCCTGGTTGGGGGCTTTTTCTCACAGGTTGGACCACTTGAGGACCACTCTAGTCTTAGAAAATATCAAGGCAATACATTAGCTTGTCTATGTTATAACCCCAGCCACTGCCACACCACTCTGGAGGAGCTTTTCCAACATTACAGGGAGGGAAGGTATTGATAATCTATTACATAACTTATAGCAGTGGGATAATGTAACAGCCTTGTATTTTAACAAGTTAGTGGCTTCACTTGGTGCAGCTCTGACTACTCTGGCTAGGAGACTTTGCATGAATGGTGTGCATGTGTATGCTCACATGGACAATGTGCACATGAATGCTGCTCAGGCAGATGCAGATTCCCTCCTTTTGTCTGCTGCTTCTGGTTGAGTGTGCCCAGCATGCAGGCTGCGGCAGCGCCAAGCACCCAGCTGGATGATTTATCACAGAATACTCCTTGATTAAGGGAAATTAAAGCAGGCTGCTCTTGGCTCACTAATTGCCTTGATAACAAGTTCAAGCAGTTAGTTAGAGGGAATATTTTTTGGGGGGGGGGGGGGTATGGACCTCTGAGAGACAACAATAACGACAATTAAGCCGGAAAGAGGCTGCCCAAAGTTGTTTTGCTGCAGTGTTGCTGAATTTGAAATGTACTCTTCCCATAGTTGGCGTACCAATCTCCTTTTTTCCCTCAGCGAACCCTTCAGTACTAACTTACCCTGCCTGTGCCGCTATTATAGAGAAACATGACTCAAAACTACAATAGTTTGATGAATAAAATCAGCATTTGGGCATTTTACAACAGTTTATAAAATTGACAGTAGCGTCATCTAAGTGTTAGAGGTGAGTTCCTGCCATAGCAATAAAAAGTCTTATGAAGACACAAACATGTAGGTGTGATGTGCATCTTGTAAACAAGCTCTTAGAGTGAAGTTGTGAAACTTGAGCACACTTTTGCAGTGCCGTGTCAATTCTGGTATGAAAGAAAAGAAGCGCCGTTAAGTGTGCTTACAGTTTGTTTTCCTGCTGTTTGAACTTTACAACACCTGCGTGATTGTGACAGACAAGTACAACAAGCAGATGACGTACATACAGAAATCAACATGAGCAATCCAACATTGCCAATGGTTAGGAAAGAGTTCAAAGAGCTTAGAAACTTTTTGTGTGAGAGCAGCAAGTCAAGTAAGTCAATTTCTGAAAATATAGAGGACGGTTAAAACTGGAGGGTGAAAACAGCCAGGAGACAAGTTCCGTCTTCTTCCCAGTGGCTAAATTTGTATTTGTGTGAAGCTTGTGTGAGCATCTCCTTGATACTATGCTGTCTCAGGTTGCTTAGGAATTGTGCTCCTGCTCTGTCAATCATACAAAATGGTGCAGTAGGCAGGGCCTTGCCTGAGCTTTCCCACCATCCCAGGTGGAGTCTCTCTATGACAACGACTGGCCGTTGAGGCACTCCCGCCGCAAGCACTGCGCCGGCTTCCACCAGTCTCCGTTGTGGCAGCGGCAGATGGTGCAGTCGTCCACCTTTACTTCAATTCCGGCTGGGATGATCGTTGTTCCAGCGAAGCAATTTGGACCTGTCGCATGGGAAGGGAAGAGAAAGAAAGACAGGAAAGAAGGAGTTAGAACGACAAGAAATGGATGTGGCCCTCCTGAGAGCTTCTCTTTTTTGGTGGGGTGGTGGAGTGATGCAGAGAGCTGCAGGGAGTTAGGGGGAGTCAAAGCAGACGTACAGATCTTTTCACGGGCATGCACCGATGGGCTTGTTTTTGCAACACTAAAGCGCTTTTGTTAGTCTCCCCTTCTCCCTCGACATGGAGCGCTTTGCATCCTAATGCGCCGCGAGCAGAGAAGCCTGCCAGGCGCTTGCTTGGCAGTACAGAGAGGCTGGAGTACAGAGAGAGAAATCTGCTTTGAGAGGCAGTAGGGAGGATGGTGTTAATCACTTCAGCCTGTATGAAAAGGCCAAAGAACTCCTTAGCTATTCCTTACATGGTTCCTCTCCACACACACACACATGAAGACACACGTACACACTCTCTGTGTTGGCTTCCAAAACAGTAAATAACAGGTTCATTTTGACATCTCCTTAAAACACTGGAGGATTTTTACTTCTTTGGATTCTTTTTCACTGATCAGACTCGATTAATTCTCAAACATTTTGGAATGTGTACCACTGGCACACTTCATACTCATGTATTTGATAATCTAAGCTGATACAGGCAGATTAGGCTGGGTACATCCAAGGATCTGTTTTCGAGGAAGCCAGAAAAAGCCTTACCTTTGTGGAAACGACAGCACATTTATTATTGGTAAATACCAAATGAAAGTGGTTTATCTAATTTGTTTCTCCTGCCTCGGGCTGATCGTAGGCGTACATGTCTTACTCTTCTTCTTCATGCAGAGGGGTAGGAAGAATTTGCTCCTTTTTTTATCATTTAAAGACAGCAATCAGGAGCTCAATTGGTGTGACGGTGACTTTGGATAGAGTTCAGTATTCAGCTCTGTAAAAAATCTGCACAATTCAACAGCCCTCTACAAGTAGTCATAAAATACTCATATGTCCCATAACTCTAGGAGACACAGTAGCTTCCATGGATAATATTAATGGACATCTAATAGTCCCAGGAGATTTGATTTAGTGTAGGCTGTATGGTTAGTAGACCTGGAGTGCATTTAGGGACATGAGTCAGCTGCATGAGTACCTAGAAAATCACTCATCTTGGACACAAGATACTGTAGGTCTTTTTCAAGAGGACAGTTTTTCCTGTCACAGTAGGAAAAGCAATGAATGAATGATGGCTGAACTCCATTTAGCGGCTTCAGTTTCAGGGTTTCAGTGTTGTGAATGCTGGTTCACTGCCACACTGTCATGGCTTACTGGGATCTGTGCCATTATTAATGTTGTTTGTAACACCTGTGCCTGTCCTGCTTTGCCAAGTTGAAATATCTGCTCTGAAAAAAGACGGTCTATCTGAGCTTCCTGTTTGGAGGCTCATATTATTATTAGTAGCTCTACTTCTCAGTCTTTGTTTTTCCACTTTACCCGAGTCGACACTGCAAATTTGCATGAAGAACAGAGCTCTTTCAAAAACAACTTCTTTGCAGCCCCATTAATTCTGTCTGCTGAAGAGAGTTTTGTGGGGAACGAGAACAAGATAGACCTCTTTTTCTCAGCAGACATTTTATTATGTCAAAGTTAGAACAGCACAAGAGTAAATAACAGAGTGAATGGTTGCTGTCAAGTTCTTCAGTTCCAGGGTCGCTGTGTTGTAAATGCTGACTTAGCGTCACTCTGTTGAATGTACTCTTGAAATGAAGAACCTGCTGTTGTTTTTAGTAACACCTGTGTGTTTTCTTCTGTTACACTAAACAGAAAAAAGCATGTTTAAGTATTTTATCCAACAATCCATGACACTTCTTTTACGCATTGTCTGTATGTAAATAACAGACATGGCAACTTTGCCTTTAACAATTGATTTATATGCTGCTACTGTGAAGCCAAGAATTTGGAACTCTAACTGCCACCATTTTTTTTCAACCAGAAGTGACCACATTTGCATGAGAAGATGGATACATATTGCACATCTCCAGACTGGTAGCAACTTTTCATGGCTCATTTATGCTCTCTGTCAGATACGGATGGAGCCTTCTGCCTGTACTCTGCCATTATTATTGAAGTATTTCTGCCTGTTTCCTGGAAACCTATACATATGGACCAAACACTGCAGTTCCCCCAGACACCATAGGAGTAGTATTGAGTAGTCTAGCCATCACTGACAGCTAGACCAGCAAAACACATCAAAGTAGAACACCTAGAAAAATCTCTCTGGTGTGTGCATTGTCCAATGAGCATCCCAACAAAAGGGATGCATGGGAGTTTGTGAGGAGTGACGGTTCAGCCTTTGGCAAAAATCGGCCTTTAGGTGTTTTTCGACCGCAAGAACTGTAACCCGGAACTAGGGACTTTACCCCTGAACTACGTGCATTTCACCTGGAGGAACCAGGGTCTAAATTTTGTTCAGGGGTAGTTAATCTCCCCCCTGAAAAGCCCCTGCTTGGGGGGTAGTACTTTGGCAAACAGAAGCACAAGAGAGGGATGACTGCTAAGGAAGCCTGACAGTTGTTCCAGTATTGGACAAAGCAGACCGGCGATCTATCTGAATAAGAAGTGGATAAAAGTGACTCACCGAGGAAAGTTTCATCCTATACAGTATATAAATATAATGTATATTCTTAAACAATGAACACATCAATCTCTATATTGGGTTTTTATCATAACAGATAATAAAATTTGGAATCTGGCGGTCAAAACGACCTCTCGTGGCCTTTATAGTAGAAATGGAATTCTGGCTCTTCTAGTGTTAAAGTCAGGTCAGGAACATAGTTTTGTGTTGATGATTGCAAAAACACACCAAACTAACACACTTGAAAGGAATTTGATAGCATGCCAACACTCGCAGTATTTCACCAAGACTCAACTTTTACCCAACATTAACGTTAAGTGTTTTGATAACCTAAAGATGGGAAAATGGAATTGGATTGTACATTTACTAGATTTTGCTTCTATTGAACAAAGGATTTTGATCTGTCTACTTCAGTGTTTATAAGTCACAATAAGTTACAGGACGCCCTAGCTGTCCTTTTTTATATTCAGAGGGCCGTTAGCTACTTAGAATCCTCATTTCTTGCCCCAGTATAGCTGAGTCCAATGCTCTATACGGACCTGATAAAAGCCCTTTGATCTGAGCTTAGAGGAGACATTGAGAGCGCTTGCCAAGTCTTAACTCTCATTGATCTGCTTCTGGACCGCTGGCACAGGTTACAGGACAAACTCAGCCGAGGTTGATGAGGGAAGAGAGTGACTGGTGACGCTGCCAAGTGTGATTGTTTATAGCCAGATAGATTTGAAGGCACAAGGACACAGTTTGAGCTACCTGTCTCCTTTCCAAGGGCGCACTGTCACCTGTCGAGCCTGTGATCGATTCATGGCCAATAAAATTCACCCGAGACAGAAAATGTTTGTCCTATGTCAAAACTGTCTCAGCACATCATACATTAAGTGAATACAGCTTAAGGAGTGAATGCATATTAGGTCTCATTACAGTCTATTTGGCTCAAATATGATTGTTTTTTGCCTTGAGGGAAGATGTACTCCACAAAAAACTCACTTGCCAAAAACCTCTTATTCACAAAACCTGCAGCTGGTTCACAGAAAATGTCATTCTGAATATGTTACCTAACCAAAGACAGCTATGTGACACTGCTACTCTATGATATGTCTGTTATAAAACCACAATGACAGCCTTCAAATAGATAAGACCCAGCAGATCTATACATGCTTTAATCCTCTCATCCTCAAAAAAAAAAGGAAGAAAAACAGGACGTTTTCCAAGTGCTTCTCATCATCATTTTCTCCAGGACAATTATATAATTACATATGTCCCCTGATGAATTTACAGTATATAAGTCATGATAAAGATTAGAGCTGCATCACTCCGACTTAATGAATGTGGAGCTCAGAGATAAGCACTTTGAATAGCTGACTGCTCCATTGTCCTTCCACTTTCTGTTGCTGTATTCAGGGTGAAGCACAAAGAGAAGCAGACAAGCTAAAAAGCTACTTCTAATAATGAATCGTCTTGACAAAGGGTTGGCAGAAAGTAGCTTTGACTTGGTTATTTGTAGGTCAAGAGAAGTCTGCTCATCAAGGTTACAACAGAAATATATTCAAAGGGATATTTTTAAATGCTGAAATGTAATTAGGATCTGCCCTAAATCGAATTTAGGAAACAAATAGCTTTCCTTTATGTATCCCAGAATATGCAGGTTCAACTTGCAACTTTACTGGAAAGGGGCAAATTTAGTGCTGAGGTGCTAGCTTCCTACACTGTAGAATGATCTCTGTGTTTTTCAAACTAAATGAAATACCTATCGTTTTGATATAGCTATTTATATGGAGTAACTGGTCTACATTTAAATTATTTTTATTATTAGATTTTATTTTGATTTCTTTTATTGTTATTTAGGGGATCGTGCTTTCTCGGTCAGAGCTCCTCGACTTTGGAACGACCTCCCTGAGGAGATAAGGCACGCAGAGTCAGTGACATCTTTTAAATCTCTTCTTAAAAGGAACCCCGACTGTGGGGACTATTAGGCATAAATCTGCTTTAATGTTTGTCTCATACTAGAATGCATTGTTAAATAGACATGAAGAATTGTTATTTCTTTAAAGAGCAAAATTTATAACACATATTCTAACCTACGAGCGCAGCCATTGTTTTACTAGCACAATGCAAGCTGGGTTGATGACGTGTAATGGTTGGGTTTTGCTGAGCCTCTGGTTTTCGCCGTGTTTACTCGCTGGCTTTCAGGAGCGTGAAAACCATAATAATGCCACACTATGCTGCGTTTGGGTGTAATTTCCAGTCGAAGGGCAACAAGGGAACTGATGTCTACACAGCTTTCCAAGAGACAAAAAGAGAAGAAAGGAGTGGGAAATTGCTTGTGGACGTACACAACTTCCGAAGGACCCGCGGCTATGTTCTCACCACTTCACTCCAGATGCATTTGATGCATTTAGCCGACCTAGGCTGATGACAGAGCTCACAAGTGCTGCTAGTTATAAACAGAGACTGAAGCCAATGCTGTTTTGTCAGTTTTCGTTCATAAACAGACAAAACGCCCACGGGAAAAGAGTGAAGTCCACACGAGGAAACGCCATAGGCAGGAGACGCTGGATGTGCTCCTGCGGGGATTTCAACAACCCGCACCTGCAGATGTAGCCTCTGATGGCGAACCATCGGGCACGATCACGACCACGACCACTACCACGATCACGGAGGAAGCTGACGACGAGTCCCCCGATCAGTCAACACAGCAGTCCGTAAGTGTACATTGTTCTCCAAATAAGAGTGATGTCGCAACTCAGACAGAAAAACACACATCTGATGCAGCGGTACAGTGGCCAGCTGATGCGCACCAACTTATTACTCAAGACCACGTTTATGCTGCTAATTGTGAAAATGAGCTGAAAAAACTGTTTCAGGAGGACAGTGAATCTCTGGATCTTTTCCTCTCAGATGATGACTTTTTCAGCGAGGGCCTGGGCAGATCCGAAACATAACATAAGTTCATCAGAGCCTTCACAGAGCACCCAGGAATCACATGCTTCAGCTGACACGCATGAAGAAAACAGTCTGTTGCAACCAAATGACGTCACTACCCAAACATCATTGCAACGCAAAGAACAATGGTGGCCTACGAGTGAAAATATTTTTTCCAGTTTTATACAAACTAAGATATTTTGAGAGATTTTATTATTGTTTTTATATAGCTGATACAAACATTTATCATATAGGAAAATACGTTTTGGTAGCCGGGGTTCCTTTTAAAACCCATTTTTACAGACTAGCTTTTATGTGACTTTATTTTTCTAACTATTTTATTATTAATTTTAGTTTTTATCCAACTAATTCATTGTCTTAAATTTTATTTGATTATTTATTGTTTTAATTTATTATTATTATTTTCTTTTATTATTTTAATGTTCCTAATTCATCCTTTGCACTTTTTCTAATTTTCCCGATGTGATGTTGTCCTTTTACTCTGAAAACCTCTTTTATTGCCCTTTTAATGCTTTTATTTACTTCTCCATTTTTTTTTTTTTTAATCTATTTACCCTGAAGAAACTCTGAACAATGATTTACTGGTCCATTGGCACACCACTCCATACTGTTTAATCGACGTGTATTCCCTTTAACCTCTTCCGTTGCATTTTGTTTTGCATTGATTAAATTTTCTCCTCCCTGTCTGTCAAATTGTTAACTCTGCTATTTGAACTACGCTTTGTCAAAGCACTTTGTAAACATTTGTTTTTAAAGGTGCTATATACATAAGTGTATTATTACTATTATTATTATTTTATTATCATCTTTCTTGCCTTAGCCTTTTACTACTTATTGATCTCTGTAACCTTTCTTTCTGTTTGTTCTATGTGAAGCACTTGAGACTGGGTGCTTGCATGCATGAAAGGTGCTATTCAAATAAAGCTGGATTTGATTGGATTGGATTGGATTGGATTGGATCTGCAGATGAATCAGCCTCTTCAACCATGACACTGCGTTTCATGTAAGTAACCCAGCAGACCTTGTTTATCCAGGTAGAGTTTGCTTCATTCAGTCTGAAAAAAGACAGTCATATAAAATCCTGGAAATACAAGCATGGACTCTAAAATGCGCAACTATTTAGTACATGTACTAATCTTATCTGATCAACAGCAACATGTTAGAATGGTCAGTGACTCAATCCTAATCTCCAAACTTGGGGACTTCAAGGCGTGCTCTTGGTAAGTGTGTGAGTGTTTGGAGCTGCCCCACTGTTAAATCATCAAGTGTGTGAGGGCACTGATGCAGACTTTACAACACCAAATGCTAGAGATGAGTGGAAGCTTGTATTACTTCAGTGATCCACACTGTTTTTTCTGAAGTGTCTGAGCTTGTGTCAAACAGAAAAAGTCATGAGATTGGTGACATCAGAAGCTTCTAATGTCATATCAGAGATGCTTTGAAAAGTATCTCACACAGCTTGACAATTTAAGAAGTTCACAGTTCAACTGTTATCGGCACATTTGTGAGATAAGACGAGTAAAGATTAACTAAGAAATAAAGCCATGCATGTTAGAAAGACAAAACTGTTCAATCTCCCCCTGATACAAAGTGATAATGTAATAAAAGTAATGGAGCATCGCCTGCAAGCTAGTCCAGGCAGGCAACTCGAGCTGCACTGCTTTCACATTTGCCATGCCTCGCTCTCACAATCACCTGACAATGTATCCTCCCAATTAGATGGTCTATTTGAGCTGCAAGATTTCCACTTTCTGCCTCTGCTTTTGCCAACGCCACTGCTTTCCTGTCCCGCCATCTCCCCAGCATTCACCTGCAGCCTCTGACTATAGGGGGTTCAAGATATTATGTCATCACTTCTTAATTTCTGCATTTAAAGTTAATCTTTTTAAAGTGTTGATCAAAACAATGTGAGATGACCTACTGAAATTAGATTATTTCATGAATAAGTCTATCAATCTTGTCCTGACTATGAGCACACATAGGCTAATCAATCATGAGCACCAAATAGAACTCACACAGCTATACCAAAAAGATTAATTCATATGTTATGTTGGCAACGCAAGATTCAATTAAGTACATTGAAACATTAATGCAGAGCCTTCATAAATATTTAGTTCTTGCATATTAGACCAAAACTATGAATGTCTGCAGGGGGGGCTGTGGTGCTTCAGACAGTCGTTACAAGGGCTACTATAGGTTTTGAAATCAGTAAGTGATTTCTGTTTGTCTGTATTTCTAGGAGCTTTGGTGGGACTTACCCAGAAATCATCGTAAATAGTGAGGGATGTGATTATCCAGCTTCTCTGCACATTTCTATTAAAGCAGTGTTCCAGAGTTTGAACAGAAAGCCTAAATGTTTACCAGTTATGGCCCTTTTCCACTACACAGTTCCAGCCCTACTCGACTCGACTCAACTCTACTCGACTCAGCTCTACTCGGTTTGGGTACCTTTTCCACCAGCCCGAGTACCGACTCACGGTGGGCGGGGTCTTCATAACAGAGCTGTGCGAAACTGCGTTCACATCATTTTAAACGTGACACAAACACAACAATCACAAACAATAAAGGACATCGAGGCAATGGTGTACTTGCATCTCGGTCTGTGGCTTTTTGTCGTAGGCCGAGCGTACAGTAACAATGTTACAGTACAGATGTCGATTTTTTTTAAGTGGCGGGTTTGATTCCTTTGTTTGGCGTTGCGCTCATGACCCTTCGGTGATGACATTCTCTGACCAATCAGTGGCCAGCAGTCCGTCGACATCACCTTTTAGTATCGGCTCAGCTTGCTTGGAACCAGAGCAGAGCAGGTACGAAAAACTGGTATCTGACACAAGGTACCGTGCCCATAGGAAAAGGGCCTTTAGTGACATCATCTAGTTGAATCACTTGTTACTTAGTTGTTACTTCAAGCATGTTGAGTTATATTTTGGTTAAATGTTCACAAATGGTTACCATTACTAGCTTTTCTCACTTTTAAACGTTTGTCACAACAGAAAGTAAAGTAAGACTCACAAATACATACTGGCTGTGGCTTTTTATTCTAATTACATAATAGTGCATCTTGTTCCTAAACAACCCACATAGCAAAAT
The DNA here is from genome assembly GCF_009762535.1 of Notolabrus celidotus. Classification (NCBI taxonomy): domain Eukaryota; kingdom Metazoa; phylum Chordata; class Actinopteri; order Labriformes; family Labridae; genus Notolabrus; species Notolabrus celidotus. The sequence continues at coordinate 19,408,770 of NC_048281.1, forward strand.
TGGTCTGGCCCGGTTCTGGCCCACAATACACTTAGACTCAGTCCAGCCCAGACGGCCCTTAAGTGGCCCAGCTATAGTTTGCCAGAGATGGCCGACACACGGGCCAGCTTAATCACAAGCTCAACCTTAATCTCCCCAGATGCGGCATGGACAGGTCTGGGCCACATAAACCAAGCCACAATCGGGCCAGATGTGGCATGCCATCATATATACAATGCCATCATTGCCAGACCTGGTCCACATCTGGTTGACATACCACTTGCCATGCCAGCAGTCAGCCAGCAGTGCCGGCTTGACGCCAGATCTGGCCCAGGCCTATCAGACCAATTTTGCTATGTGGGAACATGTGACAGGGCCATTGTGACCATGTTAGCATTTTAATGATAGCATTAAGCTAAAGCACCACTGTCATAAGCTGCTAGAACAAGCTGCTAACTCTTCTACTCAACAGACTGTTGGTAAAATTGAGAAAGCTTTAACTAAAAATGACAATGTCACAGTACAAAACCTAGAGGCATTAGGTATTTTAGAGCAAAACCGACACTACAACCCCTGTACCAAACTACGAAGTGTTCTGCTCATGTCCTGTCTTATAAGCTGCCCCTGGTGAGAAGAGGTGGTGCAAAAAATACACTGACATTTCAGAAGGGTTGGACTCGTTTCACCTTATTATTAGAAATGCTTGGAGCAGGTAAAGCAAGAGGAAAATGTCTTCGGTTAATTGCATGTCTAAGGAGAGCACATGAGTAAACGTCTTCCTTTCACATGGCCAAAAATGAAAGCTAAATAGCATTCTTCATTGTTCTCTCAGCCATCTACTCCTATAGCGATTTATCTGCCTGCCAGAGCCTGACCATGCACCCTAGGGAAGTCTAGAAACGGCAGGCCTACCCTGAAATGCCAAGGGTGTCACTGTGTCCTGTCAGCCTGGATTAGCGCTTTGCTAGCAGCTTCTGCAGCCTTGTTAGTGTGGGTGTTTGTGTGCGGGTGTGTGTATGTGTGTGATAAAAAAAAAAAAGGCAAGGGGGACGAAGAAGAAATGAGCGCAAGTGTGAAAGAAAATGTGGGTAGTTGTGTTGAAATGGCCACTTAGCATCTGCCTCAAACTAAATTCCTCTCTTCACATTTATAGGTCAACGACAGCCTGAAAGGAAGAGAAATAATATTCAGGATATTTGGGTTTTTTTAAGCTTCTTTCAACAGAAATACTCATGAAAAATGTCTATTTTTTGGCGTTACATCCTTCATAATGAGAAGACTGAATGCAAAAATAAGGCATGCAATTATGAAAGTGGATCTTTTTTTAGGCTCAGGAAAACTTTGCCATCTTTTTTTTAACTCTCAGATTATCTTTTACTCACATTTCAGGCCTGTAAAAATACAAAATAAAAGTCTGTTTAGAGAATACTCCATTCTGTTGTAACAGCATTTGATATATCCCGCCGGCACTATTTGCTGTTGATCGTTCAAGCTAGGATCACACTGTAGAAGGGCACTTACTGTACTTTAGTCATAAAGCTCCATCTCTCCCTCAGGATTGATGCTGGCAAACAGAAATCTCCCACCTCGCCTTGTAAATAGCCAATGAACCATTGGAATCCTATAATTCTAATTTAGGGATTGGCTGTGTGTGACAAGGGCGTCGGGGCACTGGGAGATAAAAGGCTCTCCGAGGACCCATTAGTCCCTCCTACCATGCCTTTAATCAGTGGGCTAATGTTTACTCTGCTTAGTGTGTCATTTATAATTAAAACTAGTACTGCTCATTAGTGTCCAACAGGCCCAAGGTAATAATTTTAATTCATAAAACATCAATTACATCCTCATCCTCTAAAGGCGCGGCCATCAAATGACGATACTGCAGATAAACTTCCCGTCATCGGTTTAATGAAAATTTAATGACTTCTGAGGAGTGTGTGTGCATTGAATTCCAGAGGAGACGAGTGTTTACCGTTTTTACAGATGGGGCAGCACTGCTCCGGCTCGTACACGGGGTTCACACACTCTGGGACAGCGCAGTCGGACACCACACAGTGCACCTCATTATTTGGTTCGCAGCGGCACCATTCACAGGGTGACGGCTGTGGGCAGAGAGGGGAAGAGAAATCAGGAATCTGGGTTAGATGAGTCAGTAGGTTTCACCTTGTGTGTACTCAACATGATTACTACAGAACAGCCTCCTCTTGTGCGCATTGTGCAGATTTTTCCCATTTGGATATATATTCCTATAATATGTATCTCTGACTGTATCATAAACAAAGAGGCAAGTTAATAAATTATGCACTAAGCCAGCTTTATTAGGCCACTGGCATCTTAACAAACGGTGGCTGTACTTGGAATAAAATCACTAGAAATAACCAATAAAGCGGTCTATAAAACTGTGGTTATGATATTTAGTATTTTGCTGCATTCTGCTACCTCAGGAGGCAGTTCACAGGCTTATCTAACCTACTCTGCAACATGTAAATCAGAGCTATGCAGCTCTCTGTGCCGCTGCCTCTTACTTGACTCTATCTTTACAAAGTCTCTTGACCGTAAAATGAACTGTAATGCAATTACATGGAGTGGAAAAATACAAACTGTTTCCAAATCACGAAAGGTCAGCTGTTCATCATATTACACTTTCCTTCTGCTCATCACAGTGAACACTCTTTCGACAGGCCTGTTTGCACCAGGTCTGATCTGCCAGTGACTCATTACTTTGTACCAACCTTAAAGGGTACAAATGCTTCATATTTTATAACGGATCTGCAGTTTACATTTGACAAAGTATTGATTTTTTTAGGGTTAGGCAGGTTGGTGTATGTGGAGAGCAGCAGCAGCAGCAGCAGCCGGACAAAATGGCTCAGATGAGTCATAATGAACTGGGTGAGCAATCCATTTGAATGATTCAAAGTCTAAAACTTTCCCAAAATTCAGCTGTCAATATGTTATACAAATCAATTTATATTCAACACCAGCTACTTGATGAGCATTCTTTTGCTCTTGAATGACAACGAGCTGACTAACTGTGTTTTTACCCTTAGCTATACAAGAGTCACATTCCTTCTATCTGTTCCACAAAAACAGAGCAACAGTTTGGAAATACACTTTCAGTTTTCCTGCCGATGGGTTAAAGAGGAGGTCGTGTCACATCTTTATGGTAATACAGTTGTGGGCTGAAGCCTGTTAGCATAACTTACAACCCCAATTCCATAGGAGTTGGGACGCTATGTAAAATGTTGATAAAAACAGAGCTTAATGGTTTTGCATTTGGCTTATTTTAAATTTGAAAATGACAGTAACATATTTTGAAACAGTTGGGATAGGGACAATAAAACAATAAAGAAGTTGAGACATGCTCAAAGAACATCCCATGTTGGAACATCTCCTAATGAATAACATTGATCTGCAACAGGTAAGTAACATGGCTGGGTATAAAAAGGACACTCTAGAGCAGTGTTTTTCAACTTTTTTTGAGCCAAGGCACATTTCTTACATCAAAAAAATCTGGAGTCACACCACCAACCAAAAGTGTTACGAAAATCACACATTTAGTCTCTCAATTTATGAATCTATTTATATACGAGAGGGACTTTGGCTACTTCTTTAACAGTGTCAGGGCAAACATCTTATTTACAATAGCTTTTGCAGGTAGTATTAATGTCTCTGCCAGTGTGTGGCTTTTTGATTTAGCAGACACCGTTGTAGCTCATAAAAGTTGTCTTTTCCACCACCCATATTACGCTCTTCATCCAGGTTAGAATTTTGTGCAGGTACCAGTTTGGACTTTTCATTTTTTGTTTTTGAATATTTATCCGTCGCTGTTGTACGCACTACATGGGGAAAAAAATGCAGTATAGCAATAACATTTTTTTGGAGTAATTAAGTGAAATTGGAAAATGTCACACGACACACCTGACGATCTGTCACGGCACACTAGTGTTCCACGGCACAGTAGTTGACAATCACTGGTCTAGAGAGGCGAATTTGTGAGAAGTAAAAATAGGAAGAAGCTCACCACTCTGTGAGAAACTGGGTGAGGATCTAGTTCAGCTTTTTAAGAATAATGTTCCTCAGTGTTAAATTGGAATGAATTTTAGGATTTCATTGACAGTACAGAGTATCATTAAAAGATGATTAAAAGATTCAAAGGATCTGGAGAAATCTCTGCACAAATGGTACAAGGCCAATAACTGATACAAGATGGTCGTGATCTATGAGCCATCAGGCGGCACTGCATAAAAAAACGTAAATGACCCTGTAGTGGAGATCACTGCATAGGCTCAAAATCACATCCAAAAACCTTTGTCTATGAAAACAGTTTGTTGCTATGTTCTCTAATGCAGATTATAAATGTACCATGACAAGTCAAAATATGACTTTCTTTTTGGAAATCATGGATTGAAAGGGGGAGGGACCACCTGTATTGTTATTAACACACAATTCAAAAAACAAGCATCCCTGATGGTATGGTGATGCAGTGCCCATGGAATGGCTAGTTTACACATCTAGGACCCATTAAAGCTGGGGTTGGTAGTCAGATTCAGATACACTTTTTGTTATACTGGTTAAAATTATCTTTATGTCCTGATGGTAATCAATACATAATGTGTTCTAAAAAAAGAGTGAAAAAAGACTATCTACAGCCGGAGTAAACCTTGGAAAACACCAACCAATCCCTGCCATCAGGAGCCAAATTATGAAACCAATCAAATCCTGTCCTGCCGTTCTGCCCGCTTCCTGCGCGTACATTTCATGTTTGTGTTTTTAACTTTCACTATGATAATGTTTTGGTGTTTTCTTATCACTGAGTGAGACATGAGTGGACGTAGAGCGAAACACAAATGATGTGCTGAGGACTGGTTTTGAATCAGTCACGATCATATGGTCGCGAATCACCGGCGCTTATGCATGTGAGCAGGGGCATCGTTTTGGAGGAGCTCCGAGGGGAGGGAGGGGAGGGGTTAAACTCTTCTACTAATTGGTTCTGTAGTAGAAGAGTCCAGGTGCTAAACTGGCCTGCCTGCAGTTTCTGTCAACGATTGAAAACATTTGCCGCATCACAACACAAAAATTATGACAAAGGAGACCCCAAACTATGAGCAGCTGAAATCCTACATCAGGCAAAAATGGGATAACATTTAACTTTCAAAACTGGTCTCCTTTGTCCCCAAACTTTCTCCATTTCATAAGCTCCTGTTTCATAAGCTAACTAGTGGAAGCTAAGGGGGTTACAGTGTGTTTGTGTTTTTTGTTTGGACTTTATACTAATTTGCATTAGAAGTTCTTGAAGATGGATGATTTTGTTAACTTTAGAAAGAGCCAGGGCCACGCTGTTTCCTGTCAAGCTATGCAAGGCTAACGAATTGTTTAACATCAAATAACTAATTAAAACTAGGCTTGTCAAAAAATAATACTTGCATAGATTTGACAATGTCTTTTAACTTTCTATCTGACATAATGTAGGAGGTGGGGTTTATGACCTATACTGCAGCCAGTCACCAAGATGAGCTCTAAAAATGATGGCTTCACACAGGATATCTGCTGTTTTGTCCATTCCATATACATTGTATGCTAGTCAAATACAAATTGCAATATGTCAAAAGCGCCATAACACAGTTCTGCCATTATCACCCTCTTGTACTTACACATTGGCAAACAAACACACTCTGACACATACACACAGTGCTGTTCCACCAAGTCACATTGCCACTGTCTTCCCCCCCATACTGCCTCTGTTACTGACTCCAATAGCAGATCAGAGTCAAAACGACACCATTACGCCTCTGTCCATTTCACATTGTAGACAAAATGTAAACGGGGCATTAAAAAATTGCCTATAACTGGCAATGCATATGAGCCTTTTGGTTCAATCTTCACATTTACTGCACCAAAACTGATAATTGGCATCAAACTTTTCATCTTAGACTTGGTAAGGAAACGACTGAGACGATTCCACAAAATCAACTCAGACTATTCCTTTAAAAGCTGAATGTTGTGCAGGTCATAAGATTTTATTTTATTTTGCAAATCAACCTTTACAACGGCATTAGCTTCAGAAAATATATTACCCCGTTCAACAACAACAGCAACAACAGCTCCTCTGTTCATAATCCAGTTTTGTGCAGAGATAAGTGAATGGGCTGTGGTAAATCTGGATGCTTTAATGTGACTTTTATCAGCCAGCTTTGCCAGGATGCATTAAGAGCCACAAAATGGGAAGTCAGCCTCGTATTTTTACAGGAATTTACTGCAATCTGGATGCACTAGAGCCACAAATTAAATATTTGCAACATTAACAGATAGAGAGGAGCATAACAGTGGGAATGCAGAACCCGTTCTCTGATTGTGGATGTACTTACTGAAATTATTACTGTCTGAATGAACTCTGCAAAATCAAGTTGAAATAAAATGCTCGACATTAAAGGCTCAGAGTAGAAACAATTCAGACACAAACTTAAAACAGCTTCTACTCCCATTATTCCTCTTTTCTTCCCTGAGGTAGAACATTAATAAAACTGTCTCAGGTGATTGTGCCCTCTCTGATATGTCAACACTGTCAGTGGGAATAAAAATAAGGATGAGAAGCTGTCTATCAGATATGTCGTTCATGAAAGGCGACAAACGGTTATTAATGTATTTTGTTCAAAATCGACTCCTTGCAGGCAGTGAATGAGTGCTGCAACAGTTTCTGAATTTCTGTGTGGAAATGTTGACAACTTGTTTGTATTCTGGTGTTAGAAACTCTGTTCCTTATATCTGCTTCAAATGACTCCCACTCAGAGTGATGTTAATGATGATTGATTTTGTTTGCTCATTCATTGTGTCTGCTGCATATATTAGATCCACTGATCCACTGAGACACATCTCAAGGCCTTTCCTCTTTCTGGTGAACCCACACTGACAAGATAAAGGCTTCTTTTAAACACACATAGAAATGGCACCTGAACATCTATAACTTATATGCTCACCTTATTGGGAATTCCTGTCAGCTACTCATATCTAACCCATCCACAAGTAGGGGAGAAAGGGGTTGGTTGTCACACGGGTTGGTTGGCACACTCGTTGTATCTCGCCACCAGAGGGCGCTGTCTCTCTAATTGGGGTATGGACATTTCCGGAATTAAGATCAGAGCTCAATAGTCTTCTCTGGAGTAAGACAGCTGAACATGAGGTGAGATGACTTTTTGTGTTTTTCAAGTCAAATTGTAAATATTCAGCTCCTCAGTATTTTTCTTCTAGGCTTTTAAACGACGGGTTTATAACAAAACAAGTGTTACCCTTACAAAGTGTGAGGGGAAAGCTATAGTTTATATTTTTATTAGCTAGCTAAGTCGTTTTTAGATGGTTGTTAGCCTTGATGCTAGCAAAAAATTCCAGTTGGGGTAGGTCGTCACATTCTCTTTGGGGTTGGTTGTGACATATAACAACCAACCCCTATCCCCAAATCAAGCATGGTGAAATGAGTTGGAGTGCGCAGACCCTATATTTGCCATCACTGTAACTCAGGCAGTGACTGCATGTGGCCTAGTTGAGTAGGCCATTATTGTTAGGCCTATTTGTTTTGTTCTTTATGTTGTTATATAGGCTGGCCTAAAGATGTGTTTCATGTTCCTTGCTCATTTTATGTTAAAATGCACTAAGTTATGTAGGCCTATCACTTGTCAGTGCAATTAAACTTTCAAATTTAGTTCTGCCTTCTTGCCTTTTTTAAAAGATTTTTCCCTTTGAAATACCAACCCCATCGTGTGACAACCATCCCCGTGATGGGGTTGGTTGTCACAATGTGTCAGAGTGTCTTTGATAGTTAATTGCCTCTTTGTTACAATGAATTGGAAAATGAGAAGGATACACATTTCAAGCCAACACCTTAAGCTTCAATTTAATGTAGGAATGACTATTGAAAGATGTTTTTATGATGAGCAATCATCAAAAAATAAAAAGTGTGACAACCAACCCCATTCTCCCCTACATGACACATAAGTCCACATAAGTGAAGAAATCATGGCACTTTCTATTTTTTTCTATCACCTCTACAGTCATGTTGTCCACCCCTGTGACAGTTTGAATGCACACACAGACATGCACTAATAACACAGTGAGATGTTGTCTCATACATATGGACGATGGACTCCATTTTGTCAGCCTGACAGGTTTAACCTGTGGGGGTTGTCAGGGTGGGATTATATTGCTGCACCTGACACATGCAATAAGGCTCCGTGATGTCATGGCTGAATCCAGCTTTATCATTCTGCGTGTATTCCCGACAGGAATATTTCTCCATGTCTTGGGATTAGCCATGAAATATTTAAGGCTTGCTCTAGCTTTGTTTCCCATGAGAGTTCCTGGTTGACTGGAGACAAGGTACATTAACCTTGGGTAACATATAAAAGCAATTACACTTTAATTTGACACTTCCAGCAGCAGAAACCCAAGTTCAGTCAGGATTATGTGAGGTAATAATAAATATGTCTCATCAGGGGATTGAAGCAACAGCGTGCGGCAATAATGAGCTTCATATTGTGTTTATTGTCATCTTTAAACGGAGGTGCAAACTCGGATTTGGTGTATGCATACCCACTATTATCCCTGGTGTGATTTTAGGGAATTTTATGTAGGGATACATTGTATGGCTTCAAAAACCCAGACAAGCACTTAAAAAAATGTATGTGCAAGTCAGAAGCAACAGAAACACAGATTCTATGGCATTTTAACACGCAATAAAAATCCAAATTGCAGTCTACCATGCGCAAAAACAAGACCCCAGGGACTTTCATTATTTGTAGATGACACCATGTAGATGAATATCTCAAGATGGCAAGAAAACCTGGAGAAGAAGTTGCATGGCATACATGACACTCTTGTTTCCAAGATGGTTCCAGTAGTTGTAGGGAGAGGCTATCTGCCTTACACCTACAGACTTTCAATGACAGGAAGAAGTGACTTCCATAGACTGTATACCCTTAGTTTGTGAGTTCTCTTTTGAAGCCTCAGGTTTGGCATTTGGCAGAGGGCAATGATGATGACTTACCATTTACAAGCAACTGCACCCTATAGTACACCTGTTTGTCAATTTTACTCTAAATGGAAGTCTCATTTACAAAATAAAGAGCACACAGCATTCAAAATGACTTGTCTCTATAGTGATAGACAGCATCAGCTAATTTGGAAAACAAATAATGCAATTTTAAATCATCTGTACAATAACTTAACTTTTGAATCCAACAGTCAAAGTCCACCTCTCAGTCACAATAGATGTGATGGAACACTAACTCAGTGTGACAGTCACGTCCAGCCCTATTTCCTTTAAACACTTTGTGAGGAGAAAGTGAACATCTAATAGCGCCTCAAGCTCTAATGCAGAGGATAAAATGTGTTGTTGCTCTCTTTCTTTTAATGCAGCTAATTAGATAGAGGAATGGAAATCAAAATGCAGCAGAATTCTGCTAGAAACAAAAAATGGATCATTCTATAATACTGAAAAAAAGCTCAGTTGGTGCAAAAATGGACGGTTTGAATTGAGGGATCAGACAGACCTGCATTAACGCACAGTACAAGAGACTGGAGAAGAATATGAATAACCTGGTTTCACAGATTTTATGCATTCCTTACATGATCAATACCAAGACATGATTTAAAACCAGGATGAAAACTGGAGCCTTAACGATATATTGGTTGGTATATAGCATCAGGGTAATACAGGACAGCTTTTTGATATGTCGTCATATTAAAGCTGTTATCTTTAAAAGAAAACAACGAAGAAAACATGTATGAGACAATTTTAGATTGGCATCAACACTAAGAATATGCCCACATTTCAGCCAATAGGGACCCAAATCGGGTGATTTCATGACAATTTTAACAGCAAAAGTCACACAGAATGTGATCTTCTTCAATCAGATATGTGGCACTCAATAGGTACAGCCAGTTTGGAACGCACGTTACAGCTCTGCACTGCTAGGGCTGGTGGGAGCAGGAGCCACTAACACTTAATCACAACAAACATGGAAGACAGCTGCAACGGAGGTGGTTTCTCCTCCTCACTATCAACCGCTCATAGCTTCACCGGCTTTCACTGCACATCAATTTCAACATGGAACTGGAAACCATGCTTATTTCAGTGGTGGCCATGTGTACTTTCCTGAACACCCTCTAGACGTCTTTGTTGTTGTTCTTTTGCACATGCAGGGAAGTGCAAGATCGAGTCAGGACCTGTCATGTTTAACCCTCCTGTTATGTTGCTGGTCAAATTGACCCTTTTTAAAGTCTATTTTAGACAATACATGCCTTCCAAACCAGTTAAATACAGCATAAAAATCTGGGCAGCATGTGACAGAAGAGGTGTCGAGTTTAATTTATCAACATCACTTCATTAAAAAAAAAAAAAAATCAAAATGTAAAATATAATAAACAAAAATCTATTTGTCATGTAAAACTATTGTATTTATATTTAGGGCTTTCCGATGTACATTAAAAAAGTTTTAACATTAATTTTAATGAAAAACGAGTGAGTTATCCTCATTGAACCATGATCTGTGAGAATTAAAGAACAGCAATAATGTTTCATTGTTTCAACATTATTGCTGTTCCAGAGAAACAAACATAACAGGAGGGTTAAAATATCTGAAAAATATATCTGAATTCGGTGTTAAGGTCTTGCTTTCATGTAAATGTGAAGCCAATGAAAGTGCAACTAAACGAAGTTCAGCATAAGTTCAAGCAGGGAGACTGTTCCATATTTATCCATTCATTCATCATTTATTCATCATTCATTCATATCACTCTGCATCTCTTTATCTTCCTGTCTATGTCCTCCTGCTTCTCTTGTCACCTGATCATGGGTGGATCCACTTTAAAGTATTCATAAACCTGGTTCTGCCATGACCTAATAAACCAACCACCCTGCTGCCGCCAAACTTTAAATCTGTCCTCCTTTTTGTTCAACCTGTATCGCTGTGACCCTCCTTCACCCAAATCACCTTCACTCCCAGGAGGAGTGTCTGGGTTTAGCACATCCTGCATCCTTCCTCTACACCCACCACTATCACCTGTGCCTTAGCTCCATATTATCAGGGTATCCTATCCTGCAGTCAGCCTCATCACCCCTTTGAAGATTTGAATATGTCACGTTAAATTCCCAATGACGTCATACAAACTAAATTATCTCTCATATTTAAGACTCTCCTGATTGGATGATATCTATTGCAAAGTTTGAGTCAAAACAAGCAGCTGTAAACAGTATCAACAAGAAAGTACAAACTACTCCTTTCTCAGCTAGCAACAGGTTAACAACATAACAGTCCTCTCATTAACAGAGCGTTTGGCCAGCAATGGATGGTTGCTCACATCAAAGGTAAAGCATCTTCTTCTGGCTAAAAGCACAGCACACACATGAATCCTCTGTAGTAGCAGGTCAATTAGTTAATTGGGTGGTTAGGATCCATTTTTGATGAATATTTGATCAGCTGCCAATCAAACGGCAAATGCATAACCCCAAAACATAAAATGGGATTAATTAGAATCAGTTGAACCACAATCTGCATGCAGCACACACTCAGTTTCTCTTCCCCCCCACAAGGCATGTTTCCATCTTTAGTGGAAAGCAAAGGAGTTGATTATACATCATATTATGTTTCTCAAAATAATGCTAGTGTTCGAGGGCTAAATCTGCCAAACCTTTTATTTGTTTTTCGAAGCAGATGCATCATTCATGAAGTAGCTGCAGGTACAGTGTTGGAATGAAATGGAATCAAACTCAACATGAACATGACTATATATCATTTGTGTAATTTGAGGCAACATAATTCATTTTTAAGATGAATATGAGACAGACAACATGAGTAAGGGGAGGCTTCATTTGTTATGGCTTACTTATTTTTCTTTATTCTTGGCAAAATGACAAGAAATGTATGGAGACACTGTTTTCTTTGTGTGCACACATTATGGACTTGTGCTTACAAAATAAGTAGTTTGGGTAGCACTCTCTTGTGTGGTGACCATAGACTGTATAAAAATGGACGTAGTATCCGTGACGTCACCCATCTGTTCCTGAGCGCTGTTTTGAAGCCAATCGACGGCGGCAGCCATATTGGAAATGCGGAACTCAACCAGGCATAGTGTGACGTAAAGAAGTGGAGTTTGAGCCTCCTAGCCAACAGCTACGTGTTCCCGACCGGGAGTCAAGTCAGCCATGTCCTTATTTGGGCAAAAACTCGTAATCTTAATATCTTTTGAACCGTCACGTTGGAAAAAAATTCACCCCCCGTACAGTGTGTGCAGATAGAGAGATTAGCAACGTAGAGCCAAGCCGTTTTTTTTAACCAGGCTGTAAACATGTTTATTAATGCTGCAAAGATTGTCTTTTTCCCATTCATGTGTATGTGGTTTCCGGTGTTGCTGCAGCCAGCCTCAAGCGGATTCTTGATGAATTGCAGTTTATAACACTTCCGCATGGGCTTCATATGTTGAGACCGGAGGTTGCTGCTTGGTGGTGACCTACACATAAACCATCACCATAAGCTCCATTCTGATAAAAACATAGCAGCTTTTTTGAAGTAATAAATAAAAGAAAAATGCTTCAACACAGGGAGCATTAATCTTGCTAGCTGTGGGATAGCGTTGCTACACCAAAGACATTAATGTTGTAGCTATGAAGTAGCTAGCCAAAGCATTACATGGTGAGCTGTAATTACTATACATCAAATCCATATCATAATAGAAGTGCTTAATATTAGATATAGACGCAAAAATGCCTCTTTCACCAAAAAACCCTGTAGTATTTTCATGCAGATTAGTTCATTACAAATTAACACTACATGGGGCACACCCCTTAACTGTGACCAGCAGAGGGTGCTTGTGGTTCACACAAAAAATACTAGTGTGACGCTTTAGGAAAATAATTTTTTTAATAGTATTTGCATAATCAAAAAAGGACTTTAGTCAAAAAATGGCATTTAATGTCAAATAACGTCAATTCATGGCAAGTGGAAACATGTTGCACTTGCCCAGGTTGATAACTCATGTGCACAAGATAGGAAACTTGCGTGCACAAGATCAAAAATGATGACCTTATGGGACTTTAGGGGCTTCCACATAAATGCCCATTTGTCATTTCTGACATACTTGAAGCTGTGTTGAGAGTTTCCTCATCATAACTGTGTGTCTTTTTCTCACAGGTAGCACCTCAGTAATGACCTTCAAAACAAAGCTTCAATAAGAAAACCACTTCATGCAGCCATGACACACTTTGGATTTTTTTTATTATGTTCTGCAGCACCTGATGTTTTCAGCATGTATTTTTGTGTGATGTTTCTCATGAAGATTACCAGCCCTGCCTCACAAAAGAAAATGGAGCACTAAATTGAGCCGTGTATCTATGTTTTGTGGGAGAAAGTCTCCTGTATGTCCCCGCCTTATTGGTATAAAAGTCAATAGGCTGTTGTGCTTTTGATCACCACTCTGGAACAAATGGAGTCTAGGTAGGAAAGCAATGACTCGTCAGATAACCTTCACTGAGGTAAACGGTAATGTGAAATACTTTGAGGCTGAACAACAGGGTCACAGGAATCCCACCCATGCAGGGAATGGGTTGACAGTCAAACTGCATAATGCTGTTGTCCAAGTCAAAACAATATTGAGCTGGTGGTTGAGGGAAACAGTGCAGGAGAGGGGTAGAGAGTGGACAGAAACCCCATTGTGCAGGGATGAAATGAAAGTAATTTCAATCCAGAAAAAAAAAGAACTGAAAATGATCTGTTTCCTAATTGTCTGCATTTAATTATTTTCTCCTAATTCAGCCCCTTGCTGCCTCGGGAAAAAGGAATAGGAAAATCAATTTGAGCAATCATTTTTACAGCTTTTATGACTGTTTTTGCCTCATAGGTGTCAGCGCTGAAAAACACAGTCACTAATTACTGTTGTGTGTAATGTGGAGGCAGCGCCGTGTCTGTGTGTGTGCGCGCGTGCTGTTTTAAATTAAATGTTGTTATTGTGAGTACAGGTGCTTTCACAGTATGCGTTCATAATTATGGTGCACCAAGCTCTGCAAAGACAAGGCGTATTGACGGGACTCTTACGAGTAGAAAGAAACACAAAACCTGCTCTATCATTTGCATCTATTTAAGGTGCAAGGGTGTAAAAAACATTACATTTTTCTTTGAGAAATTATTAAATGTGGCTGCTCAGAGGTATGCTGTAGCTGCAGAGGGGAAATTAGTACCTGCCTCGTGGGGAATTAAGGAAAAGGTTAGTACAAATTAAGTATTACAGCTGCATGTCTTTGTTATATTACTTAAAAATGAGCCAATTAACATTACTGCCTTTAAATGAGAAACTATTAAACATAGTCTGGAGTTTAAATCTACTTTGTGAGCCTAACTGAAAATATTGGAGCCGTTCACTCCTTTCCTCAACTCTGCATCCCTTCCGGAAAGCGGATGACGGAAAGCACGTACAGGATAGTTCACATTTGAGTTCACATCCCAGCCCTAGCCTGGTGATCTGGGATCTGAACTCACCCTATATCTCCTGGCTCTTGATTGCAGCTGTGCTGACGCCTGAGGCTTGCCGGCAGCCATGCTGGGGGCACTGGTCCCTTCCTCATCTGATGGGGAACCCTGTAGGTGAGACACCTACTTAGGTTGAGTGGCATGACTCTCTCACAGGGGGAAGAATAAAAGAGAGGAAAATACAACTACTGGTTGAAATATCACTGTACACTTAATTTCATAATGCCTGCTTTGTCACTAAAAGTTGATATTGAGGTGAATAATCTGAACTTGTCAGTCTGGTTGCTGATGCATGAGTTACACCAGCTTTAGATTCAACAAATGACATGCTGACATCGCACTGCAGTCAGCTGCTTTGTGTTGAACCAATGCCCAATACCACTGACATGACAATGGCTCTTCTCACTAAAGGCTATATGACCAAAGGTGGCAAGAGTACACACTATTTATTGAAGTAAAAGTACTGGTGCTTCAATGTTTTTAAAAGAAGGAGATTAAAGATGATAATATTTTTCACTTAAATAAAAGTTAAGAGCACAGGTGCTGAAATGGACTTGTAAACGGTAGCTCCCTGTTCGATATTTATTTTTTTATTTTTCATTTTTTTAAAGTTATATTTTTGGCCTTTTTGCCTTTATTTTATAGGACAGCTGAAGAGAGACAGGAAATGTGGGGAGGAGAGAATTGGGGAGGACATGCAGGAGATGGTCGACTGGCCGGGAATCGAGCCGGCGACCCCTGCGATGAGGACTGTAACCTCTGTATGTGGGGCGCTTTGACCGCTAGGCCACCAGCCCCCCCGTTCGATATTTCTACTGAGTTTCTGCTTACATCTATCCAAATTGGGAGACTATTAAACTTTATCTTTTTTAACATCAATGTATTAAGATAATACATAACATTAACTAATAAACATAATCTTGGCTCCAAAGTGAAAAGAGGTTGAATGGGGAATGTCTTGTTCTGAATCTGCTCCTACTTCATCGACAATGTTGGCTGTTTGACTTTGATCCATCTTTCCCTCACGTCTTGTCTGTTGTGTGTCACATGCACTTACAAATCCTTAAAACCTTAAAAATCATGCACCCTTGTATCTTAAAGAGCTCATAGTGCCCTATTACCCCTCTAGAACTCTATGCTCCCAACATGCAGGCTTGCTAGTTGTACCTAAAATCTCTAAAAGTAGTATGGGAGGTAGAACCTTCAGTTCACAGGCCCCTCTCCTTTGGAATCATCTACCAGTCAGGGTCCGGGAGGCAGACACCCTCTCCACTTTTAAGAGTAACCTTAAAACTTTCCTTTTTGATAAAGCTTATAGTTAGAGCTGGCTCAGGCTTGGACCAGCTTTTGTCATGCTGCTATAGGCCTAGACTGCCGGGGGAACTGGCGCACTGACACACTGGGATCCTAGCTCACCCCCTTCCCCCCAACCCCTTCATCACTTACTTTAACTCTGCCTGTCCCATTAAAGTTACTAACCATAGACCTTTCTGGAGTCTCTGAGCTCCATTGTCTCGTAGATTCTTCTGAGCTGCCGTAGACGTCCTCCTGCTGCGGACGATCTGGACTCCAGCTGATACAGACGTGCTGGACTCCAGCGGCAACAGCTTCTACTACACGTCTCATCACTATCACTTCTCTCTCTTACTCCCCTCTATCTGTCTTTCCAGACCCAACTCAGTCGAGGCATGATGGCTGTCTAACATGAGTCTGGTTGTGCCTGAGGTTTCTGCCTGTTAAAAGGAAGTTTTTCCTCACCACTGTAACTAGCTAAATACTGCGATGTGCAATGCTCATGATGGATTAAGGTGGGGTCAGACTGAGTCTTACCCTGTCTTGAAGTTGGGTCTCTGTTGATAATTTGACATAGAGTGGTCTAGACCTCCTATGTTTGTAAAAGCGTCTTGATATGACGTTTGTTGTGATTTGGCGCTATACAAATAAAGATTGATTGTTTGATTGATTGACAAATACACAAGGCAATTAATTCCTCAGTATTTGGGTTAAAATTATGTCCTGACATTCTTTAGATGGTGTGCTCAGACACAAACAAATAATCAATAATACTCTCAAAATGCATTTAAGGTAAAGCAGTTGAGCTTTACATTTTGTGTCAATTGTTTGCATCCAAAGCATTTTTCCTTTTAACAGTTTAATGTTACCGTGATTCACTCCTGTGGAAATGTAAACAAAGCTCAATGTGATCTGAGTGCTGTAAATTGCTTCGTTGGACTCTAAACCGCTGACGGAGTCGACAGTTATTACAAATAACTACTTAAATTAGTCAATGTTCTTGAATTAATTTTGTAAGCAACGACATTAGTATTAAACTGAGTCTATTTAACAGCCAGTTTTCAAAACTCTTTGCAGTAGATTCAAGTGACTAGCCTTTTTAAGTGTAAGGAATCAAAGGTAAAGATTTTAGTGTAAGCACAGAAAATAAATACTTGAGAAAAGCATAGATACAAAACAACTTTAGAAGGGAAAGACATTGGCTGTTTTCAAAACGGCTTGCTACATACTACCTATTGATGTAGTAGGCAGTAGGTACTGCCAGACGTCACTGAATTTCTGTTTTCAGAAAGCGGAAGTAAACAACGGCCAAGCTGATCGCAAAACTGCTTCTTTAGCATCAATTTATGATTTAAAAAGTTAAGAAGTGGTTTATATGCAATTCAATAATTTTCACAGCACCTTAAATCTGAGTTCCCCCCATCAAAAAAAGAAGAGAAAAGAAAAAGTGGAACGAGCGCTGTGCATTGTGGGAAACAGCATGAGAGGGAGACTGCATACTGTG
Source organism: Notolabrus celidotus (assembly GCF_009762535.1). Lineage (NCBI taxonomy): Eukaryota > Metazoa > Chordata > Actinopteri > Labriformes > Labridae > Notolabrus > Notolabrus celidotus. The sequence continues at coordinate 19,426,056 of NC_048281.1, forward strand.
AAATGTTCCTGAATCAGTAGACATCCGGGTCTACTTTGGCATACTGCAGATTTTGCTCTTGTTCACATACTACTTACTACATACTGAATTTTGGCCAAATCAGTACGTACTGCTAGTACAGCAGGCAGTTTCAAAAACAGCCATTGACCTTATATAAAAAGGAAAAAAAGATCAGCTTCTCAAAGGTTAAGCCACATATATTTAGAGCTCCCCCTACTGACTGTGCCCCTAATGTCTTCAGTTAGCATAATAAACCATGCCTCCTCCATGTTGACAGATGGTACCAGGGTCACAATATAAAGTTAAAATACACGTCAAATATTTTTTATCCAATAACGGTTTCTGGGATTATGGTTAGTTCTTACACTGATTCATGTCATAGTGTTTATTTTTATCAGTTTGAATCAGTTATTTGATGCTAAAAATAGGGTATGACACCATGATTGACAGCTCTTTTTACAGACTTTGCTCATGCGGTGCTGTGTGCACAGGATTAGCAGAGTAAAGGAGGAACAGTATGAGGAGTTGTATCTGACACTAACACAAGAGTCATTGAAGTTTATTATCATGAGTGTTGGACATGTCTATAGAGTCAATGATGTGCCGTACCAAAATATTTTTATTTTGATAATTCCCACCTCTGCAACAGACTGACAAAACATACCAGTGAGGTTTAGCATTATTAAACTGGAAACTTATGTAAACCAGCATCAATGTTTTATTTAAGCTTATTGCCATCCCAGAACACCAGACTAAACTGGCCAAACCCCTGCAATTAATATTCAAAGATGCTCTGCCTCTGCATCTCCCTGGCAATCATTAGTTTGTGAATATAAAGCAAACGTCTGCACAATGCTGCATTTCTCCGAAAAAGGAAATGCCAATGAGGCCGACATCAAAGGTTAACCTGTCGGCATCTCTAAACAGGGGTCTGTAAACCAGATCCTGACAGTCTTTGATTTCCTTGAGCGCCGCAGGGTTCCAAAGCTTTCATGTCGTCGCTGAATACTCGACCTTCACGCAGGATGTGGACTAAGTCTTCAGACTTATACTTGTGAGGTCTGAGACAGAGGAGGGGGGATCATCCTGCATCACAGATTTCCTCTCTCCTTATTTATTTCTGTCAAGTCATTTTCACTCAGATAATCGATAAAAACGAATGAATCTTTTTTCTCCCTCAAGTGTGAAGAATTGTCCTTCTCTCGCTGGGCCTTCCAGCCAAGGTTAGCGCGAGGGCGAGCTGCACTATTGATGGACTTGATCTCACATCAAACTGTGAGGCTTATGCACTCACAGCAGCCCTTAAAAAGCTGTGGCCTTGCATCCCAATGCAGGACTGAGGCTGATGCTGTCTGACGTGCAAACACACCAATCAGTGCAGATTAAGTACATGGGTTTCAAATGGGCTGATCCCAAACACCCCTTATTAACAGAGGAAGCCTTTGATAACAACTTTCTACGGCTTGTTTTTTCCATTTGGCTATCAAAACAATAATTCACCAACTACTCAATAAACTATTGTTTCAGCTCCTACTAGAGGCACACAAATCCTTGTATACAATACAAAAGCAGCAGGGTATTACCCTTTACCCAGTCAGCTGACTATACCACAGGTGTATACAATATGAAAGTGAAAATTAAAGGCAGTAGAAAAGGTTTAACATTGACACCTGATAGTCATTTTTTTCTCTAATTTTTCAAAAACAAATGGTGATAAATGGTAGCAGATTTCTAATAATGGCCCTTGTCTCCATTTTATGTAACCTTGCTCAGTGTGCAGCCCCTCCTGCCAGCTTCACTTAGTTTCAGTGTCATGACATGCTAATCTTCACAGGTTCAACATGTTCCAACATCTCCCCAGCAGATGTTTCTTTGCTGTGCCTTGGAGTCTTGATGAAACCAGACTGGAACAAACGTACTAGAGAGTAAAGAACATTGTGCTTTCTTTCTTGGCAGGTAGATAGAATGTATCTTACTGTTAGGTATCTTGGTGAAGTTATGATGTGCATGTCAGACATTAATTACTCCTCTTTTTTCTAAGAGGTGAATTAGAATTGTGATAAACCCAATTTAAAACTTAGTTGTAGCGACTCTAGCTGCAAAAAGTAGGATTGTTTGTGTAGGTGGCCACTTGCTGCAAAAAAGTCCAGAACTTTTCAAATAAAAGGTTTAAATTTATAGTCAGAATGTATAAGCATTCAATCAGCCAGCCCATTTTTCATATTTTCTGGCAGGTGGTCCTGAAGGTGCTGTTATTCTAATCGAATTCCCACCAACCTCAGGCTCACCAGACCAATCACAGCCCTTTATTTAGAAATGGGATGGGTCTTACAAGATGAGGCCACATAAGTGCCTCTTCATCCTATTCGTAAACAGCCTAGATAGGCAGCTTTCACCCCAGGGAGGGCTGTTGAATTTGCTATTGCTGCAGTTTTAAACATGAACAAGTGGAATGATGCATTTTCATTAAAAAAATTATTAACAACAGATACTCTGCCGCTCTGTGCTACCTCACATGCTGCGTTGCTCTGATTGGTTGTATGCCTGTCCAATTGCTTCCTGAAGCACTTACAAAAAGTGGCCATTGCTAATGCCCCCTGGAAAAAAGGAAATTAATTGAACAGAGCCAGACCCATTTAACAAGGTGAATTCTCAGTAAAAACTCAAGGTTTATTTTCCTCTCATACATATTTTTTCTCCAACAGCTAGTTTCCCCTAACTTTACACATTCCCTTATTTACAGTATGTGTTAAAAAATTGGTTTGATAGCTATCTCTAATATAAAATGTATCGCTTGAAGTGACCAGCACACATGAAGCGTTAAAGACTTTGCTGTTCCCCTCAGCCATGTGGAACACTTTAGGATCTTTCAGCCTGTTGTTTTGGTTTTTATATCCATGACTTCAATGTTTTGGTTGTCTGTCAATGCACCCATAGAACTCATTTCAAGCTGCATGGGCCATCAGTTTATGGCAAAAAATCTCAAACAGGAAACATTATGGTACACATACAACACCAAATAGCAGACTGAAAGAGTTATCAACCATCCGACCAAGACGTGTTCAGCTTGTGATGCAACCAGTTAACAAAGGAGAGCCAGAAATGGGACGATGGCGGATATTGGAAATAAATTTTTCAGGCGGTTAGTCTCACAAAGTAAAAGTGTAAATGGACCACTGCTGGCTAAAACATTAGCAATAACAGATTGTCATAGTGACAGTATGTCAGTGTAAATTTAACAAACCTGGTGGCAAAACAGGAAGCAATTGAAACTGCTTCAACTGAATGAATAGTTCAATGATTTTAAATATAATGTTAAGGGTTACAACTCACTGTACCAGTTTGCAAATGCAAAAACCAAAGGGCTTCGAATGCTTTGCAGAAAAAAAAGTCATGTCCTATACTACTATATAGTATACTATCAAGAAACATTTAAATCGAGTGTGCTACTTCATCTTATGAAGCACTTAGGAGCACTTTCAATGTAGTTGCAGTCATCTTCGTATTTAGCATTCGGAAAGAATGACATTTCATGTTGTTCCATGTTTAATGAGCTTGGTGAAATGACTTGCTCTTTCTCTTTTAAGCTTTGGAACCTTTGTTATAAGATTTAAGTTACATGAAGCTGAGTAAGCTCTGACAAATTTGGCTGTGGGTCAAGGTAAAGTGTCTGTAAATAGCGACATTTAGCAATGTGTTCAGGCTCAGCTATCATTTCAGGGTGGCTTCACAAAATAGTTATTTTAACTGCTACTCGTGATTGGAAGAACTTACCCAGAAAGCTGTTGAAAAAGTGGTTGTTTGTGAAAATCCACATAAATCAGATTTTGATGGCCAATGTCCCCTATCAGTGTGTTTTTTTAATTGGCAGTGGCCATTTTCTATACAAACCAATGCAGTTCAGTGTTTCCAGCACTCAGTGTCCTCAGCAAAACAACGGCCGCATGTTTTTTGTCCCTGTACTCTTAGCACTCTGTTAAACTTAATTATTTTCCACTCATTAGTTCTATTCGGCTTTCTAGGCCCCAATGTGTTTTCTTTCTCTTTGTTTTATTTCATTTTTCCTCGCACTGTCGTACATTTTCTGTGATGTTGTCAAGGAATGTTCTGTGTTGTGTTTTTTCCATGTTTAATGAAAATAAAATATAAATAAAGTTCCAAAAAAAAAAAAACATAGTTCAACTTGTTTAGCACCATTGCACCAGTCAGTGTCACTTCTCTGACCGACCAATCAAAATCAAGAAGGGCAGGACTTCAAATATCAACTTGGCTGCCACCAAAGCTGATTTCTATCAATTGTTTTTACATTTTCCCACAGAGCATTTTGAAACAGACCGGGGGAAGTGGAATTGATGGGGGAAAACTTAAATAACCCAACTGCAGTAAACTCAGGTGAGAAGTGCTCTGAAATTAAGATTGTGGCAATCATGGGTGCTGTCAGCATGAATAATGCCATCAGTGGACACAGGCCCTGACTGAATATGTGGGTATTTTTCATGTAGTTTAACTTTTGAAACATCAAGAGGACACTGGGAATGAGTCATCATCTAACTACCAACTTGCTGACTTTTCTCAATGTTGGGATCACTTAACTTGATTATTACTCTTCTAACTATAAGTCACACACTCTAAATGCAGGTATATGAGAGACTGATAACACAAACACCAACATTACAACAGCCCTGAATTCTCGTAATTGTGTGAACATAACAAAATGAAGTTCTCTACTGGATGTGTGTAACATATTCCTGAGAGAAATAAAATCGATGTCCAGTTTATAACTCCTTCGTGTCACATTTCCAAAAATATGAAAAACAACCATGTTGAACCATGGAGCTATACCCTTTCTTAGTTCCATTGTGTCATATTATATCTCAATCACCTACAGCCCCAATCCACTTGTGATGAATTTGAATGAAGAGGGGTTCCTCGTGGGCAGCAACAGTTTAAACACAGACCGTAGTTGTCATGCTGGAAGTGTCATTTCGAATCAGACAGTGCTGTTATGCTCTACAACAACCACTGAGACGCTGGGTTGATGGTTAAAAAACAGTGCTCTCTTTGCAGGCGATGCAGGGAAACTGGATCTGCCAGCTATGACTCTGTGTCGAGTCCACGAATCAGAGCATTAAAATAAGGTTGTAGCATCTGTCAGTTTAGAGATGCTGGCTGAGTGTTCATTTGATGGTGCAGGGAGGGGAGGACAAGCATGTGACATCACTCTGGGAGGCAGCCATGTTTCTGCCCTTGGCCAGCAAACACATTTATGATACTTTTCTGGTTTGCCAAAAATGAAATTTACTCATATTAACCAAAAGCCTCATTATCCAAACAGTGTTGCTGATGAGCTGCTTTTCCCTTTTTGTTCAAGTTGCAACACCAAGAAAACTGTGAGAAAGGTGTAGATGTTTGATTAATGCTGCTTGAGACTGGCCTCTGTTCCCATGGGACATAGGCTAGTGGCTGCAACAAAAATGGCATCATCCTGGCATTGGATTCAGCTTCTCATTAAAGTGAATTGATGCCCAGTATGAACATGCTAATTCATTTATGGGAGATAGGGTTACTGGGTTTGAATTTTAAAACAACCAAATAACCCAGACAGACTGTCATGTGGTTGCTTGAGTGACATCCAGAGTTAAACTCTGACTGAGTGAGTCAACCTGGCAGGATGGAACAAACTCATCAGCATCAGTCCTTTTATGATTTAATACGGTTTTGTAGTGAATACATCTTTCTATTATCATACTGGACGACAAAGATCAGATACACAAACACAGATTGTAAACAGTATTTTCAAAAATCACACTCCCCCTGCATGACGCATACTAGAAATGTCAATGTCAAATTTTCTAAAGTGCAAGAGTGTGACTTTTGGAGGCTGACGCATCTAAACCAACTGTTTAAAAGTTAAAATGACAATAAGAAAAAGAAACAGAGAAAATTAGGATCAAGGTTGGTAACTGAGATCTTACCTTGAATTCCTCCAGGATTTTATACGTTTTGGCCCTGTACTCGCAAAAGTTTTTAACCTCCTTGCACTCAGGGCAGCACCCATTGTGTTCCACTTTGGTGCACTTGGGGTGCAATTTAGGGCACTCGGGTTGGTCGCACACAGGCCCGTCCTCCGTGCACTCGCACGGACAGTTCGAGTGTCCCGGGTAGAAGCGCTCCCCCAGTTTGTACACGAAGCCACTGTCATCCACGCACCCTTTACCCCGGTAGTCATCGAAGACGATGCTTTCACTGGCCGTCCGCTCCGCCTCGTCCGCGGGGTAATCCTCGGGGTTTCCCACTGAGGCCAGACGCACGGCGCTCGGGGCCAGCAGGAGGACGCATGCGGCCGAGAGGAGGAGAGGGCCCATCCTTCCCATCGTTCGCCGCGGCATCGATACCCACATTCAACAAGATTGTCTGGATGTCATCCCTAAGCTCTCTGTATCCTCTCCGGATCCGTTCTGCGCTTCATTACCATCACCACAGTCATCACCACATGAGGAAGAGGGCTGCTGTGGAGAGAATAAGAGATAATATGATGGACGATGATTCTCTGCAGCAGTTCAGATACACCCCCTTTGACCACTAAATCTTACATTTCAATACTTTTGATTTTGGCTCTGGTCTCTGTAGCCTATATTTTATCCTCCTGCTGCCACCAGCTGTGTTTATAGGGGATATTCAAGTTTCTACATTACTATCTCCAAAGACAAATGGGACTCAACAGGCCATCATTCCTACAGAAACAAAAAACCTTTGATAACACAGAAATAGCGTTGTCTGTATTTTTTCTGTTTGGTGTTGGTGGAGGTTTGTGGGTGTTTAGGTCCAAATTATTCACTTTGTGCAAAATCTCCAACGTCCAACAGTGAAAGGAAAGGTGAAAACATGCATAATCTAAAGTGGGTGGAGTGGGCTCATCACATAATTCTTCTAACTCACAGAAACCCAACCTATGAGCTATCTTTGTGCAATTCCAAACTATGAGAGCGACCACAGACAACAGGTAGCTATTAGTCCCGTTTTAATTTCCCATGAAACCAATGATTTTACACATTGCTGCTCCTACAATGTACTTACAGTTACGTGCTCTCACTAAATCAGACATGCAACATGCAAATGTCCCGAATCTCAAATGCGCAGTGGTTTAACCCCTCCAAAAAACGCATCTGTCCTTCCGGAATGGAAACGCACGGTACATAATTCAGACAGTTCGGACAAATACACAGCTGAAAAAAATACGTGTCTACCTTTTTAGATCAATTGCAATGCTAGTGACAGCAGGGATGTATATTCACTGAAGGGAAACTCACCGCGTTGAAAATTGCTTGATATCCACTTAGCGTGTATCCGGAGAGCTCAGCACACAGAACAGATTAGAGATAGTCGTCTAGCCTGTATTGGAAACTTCACTTTATCCAGCGGGTATATTCACCAGACTCCACCAGACTCTATAATCCTCCCTGTCGTTCGTGATGGTTGCTTTAAAAGCTATTAAACACCAGCCTTTTTGAGATATGGTTCCCCCTTAGAAGAGGAGAGAATATGATATCCACATAAAAGTAGGTTTGCTTCATGGTTATCCTCCTTGGACTCACCTTTTTTTGAGACAATATCACAGTTTACGTCCAAAGGCATACCGCATGTATGTGGGGAAGGAGACCAAGAAAAAAAAAATCCTCAGTAGCGTTCCCTGAGAATCCGGAGTCAATTCAGTATTTCCAAACGACGCAGGTGAACATTAGAAAGCAGCAGCCAGTCTTGTTGCACATATGTGCGTATACATCCAGCGGTTGCATGACGACGAGAAATGACAATCCGAGTGAGTGGAAGTTGAAGAGTATAAAAATTTAAACCATTCAGGATTGAAGTCAGACATTATTTGATTTTCGTTTTTTCGGCAGAGGTCGCATTCATCGTCAGCTGAGGAGGGAGCGCTCCGACTTTCAGCACCTTGGAGAGCGACTGTCTCCTGCGTCCTGCACTGAGCACAGCAAGGCAGAGCAGAGCAGAGCACAGCACCCACCGCCCCCCTCTTTCACCCACAGACACAACAACCCTCACATCCCACGATCCGAGGACAACTCCGACTACGTTTCTTGAACTGGTCCAGCAAGAGTTAAAGGCTAACAAATATGGAGTCGAAATAAGTGCTCTGTAGTCAGAGATGGTCCCGACGGAGCAGCAGATGAGGTGAGGCTCGATCAGTCAAATGAGTGTGTGAGTGCCTTTTTGTGTCCGTGTTTGTATTTGTGTCATGTGTGTGTGCGTCCATGCGCATGTGTGCCTGTGCGTGTCAGATTGTCTTCACACATGACCTGCAGCATGTTTTCCTGACTCACTCACTATTTGCAGCACAGTTTTGTGGAAACCCATTTGTATTCCACAGTGCAGGGCAGAAAAAAGAGAGGCTGACTTCTCAGCCCCTACAACAACAGAAAAAATACAACGTGGCTTTGCAGAGCTAGAGCAGCAGCTTTGTTTTACAGATGGTAGCCCATAGGGGCCACTGCCTGACTACATTCAGTCTGAGAACAGATGACTGAGTGAGACCCCAAAGACTTTCCCTTAATTAGCTTTTCCCATGAGGAATCACGCACATCTTATCAACTGCAACCTTAAGGCCTGTCTCCTTCTAATATGAGAATGTGTTCATGGCCTTTATCTGAGTAATGATTCAAACCTGCTGTTTTACCGGAGCTCCTTTACTTGAAGCACTTGTCAGTCCCCTGTGTAACATATTCCTATACTCACCTTTGTACATACAAATCGCACAGTTACATCTGCTGCATGAACGACTCCCTGTAGCAGGTCAAATCCAACTCAAACAGCCTGAATAAAAACATGTTGGGTCATGAATGCTTCTGGTATTACCTGCATCACATTCTACCTGAACAAAGACTAGCTTTTACATTCATTTAATTTAACTAGCTATATGCAGATGAGTATTTATCACAACTATTCAGTTACAGATACCACTAAAGGTACTGATATATTAACAGTGACAATACAGATAACAGCATTGATACAGATACCAGAATCGATAGAGATACCAGAATTATATGTGATACAGTGGTATTATCATTACGCCAACCAATTCAATAATCCAACATCATAGTCATTTAGCCTAATGAAATTGGTTTAGGGTAAATAATAAGGTATCAATAACAAGCAAAAACTGATTTGACAATGTAATCTAATTTATCCCAATAAGTGTTGAGCAAAGTTGTTCCAGTGCAGATAATAGTATACGGGTGTTGTTATCAGCCTCTGTGGGGTCAGGTATTGGCAACAATGCTAATGCATCAATCTGACTCCTTAACCATGTTCCAAAAATATGAATCAGTTTAAGGTTAACTTGTGACAACAAAAAACAACAGAGGATAATGTAAGGCAAAGCCAACAAACATCAGGTACTAGTGCAGATACCAGCCATAATTAATTAACCCTCCAAAGTCAATGGTTTCAGGTGGGTAATTGTGCATCAATAATAAACATGAATTATTATCATGGGGCTGTGTTTATATTAATATAAAGATAAGCAGTAGAAGTCAGTAGTCAGAAAACCAATTAGCTGTAAATCATTGACTGGTTTTAAGTTTATTATTGTGGACAATATTAAAGAGCAGTTCAGTGTTAGCAGAAAGTCCAATGTTAGGCAAAGCAAGCAAAATGTTGGCATTATTTTTTACAGGAATTATTCATTCAAATCAATTATACAATAAATATAAATTTTGACTCGTGAAAAAGGGTTCACCGAGCACTTAACAAAAGTAGCAGTTCTAGACTATTGTCTTTATCCTATATACAGTGCCCAAACACAAGTCCTTCATGAGCAAGCCTTTGGCAACTTTATGCAATGATTGATAGGTAGAAAGAAAGACACTTCCTTATTACAGGCAGACACCCCGAGCAGAACCAGACCCATGGGTCATCTGCCATGGCTGAATGGACCTAGAAATTGGGATAGAGGGAGCAGGGGCATATCTCCAGGCGTGGTATGGGTCCCTCTAGAAATTTGATTTATCAATCCACAATCTGAAACTATGATGAGCTATCTCTCAGAGTTTGGACTTATGTTTAAATCAAACTTGGGCTGTTTTTCAACAGGCTGCTGGTAGATTTATTTGCATTTAAATATAGCACAGTTTCACTTCTGGTACTTTAAATTGTAGGAAGATTTTTCACATATCTGTTGTAGTAGACAGGTTTTGTAGGAGAGGAATCAGCCTGTCAGAAAGTGCAATTGCAGAGTGACAGTTGTGCAGAGTGAAGCCCCACCCCACAATTCCATTCAGTTGTATTTATAGGCAATGTGTTGGTACCAACATATGATAAGTATAATAGTTATATACATGTACACATTTATTCCTACACCTAACACATAGATATAAAGAAGCACAGTAGAGAGGGATTTTAAATGTTTGCGACAGCCAACAAGTTAGTAGTGCAAAAAAATGCTGTGGCTCAACCTCGAGGAGATGTCCTAAATGTATCAAGTATTGGGCCTCTTCTTCTTTGAATATGATTCTGGGCGAGCATTTGTCAAGTAAATGAAGCATCAAGCTCAGACCGCACGACATTCAACCTCAGTGACTGAAGAGCAAGCTTCAGTCAGATACACCCCACCAATTATTTTCTCAATCACAGAGAATCTAAGGGCTAAAAAATTATATATACTATCATCTCCATCATTAGACATAATAATACAGAGTCTGAGTGCAGTGTTAAGTCATTCAGGTTGGGAGGCAGTTCAGCTGGTGCCATAGACAGGGATCATGTGGGGGTTAGTTATCTCTGAAAGGTGGCAGGTGTTTGAAATGCAGATGCCGGCAGAGCTGCAATCACAACAAAACCTGTGGCGAGCAGGGGTTTGTCAAACTCCATGTAACACGCCCAAAGTGCATAATTACTGTGTAAGCTGAAACATTTAGCAAGGCAAACACACAAGGGCAAAGCGAGGTTATTTCTCTGGCTTGAATACAGAACTGAAGAAGGCATATTTTCTTTACATTTCCATACACTGTTTGCATCTCTTTTAATTGCCTCTAATTCTGACTGCTGTTCTCTCATCATTCCAAATCTGTATTTGACTACATCAAGCTGCGTGTGTGGGCTGCATTTCCCTCCTCACTCTGACACGACTGACTTTGTTTCCCCTTCCAATCATGCCTCCTCCACAAACAGATGTGATTTATGTCAGAATAGGAATCAGACTGTTGTTGGTTTTGAATATCTGCTTTGACTCCAAGAAAACAGAGTACCGGATGACTTTGTACAGCTAAATGCCAACAAAACAGAAGTTTTTATTTACCCCCTCCTTTAGATAGTTGATGCCTCTATACCCTTGAATCCTTCAAAATACTCTCACTTTGGACCGGACTGAGTTTGAGAGAAAATGTGGAGTATTTTTTGCGTTAACTTTGGAAAGCTCTTCTTTTTTACTTCAGATCCATGGATACGTTTGACACCTCTAAAATCGCAGCTCAAGAACCATTTGTTCAGCCATGCTTCTTTGCACATCTCTATTTATTTATTTTATTCATTTGTGTGCATCTGAAGCACTCTCTGATTTCTCAACTCTGAAATGTACAAGAACATAAAGTAACTTATTGATACATGGTTGCTGAAGGCTTCTTCTTCTCAAAGCACTTGTCTCTCTCTCTCTCTCTCTCTCTCTCTCTCTCTCTCTCTCTCTCTCTCTCTCTCTCTCTCTCTCTCCCTCTCTCTCTCTCTCTTTATCTCTTTATCTCTCTCTCCCTCTCTCTCTCTCAGACCAAGCTATGAACCTTTGTCCGTGTTAAAAACATTCTCCATTCTGTACTACACTGTGTTTAGCTATGCACCACAACACTCCTACCCAGCTCTCAGTGCAGAAACATCTTGGCCGCTGACCTGGTTACAAAGACAAGGAACACTTAAGGTTTCATAAGAAAACCCTCATCCTCCTACCACCTCTCACAACACTCTCCGCGACTCAGCCAGAACAAGTATATATATCATTTATTAAATCTGACATTGCACTTGGGTAAATGTTGGATCCTAATGTGAGATGTGTTGCCTGCTGTAGCACGCCATGGTCCATTAGGCCTTCACTCTAGCTCACGAAAAACATGTGGTGTCTGAAACAAAACAAGAGTGGTACCGACAAAGGTACTAAAGAAACCAGCTCTATTAACAGTCTGTACCTGTGTCGTACTGCTGGGTAGTCATGTTGATGGGACATTCCTTTCATATGACACTTCCCTGCGCCCACTAACAGAGGTGTTTACATCTCCGTTTTGTTTGATGTGAGGCAAACAATTCCCGGCCCACAGGAATGGGTTCCAATTCAATCAGCTAATGGAAGGAGAGCTCTTCATCCGCCTTCCACCACCTCCGTTTTCCTGCAGAAACACAGTGACTGCGGCAGCCTGTACCTAATGCCATAATGGTTTAGCCATTAGGGCTACATTTATAGCCTGCTAGCAGGTCTTAGGCATTATATTCGGTCACAGCTATTCACGCTAACTTATTAAACTGAATGCCAGAGAGTGAGGGAGAGAGCAGAGTGAGGCAGAGGAGAAAGAGAAGAAACAGATAGCAGAAGAGGAGGGGGAGGGCCTTAGGCGAATCAAGACTTTTGTGTTAGTGAAGCATACATTTTCCTCTCCTCTGCCATGGAAATGGGTTATGCCTAATAAAGCCAGGGCTTTGTGCTAATGTCTCTAGCAGGGACATTCACTTTTTAACAACGCAGTTATGCCTCTCAGTCACTAAGTATTCTGTTCGTGACTTTAAATTAACACTAGTAGTACAGTTTTACTGTGACAAATTTAATCCTTGGCTTGAGCTCCCACAATCCCTTGCTGATTTGACTGTGTAACAAGGGGAATCCATGTTTCTCTGGATCCAGACACTGCTTACAAATAAAACTCTTGTGGATTTTCATTTGAGTCCTTAAAGTAATTTAGTCATCTTATTATAATAAATGTATTAGTAGTGAAATCCTCTTGATTCCATAGACAATTTATTCTTCACATAATACAGTACAGCATCAAAACACTGAGGCTGCATAATGGAAAATCAGACATTTGTTACAGTATTCAGGGTATAAAATGGTCTCTAAAGATGACTTGATCTCTCTATTCCTAAGTTTTGGAGAAATGCACATTATGCCAGATTGAACTTGGGGATTATATGTAGAAAGTTAATGCACATTACATAAAAAACAAGGGTTTCATAAATATCAATATAAAGATACAGAAATATACTAAATGTTACAGGCATATAGATAGCAGAGGTGTCAAGTAACGAAGTACTAATACTTTGTTACCTTACTTAAGTAGAAATTCTGGTTATCTATACTTTACTGGAGTAATTATTTTTCAGCCGACTTTTTAATTCTGCTCCTTACATTTTGACGCAATTATCTGAGCTTTCTACTCCTTACATTTTAAAAATAGCCTCGTTATCTTCCGCTCCATGAAACACAATAATGCACATATGTGGTTCTTTAATGTGTTTGCATTGTACTAAAATGCTTTAATTTTCAATGGGCATAAATGCGGCTGAAACAGGTGCAACCCAAATATTTCAACATTAACATATTAATATAACATTCTAGTCATTATGGCCTTTAGAAACACGTTTTCTTGGGAGGTTGGGTATTGCACTATAGGCCCCTGTGGCGCAGCCTAAGCTTTTGTCCTTAATGGCATTTTTCCCCTTACATTACTTTTACTTTTATACTTTAAGTCGTTTTGAAACCAGTACTTTTGCACTTCTACTTGAGTAAAAAGCTTGAGTTGATACTTAAACTTCTACAGAAGTCTTTTTAAACCCTAGTATCTATACCTCTACTTCAGTAATGAATGTGAATACTTTTGACACCTCTGATAGATAGGGATGATGCTTGAGGCTATATGTTGGAAACGTAGTAGTGTAATGTGTGTATGAAGTGGAAAGGGAGAGTATATGTGTAAGGGATGATCAATACTGAGCAGGTGGTTATGTGAATCAGCATCATGACAGGGTGAGCAAGACTCTGGTGCTTAGTTCGTATTGAGTGAGGATTCAAATAATGCAACTCCAAACATTTTTTTTGAAACATGCACATTATATAATAACAAAAGCTGGAATTTCAACTTTGGTAAAAATCATCAGGATACATATATGCATATATCAGACAGTGAAACATGATAATTCAACAGACATTTGTTACTGTTTTTTTTTTTTTTTTTCAAACTCTTTTTATTAAGTTTTGAACATTTTATCAGACAATGTCAAGTTGCTTTGAATAATAAGGCACAGGATTACAGTAATGTCTTAAACCCCCCCGCCCTACCCACCCTGTTCAGGTCCAGACTGTACGGAGGCTGGTGGACACACACTACACAAACAGGCACACAACAGGGAAAAAGAAAGAAAGAAAGAAAGAAAAACAATAAATAAAGAAAAAGAAAAAAAAGACAACAAAAGACAAAAAAAAGTAAAATTTTTTAATTATTATTACTTTTCAAATGTACAAGCAAGCAGAAGATGCAGCAGTTTGAGGAGAAGAGTGAAAAGAGTGGGACTAAGGTGAATTACTCATCATTAGAATCAGGAATTAAAGTAAGGGATTTTGCAAAGGTCAGAAAAGGATTCCATATATTTTGAAATGTTATAGAGTTTTTCAAAGAGAATCTGAGTTTTTCCAGCTTAAGGTTGCAGAGGACTTCTCTGATCCAGCGATCATATGATGGGGGGCAAGCTAGTTTCCAGTCAAACAGGATCAGCCGCCGAGCTAACAAAGTAGTGAAAGCGAGAGCTTGTTTCATCGCAACCGGGAGGCTAGAGTCAGGGGGTATGCGAAATGGCCGAGAGTGAGTTTGGGGGGATATCCTGGTTATAAGCTTTGCTCAATGTATCAAAAATTTTGCCCCATTTTGTTACTGTTTTTAAGGGTACAAAAAAGGTAACTAAGGGTTGACGGTCGAGTTTGAAGAAAATATGTGTAGAATGATGCACAATAAAGTTTAACTTTGAAGTAGATACATTTAAGGAAATACAATATTATCACGAAGTGAGAAATTATTATTTTAATTACCTAAAAAGCCGGATTATGGGGGCACAAGGGGGACATTTTTAAAATGTGTCAGCAAATAATGCTCCAGTACAGTATGAACAAGTTTAGGTTGTATGATGGACATTTAGACACTTAACTAACTATTATTAAAAAATAAAAGGTTTAAATCAGGAGTGCTTGATTTCAGTCAAAAAGTTATTCTTAGATTAAAAAATTAGTTTTTGGGAAATGAAGAGACACAGATCACACAATATGATACAATGATACAGATTAGACAATATCACATAGATAATTAAAGACATTATATAATATCATACAGGTATTGAAAACTATGTAGCACATAGTTATGATACAACATTGTACAGTCATCATTTTAACAATAAAGCTAAATAATGTGAGGGGAAACACAAGATGAATATGTGTGTTAATTGGTTAAGGAAAGTATAAAAAAGTGCAATAAATCTACGCCAGAAGCTTCTTGTAGTCTGGGTGCAATGTGGATTGAATGCCTAAGTGTTTCAACAGGAGCCTGCCTTCCATAGAGCTCACAGCCCCACACTGTTTAACCCCATCTGCCTTCCCCTGTGGTCCTATAAACCACATCCTGTATTACATGGCGCACTGATTCAGACATTCAAATAGCCATTCTAAATCAAGGGGGGAGAGAGTCATTGGCTCTTTGGGATGAGTCAGCTCGGCGGCGACGGTGAATAGGGGAGAAATCCATGCTCTGCTCTCAGTTTGCTGGTGGATCGTGAGTCTCTCTGTGATACTTATTATCCCAGCTGTGTGTAACCGTGCCCCTGTGGGTGCTGGCATTTTCCACAGAGTTAGAATAAGAGCTCTCTTCTCCTCCCATAGGGGACCTGTAGAGACTCTCTGATTCGCTCTCTCCAAAGGCTGACGATGCTTGAGCAGCTCCAGGGAGGCACTGAGCGCTGAGACTGTGTCGCTGTGGTTGGCTGCCTCTTAATGACTCTGCTGCTTTAGACATGCAAATAGAGTTGAAGTGGAGAGAGGGCCTAGGGGGACAATTTGGCATATGAATCGATGCAGTATACTGGATTTTACAGTGTATTATGTGACTGAATTCTAACTGTATGAATGGATGAATGCATCCTTTATTTTTTGAATACCAATATCATCATTTACAACATTCTAGTAAGGTTTGTGGCAACAAATAGTGTCGACCTCTTAAATGTTCTGATCACTTTTTACCATACACACTAAATCAAAGAGAATTATCAATACTACTGAGGCAGCTTAATATGTGCAGCATGGAGACCACAACAGATTTCCTTTTTTATAAGGTAAGATAAGATAAGATAAGATAAGATAAGATACTCCTTTATTCGTCCGACAACGGGGAAATTCATGGAGTTACAGTAGCAAACAAAAAGGTGTACAGTACAAGAATTTCAAGAAGAATATATATATAGAAAAGAAATGTTCATCAGAGACGACAGCTTGGCCATAATTCTCCTGTCAGCGACCACCTCCACAGGGTCCAGGACTGAGCTGGCCTTCCTCACCAGTGTGTTCAGTCTTGCTCTCCTGTATCCTGTCCGCCAACAGCAGGTGAAATCCTTCCAATGTGGCGTTCGTGTCTGGTGTTAGCTCTGTTGGCATGATGCTACTCTGGTGCTAGTTTGCTCGTCCATCTTACATTCCCCATAATGGTGGGTGGAAGGACAGGTCGATGTCATCTTTTTTAGCTTGTACCAGTACCAGCACGTCGTCCTTGCCTCCTTCTCCTTAGCTCGCAGGGAACATTAGGCCTAGCATCGTTTAGCATTGACATGCTACGGGCTGCTAACAGCTGATCTCGTATGTAAACAATGTTACCAAGGTTACAAGCAGGATCTCCGGACACACACATGATGATGATGATGATAAAGTGTATCATACCATACTGTATTGTATAGTATAGAATTGTATCGTACAGTATCCTATCATATCATACTGTGTTGTATCATATCCTATCCTATCGTATTCTATTCTACCATCTCCTATCATATTGTATTGCACCTTCTTTTTGGTATTGTTTTGTAGCATACTTTAGCGTAAGATACTTTCTCCCTAATCTAGTCATGTAGTCGTGTTCAAGTCAAGACTCATAGGACATTAAATATTTATACAGTTCAGTAATTATGCTAATTTGTTGAAAGTTACTTAATCTGACTCAGAGCAAATACTCAATCTTAGCTGATAGACCAATAGCATGTGAAAATAGCTAGCCCTGGAAAACAATAACTAATTCCAACAAAAGCTGAACAATCCAGTGAGCACTAGTTAACGAAACCCCCAAAACTAACATAAGCAACCTATCTAGTAATATACAGTATGTAAATAGGGGCTAGGCCAGAGAAGTAGCCTTGCATTCCCTCCCCTTAGATCTCAGTGGTACCATACATGACACCTCCAAATCTTAAACAATGATTGGTTCAACGATTTTCAGAGGTGGGACTTGTGTTACGATTAACTTTTTTGGCTGTGTTGCATCATAGACCGTATATGAAAATTGATGTCATAAGTGTTCACTGACTGTGAAGGCAAAATATTTAGAGCTCCCCCTGCTGACTAACTGCAGTGTAGGTCATAAACTCTGCCTTCATCATGTTAACAGATGGAACATTGGGGAACTGTAAATCAAAAATACAGGTCAAATACATTATTTGAAAAGTTGGTTTCTGTCAGAACAATTAGTTCTTATCATGATGATTCATGTCCAAATGTTAATTTCAAAGTGGAGACAAAAATGATGACTTCACTTGTAACATGGTGTGCATACATTCTTCATACCATCATGACTTCATGGCTGGTTCATCCCAGTCATGCCTGTGATGTGCATGAGTGTTAAGCTCATTTTTTCATCAATAAACTTTTAGGAAAAAATGTTGTGTCTCCTTCAAAAGTTGCACAGTCAACAAAGTGGGATAAACACTTTCTTAAAATTCCTGTAGTTGCAGGTCATTTTTGACTGTTTTCTAAATGCAGCTACAACACAGACTGTGAAAAAAATCATTATTTTGGAACACTCACCAGGAAGCTTTGGATATCCACCCAAAAAATAATGCCAATCTGCCCAGTCTTTGTTGTCTGGGCTCTGAGGATAATTGTTGGACTGGGCAAATGATAACTCCATCCTTAGATTGGAGTATTAATAACTGACTTTGGATTTCAGTGTCAGTGTGGTGGTTTTGACTTGTTTGTTGTCCAAATAAAATTAGTATAAAAACAGTTGCCTTTGTCCTGGTTCTCTCCTGTTTGTTGCTATTTTTGGCTGTGCATTTGTTCCACTCCTCTGAGAACACTCGGTCACATAACAGAATGAGGCAGCCAGGTTTTGTTTATCTTTCACTCTGTTTTCAGTATGAAAAAAACAAACAACATTCTCCACTTTCTTTTGTAAACACTTGTCCAGATGTATGAATTCATCTGTGTTTAATATTTTTAGCAATGCAGATATTAAAAGGAAAACAGCCAATGCTAAATAACTCAACAGCATGAACAATAATCAAAGGCGAGGGTTATAAAATTAACTTTAAGGAACTGAATTGGGCCTGTCAACACAAAAATAACTACACTTTTATTACTGCAAAAACATGTAGACTTATGTGTGACTTGTTTTAGTTTATGTGACAAACCTGAGTCATCAGCATCACTTTGTCCCCTTTCCTACCTGATACTTCAATTCCATGCGAGCAGTGTGGGTGCAGCATCATTCTAATCATTTGTGACAATCATTTAAATTAATTTGCATAGGTGACACCCGTATCCATTTACTGTTCAGTCTGAGCACTACTGCTCCTCAGGGATAACTCACAATGATTACTAGTACTGAGAGCTTTTAGTTGGCCTTACACTGAGAAATGATTGTGTGTGATAGCATCAACTTCCTCAGATTTCATAATGCTCACAAGGCGCTCTGGATGTGGAATGCTTGCTGGAGTTTTGCATCCATTTAGAATGATCGTCACTGCTTACAAAAGATGTCAAAGGGAAACTGTAATGTATTTGACTGTAATCATCTATAAAAACTACACCCTGGGGATGTGTCTCAGACAGAAATCAAATACTTGCAATGAAGCGGAAAAAGTAACTTTGCATCCATTAAAGGTCTGCCAAAAAGTCATTATTTGTATCTGCATCTGTTCAACCAAAAAATTGAAAGGTATCTGTATTTCAAACTGGAAGTGGGTGTGGCTTATACCAAATGTTTTTTCTTTTTTTTAAAAGCTAGGGTTGGTAGTCAAGGAAAACTAACATGAATTTGAATCATAGACTGTATAAAATATGGACGTAGTATCCGTGACGTCACCCATCTGTTCCTGAGCGCTGTTTAGAAGCAAATCGACGGCAGCAGCCATATTGGTAATGCGGAACTCAACTAGGCAGAGTGTGACGTAGTGTGAGTCTCTTAGCCAATGGCTGTGTGTTCCCGACCAAGAGTCACGTCAGTCATGTCCTTATTTGGGTAAAACTCATAATCTTAATATCTTCTTAACCGTCATGTTAGAAAAAAATTCACCCCCGTACAGTGTGTGCCATTAGAGAGATTAGCGTTGTAGGGCCAAGCCGTTTTTTGAACCAGGCTGTAAACATGTTAATTAATGCTGTAAAGATCGTCTTTTTCCCATTCATATCTATGTGGTTTCCGGTGTTTCTGCAGCCAGCCTCAAGCGGATTTTCGATGTATTGCAGTTTATATCACTTCCGCATTGGCTTCATCATTTGAGACTGGAGTTTGCCGCTTGATTTGAATGTATAAAGTGTATCTAAATCTGACTACCAACCCCAGCTTTAAGCTTTCTTGCAACAATTATATTAAAAATTTAATAGCAGACATAATTAAACCACACATGAACTTTGTGTTAAATTAAGTCATGTTAATTCTGGCATTGATGTCACTTTAACTTGTTGCTGTCTATTTAAATAACTATATCATACACTACCATGGAGTTAGTGGATACTAAAACAAAATTTAGGGCTAGGGTTTACATCTTAAATGGATGAAAGATGACTGAAATACATGGTATAACCAGTTGCCACACCAGACTTTCATCTGCCAGTGCCTGCCTTTGGTAGCTCCTCCTATCTTTTGCCTCTCTCCCCCTTAATGTGAGACTGAGTTTCCCTGGTTGATAAAGACAGAGTTTCACCTGAACTAAGACTTGGTTTTTCTAAGTGGAGGAAATTAACACATTCAACTGAATATGAAAGCTTGTAAACTTAGTTTGAATGCATAGTTTACAGGGGTTTTAAAGAATTCAACCTACCGGACAAGGCTTTCACTGCCAAACTATTAATGCCTCCTCTTCCAATGCGGGACAGTGATAGACAGCTACACAGCCACTAAATGAAAACATTTTTAAAGGGGCTTTTTAAAATTGAGGGAAATTTGACCATCCTACTGAAACAATGAAGCCACAACCTTAGTGAATGAATGAATGTGCTTAATATAAAACATGACATTCATTTTATTCAAATGTCCAGATATTATCAAGAATATTTGGATAAGAAATGATATGTATCTCATTATCCTCATGCTCATCTCTTGCATCCATGAAAATCTTGTTTTGACTCGGTCAGATTGACCCTAAGCTAGATCTTACGTCCCTCACAAGATTCTTCACACTTCCAAACACACATATTAAATGGTTGAAATCCGGTCTTGAACTTTCAAACCGGACTCACCCTGTTTTCAACCAACATTTAACACTGAAATTCTGCTCATTGCTCACTGGGTTGTTAATTTTTCATTATTCCACAAATTTCACTCTAAGTACATAATTACTACATCAAAATATACAAAATCTTATCTTCTGCAATAATGTTAAGATTGACCAGGAGCGACTGGATCAAACAACTTTGAATCATTTTTTTTATCTTGCTGTGGTGCCCACATTTTTGGCATTACAGACATGAAAAAACAGATCACTGTGTTAATTCGAGCATTGTGATGCTCACGGTGTACTGCTTTTTCTGTTGACTAATACAGTTTCTGAGCAAAGACCACAGTTACAGACAGTTGGTAAACCAAAAATCCCAGTTCTGAAACCAACTGTCTTAATGCTTTAATGATGTCAGTGCTATAAATTCAGTTCATGTCCATTATCCCGGGCAGTTAGTTCCTTCTTCCTAATATTCAGTGATGCTTTATAGATGCTTCAACAATATAATCTTTAGCAATTATACAGTTACTGTACATTTCTCACCGTCTGTCAGTTCATCTGCTGCAACTTCTTCTTAAAGCTGTTTTATTTCTTCAAATATTTGATGAGGCGCCTCATATGCTTTTAAAATACAGGCTTCAACAATGACAAGGTTTTTCTATATTTCTCAGTTTCAGTCATTCCACTTTTCACTTCCTTACAACTTTTCATTTATGTTTCTTGATAAAACAGCTATATTAATATCTTTAAAACCCTGCAACTGATTTTGCTCTTAGTAATTTTAGGCTATTAAAAAGTTTAACATATTTTAGCTTTGATTAAGACTTACGAATTTCAGCAGGGCAGCCAAATATTTCAGCAGCTTTCAGCTATTTATTTATTTTTTCATTTTTCTGCATTTCCAGCAGTGTTTATTGATTTCAGCTTCTGCATGTCAACACATTTGTGGTAAGGAAATTTAACATTTCTAGTCTAACATCACTGTTCATAGATCAGGGGCGTATTATGACTATTAAGCTGAATCTATGCAACAACTTAACTATTTTGCTTGGAGAGAGTGAGAGAGAAACTGAAGAGGTGAAGCTGGTTTCTTCATTTCAAGTGTGTATTGTCTGACCCTCATTAAAGCTGACCAAAGGCGAGAAGGGGACCACCATGCTGCTGCCATGGCAACAGAACTGCAGTCAAAACAAATACAAATCAAAGCTCATCAACTGAATATATTGGAAATAAAAATTCAATACATTTCATGGAAAGTCTACACTGACTCCTCCTATGGCTTTATGTTAAAGTGACTTCAAGGCATTTCAAGTGTTATCTTAATACATGACTAATTTCCAGCAGCCTCAAAGCCCCTTTTTTCTTCTCTGGGTTCAATGGGCATAAATAATAAAGAGATATAAAAAAAAAAAAAGAAGTAAGAAAATATCATACTTTATACGTTCTGCTCAAAACAGAACCATTTCATCTGTTTACTTTGATGCAAAGTAGCACATTTACAAGTCTGTCTGATCACTCTGAAAAGACAACATCATTAGACGTGTGCTATGTGTTAGTCCACTAATACAGCACACAAAACAGTTAGTGAATGGCCATTGGGCTACATTATAGACTGTCTCCTCGCAATGCAAACTACAAAATCAATCCACTGTGATGCACTGGTGTTGAGGTGAAAAGCCATCTGTATTGATTTGAAAAGCAGCCTCATATTTGAATTGATGTTTGCTGCTTTGAGATAATCTTGTGCTATTGTTTGTCTTTAACATCAGTAAAAACATCACATTTATCATTTGTGATTTTCAAAGATTATCCCTGATCCTTTGATAATGTTGCTTAAGACTTTAACTATCATCCCTTGCAACTGTCCATACATATAATGCACAAGCTTATTGATAATACTAATCTAAGAATAAATGGACCTGTAAAGTTAGGATACATGATGATATAATCTTAGAAACTCTTCATTCCCTATGGAACATCATGCTTCCTGATGTCCCCATAGCCCCCTCCATAGTACTCTGTTCTTGACAGTATATTGTGACAGTTTTACGCTTCGTGTGGATTTGGGCCTTCCAGGTTTCCTCACAGAGGTCATGTGTCGAATCTTCCATTTGATGCATGACCTAACCATCTCACGCATTTGTATGTGATTTCCTTGATTACACTCAGATTACCTGTTTTCTAGCAGAGTTAGAGGCTGGATATTTTCTTGAGTCATAAGATCTGGCAGATTAGTCTGAGGCATCTGTTGCATATGTTTGCTAATGGCCTCGAAAACTGAGATAATAAATAATCAGGACACGGAATTCGGATTTGAGTTCATTTGAAAATGTAGCAGAACGTGCAAATATAGGATTAAAAAAGATTAAGTCTATTATTTTATTCATAAAATTACAAATTATTCTGATTATTCAGGATAGAATAACTTCTGAAAATATCACCAATATATTTTAAAATACATGTTGTTGAAATCTCCAAAAAACATGGACAACAGGCATGTATCCCAATCAGTTGTTACATTAAGTTGGATCTTAAACAAGGCATCACCTCTTAGCTCAATGCCAATACCAGCTTATAACTTTGCAAAGGGAAATACAAAAAAGTAGAGAAGCAGTTACAGGCATCTCACCAATGCAAAAATGGGAAGAAAGCACTTAAATGATGCAATGCATGTAGTCAATGACTGTTATGACAATTTTTTGTATAAGCCATCAGTTTGTAAGGTATAATGTATAGTTAGCCACTGGTTATGCCAAATTCTCTCCCAACAGGGCGAGGCAAGATGCAGAGGGGTCTTGTCCACCCTGAAGGGATTCTATTACACTAAATATTGATTTAAAGATGTTTTTATTGATTTAGGAAAGGATACAAAAAATAGTCCCTTACTTTCACGTTCTGTAACACTACCATTACTTTGGATTCCAGTCCTCCTTACTGCAGCAGAAACAAACATCAAACTAAACATCTCAGTTAACGCTTAACATTAGCATGCTGATATGATAATTATTCAACTGAAAATGTCCATTGAAGGTTATCATAGACTAGGTGAAAAGGACTTCTGCAGGAATATTTGTAGCCTGCTTATTGGTTATTACTCACATTAAATGAAACATTTATGTTGACTGTTCTCAGGGTGAACAGATCTTCAGTAAGTATATAAATCAATGTCAAAGTTCAAAGTCTTCCTTATTGTCCAAAACTGCAGTATGAGGATTTGATGTTATGTTTCTCTCTCAGACTCTAGCAACAACAACAACAACAACAGATAAACATAGGTAATAGCTAGAAAAAGATAAGCTAAAATTAAAAAGAGTAAGCTAATGCAAATAATAAAATACAGTTTAAAACAGTGCAAAATCTTTGCTATAGTGCAATTTAAAATCAAGGGCTTTTCAGGTGAGGCAGGAAGAGTAAATGTCATGGAGGGGAGGGGAGAGAGGCACCAACAATCTTCTCAGCTGTTCTCACGATGCGCTGGAGTTTCGTTCGGCACGACGCAGTGCAGGCCCTGTACCACACAGTGATGCTGCTGTTGATCTTGAAGCTTTATACCTTTACCTTTAAAAATAAATGTGCAAAAGTCACAACTTTTAGCACTGTTGCTATTATCACTACCACTCAATATATTTTATATATTTTCTTTGTAACGCTCGGTAACTTAGTGATGCACTCATCCGCTCTGCTGCCCTTGCCTGGCTTGCAGGACATCATCTTATTTAAAAAAAAAAAAAATTTAATAGCCCACCAATTCAGCTTGCTAAAGGAAATACAACATAACATATTTTCACTATGGTTTACAAATATGATGCTCATGGAAACTAATATTTTGACTCAGTGTCCAATCACAGAAGTAAATGTGCAGGAACTGTTTTACACGGACTGATTTGATATGAAGTGTGTGAACTGCTTCTCTCTGTTGCTACTGTTATTATGCAGAATTAATCACTGTTGTAAAAGGGGTTTTGACCAATCAGAACCAAGTGTTTAAAGCAGCTGGGTGATGATTAAGTATGCCGGGTAATAATAAAATATAACTTACACATATTAAGTAAGGTCAGGGTCATCTGGTTTCATTTTATAAACTAAGTTATTACATTACAACGTTTAGAAAAAGTGTCTTTGTTGTTCTGGGGTTTAAACCTTTTTGCATGTATAAGTACCACTGTGAGAATTTTTGATGTTCATATCAACGTAATATTTTTCATAGGAGTAACTTATTTCTGACTGGGATTGTGTAATGCATTAGAAAACTGTAAACATCAGTTGTCTGGCAACCCTATTCACCATTTGGGGATTAACAATGAATCATTTCAGTTAACACAATACAAACTATGCCTTCTATGAAGGTATGCAGTATCGTATTTAGTTTTTGTAAATTCTTCTCTTTCCCAAGATGGCATGTGACTATTCCTCCTGCTAATGTGTGATATTAGTCTAATGGTGTGTGGTTGATGTGAACAGCTGCTTGTCCCTTGTTGGCTTCATAATTAGCCAGAAGCTTACAGAAGAGTTACTGGCCCTTCTCCATCCTCCCCGTCTCTGCTGCTCTGGGACTGTATCTCTTGGGAGCACTGGCTTCGAGCAGAACTCAACCCTCACTGCAGGCATCTCCTCCATCTTTCATTCTTCCCCCCTCTTCATCAGCTCCTTTTCTTTCACCCAGCAGCACTGATTCTGGGAGATGTAGAGGTGGGAATAGTTACCCACTGGGGTGCTGACATCACTGCAGCAGATGGCAGAATATGGATTTTTGCACTATACTAATAAGACCAGGTGTTACACCACAAGAGACGTTGCATTTTAAATGGACCTGCAAATGAAATGCAAACCCATTTAACTGTTAAGTGCGTGTAGGATGCAGAAAAGCCCAGCATCTGGAATGCTTTTAATATTCATGCCGTACCCATTTATGAAAGTGCTTTCCAAACATACACGGCCTCTAATTCCTGACTTGTTGACTAATTGTTCAGCGATGCCAAGAACTAGAGAGCAAACTGTGACAAATAGATTTCCCCTTGTGCAACATACTCTATCTGCATAATGAACAAGGTCAACATGCATCCCAATTTTGTACAAGTGAGACTTATGGACTGAAAGTTATCACATAACCTGCTGCTGCGACAGTGCCAATCATGAAGTAAAGCTCATTTGAAGTTTTTTGTTTCTGTGATAGTGGCCACGGTTACATGATGTTTTTTAATTCTGAATTAATTATTCTGAGTTAAATCATTCTGAATTAAAGTATTCTCCTTCGTGTTTACATGGAAATAGTCATTCCAAATTGAGGTTTACATGGAAAACAAGTTTAATCGTCTTTATTCAATTCCCCTTAAGGTCTGGGGGGTTGGGAAGGGTTCTGATGGACAGGGGTGGGCGTGACTTATTTACGTCTACCAGAAGAAAACAGACTCCAGTTCCTGCTTCTTTTATTTTCAGTTACAACATGGAAGACCACACAACAAGTACAATTTTCACTTGATTTTGATTGTAGTGTTGAAATAAGCAGCTCAACACAAACATACTGCTTCAGTTTCGTCAGCTGAGGAGGAGAAGAGAGATAGACAACCAGAGAAGGGAGGTGAAAGACCGTACTTTAGCAAATGAAAGCCAACAGTTAGTGCAACGGCTGCTCTACCCAGCCTGAAATATGTGCCCGCCAGTGTGGAATATGTGCGTCATTGTGACAGGACAAGGGAACGAGCATGCACAGAACGACTGGAATTAATTTAAAGCGGAAATGAACGTATAAATGATTGAAGAATTATTCAATTCAGTTTTAAAATCAGAATAAACCAGCCACTTACTCGGATTTAAGTTTAATTCGGAATGGTCATTTACATTCAGAATAAGGTGTTTACAAGGTCATTTTAATCTTTTTAAAGAGGATTTAATTTTTATTCTGAATTAAAGAGGACTTAAAGTCTCATGTAAACATAGCTAGTGTATATTATAAGTCCATTCATTTCCTTGTATTTTCCTCTCTTACTTTTATGTCAGAAAAGCTTTCACATGATTATTTATTATTATTTCAAACGTTTCTTGAAGCCTACAGTGAAGTAGATAAAAAAGGGTGCCATGACACTTGGATTGGTGAAGTACAAAAATGAAGTCAGCCAATCAAGATTGCATTGCATTTCATGTTTTATTAAAGCAGAATGAAAGCTTACCAAAGAAGGACTTCTCTGTTAATGCTTTGTTCCTATGTAGGATCATACTTCTGTAATTCCTTGAGCTTCTACTGTGCAACTGAATACCAAAACAGGATTCACATTACTACCAAAGCTGGATTTATCTCTCCACAGAAGGCATTGTGGGGGAAGTCTGCGCAGTTTTGGATGCCTCGGAAGCTTCACCTGTAGCTTCAAAGATTGAATTTGTTTGCTGATTTACTTTCATTAAGATTTGGGATACATCTACATCTAGTTTACCAAATCTAGTTTACCAAATCTAGTTTACCAAATTCATGTTTCAGTTATCTAACAACAAAGCACAGAAACGTGGATGCCATTGATTGTTTTTTGTTTTAACTGTGTCTGCAACATAGACTGTGTAAAATATAGACGTAGTATCCGTGACGTCACCCATCTGTTTCTGAACGCTGTTTTGAAGCCAATCGGCAGAGGCAGCCATATTGCTTCTGTCAAGCCAGTGTGACGTAAAGAGGCGGGCTTTGAGCCTCCTAGCCAACAGCTGCAGTTTCCCACAGGCAGCTGTGCCTTCATTGGAAGACTAGTAATCTCAACATCTTCATAATTGCTGCGTTAGAAAAAAAATCACCCCCCTCACAGTGAGAGGACATCGAGAAATTAGCTATTCAGACTACACTCGTCTTTTGTACCAGGCTGTAAACATGTTTATTTCTGCTGTAAAGTCTTTTTCCATTCATGTATGTGACTTCCAGTACTTCCGGAGCCAGCCTCAAGCGGATCTCGATGAACTGCAGCTTTTAACACTTCCGCATTGACTCATATTTTTAG